>NC_090926.1:1247225054-1247870411 GCF_040938575.1 Ambystoma mexicanum
ACATAAGAAGGAGAGAACCTATCCTACAGTAGTAGACCCATGGACGATGGTGTACCCATAACATTGAAAAATGGCCTGTGGGTCCCTGGCTGCACTTCTTAATGTGAGATCTCGCAGTACCTGTAGCCTGCAACAGTGATCCAATGTCCCAGAGCAAAAATGAATGCAGCAAGTGAGTGAGGGTGGGAGACCTCCTTCCCCTCCAAGTCAATGACATTCCAATATGGTCTGGCAGTACTGCTGGGGGCTCCGAGGAAGTAAAGGCGCTTAGGACTGGGGTGCATTTTAAGCACCCCCTTTGGGCCCTCGGGTTATTATAATCCCCTTGCATTGAGTAGGCTGGTGAGCGCTGTCATTTCATTTTCACAGAATTCACCATCCAATGTGCCATTTTGGTAGTTTCAAAAGAAGTGAATGGGGTAAGAGGGACCCCAAGTCCCTGACTCCCCAGAATGCTTGAACATAGTTATGGAAATTGGTCCCAATGTCCCTACCACAATGCCTGCAAAAACTTGTTCCTGGCCAGGTCTCGTCTTCCAGAACCGCAATTCCCAGAATGCCCTACGCTGCAACAAGAAAAACCTGTTCTGGAACCAGAGAAATAGAATTGTGAGTGAGAATGGATTGGAATTTCCTCTCCACAGAATCTAGAATTCTGCTGGGATGATTCAAGTTTACTTAATTGCTGAGGATTTTGTGACAAAGCTGCTGCAATTTTAGCACCAGATCTGGCCATAATGGCTGGTTTCTGAACCCTTTCCCTGCGCTCCTGTTTTCATTATTGGGTGCTGGGTGTCCTACCGGGCTGCCGTCGTCCTCACTGGCTGGGCTCAGCTGCAACCCCCCTGCTTCAACCTTTTCTCTGCCCTTTTACCACCGTCTTCCCGAGGGTCCACATGCCCATTGGGGTAGGACGTTGCTGTTGTCTGGAAAGTAACACCAGTACTCTGCCTCTGCTGTTCTTCCTGGCTGTCCTGTTTTTCCTCCACTGCGGTTTCATTTGTGGGGCAGTTTTCTGCAGGTGGGCTGTTCTTCTTGGCCTTTCACACTCTGGGATTCTGGCTGATTGGTTTCCTCTGCCTTCCTGGAGACATCTTCAACATTTCTTCCACCCTAGCTAGCGAGCTCTACTCCAGAGCAGGCAGAAGGTTCTTCTTTTGGGGCGTTTGGGTGGAATAACTGGTGACTGAATGCTACACTCTTTGCCCACTGGCTTGTTTTGCATTTCCTCTGCCTTTTTTTCGGGAACTGCCACTGTGAGTACTTCACTCTGGACCTTGGGTTGGTGGGTTATAGAAGGTACTTATCAGGGGTGCGAGATCATGTGCCTCTGCAGACCCCCCTTCAAATGTGTTTTGCAATTGACATTAATTGTCACCCATCCTGCTGTGCTTCTCTTTTTCCTGGGGCTGCTGGATCTCGAACCTGGTGGCCACTGAGGGAGGTTGTGGCCTTCTCCACTGACTTACCTGACGTTTTCCCCATAACCACGGCTCTGCTTACAGACCATGTCCCATTTTATCCTATGCAGAACTCTTCTGGCCTTGGAAAACTGTACATAAATGGGTACTTAACTAAACGCTGGTGTTTTCCTGCCCATCCCTCCGTCCCCCCACACCCCGCAGGGTCCATGGAGTTTCCCACAAAAGAACGTAACTTCAGCATATGCACTCTGGTCTTCTGTATTTTACACGTCTTGGTATTACACTTCTGTTATTGAAAATGCAGAGGTTTAATATTGTTTGGTGGCCCTCTGGGTGTGACTGTTAAAGTATTTAACCTCCTGTCTCCCCCTAGGTCCTCTATGAATGTATCTTGTGAATTGTAACGTTTATGCTACTATGCATTAGAGGCCTAGGAATTACTTGGTCTATTTTCTGTGTTGATATTTTGGGTTCTGAATATGAATGTATTACTCTACTGTGTCTTGGGTTCCATTTTCTTCTCACCTTTCGCTTTGTGCGTATCACCTGGTAGAGGGCAACACGTGTTGTTTGGGATTGGGGCTTGAGTCTGTGTAGACCATTGCTGTTTTACATACACTGTGTTGTGGCTATGTGTTACGTTTAAGCCAAAGCACTTGCTTAACCTAATAGAGATGTATATTTTTCAGTACACCTGTGTGGTGTGTTCTTTGTGGGAATAACTGTATGTATGCAGGGGATTTAAATAGCACAACCCTTTCTAAACTGATAGTGGCAGAGAGGCGGGCGGGATCGCCTTGTCAGTCTATGGTCCTCATTTGTCTTTGAAGCCTTCCTTGAAGAGTAGGGCCTTCAGATATTTCCTGAACCACAGGAGGGAGCCAGCCTGATGCTAGCAGGAATGTTGTTCAAGAGAGCAGCAACATAGCAGGAGAATGCTTGTTTTCTGGTCTTCCCCCATCTTGCACGTCTGAATTCCGTGGTGGTGATATCTTTGCTCCTGGTGTGTTGCCTTGATGACATCTTGGACATTACACCTTTGTAGGTTATGCAGGCTACTGTACTTCACCACCAGCTTTTCTCCCTTGAGTTAAGCCTGACTGCCCCACCACAGCTACCACTATAAAGGGGCCTGGTTTCCCTTTGGTTGGAAACCAGTTTCGCCTTAGATTACTTGGTTTCATATCTATCGCCAGAGGGCTGTGGAAAAATCTCCCTGGCAGTATCTCCTTCTGCCATGCTTGCTATTTGCCTCAAGGGTACTTATCTGTAAAGGAGTGAACTTTTAATTAGTCCCTCCAAAATCCTCCTTGGTGACCCTGCAATGGGTCCTCTCACCTTCGTGAAGGAGAGATGGGCAGGAGGCCCTTGCATTCCAACCCATGATGTGGTGGCCCTCTTACAAGATGTCCATCATCCTATCCAAGAAAAAGGTCAACCAAAACCCAGTCAGGTTAGTTTGACTAGAAGGTGTCTCCAGTTTGTTAACAGAAGTACCTTGTGATGTGAGCACAAGTGGATTGAACCCCTTTACTGCCCCTAGACAGCAGAGGTGACTACCTTCGTCGACAGTGCAACTCCCAGGTATCCCTAAGGTGTGCCATGTCAGTAGTCAAAAGCCAGTCCTTCGGCACGAGGGATTGAGCCTCCTTCCAATATACATCTACAAAGCAGTCCCACAGGTGGCTCGGTTGAGGCAGTACAATTCTCCACATCTGACACCAACGCTGCGGGGGGACTAGAGGGCTTTGCCCTTCCTGATCTCCTGTACTCAAGGTTTTGCATCAATGAGTAGCTAGAGACTGCATACATGTGAAGAGCTAGGCTTGGAGAATGCCAGACCACATCTGAGACTACCACATCTGGTTGAGATTGTCATGGTATTTGTCTGAGGGGGTGATTAAGCGATCAGTGTCCATGGTTGAGTTAAATCGTACTTGTTTAGAAATCATGGCCCACTGGTGACGCAGTGCTGTCATGAGGACAGATGCTGAAAAACCATGTCTTCACTGACCGCAAAGCTTGTTTTGCTTATCTGGCTAACATTGCTGTCATCAGGGACAGTTAAGAGTATTATTTTAGACCCCCATCAAAGATGGTGCAGACCCTACAGAGAGTCAAGCTCAAAATCATTGCTTCTGAAGGACTGGTGGGGCAAATACCTTTGACGCAAGATTTTTGCTGGTATAGCACAGCTTCCATAAAATCGGGCTGTTCTTTATAGGTTGTGTGGAGGGTCAGAAGAAGGAAACAGTCTCTGATTTTTCCATCTCACTATTTTTATTCATGAAAAAGGTGAAAACCCCTACCTTTCCCTAGGCTAATAGTCTTCCATACCTAATCAAACTAACTAAGATGCTCATCAGTCGGTGAGTGTCCGGCCTGAGTTAGGTCCACTGTCCAAAACTAACCTGCTCTAACCCTACCACTATTTGGAACAACTAAGGGACTGGAGAATTGCCTCCCTTCTACTGTTAAGTAGATTTTCCGCAAAGTGCAGTTCAACAAGAGTCACACCGTTCTTGGTGGTGGTTTTCATTAAATGATACATATCCGATGTAGTGATGTTTAAGGTCTCAACCTTTTCATTCAACGGATTCATCCTTATCTCTTTTTTTTCCTCTTGTTTAATTCTAATCAAATGTATCCTTTGTTCACAACATATCCTGTCTCTTTTTCCAAACATTTGGCTTCCTCTTTACTGACTGTCCACTCTTTATCTTGACTAGAACACATCTGAGAGTTCTATTATTGCTTCTTAGTATTTTCCAGTATTACATTTTTGTCCTCCTCCCGCTTTCCCCGTTACCTCTATTTTTCAGCGATAATGCCACTGGGGCTTGTATGTGGTCGGGACCTCTTCTTGTCAGGCTGGCTTATCATAGTTGTGAACGGTCTCTCCATTCCTTCCTCGTTCGGCTGGTTCTGAGCTGATACAATGGCAATCCGTGTCGTGAACTGACCTCCTGGCCAACCACTTCACATTAGCGGTCGCACCACCATTCCTTATTTTCTCTGGACCCTGTATGCTCTCTTTGGTCTCTCCTTTCTCTGGACTTCTGTTACACCAACTGTTGGCTCCTAGGCGCTGCTCTGGCATCGGACGCTGTGCCTTGTGGTAAGCCAGAAGGAGTCAGACAAAGGGGTGGCATTACAGATTCACTTTTTATTGAACCAAAAGTGAAAAGAGCCTAACTCCCTATCACTAGAGGGTTTGTCCTACCTAAATGAATAATAACTCTGGTGCTTGTCGTCAGAGTGGATGTCAAAGTACAGAGTCTGTCCTCTGTCCAAAAACGTTTTAACAGACACTAGGAGAATGACTCCCGCCTTCTGGTTCCAGAGGATCAACCGCTGGGCTCCTTTCTAACGGGTCTTCTGCAAACATTCTTGACGACAAAGGCAAGGCCAGGGTCATGACTCCCTTCTCCTGGTCAAAAACTGGTTTCGCCGTAGAGGCTGCTTTCGGGGCATCTCTGGTAACAGCCTTTAAAGGTCCTTGTAGCTCCTTCCAGGGACTTTCCCTGGTTTGACCAGCTGGCCAACAGGTCTTCCTTTTTAACACAATATAACCTCTCAGAATTCCTTGGTCTGCACCTTGAGTAATGAAACGAGGGTCCTTGGTTTATTCCACTATCCTTAATAGCCCTATCAGCAGTGAGACCACTCGTGTAGCTTTTTTGATTCTGTATGTCTCTCTTCTGATTGAGACGAGGGATATAACTAGAGTTTTCACTGAGGAGGTCTTTCTTTCAACCCTTCTGAGGTGGAGGTATTCTTGATGCCCTCCTTACTCTTTGGCACTGTTACTGTGACAAGGGAGATTATGCTGATGCATCTTCACCCTCTTCCAAGCCTCTACTGGGTCTACCGTAGCTCCCGTTACCTTCTGTTTTCTGGGCTCACGTGGACAGTTCTTCCTGGGGTGTTGGGTTGGCTTGTTCCGTTCGGCCGTTCGCCGTAACTCGCTCTTCATTCGCTGCTGCAGCTCCGCAGGGTCTCTGGACTCTGTGTTGTTGAAGGACCACACAGTCACCTTCCTGAGGTCACACCACCATCGCCCTTTCTGCAGCTTCTGCTCCGGTCACGCCTCCCTCTGTCTTTGAAAGATTCCTCTGACCCTTTCACAGAGTCTGCTTGACTGCAGGCTTGCTCCTTCTTCAAACTTCTTCGTTTGCAGGTTTTTGCTTTCCCCACTTAATGGCACCAATGTAGGAAAGCCTCCCTAGATGCTCACACTAGTAAAAATACAACCCGCTAGGGAAACAGGCCCAATCTACCTCTTGCAAGGATAATCAGGTTTATTTACAAACAACGATAGGAAGCGCCAACACATAGCTCTGCTGCTGCGGAAGGTTCTGCAAAATCTGCATGAGGAGCACATAATGAAGGTACATAGCGTCATCATTGATATCATTACATAGAGTAGAAACCCGTGCGGGTGATTGGTATGACCTTCTACGTAGGCAGCCAGCTTCATAGGGGATGTCAGGCCATTGGTCCCAGCCCCGTCCATCCATCTTCCTCCTCGTGGGTGATGCTGCATTAGTCATCGGTCACAAGCTGGATAATTGGCAATTTATTTGCAAGCTAAACAACACATCCCTATATATGTAGCAGTGCACCTGGTACGAGCAGAGTTCCCGGGGGAGGGGGGCTGAGGTCATACTAACTCACACACTTCACTCGCTCCCAGGCAGGCCGGCACCTCTCTATGATCTTCCACCCTCATTCTGGGCTATAATTCATTACATTCACCTCGCAGCACAAATCATGTGACCTAGCAGTGAAGACAGGAAAGCTCTGCTTTCTGATCTTTTTGATCGATGGGGGGGGGGGGAGAGATCAGGTCTAACAGGTTTATGATCAGTGGTCTGGGGCTGGCTGGACCTTGAAATTCAGAGGCCCTAAAACTGGGACATTTGGGTGCTATAACTTAAAATTGGGACTGCGTGGGGTCGGAGGCCCGTGCCCTCCTTCTCGTGGGATCGCACTGTACAACGATGCTCAGCCCTCTTCCCGTGGCCTTGCAGGGTACATTTTTCCCAAAGCACAAAGGTTGGCAATATTTTAGGACAATGAAGGGTCTTCAGGATCTCTGTGGCTCTGGCCTTTCTCATCAGTGCGTGGGATACAACCTATTCCTCTCCTCATGGTCACGGCTTACACCTGGGATGCTGACTGCTGGGCTGCGTTTAGGCTGTGTGTTTCAATATGGCTGCCAATATTTAGGATGGCGTTTGTTCCTGCATGTGCACTACATCTATGAAGCATGCAGTATTGTGATTCTTTTGAAACCTTTAAATGTACCTCGTCTCCCCTGGTATCTTATATTATATCCTGCGGTCGTTCCCTTATTCTAAACCGCTTGAGGGTGCTGGAAAGTCATCTCTCCTCCCCAACACTATCACTATCAGCAGTGAGACCACACTTATAACTTTTTTTGATTCTGAATGCCTCTCTTCTGATAGAGACGATGGAGATTACTCCCAATGCTGTTTTTACTGTGGAGGTCTTTCTTTCAATTCTTCCGAGGAGGAAGATTATTCTTGATGCCCTCCTCACTTTTGGTAACTTTGGCACTGTTACTGTGACGAGAGAGGTCTCTCCGGGTGTATTCTTACTGGTGCTGTCTTTAACACTACTACTGCAACGAGGGACATTACTCCCAATGCAATCTTCACCGGGTCCGGGTCTACCATAGCTTGCGTTAACTTCTGTTTGCTGGGGCCACATTGCCAGTTTTCTCTGGGGTGTTGGGTTGACTCGTTCCCTTCAGCCGTAACTCCTTCTTTGTGCCCTGCTGCAGCTCTGCAGGGTCTCTGGCCTCTCGGTGTCTGCGTTGTTGAAGGACCTCACGTTCAACTTCCCTGACGTCATGCCAGCATCAGCTTTTCTCCAGCTTCTGTTCGGGTCACACCTCCCTCTTGCTTTGGGGATTCCTCAGACCATTCCTTTGGGAATTCCTCAGACCTTTCCACAGTGTCTGCTCGACTCCGGTCTTGCTCCTTTTTTAGGCGACTTTCCCTGGTTTGAACTTCCCAGGATGGACAGGCTTCACGTCGACTTCCCATTTCAATTAGTTCTTCCTTTCTTTTTATATCCTGAAGCTGAGTCTTCTTATATCCTGAAGCTGAGTCTTCTCAACAGTGTACCCCAGTCTTTCCTTTATGTCCCTGAAGTACTCTTCATGCCTCCTCGGGGCCACCTCTTCCCAGCACTGTCTGGAGTTGTGAAAGGAGTAGTTTGCGTGACTCCTTCAATCTTCGTCCTGACTCAATATTGCTTTTGTATGGTCCTCTTCTTCTTCCTCGTCTTGGTGGAGTCCAATCTTTTGAGGAAAGGAGGGGCATTGCAATAACAGACAGTAGTCCTCTTAGGTTGCTTTTTGGAGACCTGGAGGATTGCATTGTCTCAAAGGTAAGGGTGTTCCATTGTGGAACAGGAGCCCTTGGGTCTCATTGCGAGGTTGGAGGTAGCCATGCTGGCATGGCTACCCCCAAACTCGGCTCTGGGTCCCGCGAAAGGGGAATCATCGGGCCATTCCGACCTCGGCGGACCCAGTAATTCCCCTTGCGCGGGAGCCGGTAAGTCCCCGTTCCCATTTGGGACCCATAGGGCTCAATGGGAATGGGGAGGATGGTAGCAGCGATACCGTTCATAACGGTACCGTTGCTACATCTAGTTCTGCTTGCGGGTGCCAGTACAGCCACCTGGTCAGAGCAGGTGGCTGCAAGGGTACTCTCGAGCAGAACTCGTAATGTGGTGGTACGGTAAGAATGGTGCCGGTAACACTACCAGTGCCGTTGTCACTGTACCTCCACTGTCGTAATGAGGCCCCTTGTCTCCACGAGGGAAGGTCTCTCCCTGTGAGGTCCTGCTCCCCTGGTTTTCTTTGTCTCAGTAGTATGAGTTTTCATTTCTAGGTATATTTAACGGATTTGAATTTCAATAGCAGACGCTGAGAGATTCTTCATTCTTTTCTTCAGAAGATGTCATTGAAGGAGAGTTAGTGATGTGTGATCTGGGATGTTCTTTAGCAGAACAGGGGTCCTTGTCCCTAGAAGGGGTCTCTCTCCAGGTGAGGTCCTGCTTGCCTCTAGCCCTAGGAAGGGTATTGCGTAGCAGGTTCACCTCCACAGCCTAGCCTCTCGGGGAAAGGCTGCCCTCTGGGAAGAAGTGACGAAATCCCATGATTCGTCACCGTTTTTATGGGCTCACCGGGTACTACTGATACTTTGTGACCAACTTCGATAGCATCACGGCCCTCCCTGACTGAATTTACCTTACCGTTAGTCAAAGGGGAAGTTAATTTCTTGCAGAGAGGCAGTCCGTTTATAGGGCTTCCTTTTAAAAAATGCTCATTTTCCTTTGGCAGAAAACACCCCAGATTTTTATGTGGACTCCACTGGAGTCACCTACTTACAAATCCAGGAATTTCTAGAAGCACACCACATTGTGGGCATTTGCCAATCAGACTTCCGGCACAAGCACAGTACAGAAACGGCCCTCCTGAACCTCATAGACCAGCTAGACCAAGCCAGCGACCGAGGCACCCTCTCCCTCCTCATGCTCCTAGCATTCAACTTGGTTGACCATCATACTCTGTGCCTACACCTCTCATCCTCAGCCCACTTCTCAGCTGCCACGACAAAGTAGATTGCATCCTTCCTTGCAGATATAACCTGGGTCTTCACAGCCGAACGGGCCTTGTACCCTACTCCAACCCTCTACAGTCTCCAACAAGGCCCCTGTGTCTTCTCCCTCCCTATGCAACTTATACACCAAACCACTTTTTGATCATCTGGACTTGCTAGGCATCTCATACACCAACTATACCAATGATGCACAAATCCTCATCCCCATCACTGGCAGCTATGCCCAAGACGCCACCAAGGTGAACACCATCTATGAAACAATACAATCCTGGAAAGCCTCACATAGCCTCTGCCTTAATGATGAGAAGACTGAGATATTCCTAGACAACCTTTACCATCGACAGTCACAACATCCTAATGGCCACCTCTGTAAAAACCCTTGGAGTATACTTGGGTTCCTCACTAAATAAGTCCCGCCAGGTCAATAACATTGCCTCTTTATCAGTCTATGCTACCAAACTCATCCTGGCCAGCAAAAAGTAGACTATTGTAACTCCCTGCTCAGCGGCACTGCTTGGTGGAAAAAAACCTGAGCAAGCTTCAAACGGTACAGAACAATGCCCTTAGAGCAGCCCTAGACATTGGCAAGAGAGAACACATGTCCGAGGCTATAAAAGCCGTCCACTGATTCCCAGTCAAGGACGGGGTCAACTTCAAGATCCTTTCCATCGCCCACTGCTGCCTTTCAAATAATGCTCCGCCCGACCTTGTAAGCAACATCAAAAAACCCTCCTCCACAAGACCTCTAAGACTGGCCCACACACACTGCCTCATTATACCGAGATTCAACTGGAAAAGGGCATGTGGCTCCAGCTTCCCAGTCCAGGCTGCCACTCTCCGGAATGAACGAACCGTCCTATGACCCCTTCAGGAAGACCCATAACTGACATTTGACTTTGCATTCCTTTCCCTACTATCTCCCCCGCCCTACCTGTTGCTTTTGTTTGTTTTCTTCCCACTAATGTAACCAGCACCGAGTTGCCTATGGCTTGTTGGATTCTATCAATGTCTAAATTAAATAAATAAATTAGAAATGTTAAACTGTGTGCCCCATCAAGAGGATCTCTCGCTCACTGAACATAGCAAAGGGGAAAATGTAAGGCACAATGTATTTCAGCAGCATCTGCAGGGATTCCAATTAAGATTGGATCTGATACAGCTAAAACGGTTCTTGGGTATCCAGCATTAACCAGGGGCCAGGAGCCATCACTGGGGAACAAGGAGCTAGTACATGGCTTTCATCAAATCTTACTTTTACATAAGATTCAAATCTATAAATGTGCTCATTATTTACGACCCCTTATGCTTTATATGTCATGTGGATGTGTCCTGATGCTCATTTATAGATTGTCCAAAACACAGAGTTGAATTCACATAGGTGTGTGTTGGTATCGGTTAGCCTGATGAGACCAAAAGCAGCACCTGGTAGCTGATCTGGTTTGCCACTTCTGGCGCCTCTCCTTTGAGCTGGGTTCCTTCACATCAGTCAACACTGCTTTCTGGTGGTAGTCTTGGGCTGCGTTATCCCTGCGTCGAGTAACAGTTGTTTCATTAAATAATAGGGTGCCTACGCGCGAGCTATGTTGTTCTGAGAGAATGGTCACATGGGGACATAATGGAGAGAAGGTGAATGCGCCCACATTCCATGACCCTATTAATTAATACATTTATACACATTATCATCAGTGTGCAAATCTCTTACAGGGGTCAGACATAACCCTGGCCATTTACACATACATCTCTGCTGCAAGCACTCCGCCTGTTGAGCTAGCTTATCGGCTCTTGTGAAGGCTGTTCTGGGATGTACCTACTCGCCTGCCCCTTTGACGTCCATCGTGTTGTGCTTTTTCCCAGAGCATATGATTTGATCTGTATCTGCCTTTTGTGACAGGGGATCTGAGTAGAGGGCTATAGGACTGGAAAATGTGCAAAGGTTGAAGATGATCCGAGATGCATTTTTTGCCTCGTTCTGTGCAGATGGAGCCATCTGAAGAGAGTTATGAGCAAGAGGAAGGCGGAAAGCAGCCATACATCATAGGTGAGCCAACGGGGATATGGTACGGGGGGGATCCAGTGGGGTGTAGTTTGCTTAGGGGGAGCATTCCAGTGTGTGGCATCACATGCACCTCATTCCAGAGCCGCAGAGCCACGCTTTCTGATCGTGGCCCACATATAGCTCTGTCAAAGCACCACATTCCGTAACTGAATGGCCTTCTGCTCTAGCTCCTACCGGGGAGGGAGGGAGAGAGGGAGAGACAGAGCGTTCTGCCAGTGCATCCCATGCCTTAATCGTGACCTCTCTGCTAACCCGCATTCCAACTCACAAGCTCTGCGGATTACACTAAACCTTGACATGCAGCAACCCCTGCTATTCCTTTGCGTGCATATCTGCTCCTGCAGCAGGTTCTATTGATGAGGCCCACCGCCAGCTATGCCGCTGCACCAGAGTGCTGGCCAGAGGTGCTAACCGCTGTCCGCCTTGGATTCCCCTAAGTACTGTTCTCTGTAGATTTACACAGGATGCAGGTGTCCAGGGCAAGATCCTTCTGAGAAAATTGGTGCACGCATTTCAGAGCATCTGTCTGTGTTTGGAGAACACCCCCTACACATGGTAATTCTTTCTTTACTTTTCAGGCATCCAAAGCCCAGATCAGCGCTGCCTCCTGGAGGAGCACAACCCAGAAAGACCTGTTGTCGTGGAGGGTCCATTCCCACTGTGGCTGAAAGCCACCCGTGTGTTTTACTACGTCCTCCGAGCTGACCCGTTGCCACCTGAGGAAAGGGTGAGCCTCCTGTGGTTTTTCTGCTCAGCCCAGCAGTGGTGTAACTGTTCATATATATCGTTCCCATTGTAACATCTCACAAGAAGGCCAGTACCCAAAATTGGCACTTGTACAACAGGATTCTAGTCACAGGTTCCTTGTTCATGTTACACTTGTGGGACCCTCTGGTCTTGCTAAACACTCTGTCACTCTGTCTGTCACCCTCGCCCTTCTCTTGCTGTTGGTATGTTTGGAGACCATGTCTGTTTGCAGGAATGCGGTCCGATCCTTGCTATAGTTTTTGAAAGCTGGGTCTCCAAGGCCTACGGTCATTGTTGTCTTGTGCTTTATGTATACATATATTGCGATCATCCTTGTGGTGCAAAGTAAGTTTGCAGGAACCCTTCTGCTCTGTAGTAATCCTAGCCACTGTCTATCACTGGTGTCCGTATGCCCCTTCAAATAACCAAATACTATACTGTGACTGTCATCGCAGCACCAGGGTGTGACCACCAGGCCTGTATGGATTGCTTTTAGTTGAAGCTTGGGAAGATTAAGTGCAAGTAAAGTCTACTCTTGCATTCCATTTTTCCATGTGAAAGGGACCAACGGGCTCTTCATTGTCACCTTTACGATGAGTCCTGCTTTTTGGACCTAGAACTGCTTCACTAATCTCGAGTTTTCCTCCTGTAGACAGAGAAAGTGATCGATCCGGAGAGAAACCTCTATTACCCAATGGAGCTGGACTTTCAGTTGGAGCGGGACCTTGGTGACGACGATGAGTTTGATGTGGATGAAGGTAATCACCACTTGCATCTTCTACCCAAGACACCACTAGGGGCCTCTTCTCCAGCCCGTATGTTTAATGCGGAATGAGCAAGCAAGACCCCTACAAATGGAGTCCACCCCTTATTCGTTGTCTCGCATGTGCATGATAGCGGGAATTCTCAGTATTTAGCTTGTGTTCCCTTGATTCCTTAAAGAAAAACTGGCTGTGCCCTTCTAGCTTTAAATACATCTCACTGCCTGCAGTGATGGGAGATGGCACAATGCATCATGACTTGGACAAAAGGCATTCTTTTAAATAAAAAAAAATAGAGAACCATTTACTGAATGCATGTTATGAAATATTTCTCCTCAATCATAAATTACTAGAGTTTCAATAACCATGTCATGCTGCACAGGGTATAGTAAAGACATCAGCCGATCAACCAGTATTGCACCCCGCACATGCAGTATGGGCAACCGGAGTACCCATTTATCCCACACATGAATTCCTCTGACACAGATCTGGTATTGCATGGACAGCAGTGGTACTTAAGCAGGATCATGTTGGTGGTGCTCTAATAGTCTGTTTCTTTCACTCTTTGTCTCCTATGCAGTTCACGAGGGTCAAGTGTATGCCATGTGTATGGTCGGTTCTGGAGACCAAGCAACTTTAGCCAAGTGGATCTCTGGCTTGCAGGAAACCAACCCAATTCTAGGCCGGACTTCTGTGATCTTCCGACTGGAGTCTGGGACCCGCGAGATCCAGGCCACTTCTGACCGGGAACAACACAGAGATTGTGAGGAGCTGTGGCACCAGAAAATGACTCAATAGCACTTTTTTCAGTACTTTTCTGGTGGCGTCGCAGAGCCACTGTTGCCCTTGCTTGACCCTTCCCCGTGACGTTACAGATGTAGAACTTTGTGGCAGAGGACAGTGGACTTCAGCCCCCTATGTGAATGTGGCCCCCTCCTGTCCTTTTTCTTTCTGTGCTACCTTCATCCGTTTTGAAATAGTTGATTTCAGCATGGCCAAGGACATTGAGAATGTGCAGCCCAATGATTGCATATCTGCACCAACATCTGACCCAGTGATGGCCATTTAAACTCATTAAACATTTTAAATGTTGTTCTGTCATTGTGTGACCTATTTTCAGGCATCCGTTTCTTAGTCCGAAGCCTTTTAAGACAGGCTATGAAATGAATGCATATGGATTATGCATACAAAGGGCAATTTTATTTCAATAGGGTCCGGAATTCTTATTTCCTCAAACAATATTTACATGGGGAAACTTTCATATTTGAATAAGCTTCTACACATTTTTACAGGCTAGGATGCCTAGTCACACGCCCTTGTACAAGTGGCAGATATCCACATACACGCGGACGACAATGATTAGTGGCTGTTGCAAATGCTATGACCTGCTAATGATTTCTCAGAGACCTGCTAATGATATCTCACTGACCTGCTAATGATATCTCAGTGACCTGCTAATATCTCAGTGACCTGCTAATATCTCAGTGACCTGCTAATGATCTCTCAGTGACCTGCTAATGCTATCTCGGTGACCTGCTAATGCTATCTCGGTGACCTGCTAATGCTATCTCGGTGACCTGCTAATGCTATCTCTGTGAACTGCTAATGATATCTCAGTGACCTGCTAATATCTCAGTGACCTGCGTATGATCTCTGTGACCGGCGTATGATGTCTGAGTAACCTGTTAATGATCTCTCAGTGACCTGCTAATGATATCTCAGTGACCTAATGATATCTTAGTGACCTGCTAATGATATCTCGTTGACCTGCTAATGATCTATCGTTGACCTGCTAATGATCTATCGTTGACCTGCTAATGATCTCTCAGTGACCTGCTAATGATATCTCGGTGACCTGCTAATGATATCTCAGTAATCTTACAGTTGTGGGACGCTAACTGCCCCCTGTTTTCCCCCTTTTCTTCTCCCCCGCCTAACATACTTATAAAGACCTGATTTTTCCATGGGTGATCCTTCCACTCCTCAGATTTACTGCTAGTAGAACCTGCTGCCTTTAACTTTATTTTCCCCAAGGATTTCCCTGGTCTTGATTTCTTTCTAAATGGAACTTCTTGTTTTAACCTTATCCCGTACATTACTACATCTGCTGCAGCCACATCACCATTTTACGGCTGCACTCTTACGTCGTCATACTTTAAGCTTGCCGACAAATATTTACATTGCAGTGGCCGCTAGATAGACAAAATCATCTCTTCTAAAGTGTAGTGTCAATCTATTTAAATGCCATTTGGGGGAAAACCCAATGTTAATTAAAATAATTACAAGTACTCCTGTCTTTATTTAATAACATTAAAGAAACAAAAAGAAATTTGTTAAAAATAGAACTAATAGTGTGAACATTCTAAATGCAGTCCCTATGTATCATTAAATATAAAAAAGAGGAAAAGAAACCAGGAGAACAAATTACCTCTCAGTAATGTTCTCTCTGACGGACGTTCCTCCCATGGATTTGTCATCTGTGATCGCCCATCCACTGCTGTTCTTCATAAACATTGCCACTATCGGGGAGTGCAGCGCAGCTCCTCATCGGACCTGTCCATTGCCACTATGCACCCTGTGTCGGATATGACGTTGAGCCAGTACATATTGAGGGCCCGCATCCCATGACCTTATTTCCACCTAGTACTCTTGACGCTGAAGCACTGTGGAACCATTGGTGTACTGGCTATCCACCAAGAGGGGCATGTAGGGGCGGTGATGAGGAATCCGTGAGGTGGCCATCAATCAGAAAGATCATTACAGAGAAGTCAATCCTTTGTTCTTCTACTGGATTGCTTCCTATGATGTGGCATTTTATAATGTGCCTGTACACAAGTGTTTCTCGGCATGACAAGACAAGGAGGGGGAAACAAGGGAGGACAAAATAACGATCTTACTAGGCCTTGTGACGATCAGATTGCTCAAGTGCAGGGAAGGGGAGAAGTGTCGGGGGGAGGCGAAGGGGGAGGTGCAGTTAACTCACAAGTGCAGCCAGCAGGTGCAGAGAGAAGGGACTGTAGGATTGCAGATCCAGACTCTTAAGTGCTGGGGAACCCGGAGGCAGTGCATGGGAAACTGAACATTAAGGAGCCTGGGCCCCAAGTTCAGAGGGTGACCACTGCGCAGAGCAGTCAGGTACATCAGTAGGGGAGAGGCAGAGAGAAAGCGGAAGAAAAAAGGAATGTCTTGAGTTGCTTCCGGAACCGGAGGTGGTTCTGCTCAAGTTTGAGAGAGGTAGGGAGGCTGTTCCAGAGGGAGGCCCCAGCCGAGGAGATAGATCTACCCCCAACTCTCTGCTTGGAGAAGCGTCTGACTTTCAGAGAGTTGGAGGTGGATGAGCAGAGAGCTCGAGAAGGAAGAGGTTTTGGAAGAGAAAGTTGGAGGTAGAGCGTTTCCAGGCCTCAGAAATCTTTGTGGATGATGCAGAGCGTCTTGAAGCTGATCCTAGCAGCCACAGGGAGCCAGTGACGAGATTTCAGAGCTGGCGAGATCTGATCCCTGGGCTTGAGGCAAAGGAGAAGTCTTGCAGTCCTGTTCTGGATAAGTTATAAAGGTCGAAGAGTAGCAGCAGGAAGATTTAGAAAGAGGCTGTTGCGATAGTCCAGCCTAGAGAGGACCAGAGCTCTGGAGACAGTGAGCTTCTGGGGGAAAGTGAGAAAAGGAAGAATACCTCTGAAAAGGTGCAGCTGATAGTTTGACTTCTTAGAGACCTCAGAGATGTGAGGAGAGAAGGAGAGGGTGGAGTCGAAGATGACACCAAGGTTCTTAGCCTCAAAGGAAGGAGCAGGAAGAGGGGCCAGAGTGGGTGGGCAGAGAGGGCAGAGAGAGAGGAAAGGAGAGAGAGGGAGGGTTCCAATTAGGAGGATCTCAGTTTTACTGGCATTAAGGCAGATATCATTTGCGGCACGCCATTCCTGAATTGCAACCAGGCAGTCTGGTATGAGAGAAGAAGCAGAGGTGGCTGAGGGGAGCCTGAAAGAGAGATGAGTGCCATCTGTATAACATTGACAATTGGAGAAGAAAGTAGTGATGCAGTGGGCAAGCGGTGCCAGGTAGTGATTGAAGAGCCAGGGAGAGAGGTTAGACCCCTTAGGAACACCACAAGTAGAGAGAGAGATAGAAGAGAGTAAAGACCCCAGTTAGACCTGAGAGGGTCGGTCAGTGAGAAAGAGGTTGACCAGGCCAGGGCCTGATCACTAATACCAAGGTTGTCTTGGAGACTGTTGAGCGGGATGACATGGGTGACCATGTCAAAAGCAGAGGATAGATCGAGGATAATGAGGACAGAATGGAGATTAGAGTCAAGATTGGAGAGCAAGTCTTCATGGGTCTTCAGGAGAGCAGTTTCCGTGCTTCTGGCAGCTCTGAAGCCAGACTGGTGGTAATGGAGGCAACCAACAGATTCAGTATGTAGATTAAGCTGGGAGATGGCCAGCTTTTCCAAGAGTTTGACGAGGAAAGGAGTGATGGAGATCGGATTCCTCGTCTGATATACTGCCAAAGCAGTACGAAGATCAGGAGGAGGTAGGAGAGAAAGGACACCACCTGGACCAAAAGATTCTGTAGGACCACCCTACCAAAACCTGTATTCTGGCCTGAAAGGGAATCCAAACAGTAATGCTTAGCAAACATGTGCAGATACGCCCATGTTGCTGCCTGACATATGTAGAGGACGGGTACTGAGGCGGTGGTAATCCTCTGGCAGAATGGGCTCCGAGATCCTCGGGCACATCCTTTCCAGCCAGATCATAGCTTTCCTGAGGTTCAGGTTATGAGCCAACTTGACAGGGTCCCAGCATAACAAAGAAGAAGCTGGTCATCATTCCGGGCCTCTCTTGTCTGAGAGACTTGAGTATCTGAGGACCCGCAATGGGTCCAACCAATGGATTTGTTCCTCTGCCTTGTAAGGATAAGGTGGAGGAGAAAACAAATGAAGATGGATCTTTTGGGAGCTGAAAATCCAAGACCACTTTTGGAAAAAGGTTTTTCTCAATGTCCCCTTCTCTTTGGAGGAAACCAAATAGGTTTAACAGATAACACCTGGTGCTCCCTCCCCCATCTTGTGAATGTGATGGTGAACAGGAAAATCCCCTTAAGAGTGAGCTACCTAATAGAACAGGAAAGGAGGGGCTCAAACAGAGCTCCCATAAATAAATGTCAAAACAGAATTTAAATCCCACAGTGGAACCACAAAATGGCGTGGAGGAAACTGGTCGCAGAAATCCGCAAGAACTGCTTAAGTGGGGATTGTGAAGAACGAGCCCTGTTTCAGGGACCTCCGAAATAGCAGCGCAGTATCCCTTAACAGTGCCAATCTGCAGATCCAAGGACAGCAGAAAATCCCATACTCGAGATAACAGACAGGATAAAGTGTCCAAAAACATCTCCCGGCAACAAGCGTTACCGCCAAACCCCCCCAGCGCTATTAGTGCTGGATCACAGGTTTGACGGAACGGTAATTCCCTATTGAGCCCATTCGGGAATTCCCCATTGGGCGCAATGGGGAATTTTCGGCACTGCTACCGTTGGCGGTAATAGCGCGCCGAAAATTGGCAAATTCGTGGCGGATTTTCCCCCAGCTCAGAGCTGTATTGCACTCTTTGTGAGAAGCTGACAGACCTCCTTTTAAGAGGATGGGGCTCTGGGGCAAGGAGTGAGGGCCATGTTCCAGGGGTTGTTGCACGAAAGGGACACTGTATCCCAGTTGATTGACCTGCAAAGTCAAAAGCATCTGACATGGTCTTGGACCATTTCTTGATGAAAAGGGAGAGCCTCTCACCACTCTGTATTTGTGGCAGAAAACTGATATACAGTGGTCAGAAGGTGCACAGAGGGTTGTTATACAGCCAGACCCAAAGACTTTCCCGTATTCTTTCTTTCACTGGAACGTCTGGAGGCCGTCATCCGCATTAGCCCCAAACAGGTTCTGTCCATCAAATGGCATGTCCAAAAGCTTAGCCTGGACATCATGTGTGAAGTCTGATGTCCTCATCCAGGAGTGACACCTCACCACAATACTTATGGCCATGGACCTGCTGACACAATTGGCCATGTTCCAATCCCGGCTGTAAAATCTCGTGAGAGGCTTCACTGCCATCATTGACCACGTACAGGAAGCACACCCTCATCTCCGCCTCAGGGATGTGATCAGCCGCATTAGCCACTGGGGACCAAAGGCCGAAAGCGAGCTTCGTCAAGTCACAAGGGGTGTTAATTGCACGAATTGCTAGGCTGGCCAACACAGCTTTCTTCCTCCCCAGGCGTCCACCCTCTTACACTTCTTGTCTTAGGGTAGAGAAGGTAAGGTGAATGTCTTCAGGTTTGTTGTCATGCCCTGTACCACTAAGCTCTCCGGCTAGGCATCAGAGGAAACGAAGGCTGGATTTGATGGGGCACAATGGCGCTTCCAAGCCAACTCCCCTCAACGGCAGGTATAGAAGTGGGCCTCTCCCACACCTGTAGCACCGGGGCATCAACTGCTATATTGAATGTTAGCAGAGTTTCCCTTTTGGGGCCATCATCCAGGATGTCCGTCAATTCAAATTGGATCTTGGAACTGGATGGAGCAGGTATATCCAGGGTATCAGCCACCTTAGCCATCAGGTTCTAAAAAGATGCCTGAGACCTACCAGGAGTGGGGGCTGAAAGAATGTACTCAGTCTTCCACTGGGAAGTCCCTCTTTTCCCTGGGGACCAAAGGCTCCAACCCAAAGGGTGCTCCTTGTCTCCTTCGTTGTAGATGTCATACATTTTAGACATGAAGGGTTTCAAAGAAAGAGGAGCATGGTCGATTGGGTTCCAGACCTCTTTGCCCGAAGGTGGGACCTGACGGCGCTGGGGAACTTTGTCCCTCTTTGGGACCAGGCCTATGCCCAGAAGGGTGTGGGAGTGAGTCCCAATGGGTACCCTGCCGTTCCAAGAAGATGCGTTGGGACCTGTCTTTCTGAGGCCATTGGCGCAGTCACTGGAGCCAACCGTGACATGGCAGAAGATGTCAAGTATATTCAGGCAAAACTGTTCCCATTGCTCCGGGGTGGAGGATTGGGCTGATCTGCCTTCTTTGGAGCGGTGGCTTTTCTTGTTATGAGGACAAAGAATGCGGGTGCGAGGATCCGCTTGCCGAGCGGGATCTCTTGCTGTGCCTCTTATCCTTCTCCTTGCATGGATGCAACCTCTTAAAGAAACGGCGCAACTTCATGCTTCGTCTTTTGGACGCAGGTGGAGATCTTTTCTGCGTGTTCCTATAGGACCTTCAGGTGCATGGACCGGCATGGCCCACAATCCTGGGTGTCGCGGTCCTTGCCCAAGCAATAAAGGGAAATCCGGTGCAGATCTGACACAGACACCTGCTGGCCACAACCCATGCATCGTTTGAAACCTGAGGCCTTTGCAGGGTTGTGCTTGGTGTCACAAAGAATTGAAAAAGCTTGAGGATTGTGTACTTGGAGTGCATGGAAAAACTCAATATATCCTGGCCTGAAGCCATGTCCGGCACGCGGCATTGTAGTGGCTTCAGACTGAGCCGGTGCGGAGCCGCGCTGTGCCCTCTAGTGGTGGTACAGTTTTTGAAGAACAGCTGCGCTGTGGCTGGCTTTCATATGATGAGGAATCTGTGGGAGAAAGGAATCCATTAGAAGTTCTGCTTACTGAGGATGCACATGGCAAGAAGATACGTTTGGGGATATAAGAGAGGATATACCACTTTATCCCATAGAAACCCCTCTAGAAATGTTTTTGTGCAAGGGTTGAGCGTAAAGTGACGTCTGCAGGTGGCTAGGACCAGGAATCCAATGAAAGGTCTTTGCCAGCAGACATCCTATGGTTTGCATTCTCTGGTCTGCAGCACAGCACAGTTAATCGTATTTGTATCACGCAGCACTACATTTGGTACATTTGTCATTTGTTTAGTTATGAATGGTCAGTGGCGTTTTAAATTGTCTATACTGATGTTTTGAATGTTGTGCGCTTTGCCGTATTTTCATGTACAGTTGTGTAATATTTGCTCTTACCAGTCAGATGACATGTGCATGGGAGATTGAGTCGCACCTAGCCGATAACCTGAATAACTTACTGTGACCCTTTGCTTTAGAACTTGTATGAACTCCCTCAGGGTATGAGGCAGATTCTCAGCATACCTGCCTTGTGACAAGGAGTGGGCATGGCCACAATCTCCTGGGTTCTTAGTAAATCTCTACCAAGACGACCATGGACTGAGACCTCTGAACACATTACCCTTGCTCGCATTTCAAATCTCAGAAGAATATTATCGAGAACCACTGCACAGAACATGCCGCGCTACCATCTGCATGCCAGTGGCCATTTTATTAAATTCATGTGCACTTCCATAAATGAACATGCACATAACTATCCATGAATTAATTCTGTTGTTTAAATGTATGACCGTAATAACAGAATATACTCCCAAATCCATTGCATCGCCCGATTTCACTGCGGGTAAAAACCCAGTAGGCCTAAACTCCATGGTGGGCGATGTGCTCGCTTGGCGGCACTAATCTGATTCTGAAGAGACACTGACCGAAACTTTGCTTTGCGCCTTGCATGCACAGAATGCAGCAGACTGGGGCACTAGTGCACAAGATCGGATTACCTGCGGGCAACTTAACAGCATTGAGTTGTCACGCACATAGTTCCCTACACCAGCACCATGCGTGGCACCTCGGGATTCCTGTGCTTCAACATCACCAGTAGAACCTCTTGAGGAAAGGCAGGACTGGACGGTACCTCACCCTATTAGAGCCGTTGGAGGCCAAATAAATAAAAGGACTTGGAGAGCTCTTTAACTCAGATCCGAAATGTTCATAATATGAGTAAATGCCATCAGCGTATTAGCCAGGTACTACAGGATAATCAATCAATGTTAATCACCCTAAATAATCACCCCACCAATCTGCCAGTCAGTACCATAAGTGCCCTCTTGCTGTTTATAAAACCTTGCCAAGGGATGTACTTGGACTAATCCCCAAGCAGACTCCCTCTTGACTGGTATTCATTAGAGGAGAAAAGACAAACTATCCAACACAGGTCTTTCTGACATATGCTGAGTGCTCCTAACCCACCTTTGGAAAAAGAGCCCCACAAGCTTTTATGTGAGAAATACTTCTTAGACCTGGGACATATTGAGGGCCTCCCTTAACTGAAACCAAACTTTCTCGTCACAGGCTCCAGCCCACTTACCCAACCCCCTGCCCTTCAACAGGGGCAGAGCTATGCCTAACTGTCGATCTCATTTTCACCATAGCCATTGGTTCAGCACTCCTGTCACTCATGGTCTCCTAGCAATAGCTCCTCTTCCATTACCCAATGTATGGACACCATGATGCCTCCTGAGGTAAGGAATGTGTCGCTGCAATCGAGGCAGTCTGTCCAATGAAACCCAATGTCATCCACAGGTCCAGTGTCTTGGAACTTTCAGCACAGATCTCCCAAGGCAGTAAAATGGAGAAACGCAATAAAAGGACCAACTCTGCCCAGTCCCAAATTGCCCAGGAGATTAGACCACTTCAAGTTCTTCAGCATTCTGTTCATTGCCCTCACTCCTGTCAGGGAAGTATTTTTGGAAGAGGGCAGGTCCCATCCTTTGCTGGTTTCCTTGGCTTTTGACTCCCCTTTGTCTCCCTGCCAGGCTTAATCTCCAGACTGATTGAGTATGGCTATGTTGTGTTTGCTCGGAGCCCTTCTGACTACTATGGCCGGGGCCCCAAAGGCACTCCTTAATCTCCCACAGAGTAACCTGTGTTAAGTGGCTAGGTTGGTGGTGGGATCTTTCACCTAAAATGGCTCCACTAGGTAGACTGCAATGGAGGTCAGATGGGCACCACTTGTGAATATTTCTCTTTTCAAGTAAATTTCAATTATTAGTATTGTTCCAATGGGTATTTGTTTTTTCAATGGAGCTTA
Source organism: Ambystoma mexicanum (assembly GCF_040938575.1). Taxonomy (NCBI): domain Eukaryota; kingdom Metazoa; phylum Chordata; class Amphibia; order Caudata; family Ambystomatidae; genus Ambystoma; species Ambystoma mexicanum. Next base: position 1,247,247,619 of record NC_090926.1, read on the forward strand.
CTATGTCAAAAAAAGGTCCAATGACATCCGGACCTTAAGAACTATAGTGGTATGAAAAACGGAGTGGAGCCCAACCCATAACACGCAGTGCTCACTGCTTGCCTCCTGCCTAGAGGCTAAATTCATTACTTGAAGCTATATTCAATTGTTAGTTGAGTTAGATAATTCTTGAACTTCAGCATAATCATTAAACTTGATTCTTTTAGAAAAAAGGGATTTCAGCCACTTCATTTCTCAAAGTTTTTTACTCTGGTACTTGTGTTCAAATCAATTAGGCGTTTTCCCAATTCCTCTACCAAAAATCACAGCTCTTGCCAATGCATTTCGGTGACTAGCACCATCTTCAGGGCTAAATTAGAACATAAATTTCATCACGTAACACATGTGTATGAATTATGGATCATAAATGTTAAATGTACATGCCAGCAAGGAGATTGGTTTCATCACATAAAAGAAATACAAAAGAGAAAAGAGAAAAAGTGCAATGTGAACGTTAGTGTCATTCTGCATGCAGACGTCGTTACCATTTATCTTTAGTAAACGTGTGAATTCAGCCATGTGTGAATTCCATTACCTTAGCTGTCTCGTAAATGTGTAAACGCCTCATAAAAGTTGATACATCAATGCAGTGCCTCTGTTAAGAGAGGGAGAAAGACTATGAGCTCTCTAGTTTATTCAGTGACCTTAATTGCTTGCGTGGAATGCCGTGACTCGGCAGAACCTCTTACCTTGACTCTGCTCACGAGTGAACTGCTCGTAGAACGGGCTGCAGCTGCGCGTGCCTGTGTGTGGCCTAGTAACAACGTAACCAAGGAGCTGACGGTACCGCCCGTCTCCCGGGATAGGACAAGACAGGCGTGCCTCCCGTCCCACCTCATCGCGTGAGCGTGGGGGCGGGACTATGTCCTTGGTAACCCTTTGTGACACCGTCACATGAGGCAATTAGTCTAAGTTCTCTCTGTGCCTTCTAAATGTCAGAGTTTTTTTGAAACAATTTGCATCTCCACAGTGCTCGCACCCCACCCACATTCAAACAGGCCGGGATCGCCGGCATTCGAGCGTGTGCGGAGAGCAGAGGAGCCGCGAACTGACACATATCCCAGCGTATATCACTGTGTATCACTCTAGTCCTATTCTCATATTGTATGAATGGTTATCGTGATGTTTCCTAGATTGCTTCAAGGCAAATATCTTTTTCAATCAACGCGTCGGTACTTTTAACAATCTTAAAGAATAAATATCTCGATCCAAGTAGGGCCCTTGTTGGCCTGGTGGCAATTGGTGACCTCTATGGCAAACCCTCACCAAGACAATAGCGAATCAGAGGACTTTGATGAGTGCACAAGCACTGCGATACCTGATAATGCTCCCATAGATGACATGAGTGAGCCGGCTCTAGTTTGTGGAGTGGGAGGGGGGAGGACGGAGAATTATACTGTATAATGTGATGCTTTGATGCTGATTATGTACGTCCTAAACAGTTGTAATGTGTGTTATTTTGTTTGGTTTTATTGAAAATAAAAATAAATTAAAAAAAAAACAACAATCTCGATCCAAGGTGGATATGTTAGTACTTACACTTCTCCTTCAACCGCTGTATATAACACACATCATACCCACATGGCAATTACATCCTATTGAAAACGAAAAACTATAAGAGGGGTAAAAAACCAATTTGCATATAATCTTAACGAAACAGGTTATTCCACATTGTGTATACATTTCAAAGAAAGCAAGCAAAATATTGAGTCCTTTCGGTGTGAGCGTTCCCAAGCGGTCTATCCAGAATGATTCTCTTTGATCAAGTCTTTGTTGCAAATTCATATGAGGTTCTTCTTTCTGGACCACCTCTAAGATTTGAAACCTTATCTGGGATAAATTATGTTTTTTGTGATCCCAGTGTCGTGCCACTGCTGAAGTTTTATTGTGTGTACGAATACATGAGCGATGTTCGTTCCATCTTGTCTTCGCTGCTCTTGTTGACTGCCATACATAGTATAGCCCACACGGGCATTTAATTGAGTAAATTGTATTGACAGAATTGCATGTTCCAAAATGTTTCAATTTGATCTTTTCTCCAGTGTGTGAATGGTTTACTGTATTGCCTTTCAATATGTATCCACAATTAGAACAACTCAGGCATGGATAAGTTCCGGTTTTGGTTGTTCCCTCTTTTTTCTTCTTCAAGCTTCTTGTTCTCACCAGCTTGTCCTTCAAATTCTGACTCCTTTTGTATGCAAATGTTGGCAATGCTTTGAATAAAGGCTCCACTCTTTCATCTAGAGTTAGTATGTTCCAGTTCTTTTTGATTATATTCTTGATCTGTTTGCTCTGTTTGGAGTACTTGGATACAAATACTATTGAGGGTGCTTCGTCATATTTCAATTTGGGTTTTAGTAATTCTTCTCTGCTTTTGTCCTTAAGTCTTTCGTCTGCTTCCTCAATTTCTGATCTATCGTATCCTTGTGTCAAAAATGTATTTCCCATCATGTTGATTGCTTCTTCATAGTCCTCTGGATCACTTACTATCCTTTTAACTCTCAACATCTGACTGTAGGGTAAATTCTTAATCAAACGTGGCTGGTGGAAACTCAATTTGTGTAGAATGTTATTCCTATCTGTTGGTTTCTGATATATGTTAGTTCTGTAACCCGTCTGTTCCTTGGTCACCTTGACATCCAGGAAGTGTATTGTTTCAATTGAGCTTTCAGATGTAAACTGGATCCGTTTATCTATATTGTTGAGATACTCCAAAAATCTTTTCAATTCTTCCTCTGTATCATGCCATATCCCAAAAATATTGTCTATGTATCTGACCCATAAACCGATCTTGCTTCTCCATCTCTCATTTTCTAGTACAATATCTACCTCAAATTTGTGCATAAAAGCGTTGGAATACGACAGTGCCATTGTGGCACCCATGGAGGTTCCAGCTGTTTGTAGAAAGAACATTCCTTTATATTGGAAATATGAATTTTCACTAATGAACTCCCAAAGCCATGACAAATTCTTTCTGAGCTGGGATGTCCCCTTCTTGTAACAGTAGCCATTCCACTGCCGCTCTTCCTTGGTCATGTGTAATCGAGGTATACAGACTTTTCACATCTATTGTGAATAGTATATCTGTTTCTGTATAGGTTGCTTCTTTCAGATATTTCAAGAAATGTGTTGTGTCTTTGACATATGTACTAGTTTTTTGTATCAGTGGTTGTAGGAAGTAGTCAATGTACACTCCTAAGGGTTGTAGAATACTGTTGGTGCCTGCTACAATGGGTCTGCCAGGCGGGTTGACCAAACTTTTGTGCACTTTGGGTAATGTGTAGAAATGTGGTATCTTCGGGTAATTGTTCGTCAAAAACCTTTTTGTATGATATTGATCCAGCTTAATTCTTCTGCTTTGGTAAGTAATTCTTCTTCTAATTATTCTAGCTTTATGTGCTACAGTCATCTAATTGCCTCATACATTCGACATCGTCATCTTTCGTGTTAAGAAGTACCAGTGCTCCTCCCTTATCGGCACTGCGTATAGTGAGTTCTTAATCGCTGTACAGTTTTTTTAATTAGCTCCCATTCATGAGGTTTCACGTTCATTCGTCCTTTGGATTTAAAGTTGATTTTCTCCAGATCTTTAATGGTTTCTTTCTGAAAAATGTTTATGGAAGGTACATTGATCAGTGGAATGAATCCACTTTTTGTTCTAAACTCTTTCAGTTTCCTTCTGGTATCTCTAATTCATTAAAAAACACTTTTAGCTTCATCTTTCTCACCAGTTTGAACAGTTCCACTCTAGTGTCGAATAGTGAGCTATTATAGGTAGGCACAAAGCTGAGTCCTTTGTGTAATGTATTAATTTCTTGTTCAGTTAGTATCCTGGACGAAAGATTCAGTACTAAACTTTTCTCTGTTTCTGTCGTGTCTCTGGCCCTTCTCTTGGTTGTCCTATTCCCCCTCCTAGTTCTCTTCGTTCTTTTGGACCTTTCTCTAAAAAAGAAGAAGAAGCCGAGGCTCCACTCGTGGATGTGGTAGGTCTTCGTGTGGGGCTTGTGGTTCCTGTTGTTAATTCCTCTTCTTCTTCCGGTTGCGCAGGATTACTCTCGGTTCCAGAGCTAGATGTTTCAATGTTGTTGCCAGACCTGGATTTTGGTTTGGTTTGCCTACCGAGGGTCCATATCTTTCCATCCAAGTACCTCTCCGTTTAGATAGTCATATGTGTCCCTGCGGAACTTCCTTACTTTCTTGGCTTCCAATTCTGATTTGTACTCTGAGAGTTTGTTTTGTCATCCAGAATTGTTTGGACCTCTTCTTCGTTTAGAGTTTTCACCAGTTCTTTCTTCAATTTCCCCACGTAGTGTCGTCAGGTTATTTGCCAGTTCTTGTATAGTTAATAAAATTAAGTCGAGTGAGCATTTATTTAGAATCGCCTCCCATTTCCTTACAAAATCTTTGCTCTCTTTACATAACGTGGGGCGTAATTGCATTCGTAGCCCACGTGGTATTCTTTGGTTGTTATAATATCTGCCCAGGGTGATTGCATGAAGCTTGCGGTTGATTTCCTTTCTGATTAAATATTCTAACGGTTTAATTTTTCTGGCCGGATCCTGTCCGGCATTTGAGCTAGTGCCAAGGGAGGAATTGGTAATCAGACCTAAAATTCTGTTGGCCTCCTCGGCCGAGAACCCCAACGTATCTGCTTTGTTAGTTGTTAGTGCTTCAATATCTGCAAAAGACATAGCGGTTACTAGGTAGACTCCCATTTTAGATGGCAGGGTTGTTTTTTCATAATTATTTTTTTTAACCCCTTCCTCCATTCATCAAGATGGAGGCTTTAGTTTCCCTCAACAAAATGTAAGGATCACATGACTATCCATTGTCCCTCCATTGCGAGAGGTGTGTACATCAGCCCTTGAATGCCTGCATCCCAGGACTGGGGCTGTAGTCTGCCTGAAACCAGCTTTGACTGACATATGCAGATGCCTTGGGCAGCGTGGACCTGTTTCTTTTTGTGAGGGACATTTCCAGATTGCCTGGTATGTTTGGAAGGATGGTCTCCCACTAGCTGACCAGCCCTCTGAATTATGCTTTGTGTGTGATTGGATGCAGTGTTGACTCCTGGGATGGATAAAGCACGACTCCCTTGCCCATTCACTTAATCTGCAACTGAATCTACAAACCCTGTACTCCGGAAGACCGGCACCAACATCCTTTGATGTGCCAAAGAATTTGATGGCGAAGCTCTGCCTCTCCAAGGAAGATGAGAAGAAATGTACAGAGGCACTCCTCTTCTGGTTGAGACGACTGGATCACAGCTCCTGCATCGAAAGCTTAGTGACACTTGAAGCTCCTGACCATGCCTGCATTACCAGACGCAGATGCTGCTGTCCCTTCGCTGCCGGAAGCCAGAAGATTCGCCGGCCTGAGAATCTTTACCACATAACCCTGGGTAAGTGCTCTGGTTCCGTCTCCCATCATCAAAGCTATGGAGGCCTACACTGCCTCCACACCGTCAAATGCGTCTCCCCGGTCCAACCTCTGTGATTGGCCACTTTCCTGTTTGCTTTCTTAAATATCTCTCCAGTATTCTTTGTGGTCCCACCAAGCACCCCGACACCCTCATCATTCCGAGGAGCTAGATCCCGTGTCTGAGGACGATGTGGAAACTCTGCATCACTTGCAACAGACACTACAGCTGTCGCTCCTGCTTGCTCCAACCCCTAACCTTGGAATGTCCAAATCTCGAATAGCCTTTTCCAAGGGTCTGAGGTTCCCATTTGCATTGGTGTACAGTCGCTGGAGTCTACAGTGGTTGTTGCTGAACAAACCATGAAATAAGCACCTCTGGAAGCTGCCAACTGCATCCCAGTACATGGGTATTCTTCTCTTGGCACTGATGATGGGCATCTGTGTTGTTTTCTTCATCGCTGGGCCTCTTCATCTCTTGAGGGTCTCGCCCCATTGGAACACCAGAAACAGCTCCTTCGGGGCATGTTCGCACTGAGATAATTATCTTCCACCAAAGACTTGTCCAATTATGAATACTGGTACCTGTTGGTCTCCTGCGAGCTTGTCTCCCTGAACTGAAAAACATTTTACCTACCTGTTAACTGCGGTTTCTTTTTCAAGGAGGACTTTGCAGCTAAAAATAACTTATTCCAAATTGATACTCTCTTGAACAATTGTGACCCCCCCAGTATTAGAACATTTTAGTTACTAGTTAGTGTATTGTTTTTCACTGCCTTTTCTCAATATAAAGATTATATTTTGTATGCAAATCTAGTGTTTGCAACATATTTCGTTTATCTAAAGAAAGGTTTTCACAGTACCTGCAAACCGCCCCACCCCCTTTGAGTGAGGTTTGGGCTGCTTGTCCAGGATTACTACTTGGAGAGTCTGGCGAGCTTGAGGGAATCCCTATTGGTCACCGAGTCAGGAAGATAAATACTTGAGGGCTCTGACCACGTGGCCTTAACGAAAATCTCCCTATCGCAGTCCATGTTTCAAAATTCCAATGTGGGAATGCATAGCAATAAACTGAACGCAAGTATGAGAGGTTGTATTATATCAAAAACATTGAAAAAAAGAGAAGATATTAAGTGGCAAGTTTCTGACTTGGGTGTGAGAATTTTTCAGAGCCTGATCTCTGATTCGATACCTAAACAAAATAATGGTTTGGTCTTGTACAGGTCACTGTTCTGCTGTGTTTCAGTTCACTTATCTCCCATATTTGAATGTTTCCTCCAAAAATAAACATATGTCGTCCGTGCGCGTTAATGAGCGACCGTAACCTGTTCATGTTTTAATGTTGATGGGGAAGGAGGAGATGTGGCCTACTTTTCTCTGCCACTGTGGATGTGGGAGATGAGCCAAAATGGGGAGGATGTGTGGGAGACTCTAGGCAGAGCCACAGTTTTGGTACATGGAATTTACAGAACCTGGTTAAGGTGTGTTGTGTTATGCAGATAGACTTGGTCCCTCCTCTGGCAATAACAGGCAGGTTACACTAAAAAGTGGGAACACAAATGTAGGTACCTAAGTCTTTGCAGAAATCAGGAACTGATTTATTGCAGGCAGAGAAGTGGACTCATTACCAGCAGGGAAAGTTAGGTATGCTGGACACAGATGCACTGGGCTGCAGGTACAAGGCAGGCATGGATGATGGGCATATTAGCTAGGCACACCCACTGGCATGGAACCTGGGGGTCTTGGAGTACCCTTGGATGCAGGAGTGAGTAGGGACCCCAAGGGAGGAATGGAAGGATTGGAGAGGGAGTGGGAGAAGTGGGTGGGTAGAGACGGTGAGGGGGAGAGGGAGAGGTGGGTGAAAGAAGGGGAGAGTGAGAGGTGCACAGTGAGAGGGACGGGGATGGGTACAGCAACAGAAACAGGCGGGGGAAGCAGGACAGAGAGGCCAGTAGCCCTACTGGTAGAAAGGTAGATCAGGTTGGGGGGAGATAGAGAGGGGACCACACCTTTTTATGGTCTTGGAGCTGAGTACCCACAGAGTAAATGTCTCAGTTATATCCCTAATAGACCTCTATGCTCTGCCTTTAGCTTTTCGAGCCACGTCACTAGAGTCTATCGCTCTAGAATTGGCAGTTGTGCCTTTTCTGTTGCAGCTGCATTTCTCTGGATTAAGCTCCCATTTAATCACTCAGTAATTTAAGTTCATCTGCTTTCACGCCAACGTTTGAAAACTACTGTTCTAGCTTCTTGTTTGTGTAAAAAAATAAAATGTTTTACCTTGAATCTGGCCTTTCGGCACCATGATGCCTTTAGGTGTACGCTGCGCTCTACAAGTTCAACTGACATGACAAGGATGGATAATGGGAGACCCGGGCACCTGTTGAAGGGGCTTCCTGAGATGTTCTGCCCTTTTCCCCCATCCGCACACCACTGCCAGCAACCAAAATGAGCGATCAAGCTCAGGTCCTTGGTCCAATTGTAAGGCTGTTGCGCCACCCCTTCTGCCCCCACCCAGAAACACAACAGGGGAAACTAGTTTGTGTGATTCCCAGGGCAGGGGAGGGGATAACTGTAGGGTGCAGGGCAGGTGGACACAAAGGGGAGGTCAATTACAGGCTGTAAGACAAGTGTGCAAACAGGTAGGGCAGTAGATGACTGGGGAATGGAGGAGGTTCTCAGAAAGGGATACAAAGGGTCAGGGCGGGGGGCAGCTTGGTGACCTGGCAGAGTGGAGAATAATTACAGGGTGTGGGACAAGTGGCCTTCAAAAGATGATGATGGACACAGCTAGTGGAACTTTTTTTATTTTATTTATTTATTTATTTTTTCTTTCAGGGCTCAGGGAGGCTTGGTGCCAGGACAAAGGGGGGATAGAAATCATTGGGTGAGGGGCTGGTGAGCAGAAGAGTTGAAAGGGGCCAGTCCCAGGCTGCGCTGCAGCTGAGCAACAGTGCAGGGGGCACAGAGGATACAGAGGAAATTACATTTGGGAAAAACATGTCACACAATACATTGGTGAAATGGAAAATGCTAAAATCCAACAGTAAACCAGTCACATATAGGTGAAACAAACACAGGTAGCGGCTGTTCGGTGTCCACACCTGGAGACTACCATTTCCGCACCACTGTGTGAGAATAGGCAGATGCTGTAAATAGCCTAGTCATTACAACTAGTGCTAGAGGGCATGTCACAGGCCTGTTTGGATTTACCTACGTGCTGTGCGATTGCACTCTTGCCTGTGCTTATGTTATCCCCGCAATTCAAGGATAGACCAGCTTTCCTACAAAGTGACATTTCCTATTAACCTCTTTCCCCGGTTGGGACATGTGCTGCACCCCAGCCTCTTAGTACAGCTCGATGTCCAGTGGTTCAACTCCCAGTGAACAAGACGCCTGACCCCTATTTCCATAGGCTTTGGTGGGTGTTCCTGTGGGGTGATCTGGGTCAAATGCTTCCATCATCTACAATTCCAGCATTTCAAGTGAGGTGGAGAAGGTGCAAATCATAATGTTTCCTCCTTTTAGACTGGACTTGACAATATCTCGTTAAGCACATCTAATTCTCTGACAAGTTTACTAGGGTTCATTTTCCCTATTGATGGTCTGAGGCCAGTAGTTTTAGTTGTTCATGTTGGCACTCAGGAAAATTAAATCTTTCTATTGATGGTAACTGATGTTTTTCTGGCATGTTGATAGACTACTGCAAATCGAATGGTTTCTTCCTATGCAGGCTGATGATTCTGCCGGAACAACTCTGAAATGCTGCCTGGAGCTCTTCTAGCAACTGTTTCTGGGCAATTTTCCCAGCAGCCTGGCATGGAACCTGGCTTTGGTCGCCATTTGGCTGCTAGATCTTGCAAATTCCAGTGTTTGAGTCTTTCGAGACCATGATCAAAGCACCTGGTATTTCAGTCAAAATGCAACCTCATCAAATCCTGGTCATTCCAGGATGGCTCTCTGTAAATCATGATATGGCATATTTGCTGTTGTATCTGCCATGCAAACGGATATATGACATCTCATTTCAAGCAAACTCCCCTTACTTTTGAACCATTGCGGCCATCTCATTATAAGCCAACTTTTTGGCTATATCATTCATGTCCATGCAATCAGATTTTCCTCATCTGTCTTTATTGCAAAATAATGGGAAATACCCTATTAAATTCCTTTTGCCCCTACCAACCTCCTTTCTTTTACCTCTTTTGTTCATCTTTTTTCCATCATATGTCTCTTTTAATGCCCTTCTTCCTTACTATTTTTTAATACAATGTGTGGAACTTTTTTTGATAGTTTATTGTTCTTTTCTTTCTCTGTTTTCAAATTTTAGTGAATTTTGCGTTGAGGCCAACATGTGAAATTGATCTTGCAATGATTTGAGATTTTTTGGGTTTCTCCGAAACGGCTTTCTCCGAGTTGTCTGCAGTGAAATAGATGGATACCATGCCATCTCCATCTCCCAGACAAACAGGCGCTATGTATTGTTCCAGGTTATGTCTGGTTTGCTAACATATCGTGGGGGTATTCAAAAATGAAAATACTAGCAAGTATTTCTGAAGCACTGCTGCAGAAACATTAGTATGGGCTGTAGTGGAGGCTCTGATATCCCTCCGTTGTAAGACAGCCTCTTGATGCTTTGCTTCCGCTGTTAGTTTCGATGGATTGTTGAATAATCTGATCCAAAGTTTGCAATTCCTCAAGACTGTTGGGAATCCAACCGCATTTGCTGTGTTTGCAATTTCATTATCTGCTTCGGCTATTGTCCCTCATATAACTGCTTAATGATGATGATTTCTTACTTATATGGCGGTTTCACCAAAGTACTGTACAAAGAACATATTTACATACAATTATCACCCAACCAAAGTTGGTACTCCTTTATCAACCTCGGAAGATTGAATGGCTGGATTGGCCTTGCTGGGATTTGAACCTGCAGATCTCAGCAGTGTGTGCTCAACCTACTGAGGTAAGTTATAGGCTATCAATCAATGTTAATCAGGTTTCCTTGCTTTTCCGACCCCTGCTTTGTGTTTTAAGTTAAAAAAAAAAGAATTGGAACCTTTGTGGAAATAATAGTGGGAATAGAGAGGATGATGAGATCAAATTGACACTGATGTACTGTGGTTCATACCGACCTTCGCTCGCCTATTGGGGCAGGGATTAGGATTTTCTTTGAATCCTAAAATTTCCCCGTCTAATATCTGTGCCGGAGTGGTGTTACTGAAACATGACGCTAGAACATTCTTAGAATGACACCACCTTTATTCCCCTAGTAAATGCAAGTGTTGCTGTGCCTGGATTGCAGTAATGCTCTCTACCTGGGGGCTTCAGCAGTCCAAAGGGCGAATATGCAATGTGTGCAAAACACAGCAGCGAGACGTTTTGCACAATGGACTGAGACCACAAATGTCCAGTCTTGCGTGTTTTTCATTAGCTGCTTGCAGGTCGCGGTCAAAGCAATGTGCATCACCCACGAAGCCCTACACGAAACACGTGCCTACACTCCCCAAATACCAATGATCTCACTACAATGCAAAATGCAACATTAGGGTCTGATGCTGCTCACTTACTTGAATACAACCCAGATGGCGGAGATTGCGTTTTTGGTACAAGCACCAAAAATCTGCAATTCCCTTCATATCAAAATGTGCTCTTTCGAGGATCACTTTCTCTCTTTAGGAAATCTTTCAAGACCTAGTGTTTCCCTCCTTCCCTCCGTTTGCTTAATGCTCATAATTCACATCACCACAACCAACACAGGAAACGTCCTACACAACACCACTTTAACAACCAAAATGCCTCTAACCATTGCCTTTGCTGGAGACTATGTGGAAGTCCAGCAGGAACAACAGGACCAACCACAGCATCAGCCTGTTCCCCCTTTCCATGCCAGGAAACGAGCTTGAATACTCACACGTCTGCCCAGACAAGCATTAACATAGGCCAGTAGGGCGCTCTCACAATTGCAGAATGTGACCAGACTACACCAATGAGTTGCGAAACCGGGCACTTCCCGGGACCCGACGTATACCAATAACCCCTGATCCCAACCCTGACAGATGAAAGTTCTTTAATCTGCATCCCCTGAACAAGCATCCTCATCTGATCACGCACACATTCTATTGCCATCGGCCAGGAGAATAATCTGATATACTGGGATGCCAGGTAAACTACACTTGCTCAATTGCCAACATTTAATTTCTTGAGCTTTCTCTTCTATCCCATTTACACGGGGTGACCCTGTCCTGCTCAACGTGAATGCACTTTATCCCACAGAAATTGTACTGAATATTACCAGCCAATACAGAGTATTGATAACGCATGTAATAAGCTACTCCTTCCCGGAGGCCTTGGAATCTCTGGAAGCAATATCAGGTAGAAGACTATGGTATTCTAAACGCACAGGTGCTCTTGTTGATGCTGCCACCAGAATGGATTATTTCTGTCAAGCGGTTATCGTGTTGCAGCAAACCTAAATTATAGTTAGCGTACAATGTGCTTTCCTGCAGTACATTGTACTTTTCACCCTGCAAGCACCAGACCATGGTTTACCAAGTAGGCATGGAATGTTATAGTGCCGCTTAATTTCAGATTAACACATTATTTCCCTGCAACTGTATGACCAGTTTTTGTCTGCCGAATAGGCATGCAATGTAATGCACAAATGGTCTCTCAAATTCCACTCTTAAGAAACATCCAGAGCTGTGGGCCTCAATTCTTCATACCATCTTTGAAGCGATTCAGTATAAGCAACAAATCCCAGTCTCTTGGAGGCACCCAATTATAGTACCAATTTAAAAGAAAGGAGATCGCTCTAATCTGACCAGGTATAGACTTATAGCCTTGTTAGATGCCCCAGGCAAAATCTACTGCAGAATAATATTACGAGATTGAATGCCTGGTCTCTAACATCTAACAAAAGAGACCCTTTTCAAACGGGATTTGTTGCAGGACTTGGAACGTCAATTAACATCATGACACTCAATGCGATCAAATCTTTCTATGCCTCGCAGAATCAACCATTATACATGGCATTCGTAGATTTCCGCGTTGCATTTGATTCTATTGATCGACAACTACTTCAAGAAAAACTGATGCACTATGTGTAACGCTCACCTGATTCCCACGGAGGCGCAGGTCTGGCTTCGAGTGCTGATGCTTCTTCAATGGTGAAGCGCAGGACTCTGAAGGTGGACAGGAAGGGCCCTCTACTCTGGCTTCTCCGGCTCGCAGGAATATTCCCCTGTGCGTGAAAAGGGAGTATTACCTACTGACTGAGTTATGCTCAAGCCTCCCACTCTCTTCCAACCCTCCACGATACCCTTCCACGATTCCCCGTGAAGTCTCACCTTAGGGTCAGGAAGGATGAGCTCTCCATCCTGCTTCTGATGCAGGGGCGCGTTGAAACCCAGTTACTTCACTGGATTGAGGATTGATGGGAGTTCAGGTAAGCTTGACTATTCAGGTAAGGCTCTGTAAAAGTTCTGTTGCAAGTTCAAAAGTCCAAGCTTAATAATAATGTTCATTGTCTTTTGCAGCAAGCGCTAATGCTTATGTCTTTTTTCCCCTTAGGGGCCGGGGTTCGGAATGCCAGAGATATGGCACCGACCCGAAGTGAAACGTGCAGTTCCAGTTCCAGTAAATGGCAGGTTAGTTCTGGATGAGCGCTCGGGAACTGACTTTGCATACGCTCATTCAATGTCTTTGTCTTTTTTCCCCATAGGGGCCGGAGTCCGGAAATGCCTGGAAGCGGCAAGACCTGAAATGAAATGGGAAAGACCCAACAGGTAAGTCTTATTCCCTTCCTTCTCTCACCTCTTATTCTTGTCTTTTTCTCTAGGCTCTGGGAAGTGGCTGTGTATCCGGATGATCGCTGCTGAAGATGGAGGAACCCAGGAAAGGTGAGTGAAATGCAGCGCTGCAGCGATCGTAACGGAATGCTTTTAAAAATAATATCTTCCCTTTCAGGATCGTCGGTGATGTCTCCGTGGTGCAGATTTAGCTGGTAAGGTCTCTTGTCTCCCTTTGCAGGTGACCCAGGATGCTGATCGGCGTGGCTGAAGTCCAGATGCAGGAGCTGACACGGTGAGCGTCCAGCTGCGAGGAGCAGAACAACGCGAAATGTGAGTTGCTGATCGGGTGTGGTTTAAATAGCTTTGGAAGAAGTCCCAAGTGTGTATCCTTCCTCCGATCAGGTATGTATCCTTCCCCGACCACACCCGGGTGGAAAGTAGTCCTACAGGTAAAGTAGTTCCATTCAGGCCTCAAGAGGGCCTGGATGTGGCAGCATGGTCTGCATCAGGTAAGTGCACATAAAACACTTGAACACATGTCTAGCTTTATGAGCCTGGCGCCTAAGGCGCCAGGACAATGGTCCAACATGAGCCTGCGCCTAAGGCGCCAGGACTGCGTCCAAAGGGCCCCAGCTTGGGCCCGCTGGCACTCCCCTGGGGGAAATGCCTGTCGCTGGGTCGGACCTGGCTCCTTGGAGGTAGGCATCATGACAGTACCCCCCCTCAAGGCCCCTCCCAAGGTTCTTCCCTCCGGAGGTTTGGGCTTGTTCGGAAATCTCCGGTGAAACCTTTGTACTAATCGAGGTGCGTGGACATGGTCACTAGGCTCCCACGATCTCTCTTGAGGTCCATATCCCTTCCAGTCAACAAGATAGAAGAGTTTCGACTTTACCACCTTGGAGTCTAAAATGTCTTTAACTTCGAATTCTAATTCCCCTTCAATGTGAACTGGATATGGAGGCTTGGACAATCGGGTTCCTGGTTGTACTGGCTTCAAAAGTGATGCATGAAAAACTGGATGAATACGCATGTTAGACGGTAGATCCAGTTTAAAGGCCACTGGGTTGATTATAGCTTTGATGGGATAAAGTCCTATGAATCTGGGATTGAAGGTTCGCGGGCCCTTGAGGGGTAAATGTTTAGTTGCTAGCCATACCTGGTCTCCTACTTGGTAAGGAGGAGTTTAACTTCGGTGCAAATCAGCGTTTTCTTTATACTTTTTCTTGGCTTGCTGTAAATGAGTTGCAGATTCTTTGAAGGCTCGGGTTATTGTGGAATGCAGATGATTTACTGCGGGCATTTCCAGGGTCAGAGGTGGATCTAGGTCAGAGGTCCGAGGATGGTGACCATACAAAGTATAAAAGTGGGTTTGTCCAGTTCCAGAATGCACTGAATTGTTGTATGCATATTCTGCGATCCAAAGGATGTCTTTCCAATTTAACTCGGATTGGTGTAACATGCACCGAAGATATTGCTCGAGAGTCTGATTGGTTCTCTCGGTTTGTCCGTCGGTCTGGGGGTGGTGGCTGGTGGATAACCGCACATCTATTTGTGCTAGTTGGCAACACTTCTTCCAAAAATGTGAGATAAATTGACTTCCACAATCCGAGACTAATATGGAAGGGAAACCATGTATGCGAACTATATTCTCCAGGAATTCCTTGGCCAAGGTGGAAGCTGATGGCAAACCCTTTAAAGGGATAAAGTGGGCCATTTTGGAGAATAGGTCCACAATTACAAGAATTGTGTTGTAACCAGCACAAGGAGGCAGATCAGTTATAAAGTCCATTGACAGGATGTGCCATGGCGCCGGTGGAATATCCAAGGGTTGAAGTAGGCCGGCTGGCCTTTTCTTTTGAGCCTTGTTTTGGGCGCAAATTCCACAAGACAGTACAAAAGACTTTGTCTTTTCTCCAAGAAGGCCACCAGAAGTGGCGTTTGATTTTTTCCTCCGTTTTAGCGATACCAGGGTGTCCTTCCATTAAAGATTCATGATGATGGGCAATAACAAGTTCTTGCAATTCTTTACTTGGCAGAAACAACCGCTCCTGGAAGTAGGGTAAATCATCCTTAACAGAGTAATGAGGACCCTTTTGACTCCATTCCAGTAAGGTTGAAAAGTCTAGAAGTTTTACTTGCGTTTGGATATCCTCAATAGTTTGTAATGAAGTTAAGCCTAAGATTCTTTGCTCAGGTATGATGGGCACAGGTTCTAAGCTCGAATTAGGTTCTTCCATGCCAATCCGGGATAAGGCGTCCGCTTTTCCATTCTTGCAGCCAGGGCGATAGGAAATTAAAAAATCAAATTCCGCAAAGAATAGAGCCCATCGGAGTTGTCGTGAAGATTGAGCTTTGGCTGTTTTTAAATACTGTAAGTTTCTGTGGTCCGTAATTACGGTGATGGTGTGCCTTGCCCCGAGAAGGTAGTGACGCCAAGCCTTGAAAGCAGATTTGATGGCCAGTAACTCTTTATCGGTAATTGCGTAGTTGATTTCAGGAGGAGAACATTTTCTGGACCAAAAGGCCACTGGGTGTAGTTGGTTAGTCTTTGGGTCTCTTTGTGACAGGACAGCTCCCATGGCCGAACTGGATGCATCGGTTTCCACTATGTACGGGAGATCTGGGTGCGGGTGCTTCAATACAGGTGCAGAGGTGAATTTGGTTTTTAGGTCCCGGAAGGCTTGTTCGGCCTCAAGAGTCCATTCGAAGCGTTTGTTTTTCTTTAGGAGAGCGGTGATGGGTTGGACTGTTCGGGAAAATTCCGGGATGAATCTTCGATAGAAATTGGCAAAGCCGAGCATGCTCTGAACTCCCTTCACCGAGCTTGGAGATGGCCATTTGAGGATGGCGTCCACCTTTCGCGAGTCCATTCGGACTCCTTGAGGTGTCAGGATGAATCCGAGAAACTCTACTTCTGTAGTATGAAAAACGCATTTTTCGAGTTTTGCAAATAATCTGTGCTGGCGCAGTTTCTCAAGAACGGCCCTAACATTTTTTCTGTGATCAGATTCTGAAGAAGAGTACACCAGGATGTCGTCAATGTAAACAATGACACAGACATCGATAAGTTCCCGAAGAACATCATTCATAAAGTACTGAAAAGCGGCAAGTGCATTGCACAAACCGAAGGGCATCACCTGATATTCGAAGAGCCCAAACTTGGTGCGGAATGCAGTCTTCCATTCGTCGCCTTCTTTTATGCGAACCAGGTGATAAGCTCCTCGGAGATCTAACTTGGTGTACACACAAGCGTCTTTCACCTGGTCGATAAGCTCAGGGATCAAGGGCAGAGGATAACGATTCTTAATCGTTATTTGATTTAGGGCGCGATAGTCTATACACGTTCTAAGGTCGCCTTCTTTTTTCGGCACGAAGAACAGAGCTGAAGAGACAGGAGACTTGGACGGGCGAATAAAACCATTGGCTAGGTACTGATCTAAATACTGACGCAAATGCAGGTTCTCAGGTTCCGTAAGAGCATAAATCCTACTACAAGGTAGTTGAGCATTGGGTACCAGATCGATTTGGCAATCATAAGACCGATGGGGAGGTAACGTGTTAGCCTGTTCTTTCTGAAAAACGTCTTGGAATTCTTGGTATTCTGACAGTAGCTGTACAGGGGTGGAAGTTGCTGAGGCTAGACCCATAGCTGGATTTCTTGGATAACAAGTTGGTTCACAATCAGGAAAACTTATCTTCTTTGCTCGCCAGTCAATTCTGGGATTATGTGTTTCTAACCAAGGAATTCCAAGAATTACTTGAAATTGTGGGGCCTTGATCACATCAAACACGATTGCTTCCCGATGTCCATCCTGACCCACCAGTGTCACTTCAACAGTGGAATGCGTTACAGGCCCTGAGGCTATTTCGGTTCCATCTACTGTAGTAATGACATCTTGGGTTACTTTCGGGCGGAGAGGAAGCTTAATCCTGGAAGCCAATTCACGGTGTATGTAATTTCCAATAGCTCCACTGTCGATGTATGCTTTTATAGCATGCAACTGCTGAGGCTGTTTTGGGTCCACGAGCACCATTGGCATGACAAAATGCGAGGTCAAAGAGTTAGTTTTCAAGCTCGGCAAGCGGACCCCTACGCTTGCCGGGCTAGGTCGTTTCCCGAATCAGGTGTCACTAATTCGTTATCAGAAGCTCCAACCACCTTCTTAAGTGGTTGAACTGGACAATTTCGAAGAAAGTGACCGGAAGTCCCGCAATACAGACAAAGTTGCATTTGCCGCCTTCTCTCTCGTTCTTTCGGCGTTAATGGTCCTTTAACACCACCGATTTGCATAGGTTCAGATACGTTGGTACTCTTGGAGTTAGCGTGGGTTTTGATCGGTGCTCGGTTTTCATACTTGAACCGATCTGCTTTTCTATTTTGCAGTATGTGATCAAGTTGAACCACCAAGTCTATGTAGTCTGCGCAGACCTGGGGTGGGTTTACTATCTGAACTAGAACATCCTTAAGCTCTCTGCGCAGGCCTCGATGAAACAATGTGATCCTTTTGCTTTCTGGCCATCCAGTTTCCACAACCAGTCTGTTAAAGGCGGCTATGTAGGACAGAAGATCCTGATTACCTTGTCGTAAGGATAGCAGTTCGTTATCAAGGGCCTGTCCTTGAGAGTGTCGAGCGAACAATCTTTCCATGCTGGGCTGGAAGCCCTGAAAATTCTGAAGAATGGGATCATCCTGATTTACCAATGGAATAGACCAATCGGCAGCACTGCCACTGAGGTAAGATAGTATAAAGGCTACCTTGGTCTGGTCTTTAGGGAAGGCTCCGGGTCTGCATAGAAAGTGTAAACGACATTGGTTCATAAAGATGGCATATTTCTTGGGATCCCCCGCAAAACGTTCAGGCGTGGCCAAAGGCATGTGTCCAGATAGATTAATTTGTACCGGGTTACTCAAACCCATTGATGTGGAAATGTCTCCGGAATTAGGTAAAGGAGTGTGCCCTGCCTCTGCCTGTAATAACCTTTTGGCTAGGTCATCTGTTCTTTCCTTGGATAAGATCAGTTCTCTTTTGAGAGCGTTAGTCTCCTGGCGGGCTGAGTGCACCTCTGCCCGTAATTCCCCCAAAAGCTGGGCCAGCTGGTCAGTCTCGGAAGTCTCCTTAGCGCCCGGGTGGGAAATTGTGGGTAGGCTTCGCGTTCTGGAACGCTCACCTGATTCCCACAGAGGCGCAGGTCTGGCTTTGAGTGCTGATGCTTCTTCAATGGTGAAGCGCAGGACCCTGAAGGTGGACAGGAAGGGCCCTCTACTCTGGCTTCTCTGGCTCGCAGGAATATTCCCCTGTGCGTGAAAAGGGAGTATTACCTACTGACTGAGTTATGCTCAAGCCTCCCACTCTCTTCCAACCCTCCACGATACCCTTCCACGATTCCCTGTGAAGTCTCACCTTAGGGTCAGGAAGGATGAGCTCTCCATCCTGCTTCTGATGCAGGGGCGCGTTGAAACCCAGTTACTTCACTGGATTGAGGATTGATGGGAGTTCAGGTAAGCTTGACTATTCAGGTAAGGCTCTGTAAAAGTTCTGTTGCAAGTTCAAAAGTCCAAGCTTAATAATAATGTTCATTGTCTTTTGCAGCAAGCGCTAATGCTTATGTCTTTTTTCCCCTTAGGGGCTGGGGTTCGGAATGCCGGAGATATGGCACCGACCCGAAGTGAAACCTGCAGTTCCAGTTCCAGTAAATGGCAGGTTAGTTCTGGATGAGCGCTCGGGAACTGACTTTGCATACGCTCATTCAATGTCTTTGTCTTTTTTCCCCCATAGGGGCCGGAGTCTGGAAATGCCTGGAAGCGGCAAGACCCGAAATGAAATGGGAAAGACCCAACAGGTAAGTCTTATTCCCTTCCTTCTCTCACCTCTTATTCTTGTCTTTTTCTCTAGGCTCTGGGAAGTGGCTGTGTATCCGGATGATCGCTGCTGAAGATGGAGGAACCCAGGAAAGGTGAGTGAAATGCAGCGCTGCAGAGATCGTAACGAAATGCTTTTAAAAATAATATCTTCCCTTTCAGGATCGTTGGTGATGTCTCTGTGGTGCAGATTTAGCTGGTAAGGTCTCTTGTCTCCCTTTGCAGGTGACCCAGGATGCTGACAGGCGTGGCTGAAGTCCAGATGCAGGAGCTGACACAGTGAGCGTCCAGCTGCGAGGAGCAGAACAACGCGAAGCGTGAGTTGCTAATCGGGTGTGGTTTAAATAGCTTTGGAAGAAGTCCCAAGTGTGTATCCTTCCTCCGTTCCCCGACCACACCCGGGTGGAAAGTAGTCCTACAGGTAAAGTAGTTCCATTCAGGCCTCAAGAGGGCCTGGATGTGGCAGCATGGTCTGCATCAGGTAAGTGCACATAAAAACACTTGAACACATGTCTAGCTTTATGAGCCTGGCGCCTAAGGCGCCAGGACTGCGTCCAAAGGGCCCCAGCTTCGGCTCGCTGGCACTCCCCTGGGGGAAATGATGCCTGCCTCTCGGGTCGCTGGGTCGGACCTGGCTCCTTGGAGGTAGGCATCATGACACTATGGCTGTCCCCACTCTTTAGTCAAATTAATCTGCTCCATTTCAACACCATGATGCAGGTCAGATTGAACATGGAAGGCTTGCTATCTGCCTCTTTTGAGACCAAACGTGGCTTTAAACGGGGCTGTATATTAGCCTCCATTCTTTTCAATCTGTTCATTCTAGATCTTGGAATAGATTTGATGAGTGTTATTAATGATGCCCCCAAACTAGATGGTCAGATCATAGCATGGTTACTCTATGCTGATGATCTGGTGCTGCTCTCCCAGACTCCTAGTGGGCTGCAAACCTTATTGAACAAACTGGAGCACTATGCTAAGATCAACAACTTGTCCATAAATTTGGAAAAGACACAAATTATTGAACTTGGGAAATCGCTCTCAAAGTCTTCGAACAAGTTTATTTGGCGCATTCAAAATCAGACTACTTTGGTGATGCCTAAATACAAATATTTGGGTCTAATGTTCAGCAACTATCGTAACGATAGACTGTATCAAATGTCTTTGGGAGCTAAAATGAACATGCTGACATCCCAGGCTAAAGTGCGACTTTTTAAATATGGCAAATGTACCTGTGCTCACATCAAGACCTTTTTCCAACAAAAAGTAGTCCCCATCATCACCTATGGGGCCGAAGCCCTGATTCCACACAAACAACAGTTTTGGGACAAAATGGAAACCAGGTTCTGGAAGAACGTTCTAAATCTACCAAAATGTACACCCTCTGCTTTACTACGCTTTGAACTTGGTCTGTTGACTATCTATGTCCAAGTTATCTGGAGAATGTGTTGTATGTTGAGAAAGTGTCTGCTGGGACTAACAACAGGTAACATTCTAACTGTCCTAGCTCGATATCTTTTAATATCCACAAATATTTTTCCAACAAAATGGAAAAATTGTATACTGACTGCACTCACTGAAGCAGACATCACACTAGATCAACTGTTGGAAAACCCAATGAAAGTCAAGTTTAAGTTATATCGTCATGACTGGCTTATCACTCAAGAAAAGTGCCTCCTATTGATAGATTTCGATAGGGCTTTATTTGGCCATAAAAAGCTCCGTACTATGGCTGACTATTTGGCCAAATGTCCATCACATAAGCTCAGATCTAAAATCCTAAGATTCTGCCTAAACATATGGCCCACAAATGAGGTTCTGGCGAGAAGAAGCATAACTGGCTCTGACATAGCATATTGTCGGTTTTGTAAAAAATGAAAACATCAAGGAAACCCTGAAACATCTTATAGCTGAATGTCAGGCTGTTATGAAGCAGCGAAGGTTTCACTTCTCCAAATTCATGTTGGGCATTCATTTGTACAAAACAACTGATGACATCTGGTATGAGATTTTCTCTACCCACAAAATAACAACCATGATAGCAATAATATGATTTTTAGAGCAGATTTTGACTCCTGATGCAATCATCTGAATGTTAAACATGGTTTATATCTGTATCTATACAAAGGAGTCTGAATGAATCATACAATGTACTTGACCAACTTGATTGCAAATTACTTTTGCAATTAGTGATATCAAATAGTTTTTTTTGTTTAACACACAAGAATTTGTGATAACTGTGAAATGAAATATTATGTAACTGTTTTATGGTGCTTGAGAAAGCAGTTTTTATATATGTTTTGAAAGGTTAACTTGTTTAGCTAACAAACAAAAAAAGTAATGCACATTTTAACACACATTGTTGAACAGTTAGACCTCTGATAAAAAGTACTGCCTAACATGTAATGTAATTGCAGGGCTCTCAACTACAATCAGTTGCTCTAGGGATGCATAGTCATGTACATATGTGCTGCTTGCTCCATTAATGGCAGCGTCCAACACCAAATTAGCTTTTCATACCATCAATCACGTATTCATACAGATAGTGAGTCAAACAGCCCCCAACTAACACATTTGACTGCAGTCTGTGCTAGGAATTCTTGTTTTCATGCAATGGTAATTCACAGTGTCATGTAATGTCTTCTCCTGCATGGAATGTCATTTTTATGGCTGCTACTGGCAGAGTGATTGCTGACAGGTTAGTGTGAAAATCTGCCTTTGGAGATTGTGATCCACCGAAACTATTGTTGCCCCTTGTGCCTGAGCTCTTCTCTGCCTCCACAGTCTCACTTCGTAATGCAATGAAGACCACCACAACAATGGAAGAAATAGCTCCCGGATCTTACAGCCTCTGGAGGTGCTTTGAAATTCTCGCTTGGTTTTGGTGATCAGCCTGATCAACCAGTGAGGAACCACAAGATGGTTGTGGATATCTCCGGGCCACCCCCTGTCCCTTCCAGTGTAAGGCAACCAACCAGGGTTAAAGGACAGCCAAGTCTCTGGTGAATCCAAGCCACACAGGAGATTGCTTCCAGGAGGGGAGGGTGGTATCTAGCAAGTACACACAGGGGGCTCAGATGAGTATGAAAGTGCAACATCATCCATCTGAACATTATCAGAGAGTGACACACCCTCAAGTCTGCCCCTGCAGACTGTGTCCTGGAAGTGCCAACCACAACTACCAAGCTGAGTAAATCCTCCTGGTGGCCAGTCCATACTTGTGCTTGGTTAATTCTGATTCTTGAACTGTCAGTGTTTGTCTTGTGCCTGTGTTTGTGAAGTTTCCTTGCACCAAGATAACCCCGCTCAGTTTCCTTTTAGAAGCCCTATTCTTTCAGAGGGCATTTTTCACTTTCTGATTCTATTTTCTGATTTATTTACTGTGTGTGTTCAGACTTTGGTTTGCCGAACTCCCCAAAAACCTTAAGCTCTTCGAGGTTATGACAAATAAGGTGCTTGTTGGAAAGGGGGCAGCCCCGTCCCACCCCCCTCAAGCGCTTTAGAGTGAGGTGAGATGCATTTGAAGAACTACGATGGGCCAGGTAGCTTAAGGTAGGGATCACGGTGAAAAGACCACCTCCCAATACAAAGGACCCCACTTCAATACAATCAACCCACATAGTGTAGCGCAGGGCAAGAGCAACATTGCTATTTTGCATAAATATTAGTAATCATAGGTAGAAGGTAAGGCCTGCGCGGCGAATACGACATTGCATGCACCAGGCCCAAATTACGAGATGAGGGAAATCTCCAGCCATGCCCGAGCTTCCATGAGGACAGCCCACAACCGCCACAACGCCTATTCATTGTTCTAACAGTGTTGCAAAGCTGTGTTTTTACTCAAGAGGAATGTGCCCTACAAGGCCATGATCACAGACCGGCACCTGGTGTGCATGTTATCTCACACTGGCCAAAGCATGACCCGGCCCATCCCCAGGCGACCACGAGTTATCGCCCATATAACTGACTAAACCTCAAGATCCCTGAATTCCATGACACCAGGTGCCCTTTGACCACCAACCCCAAAGTAACAAGTCCTGAAATGTTGAACGAGGATGGACACTGCACGTCTTTGAGCTACAATCGTATGATTTGTTTTACGAGGTGCTGGGAGTTATAAATTAAAGTTCAATACGAGGGTGGAGACGTTGGAGCCGGATGACGAAGACGGGAGTGAGTGAAATATGTGTGTGGAGGTTAGAGTTGCCCAGACCCTTTTTTTTTTCAGACAGTCTTAAAGCCTGCCAGGTGCACCGTATAATGATAAAGTAGTATTGTGCCAGGAGTGTTAATTTTTTCTTTGACCTTTGTCACTGAGAAGATGATGATCTCTGCGGCACCCACGTGATGGAATACGGACAGACTTGGCTGGAACCAATGACCTGGCATCCCTTATGGGGCAGGTGGATCCTGTATCGGCTGTGAGAAACCAGAAGGTGTCTCACCTGCTAGTCCCCGGGGATCTGTCATCCAGGTGGCCAGGACATGGCCATTGCTTTTGGATCCAGTTCCTGGGGGTGGACCAGTGCGGGAGGATCACATGGATGGGCGGGGGGTGGACCTTGTGGGAGTCGGACACCTGATGGTGAGATGCAGTATCCACTTCCCTATAACACCTTTTCCCCATCCTACCAGGTAGGATACTTAGGAATTCAACCCTCCACCCCCTTTCCTGACACACGCACTTTCCCACAGACAGCTCACTGTGAGAGAAAATGGGCTTATACCTGAGCCATATACCTGACATGTCCCAACACATTGGTCAGGCAGAGTCAGGCAATTACTGATCATTACACACAACTGACTTCCCCACACGGATAAAAGGCAGAGCACAAAAACACACTGAGCAAGGTAAAACACATGAGGAAGCAGCAGTTCCAAGATGGCAGTTACGAGGATAAATGTCATGCCTGCGCCATGGGCGCATTCATTGGCGATCAATATGGACTAATTGTTATTCATTTATCTGCGGAGAACTCTTGGATTAACCGTTGTTAACTTTTTGGACCTTGTTTCCCATTTGTGAGACTTTGGTGCTTTTCTATTTTTCCCAACAAACTACACTTACCACAATGCACTTGGCTATAACTATCTATTCCTGGCCATTCCTATTCGCCATCTTCGGAACTACAATCCCCAGAAGCCCTAGGGATCAGCTCTGCTTCCACCAGCTCAGGGACAGAGAGGGAGGAGGCAGATTGTATGCAGGTGTGCTGATCCAGGTGCGGGCAATTAGCCTGCCTCTGTGCTGGGCAGGGCGGTATAAAAGCTGCTGCCTGCAGGGGCTCAGTCTCTTGCATTTAGAGTCCTTCCGGCACCTTTTTGCTTCGAGCTACGGATCTTTGTATGCGGTTCCTCCTTACTCCTGCTTTGGATCCAGTGCCCTGCCGGGCTCTCTGCCTTGCAGCCGATCACGCTCTGCTGCTTTCCAGCCTCCGCCTTTGCCCTTCCGGGCTTCTGCCTTGCAGCCGATCTCGCTCCGCTGCTACCTTCCGCCCTTGTCTTCCAGGCTCCTGCCTTGCAGCCGATCACGCTCTGCTGCTTCCCAGCCTCCGCCTTTGTCCTTCCGGGCTTCTGCCTTGCAGCCGATCACGCTCCGCTGCTACCGTCCGCCCTTGTCTTCCAGGCTCCTGCCTTGCAGCCGATCACGTTCCGCTGCCTTCAATCTCCAGCCTTCGTCCACTGGGCTTCCAGACTAGCAGCCCTCTACAATCCTTTGCAGCCTTCTACAGTCAGTGGCCCTGCTCCTCTGGGCTTACTCCTTGCTGCCGGTCCTTCTGGCTCCTTGCCATGCAGCCTGCTTCTCTCCGCTGCCAACAGCCCTTCTCCTCGGGGCTTCCTACCTTGCAGCCGATCACGCTCTGCTGCTTGCTACCTACAGCCTTTGTACGCTGGGTTCTCAGCCTAGCAGCCCTCTACAGTCCTTTGCAGCCTTCTACAGTCAGCGGCCCTGCTCCTCTGGGCTTACTCCTTGCTGCCCGGTCCTTCTGGCTCCTTGCCGCGCAGACTGCTTCTCTCCGCTGCCAACAGCCCTTGTCCTCGGGGCTTCCTACCTTGCAGCCGATCACGCTCCGCTGCTTGCTACCTAGAGCCTTTGTCCGCTGGGTTTCAGCCTAGCAGCCTTCTACAGTCCTCTGCAGCCTTCTACAGTCAGCGGCCCTGCTCCTCTGGGCTTACTCCTTGCTGCTCGACCCTTCTGGGCTCCTTGCCATACTGCCTGCTTCACTCCGCTGCCCTAAACCCTTTCCCTCTGGGCTCCCTTCCTTACAGCCCTGCTCCTTTGGGCTTGCTCATTGCTTGCCTGCTCCTCTGAGCTGTCAACCTTGTACCCTACCGTCCTCTTCTATCCACAACTGTTCACCTACATTATTAACTTTCAGTTATTGCAGTCCCCCTGTTTCCTGACTGCTGTTCCCTTGCTTTCTTCCTTGTTTTCAACCCTCTGTTCTTTATCCATATCCAATCCTGTTATACGGCTTTCCCTTCATTTCCTTCTGCTAGTTTGCTATCGACTTCCTTTTTCCTGGATTTGTCTTGTTTCTGCGTTACAGACACCCATAGCTGTTGTTCCAAGCCATGAGCAAACAGCGTGGGCCTCTGTTATAGCAAACTGTGCACAAGGCTAGAGTTTTTCCTAGGGTCCGTGGAATACTCTTTTCCTATATCTGCACACACCCCAAGAGGGAATCCATTCTGTTGTACCTTATTTCCTTACTACACTTGCCTACTCTTCGTTCTCTTTACTTTCAGCTGTGTGTGTACTTATCTGTCCACCTTACCTCGGCACAACCACCCAAACCCTTCCTGGGTGTCCTGTGCCACTCTTAACGGAGTGCCATCCGTGACAATAAAGACGGCAAGACCAAAGAGGGTTGCAAGGAGGGAAGTGCCCTTGACCTTTTCGGAGAAAAAATACTACTTTCACAAGCCTTCGAGAATAAGAAGCATGTTAAGACTTGGAATTAAAGCTGAAGAAACGTGCATTGTGTGACTTGAGGTACTCGGGGCTCTCCTGCGTCGATAGCCAAGGTTGGGAGGAGCGGTTGCCGGCGTGGTACTGTGCTTGGCTGCTACAACAAAGCAGCGGCAGTAAAGTCAGCACAGCCGGTGAGTCTGGAAGACTGATAGAAGACCGATCTATGTTAGAACCAAGGTTGCAAGCGGCAACATTGTATGAAGAAATCTGAAGAGAACAGTGTGTGAAGCTATATGATGAGCAACGCAAATATAATTGAACATCCAAGGAGTGACTGAACTTTTGAAGCCAAGATGGATACCATATATAGAGTGGTCCGGCATCACATGGTGCTCATTTGAAGGTTTCTATTAGGTATCCAGCTGAGCGGTGGCAAATGTAAATTGTGAATTGTGAAATTGAAGTGGTCCTGCAACGGGTCAAGCTAAACCATGTGCACAGTCGAAAGTCTTTGATAGCTAATACAAACTGTAATTGGTCCGAGCCCGGTTGAGGGAGACTAATTGTGTAAGAGGAAGGATCTGAGCCTGGCTGAGGCATCCGGGGTGAACCCTGAGTCACCCGAAAAAAGAATATTCTCTGAACATTGGAGAAGGAGATCTGAGCCCGGAAGAGGGGGATCCAAAGTAACGATTGTGGTATAAAAAGGGATCTGAGCCCCCCTGAGTCTGAGGGGATCCAGGGTGAAGAGTGAATCACCTGACTTCGAAGGAACTTTTTGTTTGTTTTGGTACATCACGCCCTCTGATTCAATAGACTATGATTACTTAAGAGGCTTGGGCACAGAAGACCCTGATGCTTGTAATGGAACTATGTACTCGTGTCGGAGAAGCCCGAGAGTGTGTTATGTTCGAGTGAACCGCCTTCTCCGGGGCTGAAAACGTGGGGAAGGGAGACCATCCTGATATATCATTTTTGTGAACCCTTCTTTCTTTTTCATGACCACTACCCCAAACTATTTGTATTTAGAGGTAAGGATTGGCCATAGTTATTTATTTTATTAGTCTAGGCCCTTTTATTTTGAGGAGACTCCACTAGGACTGCATTATTATTATTTGATAGTTGTAGCTTACTCCCATCTATAGATTTAGGATTAGATGGGCGTTCATCACAATTTTGTTAAAGTTCAATAAACACCCTTGAACTGTGGTCACTTGTGTCTGTTTTACTATCGATACCATGCCTTCCTTACAAGGAGCACACCAACCTGCCACATGGGTTCTTACTGTGTATGTTTCTTCATAACATTCTGCTTGTTTCATTTTTCGGCAGAACGTTCTTAGCAGCAAAGTTCTTTGCTGTTGCCCTCATCTGTGTGCGAGATTATAACTTGTTATCCTTGCATGATCGATTTAGGCCTTTCTTCCCTAGCAGGTTGTATTCTCTCTGGTGTCAGCGTTCAGGGACTTGCCTTCAATTGGTGACACCGACATGGTCCCAGCACCTCCTGTATTTGCGGAGACTTCCAGGCCACTTATCCAGAAGAAGCTGCGCCCACCTTCAGCGACCCAAAACCATGTGTTCCGAGTGGTTTAGCAGGAGCACTTTTAGAAGACGTCCTCTGCTCTTAGAAGCGGGGCACGGCTCGAGGAGAGGGAGCGGGTCGGTTTTGGAACCCCTTGATGCAGGAGTTCGGGTGAGCACGTACATGTGAGTAGACTCTTGTAAGTGATAACAAGTAGGGGACAGATGCATGGGAATTGTGAGAGGTGTGAGCATGTGTAGAGCAAGGTCATTGATGTGATGTTTATGAGGAGTAGACCTGGAACAAGTGGTTGTTATTTTAGTGTATTGTATTGATGTTTTATTGGTTAAAGAACAGGCCCTAGGAGGGGCGGTTATTGTGTGTGTCATGGTGTGGCATTGGGTGGTTTTGTGGAGTGGAGTGTGTGTGCAAGGAAGGGGGACAGAGAAGGGTGGGGTTTGATTTTCTTTTTTTTGTGTCACAAGCAAGTTATACTTAGTAGGTAAGAATAAGGGGAAGCCGCTACAAAAGAGAAAATAAATCTTAGACCTTTGGCACATGTTTGAAAATTCAGAAGACCAAGGGGATGGAGCAGGGATACAGATACAGAAAGATAGAAGGTGCCGGAGGGCAGAAGGAAAGGGTGGGGTGCCAGTGAAACGCAGGGGATTATATCCCTTGGCAGCGTGTCCCACAGACGGGTACACAAATACAATCTGTCTCCCACAGTGGTAGGGACCCCGTCAGCATCAGTCAGTAACACCACAGGGTACTGCTCCCCCACCTCCATACATAAATCTGTGGATTTCCAGTCAAGGGAGTTCGAAGATAGGTTGGCAAGATCACTAACAAAATTGAACAGGATACAGATATCCCCAAGAGCAGTGAGGCATCTAGGGGTGTCTGGAGAAGGGTCGGGAGGATGGAGGTCATGGGAGGTACTGCTTAAGATGGATACAGAAGGAATAAGACATGTATGTGTTTGACGATTCTTGGACAGGAGAATACGGCATTGGGAAACAATGTGAGGGAGGAGGACAATGATCCGTTTGATGGGGGTCAGGGTGAAGGAGAAGAAAGGGGGTAAAGTGACAATTGAGGTTACCTAGCCAAGTAGAAGGTTCATGGGGGGGGGGGCAGGTTGAGGAATAGGTCCGGCTAGATGTCGTTGGTAAAGAAGAGAGGAGTAATGAAGAAGGGTGTGGGAGGTAGAGCAAAGATGCACATGCCCCTCATACATAAGGGGGCAGGGACGACACAGTATGTTCCCTGACCCCCGGGGGATAATAACAATATGATTAAGGCTCTCGCACAGCTCACAGCAGGGGCGAGCAAGTGGATAGGAGTTTAAAAAGCAAACAGCAGGCGTGCCCCTGGCAATATGGAACATCAAGAGTTTGATGGTTGCTATAATTTGGGACCAGGCTGGGAATGTATGGGTTAGGGCTGGATATCCGGGAATAACTCTGGGGCACAATGCACACGATGGAGCATCGTTTAACTGAATTAGAGCACTGGTATGGGACCTACTACCACGGCTTTCCCAGATACCCCTGATGTACAGTCCATGATGTAGTGTGCTATGACGATGAGGACATGGCAAAATGTATTCTTAAATTGCAAGAGATGTGGAGAGCTGAAATGGTAGGACCGTAGGATCACGCAATACCATTTTTCTATTTTATTGTGAAGCGGAGCCTGCCAAAGGAAGTGCAGAAGGCGCTAGATAAGATTGTGGGTATTGAAGCAAAGGGGCGGGAGAGATACAGAGTATAATAGTGCACCTTTGTAAAAGGAGCAGTAAAGGGAAACAGCCCAAAGGTGTCAGGCAGAGGAAGCGAAATTGGTAGAAATTGGCAAAGGCTGTTGGTCAGGTGCCTGTGTCGACGCCAATACAGGTGGAGGGGACAGAGAGCACCCAACAGGTCATGAGCACCACTATTGCTGCGCTCTGGGCTGTAGGAGGACAAGGACAGTGGGGTGGGGGCAACAGTATCCAAGCCCACAGTGGCAACAAGGAGGACCGCAGTGAGGAAGGGGGAGGTGGGACCCAGAGTGGGTGGGTTTGGACCATCACAATCTTGGAATTGTTTAAGGTGGGGGCATTTTGAAAGGGAATGCCGGAGCAGGTCTGCAATGGGGTATCATTACAGGTCACAGCAGCTGGGAAAAGGGCCCCAAGGACTAGGGTATCCGCAACAGTGTCAAGGGCAATAGAATCAAGTGTATCCGCAGGGGCAACACCAAACATATGATCAGCAGCCTCAAGCAGCTGGCATGCAAGTATGGCTTCCACCACAGCAGCAGCAGGGCAGTGCTGTTCTGGCAAGCAGGGTACTGAGTGGGGCTACCGCTCCCTTTTGGAGGAGCAGCAATGATGGGGGTAACCCGTTCTCATTTCCTGGAACTAACACATATCCTGATTAGGACAGCCCACAGAGAGCACTTGTGTGTCCGGTCTTGTCAACGACCATCCACCCTGAAGATCCTTTGGTGAGGGCAGAGATAGGAAACAAACAGTTCTTATTTATGGTGGACTCGGGTGCAACTAAATCAATCATCATGGGGGGAAATGTTCCCTTACCAGGAAAATATCTTGACGCACAGGGATTCTTTGGGGCTATTTCCAAGGTTCCATACACTGAGGAGCTGGACGTAAATGTGGAAGGGAAGGTAGTACGGGTGACCTTACTATATTACGAAAGTTCCCCTGTTAATTTACTGGGCAGGGACCTGCTCAGTAAATTAAACATGACAATATCATTTTCACATGAGGTCTGATTATACAGGCAAATAGTCGGTGAGGTGAGAGATTTCGAAACTCACACTATGCCGTCACGCCAGTGGCCTGATGTAGACGGCTGTCTGGTCCTCGCTTGAGGTTTTGTCCCTTTTTAGTGTCAATTACTGTCTTTGAAGAAAGAAAAAAGATAGTCCTTCTCTTATGTCGATTTCCTCTTGGTTCAAGTGACTGGAGCCGAATGAATGGTGGTGGCCGGTGGTAGGAATCTCCTTGTCGTATTAAAAGGCAATTGCTTGTTTTCAAGTTTGCTTGTATTTGCGAGCATAAACGGTTGTAGTGGCTAGATTCGCCATTTCCCGACACTCCGTAGTTCTGAGTCGGTGTGTACTCGCGAGCACACATGGGTCTGTGGTGATTGGAAGACATGGGTTGGATTGTGCCTAGAGTTTGGATGAAGTATCTTTTTTATTGATAGCGTGTTTTAGCGCTACGGTACAGCCCCACATTTGCGGGATGGGCTTTGTTCAATAAAACATATGTACAAAATCACGTTTTTTTCTACGGTATTAGATGGAGTGGTGTTTTGAGCCATGGGGGTAGGAAACGGGGGCTTTTTCGGGACAAAAAGGGAAAAGAAAAAGGACCAGCATGCCACATAGTGTTATTGTGTTGTTGTTGTTGCACTGGTGGGTTGGTGCCACTAGTAGTGTAATTGCTGAAAATGTCCTCTTGAAAAGATTTCATTTTGGATTGGTTGGAGTTATACACACCTGTAGCTGCACGCTTGGTGATATAGACTATGTAATTGGTTGCACACAACGGTTTCCGTTGTGTGGAAACATGTGCATTAGAGTTTTCTATGTGCTAACTAGGGTCCCACTATGTGTTTGTCTTACAGCACGTTATATGGCCGATTGAGTCGGCAATGTATACGCTGACCCAGGACGGACCTTCGGTCATGAAATCGTGGTGAAGATTTCCGAGCCACAGTGTGGGAGCCTGCAAGTGTTTTTTTGTGGGTTTCCCTAATCTCACTGGATGTTTTGCAGTGTCATTAATATCATCCCAGACACTGAAATGTGTGTTTGTTTGTTGGTTCCACAGGTACAGTATTGGCACTGTCTCCAGTGGAGGATTAAAGTCCATTTTCCTGTTCACCTACCTTTTATTTGGAAATTGGGGGGTGAGTAGGAACTGATGTGTGAAGAGATCTGAGTCACATTGTGAGATTAATAGTCACCATTTAGAAGTAATAGGGATGACACTCTGTTTTTATGATTGTTTTTAGATTGTACGGGCCCATATTTGATAAGAACAGGGCGAAGCACTTTTCTTTGCCTGACGTCCTGAAGAAGGTCTCCGACCGAAACACGTGTCGACGTTTTTGTGAAAGATACCTGACCGCAATTCGATATCAGAAAGACCACGACACCTAATATTAGGGACTGGGTCATTGCTCAATGTATTCAAAGAAGGGAAACATTATTTTTCCAATGCCCATTGATGCATTAAACACCTTGGGTGTTCTTACTGTTTAAATGTCTGAATGAATTGTTGTATGTGGCCATGATTGTTGGTATGAAACTGTGTCTTTTTATCAGGTTTTATGATATTTAGATGATTTTTTTCTTGTGTAATGAATTAATTGAATACAAATTTGAATATGGAATAAGTGTCATCCCATTCTACTGATCCAATCTTGGATATCAATATATTACACCTGAAGGATCAGGGTTTTGAGTGCAGGATTACCCCTTTATTTTTATTATTTTTTTTTTTTTAGATCTGTTATGGAGACAAGAGAGCTCTGGGAAGACAGTAATGCCCCGGGAGCTCCTCACACTAGCCTTTGAACAGTTATATTACCCATCCCACATTTCGAAGCAGCACATAGCAGATATACAAGAAGATTGGTTTATACCAAGTATTCAGGAGAGTATCACAGGAATGGTCGTACATTGCACCACAAGTCAATGTTTCAGTACAGGGATGACACTATGGACGTTACGGGACACCTTGACGCGCATACTGGGCCGTTCCGTGACCTACATCTAGATTACGCTGATACGGGTGGGCGGTGTAATGGCTCTAAGTATCTCATAGTAGTGGTTTGCCCTTTCTCAAGGTGGGTGGAGGTCGGGCCGTGTGCACATCCAGATGCCAAATGTGCTGCTAGATTTCTGGAATGTGAGGTTTTCCCTCGGTGGTGTGTGTGCGAGGTTTTAAGGTCTGACAATGGTACACATTTTTTCAATGCACTGTTCCAGCACATCACAGCACTACTCAGCATTAAGCACCGGATGTGCTCAATTTACCACCCACAGGTGTTGTGGAGAGGATCAATGGGCCCCTCAAAAGTAAATTGCCCCAACAGTGTCCCAGGTTCAAGAACTGATTACACTGTTTGCCCCGGCCTTCGTCGGTTTACACACACACAGCCCAGCAAAGACCACCATTTGTCACCTTACAAAGTGGTAACAGTCGGCATATGCACACCCCTATATCCCCCTGTAAGAAGAGCTTCAGATGCACATATAGCAGCAGCAGTGTTAGGTGATGAGTTCAAAGATAATTTGACCACAATAAGGCAATGAAAAGTGTCTCCCGACAGATTACACCTCCCAGGATTGAGACGACAGAGACATCGGACATAGCAACCACGATGGCGACAGATCCTGAGCGTATGACCACACAACCACTGCTGCCTGGCGATTTCGTTTTCTTTCATAATTTCTTGGGCAGGTGGAACAACCCTCGGTCCCACGGGCCCTATGCGGTGGTGTTTTGCACTCCCCTTGCACTGAAAATGAAGGGCTTGTACTATTGGGTGAACCTCTCAGATGTCCGCAGGGCACCTCCAGCAAATCAATTATCGTGAAAGGAGGGGTAGCAATACCTGTACCCCATCTACCTCACATGCATGTCATGGTGCAATATGTGTGCGGGGGCTCACTCCATTGCAAGCCAAAGCTCAGCTGCTAGCTCCATATCTTTCTTTTTTCAGGAGCTCTATCGTTCCTTCTTTCTTTTCTCTTTCTCTCCCTGTCTTCCTCTTGTTTTCTTTCTTCCTCTCTCTCTTTCTCCTTTTTTATCTTGCTCTCTCTCTTTCTCTCTCTCTCTCTGTATAAAAAGTATGTCCTGTACGTCTCTCCTTTTTGTTGTCTTGTGTGTCTCTGCTTTCCTTTCAGGAGAGAAGAAGATGGACGTGACTAATGTAAATAATTTAGGGACCTAAGGTGTAGATGCATGAATGGGAAAATATGGACCTATGTTTATTATTGTGGGTTGACCATTATTGCAGGTCTCTGTATGACATTGATGCTACTTTTGGGACTGTGTTGGGTGGAGGCTGTAATGGTGGGAGGGTCCTATAAAGGGGGGAATGGGATTATGTATTATCCAAATGGGATAGCACATATAAATGTTAATAATATTAGCAGAGTTACATGTATTAGTATGCAAAACAGAGGGGGGACTGGGAAACCTTCTACCAGCACGAACACAGCCCATTGACTTGTTCTTGGGTGGATGGCCCCTGGGAGAGTCTTAACCAAGTCTTTAGCTCACTGTTCTTTTCACAAAGAAGACATTTCCCCGCATATCAGTCTTTGTCCTGCCCAGAGGCAGTTGTAACGCTCACCTGATTCCCGTAGAGGCGCCGGTCTTGACTGGGCGTATACCGTATCTTCAAAGGTGATGTGTAACACAGGGCTGGCTCTTTGGGCTGGACCTCTGTGCACTGTATGTCTGACTCGAAGGGTAAGATGTCTGCAGATAGAAAATATGGGATTAAGGAACTGGGTTATTGAATGTCTCTCTCTTCTTCCCTTTCTCTTCTCCTGTAGAACCCCAAAGGTTAACGCTCTCACCTTAGGTAAGTGAACGCCGTGCTCTCCATCTGCCTCGGGGCAGGGTGCTGTAACCAGTTTCTTCACTGGATAGGTAGCGCAGGCCTCTTGACTTCAGAGGACTGCTGTCCGTCGTTTACTGCACGAACGGTAAGTTTCGAGTAATTCTAATGTCTTTAAAGTCTTTAGTAATGATGTTTCTTGTTTTGCAGGGTTCCGGCGATGGCGGATGACGGGCTGAAGTGAGTTGAAGATGGAGCCCGTGTGATGAATAGAAGCGCCTGGAAGCACGTAAGTAAGCGCTTGTTGCCTGCTTCACGATGCGCTCTAACTGTCTTTTTATTTTGCAGGTACAAGTTCGGAGCGGCTGCAGGGTGCCGGAATACCCACTGGGTTAGATGTGGAAAGGAGTAATGGCACGTGAGTATTAAAGTTCCCCAATGTCTTTAAACGCACCTTGTTTTGTCTTTCAGATGCGGGATGCAGCACCGAAGGCCTCCGGAGCGTGCGAAGAGTTGGTAAGCTTTTGTCTTTCAGATGCCGGAATGCAGTGTGAAGACCTCCGGAGCGCACGAAGAGTAGGTAAGCCTTTGTCTTTCAGATGCCGGAATGCAGCGCGAGGCGTTGGTGACAGCCGATGGACCAGGTAAGTGAAGAGCTGTCACTGAAGACCGTAATGCTAACCTGTTCTTTCTTGTCTTTATAGGTGTTGCTGAAGACTGGATTCAGGATGGTAAGCCTTTTTCCTTAGGCCCAGGATCAGATGCAGAAGACACGATGAGCGTTCTGCTGCAGAGGATGCAGAATAACGCAAAGCAAGATTCATCCATCGGGTGTGGTTTAAATAGCCTCCTGTAGTGCTTAGGTGTCTCCTTCCACAGCCACGCCTAGGTAAGAAAAGAGTTCCTGCTTTCCAGAAGAGTTCCAGTGTTCTGAATCTAGGGAGTGGCTCCTGCCCCACCCAACAGGAAAAGTAGTTCCAAACAGAAGAGGATCAGAGGCTCAACTGGCAGGCAAGTAAGCAGCATGGTCTGCTGCAGGTAAGTCCACCCAAGCATTATGAGCACGGCGCTTCCAGCGCTGGGACTGGGCATATTTATGAGCCTGGTGCCACTGGCGCCAGGACTGGGTCCAAAAGGTCCCAATTGGGACTGGTTGGCACTCGGAACCTGGGTTATAAATCTGCTTCCAAGGGAGTTGGGAAAACCCTGACCTTTTGGAAGCAGAGATCATGACAGTACCCCCCACCCCTCAAGGCCCCTCCCAAACCGGGCTTCTCCGGGGGTTTTGGCTTGTCAGGAAATGTTCGGTGAAATCTTTTGATTAGGCGAGGAGCGTGGACATATTCAGCAGGTTCCCAGGATCTCTCTTGGGGGCCGTAGCCTTTCCAGTCAATTAGGTAAAATAGTTTAGATTTGGAGATCTTGGAGTCCAGAATGCTTTTGACTTCAAACTCGAGTTCTCCATCAACTAGGATAGGTTTTGGAGATTTAGTTAGTCGGGTTTGAGGTTGCACGGGTTTTAATAGAGAGACGTGGAAGACCGGATGTATCTTCATGTGCGCGGGCAAGTCCAACTTGACCGCTACTGGGTTTACTATGGTAGTGATGGAATAGGGACCAAGGTATCTTGGGTTGAATGTGCGTGGCCCTTTTAGAGGTAGATATTTGGTGGATAACCAGACTTGATCCCCTACTTGATATTGAGGGGCTTCCTTCCGATGTTGATCTGCTCCTTTCTTGTATTGTTCTTTAGCCCTTTGAAGGTGAGAAACAGCTTCCTTAAAGGCTTGGGTGATTGTAGAATGCAGGTAGTCTACTGCTGGTGTTTCAAGATCTTGGAGGGGATCCAACTCCGAGGTTCGAGGGTGACTGCCGTACAAAAGAAAAAACGGGGTTTTCCCAGTTCCCGAATGGACAGAGTTATTGTAGGCATATTCGGCTATCCAAAGGATGTCTTTCCAAGTTTTTTCAGTTTGTTGCAGCATGCAGCGTAAATACTGTTCCAGAGTTTGATTGGTCCTCTCGGTTTGTCCGTCGGTCTGAGGGTGGTGACTGGTCGATAGTCTGACATCAATTTGAGCCGACCGACAGCAACTTCGCCAAAAATGAGAAATAAATTGACTACCTCGATCCGAAATTAGAACCGAAGGAAAACCGTGCAGTCGGACGATGTTTTCGAGAAATTCTCGGGCCAGAGTTGCTGCTGTTGGCAAGCCTTTGAGCGGAATGAAATGCGCCACCTTGGAGAATAAGTCCACGATTACTAGAATCGTATTGTATCCGGAGCATGGAGGTAGATCGGTGATGAAGTCCATAGAAAGCGTATGCCAAGGGCGAGGTGGGATGTCAATAGGGCGTAAGAGGCCTGCTGGTCTTTCCTTTTGACTCTTGTTTTGGGCGGATACTCCACAGGACATTATAAAGTCTCTGATATCTTTTTTCCAAGACGGCCACCAGAAGTAGCGCTTGATCTTTTCTGAGGTCTTGGCCATACCGGGATGTCCTTCCATTAAAGAATCGTGATAACAAGAGATTACTTTTTTCTGTAAATCTGTGCTGGGCAGGTATAATCGTTCTTGGAAATACAATAAGTTGTCCTTTACTGCAAAGTCCTTTCCCTGCAGATGCCAATTCTGTATGTCTGCTGGAGTTACAAGTTGCCTGGCTTTATCCTTAACTTCCTCTATGGATTCTGTGGCGATTACACCCAGAATTCTTTGTTCGGGAATGATTGGTACAGGTTTAGGGTTGATCAAGTGTTCTTCCACTCCCATCCGAGAAAGGGCATCAGCTTTACCGTTCTTTGTACCAGGTCGATAGGTAATTATGAAGTCAAACTCGGCAAAGAATAATGCCCAACGGAGTTGTCTAGAGGATTGGGCTTTTGCGGTTTTCAAATATTGCAGGTTTCGGTGATCCGTAATCACAGTAACGGTGTGTCGGGCCCCCAGCAGATAATGCCGCCAAGCCTTAAAGGCAGACTTGATAGCCAGAAGTTCCTTGTCAGTAATCGTGTAATTGATTTCAGGAGGCGAGAATTTGCGGGACCAAAATGCCATGGGATGCAACTGATTGGTTACCGGGTCCTTTTGTGATAGAACTGCCCCCATGGCAAGGCTTGAAGCATCAGTTTCCACGATGTAGGGGAGTTCGGGGCGAGGGGGTTTTAAGATTGGTGCAGAGATAAATTTAGTCTTCAAACCCTGGAAAGCTTGTTCCGCCTCGGTAGACCATTCAAAACGTTTGTTTTTCTTTAACAAGGCAGTGATGGGCTGGACTATTCGAGAGAATTCGGGGATAAACCTGCGGTAAAAGTTAGCGAAGCCTAACATGCTTTGCACACCTTTTACGGAGGATGGTGATGGCCATTTGAGAACTGCATCGACCTTCTTTGAATCCATACGCACTCCGCCAGGTGATAATATGAATCCCAAGAATTCAACTTCAGTCACGTTGAAAACACATTTTTCCAACTTAGCGAAAAGTTTGTGTTGACGCAATCTTTCAAGGACCATTTTCATGTGTTTCCGATGTTCAGATTCCGATGAAGAATAAACGAGGATGTCATCAATGTAAACAACAACACACACATCTATGAGCTCTCTGAGGACATCGTTCATAAAATATTGAAAGGCGGCCGGGGCATTGCAAAGTCCGAAGGGCATGACCTGATATTTAAATAGCCCATACTTGGTGCGGAAGGCCGTCTTCCATTCATCGCCCTCTTTTACTCGTACCAAGTGGTAAGCTCCTCTAAGATCCGGCTTTGTATATATGCATGCTTTTCTGACTTGGTCCAGGAGTTCAGGGATCAAAGGTAACGGATATCTATTCTTAACGGTGATCTGGTTCAGGGAGCGATAATCTATACAAGTTCTAAGGTCTCCTTCCTTTTTTGGAACGAAGAACAAAGCTGAAGAAGCAGGGGACTTGGAAGGACGAATAAACCCATTTGCCAGGTATTGATCCAGGTATTGTCGAAGGTGAAGGTTCTGAGGCTCGGTGAGGGCATAAATTCTACTACAAGGAGGAGTAGATCCAGGTATCAGGTCTATCTGGCAGTCATAAGACCTATGAGGAGGTAGAGAGTTAGCCTGATCCTTCCGGAAAACATCTTGGTATTCTAGGTATTCGGGAGGTGACTGGGGAGTCTCTGAAGAAATTGCTGCCAGTGCAACACCAGGTGGAGGGTGACAAGTAGAGACACATTCTGGAAACTGGACCGTTCTTGCTCGCCAATCTATCAGAGGATTGTGTTTCTCTAACCAAGGTATTCCTAGAATAATCTGAAACTGAGGGGCCTTGATCACATCGAACACGATCTTCTCATGGTGTCCATCTTGACTTACTAGCGTCACCTCTTGAGTGGTATGCGTTACTGGCCCGGAGGCTATCTCCGTACCATCCACCGTAGTAATGACGTCCTTTACAGCCTTGGGACAAAGAGTTAGATTCATCCTCAAAACCATTTCATGATCCACATAATTGCCGATGGCACCGCTGTCGACGTAAGCTTCAATTGCATGTAATCGATCCGGATTATCAGGGCTAATGAGGACCATAGGTATCACGAAATGCGAGGTCACGGAACTGGTTTTCACGCTCGGCAAGAGGACCTCTATTCTTGTCGGGCGAGGTCGTTTCCCTGCTCAGAGTTTGTAACTTTGGTAACTGCAGCTCCTACTGCCTTCTTGGCAGGTTTCACCGGACAGTCTCGAAGAAAGTGCCCTGAGTTTCCGCAATAGAGGCATAATTGCAACTGTTTTCTCCTTTCCCGCTCCTTTTGTGTTAGAGGACCTTTCAGACCCCCTATTTGCATGGGTTCCCCGGAGTCTACTCCATTGGAAGGAGTTGGCGGTTTGGAAAATACTCGAGCATCAAACTTGGAACGATCGGCCTTCCTGTTCTGCAGTCTGTGATCTATTTGAACGACTAAGTCTATATAGTCCGAACAATCTTGTGGGGGATTCACTGCTTGGGCTAACACATCTTTGAGCTCTCCACGTAGACCTCTATAAAACAGCGTAATCCTTTTGTCCTCAGGCCATTGAGTTTCCACTATCAGTCTGTTGAAAGACGCAATATAAGCCAAAAGGTCTTGATTACCTTGTCGCAATGAAAGGAGCTCATTGTCCAAGGCCTGCCCCTGTGAATGTCTTGCGAACAGTTTTTCCATACTGAGCTGAAAAGCTTGAAAATCATGGAGGACCAGATCATCTTGATTTACTAGAGGGATCGACCAGTCTGCCGCATTGCCACTAAGGTACGAAAGCACGAAAGCTACTTTAGCTTGATCAGTTGGAAAGGCTGCTGGCCGGCATAAGAAATGCAACCGGCACTGATTGATAAATACTGCAAACCTCTTTGGGTCACAAGAAAATCGTTCGGGCGGAGCCAGAGGTACATTCCCAGGTAGGCTGATCTGCACTGGATTCATAGAGGATGTAGAAGGAAGATTTCCCCTAGATGCGGGTAACGGGGTCTGTCCGGCTTGTGACTGTAGCAATTGTCTAGCGAGATCATCTGTTCGCTCCTTGGAAATAATCAGTTCCCTTCTTAGAGCGTTCGTTTCCTGACGGGCTGCATGCACTTCTGCCCTTAGTTCCCCAAGTAACTGGGCTAGCTGGTCGGTATCCGAGGTTTCCATAGCGCCTTGACGGGAGTTTTGTGGTAGGCTTTTAACGCTCACCTGATTCCCGTAGAGGCGCCGGTCTTGACTGGGCGTATACCGTATCTTCAAAGGTGATGTGTAACACACGGCTGGCTCTTTGGGCTGGACCTCTGTGCACTGTATGTCTGACTCGAAGGGTAAGATGTCTGCAGATAGAAAATATGGGATTAAGGAACTGGGTTATTGAATGTCTCTCTCTTCTTCCCTTTCTCTTCTCCTGTAGAACCCCAAAGGTTAACGCTCTCACCTTAGGTAAGTGAACGCCGTGCTCTCCATCTGCCTCGGGGCAGGGTGCTGTAACCAGTTTCTTCACTGGATAAGGGGAGCAGGCCTCTTGACTTCAGAGGACTGCTGTCCGTCGTTTACTGCACGAACGGTAAGTTTCGAGTAATTCTAATGTCTTTAAAGTCTTTAGTAATGATGTTTCTTGTTTTGCAGGGTTCCGGCGATGGCGGATGACGGGCTGAAGTGAGTTGAAGATGGAGCCCGTGTGATGAATAGAAGCGCCTGGAAGCACGTAAGTAAGCGCTTGTTGCCTGCTTCACGATGCGCTCTAACTGTCTTTTTATTTTGCAGGTACAAGTTCGGAGCGGCTGCAGGGTGCCGGAATACCCACTGGGTTAGATGTGGAAAGGAGTAATGGCACGTGAGTATTAAAGTTCCCCAATGTCTTTAAACGCACCTTGTTTTGTCTTTCAGATGCGGGCTGCAGCGCCGAAGGCCTCCGGAGCGTGCGAAGAGTTGGTAAGCTTTTGTCTTTCAGATGCCGGAATGCAGTGTGAAGACCTCCGGAGCGCACGAAGAGTAGGTAAGCCTTTGTCTTTCAGATGCCGGAATGCAGCGCGAGGCGTTGGTGACAGCCGATGGACCAGGTAAGTGAAGAGCTGTCACTGAAGACCGTAATGCTAACCTGTTCTTTCTTGTCTTTATAGGTGTTGCTGAAGACTGGATTCAGGATGGTAAGCCTTTTTCCTTAGGCCCAGGATCAGATGCAGAAGACACGATGAGCGTTCTGCTGCAGAGGATGCAGAATAACGCAAAGCAAGATTCATCCATCGGGTGTGGTTTAAATAGCCTCCTGTAGTGCTTAGGTGTCTCCTTCCACAGCCACGCCTAGGTAAGAAAAGAGTTCCTGCTTTCCAGAAGAGTTCCAGTGTTCTGAATCTAGGGAGTGGCTCCTGCCCCACCCAACAGGAAAAGTAGTTCCAAACAGAAGAGGATCAGAGGCTCAACTGGCAGGCAAGTAAGCAGCATGGTCTGCTGCAGGTAAGTCCACCCAAGCATTATGAGCCCGGCGCTTCCAGCGCTGGGACTGGGCATATTTATGAGCCTGGTGCCACTGGCGCCAGGACTGGGTCCAAAAGGTCCCAATTGGGACTGGTTGGCACTCGGAACCTGGGTTATGGATCTGCTTCCAAGGGAGTTGTGAAAACCCTGACCTTTTGGAAGCAGAGATCATGACAGCAGTCCAGCACCGAAATGCTAGGCGATTCTCCTCTGAACTAGAGACTTTCGAATGGAGCACGCAGTGAATTTGTAGGTGTCCTCGTGCCGTCGGTTTAGGAAATTCTACAGTACTCTTCC
Organism: Ambystoma mexicanum; assembly: GCF_040938575.1. Classification (NCBI taxonomy): domain Eukaryota; kingdom Metazoa; phylum Chordata; class Amphibia; order Caudata; family Ambystomatidae; genus Ambystoma; species Ambystoma mexicanum. The sequence continues at coordinate 1,247,289,018 of NC_090926.1, forward strand.
TCCTAAATTAGGCGTCCTCATGCTGTCGGTTCAGGAAAGACCCACCGGATTTCTTCCATCCATCAACCAGCTTCTATTTCAACCCACACATACAGCCATCATCTGGCAAGGAAACTGTATGTTGGTTATTGTGTATCTTTGTAACAGCACATTCACGTATTGTACTGATAGTTTCTGTCGTCACTGTTTCCATGGGTCCATTTATGGTGGAGAACGAAATACTGTACTGTGTTCTTTGGGCACCATTGTTAGTAAATACAGGTTAGCATTGTTTTTTACCCCTCTGCTTTACTGTTCCTTGTTATTGGTGTTGGTACTGAAACTGTTGCAGCCAGCTGTCCGGTAGGCATACAAACCATCTTTTGGTCAATCACTCAGACTGTCCTTTTGTACTCCTGAGTGGTATATTGGCAGAAACGACTCCTCTGCTACACAACAGGTTCAACTGCCAGTCATTGTGTTAGAGCCCAAGGCCTAAATCCAGTTGTGGTAGCTTGACACGTCGAGACGCAATCTGGTCTTTCTGACAATATACCCCTCAAGAGTACAAAAGGACAGATTTAGGTGAGTATTTCCCGAAAATGTTTGTACACCCTGGTACTCAGACAGCTGGCTGCAAGAAAAAGTAACCAAGCATTAACGTTTGGCTAGAGGTACTGTTATCTCAAAACAAGATGAAGAACAGATACTCACAAGCAAGAAACTCAAAATGTGACTGAATACTTCCGAACCAGATGGGTGAGTACCCTAAAACATGAAATGCAACAATTACCGTAAGGACAGTAGTGGAAGGGAACAAAGCATGAACCAAAGTGTATGTGCTTACCAATTGAGTGGACAGGTGACAAACAGCAGTTTAGTTCTGATGAATGAGGCGGTAGTCCTGGAAACCCAATGGCCTGTTTCCTATTCCCGCCGGCACGAGGACGCCAAAGAGTTATTTGATCCTTGCGCCGTTGCGCTGATGTTCTTTTATCCTTGCGCTGATGCGCGACAGTTCTTTATGTTCCTTAAAATTCTTTAAGCAGAAAAACAGAGGATGAAGAAATTACTTTTGCCTCATTCTTCAAGTCTTACCTGTTAACTACTTACCTTGGAAACAACCACGGACTGCTTGGTCCTCTTCATGTCTTACCCGCTTGCCAAAGCCATTTGGATTATTAGCTGGAATAATCCAAATGGCTTTGGCAAGCGGGTATGACATGAAGAGGACCAAGCAGTCCGTGGGTGTTTCCAAGGTAAGTAGTTAACAGGTAAGACTTGAAGAATGAGGCAAATGCAGTCTGTGGCCATTCCGGGTCTGTAATGAGCAGGTAAGACTTGTGGGATGAGGCGATGCAGTCCGTGGACGTTCCGGGTCTAGTAATGAGCAAGTAAGACTTGTGGGAAGAGACGTTTCAGTCCGTGGACGTTCCGGGTATAACAATGGGCAGGTAAGACGAAGGCAATAGATAAGAACCATGCAATAAGTCACGTAGAAAAACAAGGAGTTGAGGAACCAGGAGATAGAGTAACAAGATGCGTAGCTTAAGAATTTTTGCAAATTCAGAAGCACCGCTATGCGCGGGGGCGGGGCTTAAATACTGGTCAGGTGACCACACGCGCAGCGCGACGTCGTAGGCCTGACAGCCTACGCAAATGCAAAGGACGCCAGCGTCTCCACAGCAACCGATAACCTGTCCTGAAAGGGAGCGTGTAAACAAATGAACCATGATTCTGAGGAGTTACAGAGCGTCCCGCTTTGGAGTGAGAACCGTTCACTCTACTGTGTATTCTGGAATGTTTGCATTTATGCGGCATTTCTTTATGATCATATACAGAACCATCTAGTGGAACCCTGACAGTTTCTTCCCCCAAAGATGCCTCTCTGGAGTGAGTGGCCAGGAACCTGGACACAAGGAGGGGAGCATTTATGTTAGCTCTTCCGGACCGTAACCTTCCCAATCAACTAGGAAATGACGAATCCCACGTATCGTTTTCATATCCAAAATAGCTTTGACTTCATACTCCTCCACCCCCTTGACCATCACAGGCGTAGGGCGAGAAGGAAGGCGGGTACCCGCAGGGCATGGTTCAAAAAGGAAACATGAAAGACTGGATGTATCTTCCATTGGGAAGGCAACTCTAAACGAACCACCATGGATTGAGTATGTCTTTGACCGGGAAGGGACCCACAAAACGAGGAATTAAGCATCTGCGACCAGGCAAGTGGAAGTTCTTAGAAGCCAACCAGACCATCATTCCGGGTTGATAATCTGGAGCAGGGGTCCGATGCTTGTCAGCATAAAGCTTGGGTTGCCGTTGAGCGGCCTCCAAGTGGTCTGAGACCGATTCCCTCAAAGAGAGGAAATCACAAATGCAACCCTGGGCTGCCGGATTGCCCGTGGTAGGGATCACATCCTCCGGAAAAGACCTAGGGTGTAGGCCGTACAGGGCAAAGAATGGAGTGATACCCGTAGATGAATGGACAGAATTATTGTATGCATATTCTGCTGCTCCCAATACGTTTAACCATGATTCTTGATGCTGAGCAATCAGACAACGTAAGAATTGTTCCATGGTGGTGTTCACCCTTTCTGTTTGCCCGTCCGTTTCAGGATGATAGGCCGTGGAATACCTTCCATCTATCCCCAAACAGTGACTAGATGTCGCCAGAAACGGGAGGTAAATTGTGAACCACGATCTGTAATGATGATCTCTGGTAACCCAAAACGACGGAAAACGTTCGACAAGAAAAATTCCTCTAGGACCAGAGCAGAGGGTATGCCCTGGCAGGGTACGAACAAGGCCATCTTAGAAAAGTAATCAACAACCACCCATATGGTACCACACCCTCCGACAAGAGGTAATTCTACCACAAAGTCCATAGAGATCATTAGCCAAGGTTTCTTTGGAATGGGCATAGGCTGAATCAATCCCATTGGCTTGGAAACCGCACCTTTGCACTGAGCACAAACAGCGCAATTCTTAATGTAATCCGAAAACATCTTTAGACATCATAGGCCAGAATGCCCATCATTTTAATAGCTCAAGAGTCTTGCGTCTCCCCGGGTGTGCAGCCATTAAAGCATCATGGCACCACTGTAGAGCCAAAACTCAGGTTTCAGGTGTCGGAAGGTATAGCCGTCCCTGTACATATGGCATGGAATTGACGACTTCCATCTTAAGGTTGTGTAGTTCAGGAGGACTAGTCGCCATCCAGGATTCAATGAAACCCTTCAAAGAAGAATCAACAGTACAAGAACAGATGACAAACGATGGCTGTAAAACCTTCCCTTCCCGGAGAGGTGTCTGTCTACCATCATTCAATCTAGATAAAGCGTCCGCTTTGGAATGTAAACTGCCAGGACGGTAGGTGATCTGGAAGTTATACATCGAGAAGAATTCATGCCAATGCGCATGACATGCGGCGGTACAATGCACTGATTTAAGAGCAAGAAGATTACGATGGTCGGTGAAGATCTGTACTGGTGTAACAGTACCCAATAGATGTCTCCATACCAGGAATGCATCCCGTATAGCCAGTAGTTCACGTTCCGTGATAGTATAATTCATCTCGTACTTGGTGAGTTTTCTAGAATGATAGGCCACGGGATGTAGAAGGCCAGTCTCCTCACATCTCTGGGACAACACAGCCCCCACAGCCAAATCAGAGGCATCAGCTTCAACAATAAATGGCCGTTTTTGATCCGGATGCTGTAGCACAGGAGCTGAAGTAAATGTGGACTTAAGCGTATCAAAGGCTTCTTGGGCTTCTTGGTCACACAAAGCGAGACTTGGAGCTGGTTGGTGCAGTCAAAGGAGCTGCAATAGCAGAAAAGGAATGTATGAACCGCCTGTAAAAATGTGCAAACCCCACAAATGATTGAAGGGCCTTTACGTTATTCGGGACAGGCCAGTCCAATATTGCTTTGACCTTATTGTTGCTCATCTTGACACCTTCACTGGTGATATCGTATCCTAGAAATTCCACCTGATCAGCATGAAAGACACACTTCTCCATTTTGGCATAGAGACTGTTTTCAGGCAGTCTCTGTAAGACAATGGAGATGTGTTGAACATGTTCTTTATATGAAGAGGAATAAATGAGGATATCGTCAAGATATACAACCATGAACTGGTCCAGTAGATCCTTAAACACATCATTGATGAAATACTGGAACGTAGCTGGGGCATTACATAGTCCAAATGGCATAACCAAGTTTTCAAAAAGACCATAATTTGTCTTGAAGGCTGTTTTCCATTCACCGCCTTCTCTGATTCTCACCAGATTATAGACCCCTCTTAAATCAAGTTTAGTAAAAAACCTGGAAGAACCTAATTGATCCAACAGGACTGATATCAGCGGAATGGAATACTGATTCCGGACTGTGATTGCGTTCAGTTCTTTGTAACCGATACAGGGGCGCAGATCTCCCTCTTTCTTGGGGACGAAGAAAAGAGGTGATGCTGCTGGAGATGTTGCAGGACGGACAAATCCTTTCCTGACTGCTTGATCTAAATACTCCTTTAACAGTACATCCTCCTTTTGCGTAAGTGAATAGATCTTACCAGAAGGAATACTGGCATCCGCCACTAGTTCAATCGGGCAATCATAAGGACGATGCGGAGGTAGTTTTTCTGCTGCCTTTTTATCAGAAACATCCTTAAAGGAATTGTATTCTTTAGGAAGGAGCCCAGTAGTTATCGCCCCAATAGTACATGCTGTATCCAGGAGCAAGGAACTAGGATTTCCGGGTTCTAACTTGGATACATGACAAAACCTCTGACAATGGTTCGAGGTGAATTCAACTGAACGCGCTATCCAATCGATGGTAGGATTGTGTTTAGTTAACCATGGCAAACCCAGAATCAACTTGAGTTGTGGAGCTGAAATGACATCAAAATGGACGGTCTCTGAATGATTGTCACCTATGGACAACACCAGTTCAATGGTTTGTTCCGTCACCAAACCAGAAATCAGAGATGTACCGTCCACTGCATTGACTAACTCTGGTGTTTTCTTGGAAATTAATGGTATGACATGCTCACGTACAAACTGTGCATCCACATAATTACCCGTTGCACCTGAGTCCAGCATGGGTTCCACAGACCAGATTGTTTTGGATATGGAAGACAAGGTAGCCAAGACTGAGAAAGTAGCCAATGATCTGGGGTCCATGACAACTTGACTCGACAAAGGCACCCCGCCTATTGTCGAGCTTTGGCGTTTCCCGCCTTCTTAGGATTCTTGGGACATAGTTTCAAAAAATGACCAGATGAACCACAATAGAAACATAAATGGTTAGCCCTCCGGAGTTCCCTTTCTGAGGGTCTGAGTGGACCTTAAATGGCCCCTATCTGAATTGGCTCAGAGGTTGAGGCAGGAGTCAACAGAGGCGGAACAGCTTGGATGGCTCTCTGTTCACCCTTTCGTTCTGCCTTGCGGGCGTCAATCTGTAACACAAGGTCAACCAACTCCTGGAAACCACTAGGCACGACCGGTACAGTTGCCAGTACATCCTTCAAACTCTCAGAAAGACCTTTATAGAATAAAGCAGCTTTCTTCTTATCTGGCCAATCAGTTTCTGCAACTAGTTGGTTAAATCTTGCCAGATTTTTCAAAAAGGTTTTGTCTTTTTGTTGTAAAGAAAGCAATTCCAGATCCGTTGCCTGTGATTTATATCTGGTATCAAAAACACGGGTCATAGCCGTAATAAGTGCCTCACAATCATACAGGAGCGGGCTACTTTGCTCCAGCAGGGGATTGGCCCATACTGCAGCAGTACCCCCAAGATTCGATAAAACAAAAGCCGCTTTTGTAGTAGCATCCGGAAAGGAGGCAGACCTACACAGGAAATGTAAACGGCACTGATTAATGAATGTTCAAAAGGTCTTAGGATCCCCTAGGAACCCTTCTTGAGGAGCCAACGGAAACTGTGCTGCCAGGTAGACAGGACTTGAATCAGTTCTCGTTGGAGCCCTTCCTGAAGATGTATCTGCTCCAGGGGCAGGTGCTCCGGCTCCTGCCCGCAAGCCAGCATGTAACTCATTGATACAACGTTGAGTAGCATCATGTGCTGCTGTCATATTGGCTCTAAGGTCAGCCACCACCTTGGATAAAGCCGCTAAATGATCTACAGCTTCTTCCATTTTTAAAGGCTTCTGAATATGTTAGAGCCCAAGGCCTAAATCCAGTTGTGGTGGCTTGACATGTTGAGACGCAATTTGGTCTTTCTGACAATATACCCCTCAAGAGTACAAAAGGACAGGTTGAGGTGAGTATTGCCCAAAAATGTTTGTACACCCTGGTACTCAGACAGCTGGTTGCAAGAAAAAGTAACCAAGCATTAACATTTGGCTAGAGGTACTGTTATCTCAAAACAAGATGAAGAACAGATACTCACAGGCAAGAAACTCAAAATTGGACTGAATACTTCCGAACTAGATGGGTGAGTACCCTAAAACAAGAAATGCAACAATTACCGGAAGGACAGTAGTGGAAGGGAACAAAGCATGAACCAAAGTGTATGTGCTTACCAATTGAATGGACAGGTGACAAACAGCAGTTGAATTCTGATGAATGAGGTGGTAGTCCTGGAAACCCAATGTCCTGTTTCATATTCCCGCCGGCACGAGGACGCCTAAAGAGACATTTGATCCTTGCGCCGATGCGCGACAGTTCTTTATGTTCCTTAAAAGTCTTTAAGCAGAAAAACGGAGGATGAAGAAATGACTGTAGCTGGAATAATCCAAATGGCTTTGGCAAGCAGGTAAGACGTGAAGAGGACCAAGCAGTCCGTGGGTGTTTCCAAGGTAAGTAGTTAACAGGTAAGACTTGAAGAATGATGCAAATGCAGTCCGTGGCCGTTCCGGGTCTGTAATGAGCAGGTAAAACTTGTGGGAGGAGACGATGCAGTCCGTGGACGTTCCGGGTCTGAAAATGAGCAGGTAAGACTTGTGGGAAGAAACAATGCAGTCCGTGGACGTTCCGGGTCTAACAATGGGCAGGTAAGACGAAGGCAATAGACAAGAACCATGCAAGAAGTCACGTACAAAAACAAGTGTCTTGGAACCAGGAGACAGAGTAACAAGATGCGTAGCTTAAGAGTTTTTGCCAATTCAGAAGCACTGCTAGGTGCAGGGGCAGGGCTTAAATACTGGTCAGGTGACCGCACGCGCAGCGTGGCGTCGTAGGCCTGACAGCCTACGCAAATGCAAAGGGTGCCAGCGTCTCAACGGCAACCCATAACATTTCCTCAAAGGGAGTGTGTAAACAAACGAACCATGATTCCGAGGAGTTAGTGTCCCGCTTTGGAGTGAGAACCGTTCACTCTACTGTGTATTCTGGAATGTTTGCATTTACGCAAAACTTCTTTATGATCATATGCAGAACCATCTAGTGGAACCCTGACACATTGACACTTCTCTGGCGGCAATTGGGCTGATATCTGACACATATCCAAAGACTCTTCCGCATTGCTTGATGTAATACCAGAAGAATACAGGCTCTTCAGCTCAGCAGAATCCTTTTTCATATCTTTACTTTTGCCGGGATTGAAGGCTGCAGCAATTGCCAAATGGTTGCAGACCGTGAGATGGGAGCTGATCCAGCTCGCAAAGTATACAGAGAACTGGTTCAATGTGATCAAGGTTGAGTTGTGTGCGTTCAGACTTATGATGATGCAAAACCGATATGTGTTGGACATGTTAACAGCAATGAAAGGAGGGGTTTGCAATAAATTTGGTGATTCCTGCTGCACATTTGTGCTCCAGAGGATGCAGAGAACGCATCATTATCCTGCATCATTGCAGCTGTCCATGGCCTGGGTGTTCGCGTGAAGAAGGAGGGAGGAGTAAAGGAGAGTGACTGGTTTACTTTGGCATTCGGTTGGGCCCCGTCGTGGCTCGGAGTGATCATGAAATGTTTATGCCCATCATCGTGTTCATCCTTGTTATTTTCTGCACCTGTAAACTGGGCCTTCGATGTTTGTTGTTCCAATGTGGAACCCAATTGCACAAGAATGATGGTATCAATTGGGGTTTCAAAAGCACCTTGCAAGACAAAAGATATTGAAGTACAGACTGATATCCCACAAAGTGGCCCTAAGTATGTAATGCTCCCCATCCCGTATGGAGAAGAAGTTGACCATCTATACCACACTATAATTTCTCCACCCCGTGATACAGAGAGTTACACTGAGGTTTGGGTGGACCCGGCAGGGGATCTGGGGTGCAGCTATATGACTTGCTCACCTGAGCAATATGCGCGTAGAGGGGAGAGTTTGCAGTCAGTATGCAGGGCGTGGGTACCGATAAAGGGAACACAGCTATACGTGGAAGCAGAAATGAGACAGTGGGAGTGGAGGGGTATTAAAGAGTTCATTACTGTAGAAGTAGTGAAAGGGGGGAATGTTGGGAAGGAGCCAGCTCCGTCCCACCCCCATAAGTGATTTAGAGTGAGGCGAAATGCATTTGAAACTCTCGGGAAGATAGCTCAGCGGCAGCGTGCTCGCCTTGGAAGCAAGAAGACATGGAGCAATACAGGTTTGATCCCCGGGTCCGTGCTTAGAAACCTCTGGGTTTTAAGCGTGTTATGAATAACATATCATATCATGATGGGCCAGAGGGGAGGGGGGCCGGTGAAAGGACCACCTCCAAATACAAAGGACCCCACTTCAATATAATCAACCCACATAGTATAGCGCAGGGCGTGAGCAACTGTCATGGTGCATGCTCCAAAACACTTGGAGCTGGTGGGCCTTTCTCAGTCACTGACACCCATCAGGGCTTATAAAGCCCCAAACGGTAGTCCAAGGCTCATAATTTTCCATCTGGTAATGCACTACATGGGACTACATACAGCCCAGTCAAAGGGGGCTGAATCATCTGGCTAATCCTGGGTGTGGCTGTGGGACTACTTTACCTGTGATTGCAGAATGAGGCTGGACGGACTTCTTTATTGGAACTACTTACAAGGCTATTTAAACCACACCCTACCGACAGATTACGCTTCGCGTTATTCTGCACTCCTGTAGCGTAACGCTCACCATGTCTGCTTAGCTCCAGTACCTGAACGCCAGCAGCCACGCCCGTTCTGGAACTTCCATCTATCGGAACCTGAGAACAGAAGAAGAGAAGAAGGAAACAGGAATTAATACTGAGTTTTCGACCTTACCTGAAGGATTCCATACGAGCGGCCGCTCCCTCAGCTGCTCTTCAGTTCGCCGCACCTGCAGAAAAGAAAGCATCTGCAAGAACAGCTGATACTCACCCAGAGACCGCTTCCCTTGGGAGTCCTTTGCAGCGGTTCCACCGATCGCCGCTCCGGAGCCACGCTGCACCTGTTTGCAGGAAAGAAAAGAACAGAGCAGGTTAGTCGCGCACGGGAAGAAACCATTATAGAGACATTCGGCGCCACTCACAAACGCTATACTCACCCGCATAGAATCTACTCAGCGTTGAAGGACGAGTCAAATCTTAATTAAAAAACTGCTCAAGACCGCGCCTGAGTGAAAGGTGAATACAGGGTTAAAACTTGGGTAATAAAGACATTTAAGCAACTATTCCAAGCATCTATTGGTATAGAGACTTAACTGCTGAGTCAAGCAATTCAAGACTCTGCTACACCCCCACAGGATCAGTGAAGGAACTTGATCCAGGGAGAGACTGTCATATTGCGCCCCTGCAATAGATTGTTGGACGGAGAGTCCAGTACTAAACAAACCAAGGCAAAAGCATTCGGGGAAGTGACAGGGAAGGAGAAGTTGCGTGCAAGTCTCTCCATCCAGCCGTGTAACGCCAGGGCAGACATCATTCCTGCATCTTCGAGCGACGCCCCCGAGGAGACCAGGTGAGCGTGACAGCCACATTGCTATTTTACGTAGATATTAGTAATCATAGGTAGAATTTAAGGCCTGCATGGTGAATGCGACATTGCATGCACTAGGCCCAAATTGCGAGACAAGGGAAATCTCCAGCCATGCCCTAGCTCCCATGAGGACAGCCCACACCCCCAACTGCCACAGCGCCTATTCATTGTTCTTACAGTGGTGCAAAGATGTGTTTTTTACTCAAGAGGAATGTGCCCTACAAGTCCCCGTTCACAGACCGGCGCCTGGTTATCTCACACTGCCCAAAGCATGACCCCGCCGAACCCCAGGTGACCACAAGTTATAGCCCATATAATTGACTAAACCTTAAGATCCCTGAATTCCATGGCAGCAGGTGCCCTTTAACCACCAAGTAACAAGTCCGGAAATGTTCAAAGAGGATGGACAGGGCACATAGTTGAGCGACAATCGTATGATTTGTATTGTGAGGTGCTGGGAGGGATAAATTATAGTTCAAGACAAGGGTGGAGAACGTGGAGCCGGATGGCGCAGGAGGGAGTGAGTGAAATGTGTGTGTGAAGGTAAGAGTGCCCCAGAACCTCCTTTATGCCTGTCTAAAAGCCTGGCAGGTGCAGAGTATAGTGATAAATTAGCATTATGTTAGGAGTGTAGTTAATTTGTTCTTTGACCTTCGATGTGAGAAGAAGATGATCAATGCAGCACCCATGTGATGGAAGATGGACAGACTCGGCTGGAACCAATGACCTGGCATCCCTTATGGAGCAGGCAGATCATGTATAGGCGCACACCAACCAGCCGCAAAGGTTTTTACTGTATGCATTACGTCATCTATGATGATGTTTACCTTTATAAGATTCTGCTTGTACTACTTTTCTGCAGAACGTTCTTAGCAGCAGAGTTCTTTGCTGTTGCTCTCATATGCGTGTGAGATGAAAACATGTTATCCTTACAAGATCGACTTGGCCCTTTCTTCCCTAGCGGGTTTTATTCTCTCTGGTGTTAGCGTTCAGTGGCTTGCCTTCATGCTTTACAAATTTCTCAGAGCACAACATAAGGTCTTAAGTTAATAAAAGACCCTCGATTGTAGTTCATTTTGAATATTGGAGGCTGTTGCTTCTCGAGATCTCGCTGTCTTTCTGATCAACCAGATCGCTAGACAAATTTGAGCCCCACCAATCCTCATCTCTCCCTGCTTCACGTTCTGTATGAACATAGTTTACCTTGGATCTCGGGACGGTGTGATTGGCTGTGCATATTTTGGAGAATTTATTTTCTCCTTAGCCCTTAGTTGTTTTAGGGTTTTTCTTCTTCGCAATCATCAGTTCTTTTTTGCTCTGGGATTCTTGCCTCTCACTGTGGAATTGCTCCATGCTTGCAGGGTTCTCTGTTTACCGGATGCTATAGGTTCCAACATGGGGTTCCTTGGTTGAAGGTGGTCGTATAACTTGCTTGGAATTAACAGTTCCTCACGGATTAAGTTATTTCAACCTGCTCACAAGTTCCTGTTACCTGTCTGCCGTGGTCGAATCGGGCAGGAGCAGTGCTCTATTTTTGAAGTTTTACTTTCCCTATACTTATTTTTTTTAAAGAAACGGTTCCGGAATGGTTTAGTTTTAAAATCAGTTGAAACTTGCATTGCACTGAACATTCCCTTAAATAGCAGGTGTTTGTTTTGGGGTTTGGATTGCACATGGATGGTGGCGTGGTGATGGGGTTTGTGGGAAGTTGGTGCAGGCCAGCAGGGAAAATAGTTCCACTACCTTTCGTACACTTCGACCCCTGCCTGTCGGACTCAAGTGTTTATACTCAACGTTATCAGGATTTGAGGGTCCTCGTATCTCTGGTTCGAGGGTTTATTCTCAACACCTTGGGTTCTCAAGATTATCAGCACCACTCAAGTTAACAGGATTCTAAGGTTGTTGCCACTCTGGTTCAAGTGTTTATTCTTGATGCCACTCTTTGTCCGCTGTTTTTCTCTATTTCCGAAAGATCAAACAGAACCAACCTTTTTATATAGTGGTTGAACTGCTTTGCTATGTTTTCCCCTTTTAGGGAGGACAATACTTTTACCGCTTGGCTTTTAGTTTCAGTCTTTTGGTAATTCCATCTTCAGAACTGACTCTTCTCTGAGGGGTAAGGGTTAGACCAGCAGGAAGTAATGGTGGGTGTGGCTGCCATCTTGAATTTGTGTTCATGTACAGCTCGCTGTTCCAACGGCTTCCTCGTTTTCAAGGATGCTATGTACGTTCGCTAGTATAGCGACTGTGAAATTATCTCGTCTGCCCTCCTGCGGCGACTGAATTGCTGCCAATCCCCCTCAGTCACACAAGTGAGGCTATTAATCCATCATGGCAACTCCTACCATTAGGCTCAAAAAGCAGCCGATTCCCTGTACTTACTCTTCCTACTGCAGGACCCCTTTAGGAACATAGAAGCCGATCCTTGACCGCCACTGGAAACCTGGAACGTCCAACTCAGTTTCTCAGAGTTGGATTAAACCACAAACTACTAACGTTTTTTTAATGTTCAAATTACTTTTTAGATCATGTTATTGTTCTACTTCTAGTTTCTTCTTGAAACAAAAACTCAGTCTCTAGATGTAAGCACCACATGTAACTGAGCAAGGATTTGTTCAAAAACACCTTTTCCTTCTGCTCTCTTTAGTGAGGTAATAATGTGATAAACTGGAGTTAGGAGTGGAGTGACACCAGTGGCCGGGGAACATCACCTGCTTGGTGATGCAGATCATTGAGGCGGTTCACAGACTCCCCACTTTATTCCCAGCCTAGTGAGAATAATTCCAAGATGTCAGATGGATTCTAGGAGTCTTTGGTTAGAAGAGCTCTGCATGATTGTCCACCGACCGAAAGCACAAGTGGAGAACATGTGGTACACAGAGAGTTTACCCCAGACCAAGGAACATGCTTGTTTTAGGCACACTGCTATTGTCTCTCAGGCAATTAAATATATGGAGGCCTCTGTCCCGAAGTGGGATGCTGCAAGGAAAGATTGTGGGTGCTAGGAATCAAGACATGAGTTGCAGAGCAGGGCAGTTTGGTGCAGAGAGAAGGAGAGATAAGGGGATTGTGGAGGTGAAGAGGAGTGAAGGGGTAGGTGGAAAGGACTGATATGAGGATGGAGGAGGTGAAAAAAGAGGGGGAGTAGAGGAGGTGGGCAGAAGAGGTAAGGGGGTGGAGAAGGTGGAGATGGGAGATGAAGAAAAAGTAAAGGAATAAATAGATGGCAAAAAAGGGTGTTGGAAGACTGGAGGAGTTGAAGAGAAGAAAAAGGGGATCATAGAGAAGAGTCAGAGGCAAGTGGATAAGAGGGAAGGAAAGAGAAAGAAGAGACAGATGGAGGAGATCAGGAAAGCTGAGGAGAAGAGGGCAAAGAAAATAATAGAGGAGGTGATGGAGAAGAAGGAGGCTGACAGATAAGAGAGGAGTGGAGTACAGCGATAAAAGGTGTGGCTAACTGGTGAGCACGAGAGAACAACATGGAGGGGAATAGAATTAGAAAGGAGTAGAGGAGAATAACAGAGACAAATGGGGGGGGGGGGCAATGGGCCCAGAGAGCTCCCAATACCTGGTTCCTGAGCAGAATAAGACAATGGAGGAAAGGCCCATGAGCCAACACAAGAATAACCAGTATAGACTGCCCACCTTAGTGGGCAGGGAGGTGGGGGGTAAACAGATAAGCCAAGGGTCCAAAGCTTGTGATAGCCTGACTCCCACCCCCCAATCCCGACAATCCAAGGCACATGGGGTGGTGGTAACAAGTGGTCCAAACAGTCAAGACGACAAGAGCAACATCTCGATAAGACTAAGACGAGCCAAGAAAGACTGTACAAAAAGTCAAGAAAAAGTACAAGGCACTATAAATCTCAAAGATGGAGTCACTGTTTCCTGCCATGATGGCGGACCAGCTTGGAGAGTGTGGAAAGGATTGAGGACTATGCTCCTAAAGGGAGCTTGATCAAGTTGTGTTTACTGCAGAATCTCACACCGTGGCACACGTTAAACCTGATCCGCTTGTTTTTTTGGTACATAATAAAGGTAAGATTCCCTTGGGGCTGGATGGATTGCTCGGGGGGAATGTGCTAGCCTTGGGAACAACAGGGGGTTGATACCTGGACCACGCTTCAAGGCTGGATCCAGCATAAAGCGCAATTTAAATGACCAATTTAATTTTGTTTTTTGTTTTCTTAACTTGGAGTTGCCCTTCAACCTGTGGCTGTGACAGTAGACACTGACAACCAACTCTTCACAGCCTGATTGTTCAATCTTCCCCTTCAATGGATGTTCCTCCTGCTGTCTTGAGTGCTGATTCTGCTAGGATATTTCTCCTTCACAGTCTTATCTCTCTAGTGTTTCCCCGCTTATACTCTTAATGGGAGGAAAGCAGAGTTCCTTTCTCATCTGAATAGTTATTGGCATTACCCTGCCTGCTACAAAACAGACACCATCATCACCATTCTTATGAAACCCACTGGTGATGCCAGCAATCCCTCCTTCAACAGATGTGCCTCTCTTTTACCACAACACTCCAAGATCCTCAAACAAGTCAAAGACATTGTCAGCAGCTGTTTGTGTGATCCTGTTGGGCAGGTCTTACCTCGATGGTAGGTTTTCTGATTTTTGTGAAATTCGGTGAAACACAATGCCTACTGGGAAAGGCAACCCTTAGTGATAGGGTGGACCCAGAGAGCAAAGCCAGGCTACAAGAAAAATCCAATAAAAGGGAGAAACCTCTATGGTGGAACTGGAGAGCGAAGTATAGCCAGGTAAACATCAGGAGGCCGTAGCCTGAAACGGAAACCAGAAAGTAACAGGAAGCAGGTGGGAGCTGATACTTTCAGTCTGACAGATGAGTAGCTAAAGTGGGGAACTGATGGAGGACTAAGGGCAAGGAAGAAGGTTCCAGGAAGGACACAGGGCTCAAGACAGTGGAAGAACCAAAGAGAGACAATAGAAGACAAAATGGGGATTGCAGGGAGATGGAGCGAACAGCAGCAACACACAAAGCACAAAGTTCACAAGGGCAGACGGAAGCCTTGACATGCAGTGTTTTAGGATGCAATAGCATTCTAAATACAGTCAGTGCTGAACTCCTTGAAGGGCTGGAAATCAGTCAGCATCACTGTGTGGAGTTGTTCTGCCACCATAATATGAAAGGTTCTAAAAGCAGCTCTGTCAATCTGCTAATTTAGTAGGGTGTCCGGATCCATTTATGGTACAGTGCTCGGATGATCACTGCAGTTTCCAACACCCTAAGTGTTTCATGAAACCCTTACAGTCCGGTTTCAGGAGTTACCTCTACCCGAAATAACACTTGCCTATGTCATCTAACCGCAGCCCACCACTCCCATCGTTCCTCCATTATAATCCTACTCCATCTCTATGCATCCTTTGACATTGTATACTATCCCTCCATCCATCTGCCAAACCCTCTACTCCCTTGTATTCAAAGGCACTGCACTTAGATGGGTTCTTCCTATCTCTCCGGCCACTCATTCTCTAGATCCTGGAGTTCAAGCGCTTCCTTCCACTCACCACTACCTCTCCTTGATTTTCACAACCTCCTTTTAGCCGATTATGCCATGGTCCTCGTCTCCTTTACATTCTTCAACCCTGCTATCTCTCAAAACCTCACCAGCTGCCTCACAGTCATCAGCCACTGGATGGCATTAGGCAGCCTGATGCTGAACTCTTTCAAGACAGTAATTCTATTTCTCCCAGCCTCCAAAACAAAACCTGCTCCCCCAACTTTTCGGACTTCCTAACTACTTCACAAAGGCTTGCAACTGTGTGGATGGGCCTTTAATTACCCAAAGCAGGCCCCCCACTTAAGAAGCGAGTGCATGTTTGTACATAAAGCAAGTTTATTGTACAATCAGCCAGGAGGGGCTAGATGATTCAATAGAGTTGAGCTAACCTGAGTCTCTCCAAACCAAATAGGTTGCCACATTTTATACATTTTTGTAACAGTTAAAACACTTCCATATATTTTATCACAATCCACCCCCCACATGTGATTAGTCAAGACCTATACAAAAGAAATCCAGTCTTTCTACAATTCCCCCATTCTCATTGGTCATGATAATCTTAACCCCCATCTTCAGTTCATGTGTACAACACACCCTCTTTTACGATTTGTCCATGGCAGGTCGTGATATCTTCACATAGTTACACATTCATAGACAAACATAATTTATTACAAGAAGAAAAACGTCGGGGCACACTCTCTTTCATGCGCCACTTAAACCAAGAAAACTCCACTTAATTGGAATATAGAAATATATTTCTGTATTGGTGTGGGTAAGTGCCCTTTGTGATGACACGTGTTTCAACGGACCACGCCGTCTTTTTCAAATCAGGGCTAATTCATTAGAAAGTGATACAATACAAATACACAAATAAACATAAAACGTTGAAGTCCAAGAAAACCATTCAATGTGTCAAGTGTAGCACAGACAGAGAGGGTGGGAAATGGGAAGGATTAATAGGGATGAACAGTGTGGCATTAAACGTCAAAACAGAAATTGATTCATTGTATAATGCCATTCAATAAACAAATTGGAGACATAAACGGGATAGGGATGGTTGGAAAGAAAAGGAAACCAAATAGAATGCCATGAGTTCGTTTGTCTCTGATAATGTAAATATGCAAAAGGAATATAAAATCGTTTTTGAAATAGATGAATATTACCCAATAGTTTAAGTTGCTTAATTTGGAACGTTGCTTTTCAGCTAAACATAATGATTCACAGGATCAATCCCAGCCTGCCAAACAATATTCGGGTTATTGCATGCTGTATTGGCACATCTGCTAACTTATGACTGTCTAGTTAGTGTTCTAAGCGGTATAATTGAGTTCATAGTGAGTGTATTTATAAAAGAACATAAAAGAATTACTGAACAGATAGACACTTTGAAAAAGGAGGTTCAAGATACAACAAAGCTTAACAGAATGTCAAAAATCAAATACAAATTTGACAAACTGTCACGAACAGAAAGAAAAGCTCTTCAAGACCTGCAACAAGATTCCACAATTACGATCAAATCAGCTGACAAAGGTGGTAAAATTGTGGTAATGAACCGCGAAGATAATATAACAATGGCCTACAATCATCTAAAGATACCATTTTGTTATGAGAAGTTAACATCAAATCTAAATCAAATATTATTGAAGAACTCATGGGAGCAATTACATGCTGGCACCGTCAAGGTCTTTTATCAGATGATGAAAAACAAGTATTGGAAATCAGACATCCCACATTACCGACTATTTACTTTTTACCTAAAGTCCATAAACCATTTGAGCGAATTCCAGAAGGGAGACCTATCCTCAGTGGAATAGGTTGGGCTACGGTTAATATGGCAGAATACATTGATAACATTCTTAGGCCCAAAGTAAATTTAACCAAGTCATTTCTTCAAGACACAACAGCAATTATCAACAAATTAACAAGTGTCATTTGGCAATCTTGTTACATCCTAGTCACATGGGATGTTACAGCACTCTACACTTCGATCAAGCATAACACAGCTTTGGATGCTATAGAATACTTTTTCTCACAAGATACAGCGTCAAGTTACCAATCAATATAGATGCTTAAAGAAATGCTGCTCTAGACTTTGAAAAACAACAGTTTTCTTTTTAACAAGGAATATTATAGACAGACCTGTGGTGTGGCTATGGGAGTAAAGTATGCTCCAGCACATGCTAACCTTGTAATGGCTATGTACGAGGATCAACATATTTATTCGGATCCTAATTATGAAGAAAATGTTGTTTTATGGAACCGATATATACATGACTTTTTTGTCATCTGGAAGGGCAATGACGACCAGCTGCAAGAATTTAAACTACGAGCAAATCAAAACACTTTAGGAATACAGTTTACGGGAACATCCAGCATATTAGAAGTTAATTTCCTAGACCTAACAATTTACATAGACGAAAACAAGATTATGAACAAAACATACAGGAAACCAACAGAGGCAAACTGAACTCTGTTTGCAACGAGTTGTCATCATAATCCCGTAATTAAAAACATCCCTAAAGGGGAATTCATACAAGCTCGAAGGAACTGTTCGGCAAAAACAACCTTTGATCAGGAGTAAAAACTACTTACAACCCGTTTTCTAGCCAGAGGATATGCCACAAAAAACATTGCTAAAGCACGCGAACAAGCAAGGGGACTTAACAGAGAGAATACACGTATCTCTAGTAGACTAAATCAAAACAAGCCAGAACGGATCAGATTCATTACAACCTATTGTGCTAACAACTCTGTAATAAGGAAGATTCTCAAAAAGAATTGGGAACTTTTAAAATTGGATCCACATATCCAAACTTATATTGATGAAAATCCTTCTGTAACATTTAAAAGAGCAAGAACTTTGAGAAATATCCTCAGTCCTTCACTTTTACCTGAAGAAAAACATGTAGAGTCAACTTCCTGGTTTCGGAAATGCAGTTCATGTTCCATGTGCCAATATGCAATGTGTAACACCGAGATTTTTGAAGATTCTTATGGCACGAAGTATAAAATCACTGATTTTATTAATTGCAAAACGAAATTTGTTGTGTACGCAATCATTTGTCAATGTAAAAATATGTACATTGGGAGCACTATTAGAGAAATGAGAATCAGAATTCGTGAACATATGTCCAACATTGGCAGTCAAAATATCAATTTACCATTGGCAGCTCACTGGCAAAGAAAACATCAATTAAGTAATAAACAAGACATTACATATTTGGGTCTCAAAAAAGTAACACTTGGACCGAGAGGAGGTGATCAAGAGAAGAAACTGAGACAAGAGGAGGCGAAATTAATATGTAGATTTCGGACAGTAGATAGAGGTCTGAACTCAGACAATGAGATGTCCTCCTTCTTATGAGACATTTGAATCTTGAATTTTGTATAAACTATGTATTTTCTGTCAGACATCTATTTCAAAGTCAACGCATAATAAGCTTACCCTGCATTGCAATTAATAGCTCAGAATGTTAGTATTTCAAACTCAATTGACAATTGCATATATGGACAGGAAGGTATATTTCTTAATATTGGTACACCCTCTTTGTATTATATAATACTTAATTACCTTGTATTCTTTCATTTTTCTTTTTAGTCTATCTGATAAGACTTAATTGCATTTAATTTAACATGTTTTATATGATTGTTCTTATTTTCAATTCTACTCTATCCATCCAGAACATTAACTTCCGGGATAATTGTTCCTCAAACTGAATTAGTTTTCCTTTGCCTTTTGGTGACATTTCTGACTTTTACTTCACAAGCATCTTTAATATATGTTTTGTAATCTGTATTATTCTTAAGTAAGATCATACTTAATCTTGGATAAAAGGCAGTACGTTTTACACAACACTAAAACATGGTGCTCATATCAGTAACTAACAAAGGACTATTGAGGTTGCTGTGACAACCACACCAACAATTTATAAAGCCGCTATTTTGGATTCTTCTGCGAACGCGGACAGAATCGTACGAAGGTGTTAATGCGGTATTGCAGAGGTAAGACACTCTTAAGGGATTATTTTGCTGCCCCAGCCCGCACGGCATGGGAGAAGACCGCTTTAATGAGCACACGTAGCACAAGGAGATATTGAAGCGCACTCTCGAAACAGCCCGATGTTTGACTGAGTGGTATAACTACTATATTCGACACCTAGAAATTCTTTTACCCTTTCGCCTGTTAAGAACACGTAAGATGTGCTTTATTTCTCTATTCACAGGAAGTCTTAATTGAAACATGATCTATTCAACCGGTCAAATACACTCACTATGAACTCAATTATACCGCTTAGAACACTAACTAGACAGTCATAAGTTAACAGATGTGCCAATACAGCATGCAGTAACCCGAATATTGTTTGGCAGGCTGGGATTGATCCTGTGAATCATTATGTTTAGCTGAAAAGCAACGTTCCAAATTAAGCAACTTAAAATATTGGGTAATATTCATCTATTTCAAAAACGATTTTATATTCTATTTGCATATTTACATTTTCAGAGACAAATGAACTCATGGCATTCTATTTGGTTTCCTTTTCTTTCCAACCATCCCTATCCCGTTTATGTCTCCAATTTGTTTATTGAATGG
This sequence comes from Ambystoma mexicanum, assembly GCF_040938575.1. Taxonomy (NCBI): domain Eukaryota; kingdom Metazoa; phylum Chordata; class Amphibia; order Caudata; family Ambystomatidae; genus Ambystoma; species Ambystoma mexicanum. The sequence continues at coordinate 1,247,308,987 of NC_090926.1, forward strand.
CATTATACAATGAATCAATTTATTTTTTGATGTTTAATGTCACACTGTTCATCCCTATTAATCCTTCCCATTTCCCACCCTCTCTGTCTGTGCTACACTTGACACATTGAATGGTTTTGTTGGACTTCAACTTTTTATGTTTATTTGTGTATTTGTATTGTATCACTTTCTAATGAATTAGGCCTGATTTGAAAAAGACGGCGTGGTCCGTTGAAACACGTGTCATCACAAAGGGCACTTACCCGCACCAATACAGAAATATATTTCTATATTCCAATTGAGTGGAGTTTTCTTGGTTTAAGTGGTGCATGAAAGAGAGTGTGCAACGACGTTTTTCTTCTTAGATTTATAAAGCGGAGTGGAGGAACCACATTTTCTCCGCTGTTGCGCAACTCATGCGACACGAAATATCTCTGCAATAGATCTAAGGGCGCTGAGGTCCATTTTTGATAAGTGTTCCTTGGAGCAAGGTTCCTCAACAGGATTTATAATTTATTACAAAACAAGGGGGGGTCTGGGAATCTCTCTTCCAGCACAAACACAGCCCAATGACCTGTTCTTGGGTGTGTAACCCCTGGGAGATACTCTACCAAGTCTTTAGCTCACTGCCCCTTTCACAGAGGAGAAATGTTCCTGCACATCAGTCTTTTTCCTGCCCAGGGGCAGTCCAGTACCAAAATACTAGGCAATTCTCCTCTGAACAAGAGTACCAACAGCAACCCCATACACGTGTTTCAGCCTTGTTGGGCATCATCAATGAGGTGGAGCTGTGCCTCTCTGAGAACAGTGAGCAAGGGGTCCACTTCTGGATTACCCTTTTAACTTAGGGTGAGACCCAAAGTTAATTTATGCAAAACAAGGGGGGGTCTGGGAATCTCTCTACCAGCACGAACACAGCCCAATGACCTGTTCTTGGGTGAGTAACCCCTGGGAGAGACTCTACCAAGTCTTTAGCTCACTGTCCCTTTCACAGAGAAGCAATTTCCCTGCATATCAGTCTTTGTCCTGCCCAGGGGCAGTCCAGCACCGAAATACTAGGCAATTCTCCTCTGAAAGCCTTTGGCCCAGCCCCCCCCCGCAGCATGAAACACCTGGTGCACAACAGCCCGGCAGCCACAAACAACTGCTGCCAAGTAGCACCGGCAGCCACCAACACCTGCTGCCCAGCAGCAGCCTGGCAGCCACCAACACCTGCTGCCCGGCAGCCACCAACACCTGCTGCCCAGCAGCCCCATCAGCCACCAACACCTGCTGCCAAGCTGGCCTGTCAGCCAGAAGAGGCTCCTTCCCCGGATCCCAGCCAGCAGGAGGGGCCTGCTTCCCTGGACCCCAGCCAGCAGGAGGATCCTGCTTGCCCAGACCGCAGCCAGCAGGAGGAGCCTGCTTCCATGGACCCCAGCCAGCAGGACGAACCTGCAACATCAACACAAGGGTCTGGAGCACACAGCAATGTGGAGACCAGTGTGCCCGGCACACTGAGTGACGGCAGCCATGAGGATGAACCAGTGTTTACTCCACCAGGTGCTCTGAGCCCACCACCCATGCCACTACCTGGATTCCGTCACATACGAGACATTGAGGGGTGCCTCACCAGGATGGAGGAAAGGCAGCAAGCAATGCACGCCTTGGTCACGCAGTACCTTACTGAGGCACAAATGACGAGGCAGACCATGTAGGACACCTCGTGTAACACAGCACGAATGCTGGGTAGAGCCACGGAGGGGGTGTACCACCTGGCGAGGCGTGTGAGCGAGAGAAATTGAGTAATGTCTGGAATGGCAGAGTCAATCAACCTGTTGGTCAGCGCTATAGCGGTACAACGCCACATCACCACCCCACTCGGCCCATTCTCAAGCACAACACCAAGCAGTTCTATTCAAAGTAGCCCTGTGTGTCAGTCACAGAGACTCAATCGCCCCCAGTGGCTCACCCCATCTACCAAAAGGGGGCGTAAATAGACCAAGGGTCGGGAGTAGTTGGGAAGGGGGTGTGGGAGTAGTTGGGAAGGGGTGTGGGGTTTGTTGGGAAGGAGGTGTGGGGCTAATTAGGGTGGGAGTAGTGGGGGAGGGGGCGTGGGGTCCATACAATCGGATAGTAATGTTAGGCAATGTAATTCACATCTGTACATAGTTTATCCCTATGCAATACACCTGGTGTTTCGAACAAACATGATTGGGCATTGCTTATTCAGTGTGAGTCTATTTAATCATGTTCAGTGCTCAGTGTGACCCATGGCCAGTGCTGTGTCTTTAACAGTCCATCAAAAGTAGTGTCCAATTAATTCTTGCCATGTGGCACGTCCATCATTTCCATTTTGGCGCGGAGCATTTCCTACATCTTCTTCATCCTCATCCTCTGGTTGCATCATGTCCATGTCAGGGGGCAGGGGGATGTTGCGCCGGATGCACATGTTGTGTAGCATGGCACATACCAGCATGGTTTTGCCCACCTTCTTTGGCCCGTAAATGAGGGCTCCCCCGACCTGCTGAGGCAGCGGAACCTGGCCTTCAACAGGCCAAACATCTGCTCGATGGTGCAGCGAGTGCGTACGTGTGCACGGTTGTAGGCCTCTTCGTGCCTGTTGTGTGGTTGTCTAATGGGGGTCATGAGCCATGCCATCAGGGGATACCAGGCATCACCTGCATGGGAGCAAGAGAAAGGGCACTTGTGATTTATTTGGTCGTTCCATGTTGGCACTGGCTGTACAGTGTTCCTTTGAAAAGTAAAATGAGCACAGGGATTCATAACTGTACATGGCATGTGTCATTGGCTATGAACCCGGTAAGTGAACTTAGGGCTGATCCAAGGGTGGGGGGATGGGTGCAGTTGCTGTCACATGGCCCATTCACTGTGAACCTGCACTCTCACAAATCAAGTAAATCTGATGACAATGGACTCAGTTCAGATTATTGTGTTACCAATGGAAATGGACTGTGCCTATACAGTGGCTACGTACACATTTGCCTAATTTGCTTAGTAATGCAGTGGTCTCCCCGGTATGCATTCAACATATCCAGGTGTTCATGTACATATCCATCGACACCTTAACCCATATGACTGGGTCACATATCCATTGGTGGTATGTGTCACGGGTGAAGCGTTACGTTACATGAATACAGCTGGGTGGGTGTTTGCATGGTGGAATTAAGCTACATTGGTTGAGGCCAGCACCTCTCAATCATGTATTGGTGGTAGTCAAGCTTTGTGGCATTTTTCAATTTCAGACTTGACCTATTCAACTTGAAGGTGTCCCTTAAGGTGACATGACTGGCGTACTGACCTCCTGCGGTGCACCAGTTATATTATTTTCAGCGTGGCAGATGTTTTCCCCTCTGGCTGAGCATCATGACTTGTGAATTGCTTTACTGTGTTCATGTATTTCATGGATTGTCACTACAGAGTGGTGCATTGTGGTACATGTGGTTTCTGTTTTGTGATTATCCTGATACATGTGCTGATGTGAGCACTTTGTCTGTTGAATGCATGGAGATACGGCTGTGAAGGCCTTGCACTTCTGCATGCATTCACCGTGTTGCACATTCTGTTAAATTGACAAAAGTCAAAGTTCAAGGCAACCAGTACGCTGTGTCTGGTCTTGTTCTCTTCAATGTGTGAGGTTTATGTTGTGCAGGTTGGGAATGATGACGTTGCTTGGTGTAATTTCTCATCTACCTTAGCCTTCTATTGGCCTATCCAGTCTCTGTGCACTTCAATGGATACTTGGTAATGATTATGGGAATTTGCAGGAGTGATGATGGATTCATGCATGCAGTGTGCACTTCTGCTCTTCATGTGCTAGGCCCTGAAGACCCTCGCGTATGGAAACAAGGCACAATCACCATACAACCAGTGATACGACAGACACGAGGATCGGTTTCCAAGTACTAGGGTTTATTGCAAAGCAAATATTCTCAGTCGGTCAACTGGGTCTAACCTCTCGCAACGTGTGATCACCCAGACCTCGTGAGACGCAAGAGAGCGAACATTCTACAACAGTATCATATATATGAAAAGACAATCATACAATCTCTTTGTGACACATCAAAACCGCCCATAATGTATCTTCTTGAGCTAGGGTTCGATAATTGACAATTATGACAAATGTGACACTTCATGACATGTTTCTTTCTTAATCTATATTACTTGGTTTAGCAACAGTTGCAATTCGCAGTAAGCAGACATGGTTCTTTGTTATGGAGAACACAAAGCACTTGTTTAGCGAGCAAACCGTGCTCATAGGAGAGACACATTCCAAAGCATGCTATCTTCTAGTTTCTATTTGTGAACTAGGGGTCAGCCTGATCTAAGAGGGCCCCGAAAGGGGGGCTGAAAAGAAAGTATAATTCATGCTTTAACGGCCTGTTTCTACAGTTTCAGCAAGACCGGCTGGCACCTGGCTTGGTGATTAAATGCCTCTCTGCTCGCTTTCAAGGACTTGTGAGGGAGGAAAACAATGTATTTCTGTACTGTTTGGCATTTCTGTCTGGGCCGGTCTCTCAACATGTAACTTGTGGCCTTGCTCTGTGCATGAGCAGAATGGAATAAAATACATTTTGCAAAGCGTTTGAACAGAAAGGCAAAGAGAGCAAAGAGAGCAAATGGCGGACGTTTCACAAAATGGGCGCTCTATGATTATGCTGACGATTCCTTATTGGCGCTGTAGGGCATATGATGCAATTGGTTTTCGGCCAACATAATATACCATCTATGCTTTGGTAGGGTAATTTCTGGACTCACAAACCCTCCTTTTGGCCGTAAGCCAAGAGCATCAACCATACATCGCATCTTCCTCTGACCATATATCTAGTCCTGAACTATGCATACTACTGTAATCATCATCGATATCAATCTCCACATGTAAAATAAACAGGATCACCTACATATATTGGTTCTTCTTCTCTTTCAAGTACTGCAATATTCATGCATCTATTGAATGTCCCTACTGAATAGGAAACTTTTTTTTCATAGGCAAAATGGGACAGTGCAGGGATTGTAATTTATTGTATACGAGGGGGCACTACGTCCTTGTTCCCTCCTTGGTTCATGTGGAATGTAATTACAGATGATTTATAAGGCACATACAGTCTGTCCACTGGCATTACCACTGGTTTTATCACTCTTGCTCTGTTAAATAAACAACCTACAGATTCCATTACCACTTTTTTGAATTCATCTATGTTTGTTCTATTTAACTGACCTGGATCACTCTTATTCCATTTCCCATAAAATAGTGCACTTAGTGATGCATAGCATGCTGTATTGAGGGGAATGGCTGTACATACCAACCCATTCCTTTCCCGCCATGCTGGGGTAAATGGGAGCAGACCTGGCAATTTGTTCTGTTCAGGATAGAGTGAGTCATATTCATTATCAAAAGCAACGTGTTATTGCCATAACCTTCCCTGTTTCTTTCTTCTAATGGAGGGAGAGTATAAGAGAGTACATGGACTGGACTGTCTGTGGCAGGTACATTGGTAACAGGCAAAAGAGAGCTTACTGGATGCACGCTCTCCAAATACCATAGTACTGGGATCAGTGTACTCAGAATACAAAGTAGTATTATAATCATTATCATGAATTTTCTACATCACATTCTTCTTGACATTATTATAGTCTCTACATCTACTACATCATCAGCGTTGGTGTAGGAGGGAACAGAAGCAAATATGGGTATTGTGTGCAATTCTTCTTCTCCACAATGTTTGTCGTGAATACTTTCTTTTCAGCAGCGCCCGTAGAAACAGCAAAGCGTCCAAAGAGGTCAGCAAAACATCTTGGCCAGTTCTCGGCAGCCTGAATTGCTAAACATGTGGCAAGATTATTGTGCCTCTGCACAGTGCTCCAAAGACTCCAGAGCAGGCATCAATTGTGTTTGTACCATATGAGCCCGACTTGTGTCAGGAACCAGGACTGGAAATGCTGGAGTCGCTGGAAGTTCCGACTTCGATGAACTTTCTAGTCCTCACCCAACATGGCGCCGGTGCCTTTAAATTCAGGCCCCGCCTACTACTCGGCGTGTTGTATCTGTTATTGTTTCATTCAACGCTCCGAGTCCTGTGTACTCGTTCTTCCATCCCGTGTTGTTGCTTCTTCTATAGCCCTCCAGTAATAGCCTGTTCTACGTTCTAATTCCTCTTTATCTATCTATCCTCCTTGTTTCTGTATATCTATTATCCCACGTTCGTGAGTCTCGGCTGTCGGCTTTCACCCTTTCCTTCTATCTACCCGTGTTCGCCAACCGCCCTGTGCAGTCGGCGCCTGCTCCTCTTTCACGGAACCTTCCGTACTCCTTGCTTACCTCCCTGCCCGCTCGGCATCCTGCCTTAGCCGTTTGGTCGGCATTCTAGCTACTCCTTGCTTACCTCCCTGTCCGCTCGGCATCCGGCCTCAGCCGTTTAGTTGGCCTTCCTGCTGACGGCCGCGGTACGCTTCTCTGCGCTGCGTTCGGCTAGCCTTTCGCAGAGTTTATTGTGGTATTACCTTTCCTTTGCTTCTCTTGTGAGTATTTTCCGTTTACTTACCTCCTCCTTGTATTCTGCTCTCTGCTCCTTATATTTTCTTCATTCCTTATTTTCCACATCTTTCTTTGTTATTCCTTCTTTCTAACCTTTGTTGTTTATCCCTGCTATCTTTTTTTCCTCTGTACCTATTATTATTAGTTATCCTCTCTTCAGTTTTGCTTCGGATTGTGTTTTCCTCGGCTGTGGGCGCACCAAACATTCGCGGGTCTCCCCATGACGATTTCGTATGGGGAGAGTCCAGTCCTTGCCTGCACAGACGTGCACACACGTGCGCATGTACAACAAAGCTAAGGGCAGCGCATCAGGCCACCTCAATTGATTCCCTAAACAGATTTTACTTATTTTATTCCTTAAAATGCCATTTTGGCGATCAACAAGACCGGCACTCATCGGGTGTCTGGCGGAATGGAACAGTTTATCAAGGCCTGCACAAATCTGTAATATCACGGCGGCAACAAAATACGGGCCGTTGTTTGACCATATGACCCGTGGCAGGCCTAATCTAGAGAAGTATTCTTTCAGCATCACTTTTGCTGTGCTCATTGCTGTACAGTCCTTAAGCAGGTATGCTTCCACCCATTTACTGAATGCACACACTACCACCAGGATGTATTTAAGGTTCTGATATCTTTCTATTTCTATGAAATCAAAATGGATGACTTCAAAGGGCATAGAGGTGTGGGCAAAACTACCTACTGGAGTAGTTGTTCCTTTTCCAATGTTATGTTGCAAACAAGTCATGCAATTCTGGACTAGTCTTTCCGCAGTTTTTTTAATGTGTGGATTCTGCCATACTGAGGCCAAATGCTGAATCATCTTTTTAGCACATATGTGTGTGGGACTGTGGGCCATGATGACCATTGCAGTTACATAGGAGTTGGGCAGCATCCACTTTCTACTCTTCTTATCTACCCAGCAACCCTCCATGTCTAATTCTGCTGAGCCCTCAGCCCATGTTTTTATTTCATCTGCAGTTGCTTCCGCTTGCATCTCTTTAACAGTGGCAATACCATTTTCTATCATCCAGGGCACTTCTTCTGGCTGAGCTATAAACATTTTCGTGTGTGGATCAGTGGCAGTTTGTTTCGCAATTTTGTCTGCAAATGCGTTTCCTTTTCCAATGTTACATGTTACTTTCTTATGCGCCTCGCATTTTATTATTGCTAGTCACTTAGGACACGCCAGTGCAGACAACAATCTTGCTATTAAAGCACCATGTTGAATCTTGGTTCCATGTGATGTTAGAAAACCCCTCTCAGCCCAGAGTCGACCAAAATTGTGTACCACCCCAAATGCGTACTGACTGTCAGTGTATATGTTTACATTCACATTTTCAGAAATCTCACATGCTCTTGTCAATGCTATTATCTCTGCAGCCTGTGCTGAATTATATGGGATTCTTTTGCTCTCTACAATACTCTTTAGTGTTGTGATGGCATATGTAGTAGTTGATGTGCCATCGGGCAATTTAAAACAGGAACCGTCACAAAACAGTTCTCCGTCTAGCTCTTTCTGTTATGGGTCGTCGTTCACCCCCCTCTGTGCGCAAAACCCAGCCACCTGCACCTCTAGCACTTCGACTTCCTAGTGCAACTACCAGAATGAAGAGGAGATTTGTGGCACTCCCCAAAAGAATTCGGCATTATGCTGCCCCATTTCGTGCACGATGGCAGCTGCCGTGGAAGTTAGCGAATCGAAAACTACATTCCCCAGCAAACCTGGCTCCGTACGGTAGTTTGCCGGTAGAGCCTCGCATTGGCTTGCCCCGCCTCTCTCACTGATGTAGTCCATGGAGACAGCCAGGGCGCCGCTTCTGTTTACAGCTACTCCCGGCATTTAGAAGCTCCATCTTCAATTGCTGAAAACCTCCTTGTTCTTACGGATTCGACTCGGACTGTTTACTGGACCCTCTATTTGGAATACCCTTATTGAACTGCCTTCCCGTGTACCGAACCTGTTTTGCTTCACGGACCCCGCTAGAAAAGGTTTGTCTTTGTTATTGTCCGCTAGTGTACCAGACCTTGCCTGCCTTCGACTTCCTATCTCAGGAATAGCCATCCCGACTGGCTGTTCTGCATCGCGCCAAACCTTACCTGCCTTCCACTTACCTTCCCTGGAACTACCATCCCGACCGGTTGCTGTCATCTTCCTTCGTTCATCAGTGGTAAGACTTTTTGCTTCACAAACGGAACATTTGGAAAGCCCCTGGTTAATCCGTGCACTCAAGGACGCTCTGCAGCTGTGCACCATCCCGAATCCAGTGCGACTCTCGTGCCGCCCGGGTATTAGCATCCTCCTACTAACATTTCCTTTTTCTTATTTTATCCCTGTCGTTGTGTTCTAAGCTACTCAAATCCTCCATTCATTCTCCACTGGTAAGATCCTGTCCACCTCTTGAATTGTGTCTTAGTTTAAGCCAGTTAGATACTAAGTCTTGTTATATTCCTAGGTGATTCCCGAATTGTGCTGCTCTTCTATCCTACGGGGGGAAAAAGCCCAGGTATTACATCAGTTAGTAAGGCTTACAGGGGACAACTGTTACCTTCGTGTTACTCACTTGTTATTCTTCCTTTACAGCCTGGTTCGTGGCGGTGCGCTTTCTCCCCGCCCTTCTGGGTGATCAGTCCCCTTGTCTGGTTAAATACAGCAAGTGGTCATATCATTTTGAAGGTCTTATTCCCTCACAGAGAGGAGGCTTGGGTAGAGGCCCTACCCAAAGCTCTTCAAGCAACTTCCTGGGTTTTGGATACTCCCCGGTTCCACACACTCATCTCACCGGTGAGTAACAAAAACAGAAGCCATGGATGAAGCTGATCCTTTGGCTGCTTTGTTTCGTTTGGTGTCTGAGTTACGATCTGACATGACATTAGCTCATGACGCCATGCATCAAAGGATCGACAGTTTACGGAGTATTCAAAACCCCCCGACACTCGGGGTAGACATGGCGGGTGCGGCCGCTTCAGGTTCCGGTCTACCTTCAGCTTCCGCCTCTGGGTTCTCTGCGACCCCGGTTTTGATGGCCACTCAATTCCCGTTGGCCCCTCCGGAACGCTTTACGGGAGATCCAAAACAATATCGGACCTTCATGAATCAATGCAAATTGCATTTTTTGTGTCGGCCCTCCGCCTTTCCAAACTCCACCACCAAGGCAGCCTTTATTCTTTCCCATCTCGGGGGTACAGCGGCTGCGTGGGCCAACCCTTTACTTGAGTCCAACAGCTACGTCCTCTATGACTGTGACGAACTTATATTGGCCATGAATAAGGTTTTTGATAACCGTTACAAATCTCAAGCATCGGACCTGGAGTTGTTGAGTCTACGACAAGGCTCTTCTTCTCTTTTTTCTTATCTCACCAGATTCAATCAGCTAGCTGCTGAAACAGACTGGCCTGAAGAGAAGAAATCAGCCGTATTCTACCAGGGGTTGTCCGAAGAACTAAAAGACATCCTAACCACAGTACCGGTCGTTCCGACCTCCTTCGGTGAATTTTTAGATTTGGTGTTGCAAATAGATGCCCGAAGGTCTGAAAGAAGAGGAGAACGTAAAACATCAATCCTTACCCCCGTTCCAGCAGATGTAGTTACTCCTCCTCTTTCGATTCCAGAACCCATGCAGATAGGGGCGGTGAGGGGTCCTTTGACTCAAGCCCAACGTGAATATCGACGTTCACATAATTTGTGCATGTATTGTGGTTCTTCAGAACATCAGTTGAAAGACTGTCCCAAAAGACCGGTCAAAAAGGCGGGAAACGCCAAATCCCGGCGATAGATAGAGTCCCTACGCCGGGAGTGTCTTCATTGGACTCACAGGGTTTTTTGTCTGCTCCTGTCAGTCTTCCTGTGTTATTTACCACGGCCGAAGACGCTACGTTCCCCTCCGTGGCTATTATAGACTCCGGAGCTACGGGGAACTATATGGACTTTGACTACGCTGCAAAAAACAAAGTGCCCATTCTACCAAAGGCTCAACCCGAGAGGGTCCATACTGTGGACGGTACAACTTTGGTATCCGGTTTGGTTACACAGAACACTTCCCTTGTCAGCATGAAGACCGAAGACGGACATGTGGAATCGCTTTCATTCGATCTAATCAAAGCTCCTCAATACCAGGTCATATTGGGTATTCCATGGTTGCAACACCACAACCCTGCTATCGATTGGGTAAAGAAAAGTGTTCGATTCCCTTCTTTGGAGTGTAATGAAAACTGCTTTCAGGATACGTATGTATGCCCGGAGTCTTCCTGTCAAGCTCTGGTGGCTTCCTTGTCTGTCATAGGTGCCATCGTTCGTGACGCTAGTAAGGACATCCCTTCTGAATACGAATCCTTTCGGGATGTGTTCGATAAGGGCAGGGCAGATCGATTACCGCCTCATAGGACCTATGATTGTCCAATAGACCTGTTACCTGGGGCCAAGATACCAGCCGGAAGAGTCTATTCCCTTACCTTACCAGAAGACAAGGTTCTGAAAGAATACATAGATAAAGCCTTGGCCACGGGCTTTATTAGGCCTTCCAAATCCCCAGCGGCATCTCCATTATTCTTTGTCCCTAAGAAGGAGGGGGACTTGCGCCCTTGTATAGATTACAGGGCATTGAATAAAGTTACGGTAAAGAATCAGTACCCTCTCCCGCTGATATCAGTGCTTCTAGATCAACTTGGTTCGTCAGTGGTGTTCACTAAACTTGACCTCAGGGGGGCCTATAATCTTGTTCGGATTAGAGCAGGGGACGAGTGGAAGACTGCCTTTAAGACACGGTATGGCTTATTCGAATACTTAGTGATGCCGTTTGGACTTTGTAATGCCCCGGCCACCTTCCAGGCCTTCATGAATGACGTCTTCCATGATTATCTGGATCAATTTGTCGTAGTTTATCTAGATGATATCCTCATCTACTCATCCTCTATGAAAGATCACTGCGTACATGTGCGTCTTGTGTTACAGAGGTTGAGGGAAAACCACCTGTACGTCAAGGCAGAGAAGTGTGTGTTTAATTCCGCCGAGGTGGAATTTCTTGGTTATGACTTGACCAGTCGTGGCATTCGTATGAGTCACTCTAAGGTTAAAGCGATTCTGGAATGGCCCGTTCCTGCCTCAGTTAAAGCACTGCAGTCCTTCTTGGGGTTCTCCAATTTTTATCGACGTTTCATCCATTCATTCTCGTCGATCTCTTCTCCTTTAACAGCACTGACCAGCTCCAAGAAACCATATGCATGGAATCCGGAGGCACAGCGGGCCTGAAATCCTGAAGACCGCCTTTTCGACAGCACCGGTCTTGCAACACCCAGACCCTCTCCTTCCCTTCCTAGTGGAGGCAGACGCCTCCGGTTCAGCTGTTGGGGCAGTACTGTCACAAGAATGTCCCGATTCAGGAGAAATCCATCCAGTGGCATATTTTTCCAGGAAATTGACCCCTTATGAACTCAATTATCCTATCACAGAACGTGAGTTATTAGCCATCAGAGATGCCTTTGCGGAATGGCGCCATCATCTGTTGGGGGCCCGTCATCAGGTTACCGTCTATTCGGATCATCGTAGCCTCCTTGCCTTCAAATCTATGAAGTGCCTTACGGCCCGACAAGCTCGTTGGCATCTTTTTTTTCCCAGCTTAACTTCGTCATCACATATAGACCGGCTCGCCTCAATGCCTGTGCTGACGCTCTTTCAAGGTTATCCCACGGCTCCTGTGTTTCTAGGGCCGATCGTCCCCTGCTGTTACCTGAAAGGGTGGTTTGTGCCTGCACTCCTCAGCCTTCGCTCTGTGCCCTTATATCATCTTGCGTGACCTCAAATGATGAGGAATGTGAATCTTTGAATCTCGACATCGTACAAGGCTTGCCTTATATTCAGGGTCGTCTCTTTATACCTCCTGGAGAAGCACGTCTTCGAGCTTTAGCCTGGTCACACGATTCCTTGATGGCGGCCCATCCGGGGCAGCAAAAGACGTTGGAGGCGCTGCGGCGTTGGGCTTGGTGGCCGTCGATGTCCCGGGATATCATCGATTACGTGGCCTCTTGCTCAGTGTGTGCTCAATGCAAGGTCTCAAGATCCAAGTCTGTGGGCCTTTTGCGACCCCTTCCGGTGCCACATAAACCATGGTATATGATTTCCATGGATTTCGTCGTGGATCTGCCTCCTCTAAGCAGTTATGATACCGTCTGGGTTGTCATCGACTACTTCTCCAAGATGGCTCTGTTTGTTCCCTGCTCGGGGTTACCTTCGGCCCCCGTCCTGGCTTCTTTGTTTCTCAAACATGTCTTTCGTTTCTTTGGACTTCCCTCTATCATAGTATCAGACCGTGGCCCTCAGTTTACTTCTCCCTTTTGGAGGGCTTTGACTTCTTCATTGCACATCGACGATCGTTTCAGCTCTGCATACCATCCGCAAACCGATGGACAGACTGAGAGGGCTAACGCCACTTTGGAACAGTTCCTCCGATGCCTGTGTCTCCAATTTCAGTCTACCTGGTTAGAGACGCTCGCCCCTGCCGAATTTGCCTACAATAATTCGGTACACTGTGCCTCGGGTGTATCACCGTTTTTTGCCTTGTATGGATTCCATCCACGTTCTTTGCCCTTGGATCCGGCACTCCCCATTGACAACCCGGCCGCTCAGGCTTGTGTAAGAGAATTGGACTCAGTCCGTGAGGGTGTTCGATCCCATCTTCTTCTTGCACAGGAGAGAGCGAAAAAATACGCTGCCCGGCATAGGACTGCTGCTCCTGAATACGAAGTGGGCATGAAAGTTTGGCTGTCTACGCGTAATCTTCGTATTCCTGGCAAACGTATGCTGCTCCCGAAGTTTGTGGGTCCTTTTCCCATTACGGAGGTTTTGAATCCTGTGGCGATGCGTCTTTCTTTACCAACTTCGTGGAAACTGCATCCTGTTTTCCACGTCAGTCTCCTCAAGCCTTGCCTTCCTTCCATGCGCCTACCTACGCGACCTTGCGCTATTCGCGTGAATGGCGAAGATGAATATGAGGTTGCCGATATATTGGACTTTCAGCTCCGCAGGGGTCGGCCCTTTTATCTGGTCGATTGGAAAGGGTATGGTCCTGAGGATAGGTCTTGGGAACCATTGTGTAACATCCACTCACCTGTACTCCTGCGGCGTTTCCATGCCCGCAAGGGGTTGCCGCCGTCTTTGGGGGCGGATGCTGTTATGGGTCGTCGTTCACCCCCCTCTGTGCGCAAAACCCAGCCACCTGCACCTCTAGCACTTCGACTTCCTAGTGCAACTACCAGAATGAAGAGGAGATTTGTGGCACTCCCCAAAAGAATTCGGCATTATGCTGCCCCATTTCGTGCACGATGGCAGCTGCCGTGGAAGTTAGCAAATCGAAAACTACATTCCCCAGCAAACCTGGCTCCGTACGGTAGTTTGCCGGTAGAGCCTCGCATTGGCTTGCCCCGCCTCTCTCACTGATGTAGTCCATGGAGACAGCCAGGGTGCCGCTTCTGTTTACAGCTACTCCCGGCATTTAGAAGCTCCATCTTCAATTGCTGAAAACCTCCTTGTTCTTACGGATTCGACTCGGACTGTTTACTGGACCCTCTATTTGGAATACCCTTATTGAACTGCCTTCCCGTGTACCGAACCTGTTTTGCTTCACGGACCCCGCTAGAAAAAGTTTGTCTTTGTTATTGTCCGCTAGTGTACCAGACCTTGCCTGCCTTCAACTTCCTATCTCAGGAATAGCCATCCCGACTGGCTGTTCTGCATCGCGCCAAACCTTACCTGCCTTCCACTTACCTTCCCTGGAACTACCATCCCGACCGGTTGCTGTCATCTTCCTTCGTTCATCAGTGGTAAGACTTTTTGCTTCACAAACGGAACATTTGGAAAGCCCCTGGTTAATCCGTGCACTCAAGGACGCTCTGCAGCTGTGCACCATCCCGAATCCAGTGCGACTCTCGTGCCGCCCGGGTATTAGCATCCTCCTACTAACATTTCCTTTTTCTTATTTTATCCCTGTCGTTGTGTTCTAAGCTACTCAAATCCTCCATTCATTCTCCACTGGTAAGATCCTGTCCACCTCTTGAATTGTGTCTTAGTTTAAGCCAGTTAGATACTAAGTCTTGTTATATTCCTAGGTGATTCCCGAATTGTGCTGCTCTTCTATCCTACGGGGGGAAAAAGCCCAGGTATTACATCAGTTAGTAAGGCTTACAGGGGACAACTGTTACCTTCGTGTTACTCACTTGTTATTCTTCCTTTACAGCCTGGTTCGTGGCGGTGCGCTTTCTCCCCGCCCTTCTGGGTGATCAGTCCCCTTGTCTGGTTAAATACAGCAAGTGGTCATATCATTTTGAAGGTCTTATTCCCTCACAGAAAGGAGGCTTGGGTAGAGGCCCTACCCAAAGCTCTTCAAGCAACTTCCTGGGTTTTGGATACTCCCCGGTTCCACGCACTCATCTCACCGGTGAGTAACACTTTCTGTGGGCTGTCTGTTAAGTCAATTCTTCCTTTCGTTTCTTGTTCAGTAACCATTATACAATCATGGGGTGGTGATTTCTTCTCACCCGTACTTTCATTGGGAGGGGGCATTAACTCTGCAGGATTCAAAGCGCAACATCTCACAATTTGAATATGTGGTCTAAAAAGGACAATGTCATATCTCGTCAGTCTAGCTGATGAAAGATGTTGCGTCTGCATTCTATATAAAAGAACGTCTACTGTGTGAGGCACCATCAAAGTTAAGGCGTGACCCAAAACCATTCCCTTGGTTTGTTTTATTGAAGCGGCAGCCGCAGCAACAGCACAGCAAAGCGCATGCAACAGGATCCAGTGCGGAAGAAAAATAACCGCATGGTCTATTTCTTCCTCCTTGTTCCTGTGTCAAAACAACCAGCGCACAGCCATTATTTTCATGCACAAATAACTTAAAATCCTTTTCATAATTTGGTGTGCCCAAAACTGGAGCTGAGCCCAATGCAACTTTGAGCAGATCAAATGCATTCTGACATTCCTCGCTCCATGGTAAAGGCAAAGCAACATCTTTCTTTGTCAATGCCACCATAGGTTTTACAATCATCGCAAAATTTGCAATCCACTGCCTGCAATATGAAGCCATGTCTATTATAGCTCTGACTTCCTTCTGTGTCTTTGGAAAGGGCATACCAGAGATGCTTTCTATCCTTTCTGGTGTCAGTCTCCTTCCCTCTTTCGAAAGGAGATAGCCGAAATAGGCCACTTCCTTTCGACAATACTGGAATTTTTTTAATGAAGCTTTATGTCCATGTGCTGCCAAATGTTTCAACAATTTAACAGTACTCTGTTTGTAAATGTCCTCTGTGTCAGCAGCAATCAATAGGTCACCAATGTACTGCAATAGCACACACCCTGTTGGCAATTCTAACATGTCTAGCTGTTCTTTTAGTGCTCTGCTATAAATACTCGGGCTCTCAGTGTAACCTTGTGGAATTCGTGTGAATGTGAAAGAACGTCCTCTTAGTGTGAAAGAAAATAAATATCTGCTATCTGGATGTACTGGGATGCTAAAAAATGCATTCTTCAGATCTACAACACTAAAATGTGAAGCAGAGGCTGAAATCATTGTCAAAATGGTAGTGACATATGGGACCAATGTAAATGGGGATTTAATCTGTGCAAATCAATTATAAAACAATATGGTATGTCATTACCTCCTTTCTTATAAACTGGAAGGATGGGACTGTGGCAAGTGCTACCAGTAATTTCTTCTATCACATTTCATTTAATCAAATCAGAAACAATACATTTCAGTGCTTTTTCACCTTCCACCGAAATTTTATACTGTGGGATACGTGGCAATGTAACTCCCTCCTTCAAAATAATTCTCACTGGTTCTATTTTCAAACAACCAACATCGTTGTCATTCATTGCCCATATACAAGTCGGTACGTTACTTAATTCAGTTGGTAATTGTTTAGACAAAAATTGTGATTCTGGCATCTTTTGTGGTGATATTGTCAAATACACTCCATCAGGAGAACAATGAATAACCGCACTTTTCTCGCCGCAATTTTGTGTCAAAAGAAACGGGCATGACTCAGTGAATGGACTTAGTGTAATGGGTACTGATTGTGACACTGGACTGATTAATGGGGTACCTGCAAACCCTACTGAAACATTATTTCGCCCTGACAGTGGTATCTCCGGAACCAAGTGATGGTCATTCGAGCATTTCAGCGCACCTGTGTCCACTAGAAAAGTGTGCTCTCTATTCCCTACTTTCATCTTTATGTAGGGCCCTTTCTGATCAACGGGAATAGATACTGGTTCCGACCCCTGTCTTGGGCTGTCCTAGTAGTTGAACAATACATCATCCGATGTGAAGTCGCCAGAATAGTATGAATTCAACTGAGTATCAAAAACATTTCCTTATCCTGCCCTATTTTGCTGATGTTGGTTTTGGTTCTGATTCGTGTTATTATTTCCGTGGTTATTCTGATCTTGTGGCATTCTTGTATTTTTATTTTGTCCTTGTGTTCCCGGGCAACCTCTATTCTGTCTTCTCGGGGCATTTCCATTCCTATTCTGTAAATGTAGGCACTGTGCTCGCCAATGGCCTTCTTCCTTACAATATGCACATTGATTCAGTCCAATTGGACCTCCATACATGTTCGAGAAATTCCCTCTTGTTTGTGCGTTTCCCCCGCCCCTATTATTATTCACTACCTGTTGCATCAATACTCTTGTTTTTAGATTCACCCTATCCCTCACCTCTTTCTCTTTTTCTGTATTTACTCTATTCTCATAGTATTGTGCCATTGGCTTGCCACGCAATTTCAGTCGTCATTATTAAATTTTGAATTTTCTGTAGCAACCCTCTCACATATTTGTAAACAAATAATCTCTTCCCGGGTTCAGTGCTTAAATATTGGCCACTTAAATCTGCAAATACTTCTTCAAATCTATTAAAATAGTCAGTGGCCAATTCATCTTTACCTTGCCGTTAATTTGTCCCAGATAATTCTCCTTTCAGGTACAAAAATCTTTAATTTCTGTACCATTTGCGCTGGTAATGCTAATAAAGCTGACAATTGCTTCTCGCCAGCTTTTCTGTCTGTATCCTCTTTTATCAAATTTTCCCATGTATTACCCAAAATATCAGTGTCATCTACATTCCTTATTTGTTTCCATATATCTACTGGGAGAATCACAGGAACTAAAAGGTCAATATCACTCATTGTGAAAATGGACGATCTCAAATACGACTCAATTTCTTTATAAAATCCTGCCGGATTCTTTCTCAAATCAGGGATTGTTTGTTTTATATTATTTACTTCTTGTCTAGAAAAAGGAACATGCACGTACTGGGCTGTATAATGGGCTTCTGGTACCTGCGCGGGAGCTCCATCAACGCCAGGAACTTCTACCTTTGGCACAAAAGTGGGAGGGACTTCCCTCATGGGAAATATCGAGCTGGCCCTTTCTTCGTTCTCCCTCTTATTAAGCAATATAGCTAGATCGAGGGAAAGGGCAGTCTTTCCAGTTTCAGGTGAAAACACTCTCTTGTATATTGTCATTAATTCAGTGGGACAACAATCATTTTTCTCAATACATTTATCTTGCAAATACTCAACCATCACATGCAATACCTTCCTTTGCATCTCTATCGTATACTGATCGAACGTATCATGCACCTCCATTGTAGGAATGCTAGCATCCGTAATCCATCTAATCGCCTCTCGTGCACATATTTTAATTTCCTCACTAACAGGTTTTGACGGCGGAAAGATCGCCGCACGACATATGGTACCACCTCCTCTTGTGTCCCTCTTTTCATCTCTGCATGCAATTCATCAAGTTCATCTTTAAACTCGAATAGCCTGTCTACGTGCTCTTTTATTTCTTCCGCACTTTCCCTCGTACTTGAAAAAGCATTCAGATCCCGTAACTTCTGCGGTGCTTTCATATCAGTCAATTTCTTCCATCTATCCGTAAGATACTCCCCCATGCATTCTAACAATATCTGTTTTTCACCAAGCTTCTGATAGTCATACATTGCACTCAGTGTGGATCCCTCATCATTTCCTTCAATATACATTTCTGCCCATTCTTTAAGTTCTTCTCTCCTCTCCCTGCTAACCATATTATGGGTTTCTCTGGTGCTTCCTCTCTGTGCAGGCCCTGCCTCTGAAGAGCTGTCTTCTCTTGCAGCTGCTAATTCCTCTTCTGTCTGCGGTGGGGTAAATGGTATCACGTGCGCAGGGGCAGATGGTGCAGTTGGAACAACAGGAATGGGGGTGGCAACTGAGGTGGAGCAATGGGTACTGGTGCCATCATTTCAATCTTATTTTTAGGGCTTTCTTGTATCTTTTCACTCAAAATTTTATTTATTAGTTCATCTGATCCATATAACTCTTGTTGTGGATATATCTTGTGTATGCCTAATTGGATACTCCTATCCTCTCTTGTGATATCCTCTTCCCATTTTGGCTCTTCCAGTTCTATCGCTTTTTCTGTGTTTCATTTATGCCTTCGCGCATGTTTCTCCCTACTTTTTAAATGGAGGTTAGCTTCTTTCCTCCAGTCTCTTATGATGTCAAATGTCGCGGGGCGTGCTTTCTTACTCAGCAATACTGATTCTACGTGCTCTATTCGGGCCATCTCAAAAGTACCGTCTTTCGGTCATTGCAAATCTACTATATGTCTGGTCTGCCTATGCCACATTTCATTAAACATTATCCCTACTATTCCATATTTCACATACATTTCAAATGCTGGGGACCCCATGGGCGGCGCAACCTGGCCAGTTTCCAAAGATTGTCTACCGCAGTGGAAAATTCCCACTAGACAGGAAGACAATTTCCCAGGCATATTGATCTTATTCGTACCTTACTCTTGGCATTTGATCTTGCAAGAGCAACACTTAACCAATATCAGGGCTGATAAGAATCGGGGCACGACTCACCTGATCTATCAGTTCGTCTCTCAAGATGCAATTCGTCCGTATACAAACGCAACCAAGAATCTTCGTGACTGCGTATCTGGCTCAATCTGCCTTGTTTCGGGACCCTCGCCATCTTGCTCTCTGGCCGCTGCTCGTTGATCAGGGATCGGCTGTGTACAGATCTGCAAAGGAGTCTCTCATCAATTTCACAAGGGCGCCCAGAACACCTTTCGATGCCGGCTTGACGGCTTTGTCCTCGATTCGTTTTCGCCTTCTTCCAATTCAACGTACGTGATGGAGCAAATGGGGGAGGGTCCCTATTCGGGCGCCATTTTTTGCTAGACCCTGAAGACCCTCGCGTTTGGAAACAAGGCACAATCACCATACACCCAGTGATACGACAGACACGAGGATCGATTTCCAAGTACTAGGGTTTATTGCAAAGCAAATATTCTCAGTTGGCCGACTGGGTCTAACGTCTCGCAACGTGTATTTACCCAGACCTTGTGAGACGCAAGAGAGCGAACATTCTCCAACAGTATCATATATATGAAAAGACAATCATACAATCTCTTTGTGACACATCAAAACCGCCCATAATGTATCTTCTTGAGATAGGGTTCAATAATTGACAATTATGACAAATACGACACTTCATGACACGTTTCTGTTTAGCAAGCAAACTGTGTTCGTAGGAGGGACACATTCCAAAGCATGCTAACTTCTAGTTTCTATTTGTGAACTAGGGGTCAGCCTGATCTAAGAGGGCCACAAAACGGGGGCTGAAAAGAAAGTATAATTCGTGCTTTAACGGCCTGTTTCTACATTTTCAGCGAGACCGGCTGGCACCTGACTTGGTGATTAAATGCCTCTCTGCTCGACTTCAAGGACTTGTGAGGGAGGAAAACAATGTATTTCTGTACTGTTTGGCATTTCTGTCTGGGCCGGTCTCTCAACATGTAACTTGTGGCCTTGCTCTGTGCATGAGCAGAATGGAATAAAATACATTTTGCAAAGCGTTTGAACAGAAAGGCAAAGAGAGCAAATGGCGGACGTTTCACAAAATGGACGCTCTATGGTTATGCTGATGATTCCTTATTGGCGCTGTAGGGCATATGATGCAATTGGTTTTCGGACAACATAATATACCATCTATGCTTTGGTAGGGTAATTTCTGGACTCACACATGTATGCCATGCTATGCTATGTTTGGACACTCCTCATGGCCCTGTGGTTAGACTCACCCAGCAGACAGGTTGCCTATGCTGTTAACTGCCCCCCCCCTCAATTCAACACCGCCCATGGCCCTGTGGTTAGGCTCAAACAGAAGACAGGTTGCCTATGCTGTTAACTCCCCCTCCCCAATTCAAAAGCCCTCATTGCCCTGTGGTTAGACTCACCCAACAGCCAGGTACAATGTCTAGCGCATCGTGCCATGTAGCAGAGTAGAGTGGAGTTGCGCAGCACCATGGAGTCAAGTGTGGAGCCAGGGAATCTTGCACAGCAATGTCTGATTATTTTGCGGGCATCGCACACCATCTGTACATTAAGGAAAGGGTACAGCTTCCTGTTGTGGTACACTACCTCTGCAGCATGCCGGACAACCAGCTCCTCATGTGTACAGTCGAGTGCACCTAATACACAAGGCATGCCTGCAAGTGCATGGAATGCTATTTTGGTTTCATTCACCTCCTCCGCAGTCCGTGGTAAGCTAATGTGGTCGCATACGTGGGACAGGAGTGCATCTAGCACCTGGGTGAGCACACGGGAGAAACAGGATTGGGAGATTCCATGCAGCTGACCCACTGTGTGCTGATAAGTGCCAGTGGCAAGGAAGTGTAGCACACACACACACTACCTTCAGCAAGGGGGGGGTGGCTGTCCGGATATTGATTAGGCTCACCAGGTCTTCATGTATGAGGTCCACTATAGTGGTGATGATGTCCCTGTCCAGCCGGTACAGGGTGTGCATCTGAGCAGGGGCGAGATTGAATAGGGTGGCCCTTAGGTGAGGGCTTGGTGGCTACTTGCGGGGTCCAACTGCCTGTACATTGGTTATCTGCTCGCCCATAAGGGCCCTCCTTGTCCTCCTGTGCCTCCACTGCATCCTCTGGGTCACTGCCGTATCGATGAGTAGCTGTGCAGGCATGTCCTCCAGCTCCAGTACTGCTAGTGCTAATGGTAGCATTGTGGATTTGAAAGGGGTGTGGTGTGTGGGAGTGGTCCTTTTGTGCTGTGCCACAGTCCATTGCCTCCACCTGTGCTGATTGTGTGCACCTGTGGCAGGTTTCTACATACCAGATTCCTATCAACATTTGGTCTGCGATGCCGGCATTTCCAGCATCATTGTATCTGTTATTACCGGCATGTTCATGCCAGTGTTTGCATGTCCGTTCACCTCTTAATGTGGATTTACTTGCAGCATGCCGGTGTCACATAATATCTAAACATTATTGCCATAGCTTCCATGAAATCTTCGATCCATGGTGAACCTGTGGCTCACCTTTGGCAACACTCCCGAAGGAGGAGTCCCTAAACCCATAAGGGTCCTTGTTACACACATGTGTGGTGTAGAACGCTTGGTGGATTGTGTGAGGGAAGGACCTCATTAGCATGTTGGCTTGCCCCATGATAATGTGGCCCGCCCCTCCAGGCTCCTCCAGGCTGCACCGGCTCCATCTGCTCCATTGCTATTTGTTAGGTAAGATTTTCATATCAATGATAAATCTTCCTGACATGCGTCAACCCCAGAACCTTTTGCTTTGACTAGGTAACTATTGTGCCCTGTCTCTAGGTGAAGGTGTATCTTTCTCCACTCTCACCTAGTCTTTGCTCATTTTATGGGTGACCTTTTTATGTCTCTCCATAGACTATGGCTGAAGTTATGGTTTCCTGTAGCTTCTGGGCTTAGCCTGAGTTGCCCCTATGGTCTCTGCTGTTAATTTCTCTTTCATGGACTTGGGTTAACTACAGTTCCCAAGTAGTAAAGAGGGACTTTCATCCCCCTTTACATTTTATATAGTGAGCCACCGTCTGTGGAGACTGGGGGGATACAATGTATCCCTTTTCTTACTTACCTGGCAACATTGTGTTACAATTGAGCGTTTACTTGAAAGGCTGGTGGCAGTAGTTTTACCTTTATGACTTTTAGTCTTTATTACTCACAGGCTGTTCATTCAGCCCCACTAATGCACAGAAGACTCCCATTTTTCAGAAATAGTGGGCTCCTTCTTTTTTCACCATTTCTTGTGTGCTTGCTGTTTCTGGGGGCTTCCCCTGCCATTCTAGACAGGCACAACCTCAGTGGTTGTTTTGTCTTTGGCGGGAATCCTGTGAATTCCCCACCCAGGTTCCAGAGTGTCTGGAAAGGCAGGAAGTGAGGAAGGAGTCCATACCTCTGCAGCCTTTTGTCTTCCACCTTGCCTGAAAGGAAACAACTCCCAGTGAGGGGGTTGCTGTCCTGATTGGACAGCCAGACCGCCCCTTGCTGTAAAATGGTGGGAGAGAATGCAGAGGTTGTGCTGTAGTTCCTGAGAAAAACTCTGAACCGGGAAGCTGCTTACAAGTCGACCACTGGAACTAAAACCGAAGAGGAAGAAGAAGAAACGAAGGCTGTCGCGATTTCCACTGACCGGAGAGCCTGCTGTGTAACCAGAGCCTGCTGTAACCCTTCCTTCCAATCGACCTGGGGATTCCAAAATGGACGACCCCGAACCTACGCGGTGCAATGCCACGGCACTCATATCAGGAATATTCTGCAAACTGTGATACACGCAAGAAGTGGTTGGGCAATATCGGGACTGATAATGTTGTTTGTGGCTGCTCGCTTTTTGTATTCATTCTTTGTCTACATTAACTCATTATGTCAGAGTGGGAACACTTGCTTGCCGACAGACACGGCAGGAGATTCTGAAAGCGTTACCAGGAGTATGCCAGGCTGGCAGGAGTTATGTGTTTCCATTGTGTTTCATCTTCATTTGGTGTTGTTGCTATACGTTATTCAGGGCCATCAATAATGTTCCATGTGCTTATATTTGTTGCTAACTTCAAATAGTATTAAGTGTACAGGGGTCAGGTGAGATCCTAATTAAGAAGGGTCTATTGTTTAGTTCGGAGAGACAGGGTGGTTCAGGTATATGTACATGCTATGTCTTTTTCCCAATGCTCCCTGTACCTATCCTCATATGACTTCCCTAATCCTCGTTCTGGTGACCCTAACACCCCCTACCTTTCCACAACCTCTCCTTAACCCTCTTCACCCCTTTGTCTGCCGAAAGGTGCCTGTGTATATCAAGATCAGGACCCCCGTGCCAACCAAGGTGGGAGGGGTCAACTGCATTTGGCTTCCATGGCTAGGAAGGTGTTGTGTGATACTCTAGGTGGGTGACAGCACCCAAGAAAAAAGTGAGACCAACCAAGGGTAATCTGTGATTCCTGCCTCATTCTCCATGATCACTCTAAGCTTGTGCAATGCGGCAATAGTCTGAGACGTGGTCTCATTCTCCGAATCATTAGGAGGCTCAAACGTGCAGCAAGTGCTCCCTATCTTCTGACAGACCCCTCCCTCCATAGCTTTTAGGAAGTTGGGGAATTACCTGTCCTGCAAGGCTATGAGCTTCACGGTCTGTAGTTCTTCCTTGATGGCACTGAAAGCTGATTTGGAAGAATTCACAAATAGCAGGAGTTTGTACCTGGTCACCTGGAGTCACTTTGCATTTGCTGTGGCTTGGACACCATGTGCCAGGAGGGCAGAAAAGAACAATTCTGTATGACTAAACAACCAATACTGTTCTGGGATGTCCATTCTCTTCTCTGAAGACCAATCACTCTTCATATCACATTTCTTCTTTATAAGCAACACGGTTTTTGTCAGGATGTTTTCACAACAGTTCAACAAAACACACCAGTAGATGTACCACTTTCTTTCCACTACAACCTTCTACCACATTGCAGTGCTTCAACTTTTCTTCTTCCTGGTCCACTCACCTGCCACGCCTAACCACTAGTTATCCTTTTTCTGGTATACTCACCTGCCAGGATAAAAACTACTATCAGTACTTTGTGGTGAGGTTTGCTTCAAAACTTTCCCCACTTCAATCTTCAATGGGAAAAGTTAAATCTATGCTGGTTTCATGGAAAAGCCTTTGGATTTTCAACAACCACAAGGGATTTCTAACTTCTTCTACAAGGATGAAGTAAACATTAACAATGTCTTTCACACGGATTCATTTGCCCCAGCAATGGAGATTATATTTCTTTCCCCCTTGATAATGGTCACAAGGTGGGCTTCTATTCTGCCATCTTTGGTTTCCTTTAATTGCCCTTCTTTGGCTTAGGCTATGTTGGTTATGTTCTGCTTTTACAAGTGATCTTTGTAAATCACATTGACTTTGTCTTTAATTGCCTTTCTTTGGCTGAGGTAATGCTGGTTACAACCTTCTTCTACATTGGGTTTACATATTGTCCTCTTTTGGCTTTGACTATAGTGGTTACAATATAATTTTTCACTTGCTCTCTTGAGATAAAAGTTGCGCCAAATTGCTCCTGTTTCTTCTTCCGTCAGGTTTGCACTGGTGTCTGACAACTCCCGTAAGGATCGCGTTGCTCGTGCCTCCTGCAACTGACGCCATTTCTGCTCCGCTCACACTCTGGTGAACGCCACGCATGGAAGTAGCATTTAGGAACCAGGAGAGCTTTTCTATTCCACAGGACAGCTCCTCTTAGTGTCACTTCCTGCTGCATATCTTCTGCATACAGGCTTCCCGACCTCTGCTACTTTCTTAACATGCTGACCCACTTTCAAAGCAGCAGCGGCTCCATCATCTTCTTCCTCCTGCTTCTGCTGCTTCCACCAGTTTTTCCTAATGGCTCGCACCTGAAAGGCCTTTAAGTGTTTAAAGGTCCCACTCAGGTGTACAACTACTAGATTGCACAATCCAATTCTGCAACTCTAAGCCCCTCTTCCTCATTGCAGTACCCAGGGCATTATGGGACTTGAAGTCCCTAATGTTCATATTCCCTTTTAGGTTATTCAATTCACTTTTGTTTAATGATTTACAGGATAGACATTTAGGGGAAGCTCTCAAAGGAATTCATGGCTATTTCTTGCTTTGACAATTCAGACTTATTGTAGAATTATAACGATGAGAAATAGTATTAATTCCCTGACCTTTACATATTTAATTTCCCTGTCTACCTTAGGAGTTTTTACACTTTATGCTTTGGGAAAATCTGGGAGAGGAAGCTTTACAATTATAACAAGCCATCAGATATTCAGGCATTGGGGAACCTTCACCCTCAGAAGAGGACAAATGCCTCGTTTCCCCTCATTGAGGCCTCACACTCGCTTTTGAAGATGCTGCTGAAAGATAATTGGACCGTTTGGTACATTGCAATAGCCCCTTCTTTCCATGATCAGACAGAGTCATTGATGTGTCCATGTGTGACGATACAAAGGACACAAGGGGTACAGGGGACAAAGGGGGCACAGATGTGGCTTTGAGCATCGGGCAGGCAAGGATTAAATGTTCCTCAGGAATAACAAGGACAGGCACATGTAACGTGTTGAAACTGAACACATCTCGCCAAACTGGAGGTCTGCAAGTCCATAAAACATCCAGAAGCACAGCTGTACCTCCAGCCAAGTCAGTGATGCAAAGCGTGTGGCTGCATTTCCCATTTGGGCCAACAGGCACTGTGCCATCGCCTTTAAAACACAGAGAAAAATTGGTGTCTGTATACTCAGCACTACCGTAGGGTGCCAGCTCCCTTTCTCCCTGCTCGAATCCTGTACCCATGGCAATACCTCTGTCCTCCAGGTCCACATTGACCTCTTTGATAACTGGTTTATCCAACCTAACAAGAACTTTTTCATGCCTCCACCTTTCTTCCTCTGCTTCCTTTGCCTGTTTATTCACTTCTTCCCACTTTTCACTTCTCTGCTGGCATAGCAGCACTACCTCTTCCTCTGCTAGCCTCGGCACGTCTACTTTTTTTCCCCCGCCCCTGTGTGTTTACTACCATTAGCAGCCTATCCTCTATCCTAGCGGAAAAAGGCACAGTCTCCCCTTTCTCCCTCATTCTCAACCCTTCATCTACTCTTCTTGCTGCCGGCCTACTCCATCGTTAATCTCTCTGCTAACCCAGCAGTCGGAGGAGTTATTCTCTTTCCGCTCTCCATTCTCAACCTTTCTTCAGCACTAACAATTGAAGAAGTTATCCTTCCATTTTCCTCAATATCCCTTTTTCTAGCAATCATAGCTGATGGAAGCGTTACCTGTGTTCATCTCGCAACCACTGGAGAAAATGGAGGTTCAAACCCAGGGTCTGTATACCCTTCTGCTGGGCAAAGACAGCAGGCCTCATTATAACTCAGGCGGTCCGGAAATAACGGTGGCGGTAAACCCGCCGCCACCGTTGTTTCCGGACTGCCTGATCCCGACTCCAGCAGGCGGGAGGTGATGTTCCCGCCAGGTCTGACCTGGCGGATTTAACACCGCCCGCCTGCAGGCGGACGAGGAAAACACCGGCAGCATTACGAGATGCTGCCGGTGTTGCCATGATCCCCATTCCCATCGAGTCCCATAGGACTCGATGGGAATGGGGATTAATAGCATTTCGCCTCCGTGATTCCCGGAAAACCGGGTTTGTAATGCCCCGGTAATTCCGGGAATCACGGAAGCGGAATGGTAATATGAGTCCGGCGGTAACCAGGTGGTTTTACCACCGGACTCGTAATGAGGCCCAGCATCTTTATCCAAAAAAAACATGCCTGCCAATATCTCAGAGATATCTCCTTCCTCCAAAAATAGAAGGAGCACAATGTTTTCCACTACAAAACCACTGCTCTCGATCTCTATACCCTTCACTACTTCGACTAACCAAGGAAAGTGAGCAGAAGGCTCCACCCACACAGTCAATACAAAATTAAGGGTTCCAAGGGTATAACTCACAAAGGTCTCTATGGGTGGACATTCCATAAGATGCCACTTGACCCATAGGTGAGGGGTCCAGACAAACAAACTGAAAGGTATCAGGAAAAACCTCACAATGGGCGTGCTGGTGGGGATACCCCCTCACACTTTTAAAATAACAAACTAGGTAAAAATATATACAAAGGACTACCAACGTAAAATAGTTCACTCACTCCTTCAAAGCATTCACCCTTTCAATCCCTGTAATGACAGCTAACTCCAAGCACACATTCCAGTTCTACCCTTACCAAACCCCTTAAATCAAAGAAACGACCCTCTTTATCCCCTATTTCCCTTCTTGCTTTACTCAGCAAAAGTGCACTTGTGTGAACCTGTAGCACTCTGAAGTGGTGCTGCTTCAATTCGCCCTCCACAGCTGGCCCACGGTACCACGCCTAGACAGGCCTTTAACCAATATGGTGGCCATAAACCTCTCTTGTTTTCACTGTGCACTGTGAAGACATCATGAAGTAAGACACAGACAACAGATTCAACGTTTGAAATATAAGGGTTTATTAAACCAAATGGCAGAATGGTAGAAGGCCTAACTTGCTGTATGCTAAGGTGGGGTTTCCCTACCTGACAAAACTAAGGAAAGTCTGAGTCAAAGAGTTCAACTTAAAAGTCTGTCTTTGTCCAAAACCTATCCTTGTCCTCACAACTAAAGCTGAACAATGTGTACGGATGTCAATAATCAAAGACATGTTGATCAACATAAAGTTCTGAGCTTCTTCCAGCTCCTAGCTTCCTTTTCAGGTCCACTTCCCCAAGTTCAAGAAAGTACCAAAAAAGTATCAAGATTACCTTTCTCCAGGTCAAGGTAATACAGTACCACACAATCCTTGGGGTACCCTTGCCCAAGTTCCAAGCAAACCAGTTCAGCACAAATCCAGACCAACTTGACCCTCTTTGTGGTTTGCATCACTAGCTTACTTGCAGTGCTCCTTGTTAGTATATAGCATATTGAGGTATCCCCTTTTCATGCTTTGAAACACTTGTGTATGGGCGTGATATAAATAAATCACATATCATATCATGTACTTCACTGTGTCTTTCACAATTCAGGGCTCTCTGGTGTACGCGCAGTTGTCAGACCACACAGTCCACCCATCACAGGTCGAGCAACCAGGAAACCTAGGCTTTCATCCCACACAGATTCTTTGATATTTACCCGTGTCCAAGTCCACCTTCACTTGGCTTCTCGTGGTTGGGCTCTTGGCTTTATGTATAGGTTCACACTCTCCTGGCTTCTCTTGATCAGTCTCTTGATTTTGCCATTGTATATCACACACCTCTATGCCAGTCTTTGGCTTTGCAGCACTATAATCATTCATAAATGTTCCCTTTGAGGTGGTCTGTCGCATTCTCTCACACTTGTGCTCTTGTTTTCGTAGGTTGCTTTAAAAAGTGGCACTTTCCCTTTTCCCTTTCATCACCCATCGGCTTTGTCCATAAAGATCGACTCAATTCGATATTCAGCGTGTGCAATTTTGCTTTATTTCAAGGTTTTATTCCATTTGATGTTCAATATGCACAGTTTAGCTCTTCTTCGAGTTTTCATTCAGTTTGTGATTCAAAATCCATATGTTAACTTAATTTCAGGTTGTCATTCAATTCGGAAGTCAATCAGTGTCATGCGGCACTTTCGCATTCATGTCTAGCCCCTAGGAGTGCCCCCGGTCTGGAGTGACCTCTTTTCACTCACCGGTCCTCAGCGTTCTTCCTCCGGTGGCTGTTTGGCTTCCTAGGTGAGGGGGCTGGTCACCACAAGCCCTGCCAGCATTCCGGGCCCTTCGGAGCACATGATGGAAGCTCTGCCCTGCTCCATGGACGCGTACGACATCCCCTCTCTTTCTCTCCTTGCTCGCAGCACCAGCTGCTTTCTTTAGGTAACAGACTCCTACACCTGTGGTAGCCTAACGGCTCAACTTGCCTTGTGGCACTACGACCATAGCATTGGACTGTTGCTGGGCACGCAGCTCTGCTACCACAACATCATCTGGCTGACTGGCGCCCAACGAACATCAGGTAAGCCCGCTGTAATACTACATAGTTTGTCTGGTGCCACCTTGTGTGAGTTCATCACTGTGATCTGGGCTGATCACTCCAGACATATATAGCTATACCAACCCGGGATGACCAAAGGGGGCATGAAGAAGCAAAGCACCCTGAACTCCTACGCCAAAGCTGCCCCAAAATACCAAGATGCTGGAATGGCGGCTGAGACTATGGAACCAACTGCAGCAACTGTTGAGCTCAATGAAACTCATGATGGCTTGACATAGACTGACGGAGGCTGAGAAAAGTTTGGGCATGGTGGAGGCTGATGTGTCCACTCCCAAATCTGAGGTAGCAGCGCTCACTAAGCAGGTCTAGGTGGTGGCTAAGAGAAATGATGAGCTTGAGTCACAATCTCGCTGCAATAACATCTGAATTATAGGGTTGGCGGGGAACAACACTGAAACATTGTTGGAGCCATTCATTGAGAACACGTTTCTCCTGTTACTGGGCAAACCCAAGCTTTCATTTCAGTTTACGGTTGAGCGCGCTCACGGATCTCCGACCTCCGAACCTGGTGCTCCACCACATCCAATAATTGCTTGCTTCCTTAATTACCATGATAGAGATGCTATCCTTCAGCGCGGCCCATGAACAACGTGACCTAATGTTGGAATCCAGCAGGGTGCACATATATCCCGACTTCTCGGTAGTTGTACAGCAAGAGCGGAAGATGTGTATGGCAGTGAAAAAGTGGCTATGCGTAGGAAGCCACAAATATGCAATGCTGTATCCTGCTAAGTTGCAGATTGAATGGAAGGCCAAGGCATACTTTCTATGCTGCCCGGTGAAGCAATGAAGTTCTTGGATGAGAACCTGCCAGCAGCGTGAATCCAGGGTGCATAACACTAAGCTCAGAGTGTGGTTTGAGTGTCCCTTATGCACTGTGATTTCTGGGTGCTCCACCTGACTGCAATAAAGCAGCCTGATTTTCCACTATGGCAGTGCCTATGGCGAGCATGAGAGTCTACTGTTAAGAGGCCAGTGCCTCTCTGGTATGAGTTGGAATAAGAAGTGAGTGAATGCTTGCCATTTCATGTTACTAAGCCTGTTAGTTGGCCCGGGCAAGTGTCTGTGCATCAGCTCCCCCATGCAATGTTGCGTTTATAGTAGTTGGAAATGCTCTTTGGGGCGTAGCTGGAGCTCGTGGAGTGAGGCTGAGACAGGGCTGAGCTCCCGTTCTGATCTTAACATTGATCCTCGAATTCGCCAACAATGGCAATTAATCTGGTAAAAAACAGCAGCGCTTACTAATACAAGCATTGCTGCAACTCCCGGGCGAAGAACCGAAGAAAATCGGAGCTTGCATCCGGTTAAACGAGACCTGCGAACGAGCCCCAGGGGTGCCGATGAAATGGCAGAATGAGCGAAGAGGAGGGCCGCTGTGGGGGAGGAGCTCGCCCTGACGCTTGGCCCCTGCGACTTGCCATGCGGCAGCGGCCTAAAGCGATTGCCACGGCCTGGAACCAGGGACCATTGGCACTGCGGGGGTGACAGGCTTGCGGTGGCCCACTGAGGAGGAAGAACGGTCTTGCTGCCGGGCGCCGAGCCTGCTGCGGGCCACCTCCCGGCCGGATTACCGCATCGGAAGAGGAGGCCCACGGCCGGGCCAGGCAGAGAGGACTGAAGGGGTACACTGAGGCGGGGAGCGGTGCATTGGCCGCCACCGACTGCACCCGCGTGGCTCGGAAGCCTGCGGGTGAGCGAAGAGTGGGCAAGCAGGGCGGAGGCCGCACGGAACGCGCAGGACAGTAAGAGTGCCTGCCTTGGCACACATACTGAAAAGAAACAAGCGCTGGTGCCCTGGCGTGCACGGGGACAACGGGGGTGATGGGCTGGGGGCACGTTGCAGGCACAGGAGAAGTGCCCTGAACTAGAGAATAACACGCGCCCCTGGGAGAGGTTCCCTACTCAGCAGGCCCCCCATACTTGGTCACAAGGGGTCCTGGAATGCAGCGGCTGACCCGAGCAGCACAGGGCATAGTGGAGGCCCATTGCCTCGGAGCACAATAAGGCATCTGAAAGAATCAGCGCAGAGACGCGCCCACGGAGTGCGGGGGACCCCAGGAAGCTTGTAAACCCAGGTCACACTGGTTGCTGGAGGCTACAAGAAAGACTCAGGCATCCAATTCACACAAGGTCTGGTGCTGCAGCATTGGACCCACAGTGGAGTGGGAGAGCGAGCTGCAACGGAACCCATTGAAGCGACCTACGCAAGACACCACAAGATGTCCTCCTCAAGAAATAAAAACAAGCCGGCGACAATACTGGACTCCTTCACGGCGGCAAGACCCAAACAACAACTCCACCATGAGACTAACACGCAGACAGAGTCACCCCCACCCGAAGACGATCCCAAGGACACACAGGTACTGCAGGCCATCGCAGCACTCAGGACATTTATTGATACTAAAATAGACGAAGTTAAGGCTGACATGCAGCTCATGCGCCAAGATGCCCGCAACCTCACAGAAAGAGGGACCATAGTGGAAGTGAATCTACAGGATACCACAGAGACCACCTCAGACTTGAAAACTAGGATCCATGAGCTTGAAAGGCAGGTTGCAAGACTAGAGGCAAGATCGGAGGAGGCGGAGGGGAGGGCTCGACGTAATGATATACGCATACTGGGAATTCTGGAGGACATGGAGGGAACCAACTCGACCGAATACGTGGAGTCCATGATACTACAGGAAATTGGGCCCGGCAAACTCTCTCAGGGATTCTCAGTCGAGAGAGCCCACAGATCTCTACAAAAAAGGCCCCCGCCAGGATCGTACCCACACCCAATGATCGCGAAGATCCTACAATACTCAAATTCTCGAGAGAGGGAGATGAGATCAAACAGAATGACTCCAAGATCGTCATCTATCCTGATTATACCCCAAATGTACAACGAGCTAGAAATTCATTCATACTAATCAAAGCTAGATTACGAAAAGTCAATCTCAAATACATGCTGCTATACCCCTCACGCCTCAAGATACTCTACAAAGGGAAAGCGGTCTTCATGGAAACCCTGGCTGCAGCCAACCTGTGGCTGGAGCACAACAACCTGGCTGAAGGCGATGAACGCACCTAAGGGACCGAAGGGCTAAACAAGAATCCCGGACCCTGTAAATCAAACAACTTGAAGTTCCAACACCAGAACATTGCACTTAAAAGACGATCCCCTGCCACGATGATAGAGTACGCTACCACGGACGGGAGCTCAGGCGACCACACATGAGCACTTCTACAACCCACCCCATCGAAACCCATGCCGGCCTGTTGCCAGCACTACATCCGCATCAAACGACCTGGATAGGCCAATAAGATGCGGGAGTCCCCGAGCGTTGCCCCCCCTATGCAACTGCTTGGGGCAGTTCACAGTTCTTTTATGTTGTTAACCCACTTACCAGAGTGGAAGTTGAAACAGTTAACATGTCTCCAAGATCTAAAGCAATATCTTCAGCGAGGACGTGGGAGAGAGTGGAGGGTGAATCGGCACTTGGCAACAAGGAAGGGAGCTCCCCGACCACCATGCGGGAGAAGTGGGGCAACAGGGAGCGAACACTTGAACTCTTCCCCGAACTAACATGGCCACACGCATCAAGGTTGTAACCTGGAACGTGAGGGGTCTGGGTACCTATCTTCGTCGAAATAGGATTAAATCCTACCTGCATAGGAAAAAGATCAGACTGGCCCTACTGTAGGAAACCCACCTAACGAGGGAATCCATTGCAATGCTTCAAACTCACTGTGGCGGGCAAGGATTCGGCTGCACATAATACAAATACGCCAGAGGGGTGTTCACATGGATCAGCCCCCAAATCCCCTTCCAACTAACCAAGGCTGAATCAGATCCAGAGGGAAGGTATGTGATATTCTGCGGCCATATTGAGAAAACTGAAATATGCATAGTGAATTCATACCTCCCCAACAACAACATACCAGCACATTTAAACCTGATGCACGCCAAGATCACACAATATAGGCACAGATTTTTCATCTGGTGGGGTGATTTCAGCTGTGTCAGCAACCCAGAACTTGACAGGTCCACACCTCTCCCCGGCAGCCCGCCAGCGTCCACCACGGCGCTGAACACCATGCTGAACCGCCTCGACCTGGCGGACATCTGGCGAGAGCTACACCCAAATGATTGGGGCTACTCCTTTCACTCAGCTCCAAACAGCCTCCACACCAGGATCGACTACGTTTTCACTGGCAGAGAAAACCTTCCCCGGATTGACGCGGCACAATACCTGGGTTGGACCATCTCTGACCACTCACCATTAATGGTAGAGTGGAGCATCATAGGACCTAGACCCCAATACCCACATGGAGAATGTCCACGGAAGCTTTGAAAGACCCAGCATTTAGGGATGACCTCAAAGATTCCCTAGAGAACTATATAGCAGAGAACATGGGCAGTGTGGATCACCTAAGTACGCTATGGGATGCCCTGAAGGTAGTTATGTGAGGAGAAATTATAGCAAAAGCTGGAGGCATCAGGACACATCTACGAACTGAGCTAGAACAGTGGGAAAGCGAAATCGAACAGCTGGAATCTGGCACCTAGGGTACCCAGCAAGAGGAAGACAAGCAAATTAGAACCAAATGCAAAAAGGCTTGGGACAGACTAGCCAAGTTTGACTACACCACCAGAACCAAGAGGGCGCACACCGAAGCAGACAAGCCCAGCAGACGTCTAGCCTGGCTGTGCAAAAAAGAACACCCCAAGCATCTAACCACAGCCCTAAAAATCAGAGATGGCACGCTGCATTAAACTCAACAGGGCATCAATGACACTTTCAAACAATTCTATGCCCAGCTGTATTCCCACGACGCCCAGGTACTCCCGGACGAGATCTCGGACATACTAGAGGAAATAGGGCTGCCTAGGTTAACACCCATGCACAGAGAAGCCCTGGATGCAGACATCACCACGGAAGACATATCCGAAGTAATAAAGTCCCTGGTCACATGCAATGCTCCGGGTAGCGATGGGCTACCTTCCGAATTCTACAAGACCTACGAACCAAATCTAACCCCACTACTGCTAGAGGTCTTTCAGGAGGCGTATGAACTGGGGATCTTGCCGGGGTGTATGCGTGAAACGCTGGTGATCCCAATGCTGAAACCCAACAAACCAGCAGAACATTGCGACTCCTATCGCCCACTCGCACTGCTCAACTACGACGTCAGAATATTGACCATGATACTAGCCAAGCGGCTTTCTAGGGTAATAGGACAAATAGTGCACCCAGACTAAAAAGGTTTTGTGCCAGGCCGTAACACCACTGCCAATCTTCGCAGGCTCCAACATGTTATGTCCCAGACTAATCGAGACGAAAGATCCTACGCCCTGCTATCCTTGGACACCATCAAGGCGTTCGATTCCATTTTCTGGGAATGGCTATTAGCGGTCCTTCAGGAATTCGGCTTTGGGGAGAAATTCATCAGATGGGTCAAAGTACACTACACCAAACCAAAGGCACAAGTAAAATCTGGACGGCTTGTTTCTGCTGCGTGGGATATACAGAGGGGCACCAGGCAGGGATGCCTCCATTCCCCCATGCTTTACATACTAGGGCTCAAACCCATTGCCATCTATTTCAGAAAGCAATTCTTCGATGCAGGTATTCGATTGGACGGGGTAGATCACATAATCTCCCTGTACGCAGATGATGTCCTCCTCTACGTAAGAGACCCGCACCTGAACGTTCCCACTATGCTGGAGGTCCTCTGCAATTTTGCCAAAGTTTCGGGAATAAGATTCAGTAGACACAAATCCTGTCTCT
This sequence comes from Ambystoma mexicanum, assembly GCF_040938575.1. Lineage (NCBI taxonomy): Eukaryota > Metazoa > Chordata > Amphibia > Caudata > Ambystomatidae > Ambystoma > Ambystoma mexicanum. The sequence continues at coordinate 1,247,344,199 of NC_090926.1, forward strand.
TTCTATTGGCTGGCCTCAAAGACAAACACATTGATGACCTACCTTCGTTGGATGTGTATTGGCAGCTGTCCTCATTTCGCTACCTCAGAGTCAACATACTGCGCACGCCCAAGCTCATGCACGAAAATAACACCTTGGCGGCGCTGCCCCCTCTACGCAAATCAATAGGGTTCTGATCACGACTCCCCTGTACATGATGGAAAGAGCGTCCATCATCAAAATGATTGTTCTCCCCAGTTCCCTCTACGGATTCCAAAATGTGTACTACTACATGAAAGTCCCCTTCTTTCGTTTAATCGAGACGATACTAAAGGACTTCCTATGGGGCAAAGGCAGACACAAGATGGCACTAGCCACATTGACTCTCAAGCACAAACAGGGCGGCATTCAACTTCCTGACCAGGAGAAATATTATCTGGCAGCCCAACTCAGCTTTATAGCCAAATGGTTGGCTGATGACGTCACTTCAGAAACAGCATTACTCAGCACCCATTCGCTCCAATCCGGCTGAAGGAACTAATTTGGGCACCCCAACACCTCCCAAGCGACACACCCTTGCTGGCTACCCTGGGAAGACAAGTATGGCACAGAACAAAGTCACTCCTCCACCTGAAGCATGCATATACCCCGGACATTCCGCTCCTCTCGGACCTGTGCCAGAACAGCGTCGACCTAGCAACCATCAGGTACTGGGAAAGAAAAGGGGTGTACACATGGGGAGACTTATACAACGAGGGCTCCTTCCGTGACTTCTCCTCACTGCAATCTGAGGAAGACATACCCAGCGGCCAGTTCCTGTTGTATCAAAGGGTCTGAAAGCTAGCACAAACCAAATGGGACACATGGCCATGAGGAACCCCAGGAGCCAAATCCCTTCATAACACTGATGTACAATTTGGGAGAGGGCTGGAGACCGGTGTCCCAAATATACAGCCACCTAATAGACAGGCCGAATCCCTGCAGCCCTGACCTAAAACGCATATGGGACAGGGACCTGGGGCGAGAGATGACTGATGGAGAATGGGAGAGAGCTTTAGCGTTCCCCAAGGAGTTATCCAGGAACTCCATATTCAGACTGATCCAACTGAATGTCCTATACTGCTCCTATCTGACACTGCATAGAATAGCGAAGTTCAGCAAGGAACCCCATCACAACTGCCCATGGTGCAACAGGGACAAAGCTGATCTTTTGCACATGTTTTGGTAATGCACCAAGGCCCAGCAGCTCTGGGCCGAGGTAGAGCAAACCTGCAGGAGGGCAGGCATGACCAGATACGAATGGAATCCCAGCGAGTGCCTCCTGGGGACCTACCCCAGATTAGCCAAAATCAAACACACTGTAAAGCTCATGGACATGCCATGTATCCTAACCAAGAGGACCATTGCAATGGCATGAAAGAGGCCGGATGGCCCGCGATTCCAAGCATGGCATAGTGAACTGGAACCCTGGGTCGGGGCGGAAACCTCAGCCTGGGAGGACAGAGTCGCTAAATCCCCAGATGATGAAAGTCAGGCACTAGACGATTGGAAGGCCCTGACGTGGGCACTGTTCGACTCTTCCAACGACGAAAAGCCCCCTTGAACAATTTATCCCCATGCTATCTGGACTTCCACAAAGTCACATAAACAGACAATCACCAGAAACAGAACTAATCCTTCATCTGCAGGCTCCTCCTCCCCCTCACCCCTTGCCCACCGCACCCCCTGCCAACTCTCCCAAACTGGACTATCTGCCAACCACAAGGAGACATTTACTGTCACTGTTAAACGTTTTATGTTAATGTTGTTTACTGTTTAATTTATCAGCTGACTACATGTTGATTTGCCTATACTATGCCGCAGTTGACAACTACTGTCATACTGCTGTTGTGCCTATATCAAATGCCAATAAAGAAATAAAAATAAAAAAATAGTTGGAAATGTTCTTGTGGGATCTTCATCGTCGTGGTTTGGGGGGGGATGTGGGTGGTGTTTTTTTTGTGGTTTTCAAAAAAGCACTTGGCATATAAAGTGTGGAAAAATGTGAGGGTGTTAGGCCCCATGGGGGCACCGGTGGGGTGGGGGGGTTGCTAGAGGGGCTGTACATGCTTGACGACAACATGGCTTTGCACCGGATGAAATGGGGGCGGTGACTAAACTGAGCTGTAATATAAGGGGCCTGGGAAACCCGATCAAGAGGCAAAAGCTGCTGCTACACATAGAAAGGCATAGGGCCAAACAGCTCGACTTGCAAGAGATGCATGCCCTTTCAGCAGGGTGTGAGGGACAGATATTATACCTCATAGTCTACGTAGTCCAGGGGGTAATGATTTTAGTGCATAAGTCACTGCCGGTCCAGCACAAGAAAGTCATGGTCGACGGCCTGGGGAAATATGTACTAGTCTATGTGTCATTTGCTGGGAGGTAGGCGCTACTCTTGAATGTTTATGTCCCCAATGTGGATGACCCTAAATGTTATACTGGTATTGTCGACATGCTAGCCCTCTACCCCCTAATACCCATCCTCTGGTGTGGCAAATTCATTACTATCCTTGACTTGCAGTTGGATAGATCCACAGGTTCTCATCGCCCCCTTAGGAGGCGGCTTGTGTCATTAGCAAGGGGATGACAACCCTAGGGCTGGTGGATGCTTGAATGGCAATGCATGTTGGGCATCGGGGTTACTCCTTTTACTTCTCTGTCCACGACGCTTTCTCCCGCATAGATATGTGGCTGATTTCTGATTTGTATTTGTTTTATTTGTAAAGCGCGCCTGGCCCAAAGGCATCTGGGCGCATATCTTAGGTAACAGTAATAGTATACATACATCAAAAATGTACACAAGCAAATGGTAGAAATCACAAATTATAGGCTACAACATTAAAGTATATACAAACAAATTTACATAGGAGCAAATGGTAAGAGTGTCAAATTATACATACAGATAGGGAGAAGAGTAGACGTTGGTATACATACAGGAGGAAATGAGGCTAAATAAATTGGAAATAGTTACAGTAGATAAACAGTGTATTTACAGGGTGAGGGAACCTGGAAGGTGTAGACCTAAACAGGTAGGTATATGATCAGTGTTTCAGAAGGAGATTTAGGCTTCTTGGGTGACCAGCCACACGTTTAAAGGAGAAGGCAGACGGTTCGGTCCTGAGAGAGATAGGCAGTGATTTCCAAAGTTTAGCAGCAAGGACTGCGAAAATAACCCCACCTGCTTTCTGCAGTTTGTATCTGGGTATGGTGAGACAGTGAACTTGGGCAGATCTCAATGGGCGGGTAGCGGTGTGATGAGTAAAGCGATTGGCCAAATAGATGGGGGCCTGATTACTCATGCATTTGTGCGTGAGGCCAAGCGTTTTAATAGATATTCTTTGTGTGACTGATAGCCAGTGTATACTTCGCCTGATTTCAGAGATGTGTGAAGATCAAGGGAGATTTAGGGCTACCCTGATGACATTAGTTTGAATGACCTGAAGTTTGTTTAGATTGTGCTGGCTTGTCCCTAGATAAAGTGCATTACAATAATCGAGTTTAGACATAACCAAGGTTCTCGCAAGGATGGTGCAGTTGGGAGTACTGAGAAAGGGACGGCAAGCTGTGATGAGCTTGCACTTGTATGCAGAAGCTGAGATGATAGCGTTAGTTTGTCTGTTGAGCGATAGTTTAGAATCAAGGCAGCTTTATAATGTTTTGGTGTCTTTGGAAGCCTTAATGGTCTTCCCATCGATGTTAAAGGCTTTAAATGACGGATGTAGTCTGTTAAGTCGGTGTTGGGAGCCTAGAATGAGGAGGTCTGTCTTGTCTTCATTAAGACAGAGCTTGTGTTGGGCCATTCAAACCTGGATGACTTGATAAACATAATTTAGGGCTTTGGTATCTGCAGCGTGGCCTCCCGTGATGGGGATGAGTATCTGGGTGTCATCGGCGTAGTTGGTTTAGGTGACACCCAGATAGTCAAGTATATCAAAAAGTGGTTTTGTAAACACATTATAGAGTGTGGGCGAGACACAAGAACCTTGTGGCACCCCACATAGTATTGGTGAAGGATCAGATGAAGCAGATGGGGAGAAGACCCTCATTGACCTGTTGTCCAAGAAAGATCTGATCCAGGTGGTGGCTTTGTCCGTTTTAAGATGACGGCAGAGGATTTGGTGGTTAACCAAATCAAATGCCGCCGATAGGTCAAGGAGTAGTAGCAATGCCAGTTTACCGTTGTCTTTTAGGTCCTCAATTTGTGTTTTGAGGTCAATGAGTGCCGTTTCAGTTCCGTGCTTAGGCCGGATGCCTGATTGTCTAAGACCAAGAAGTTGGTTTTATTCCAGATAGTTCTGAATCTGCAGATCAGCTGCACAGTCTAGAATTTTAAGCAGAAAGGGGACGGTGGTGATGGGCCTATAGTTAGTGGGAATACTTGCATCCAGAGTGGGTTTCTTCAGAAGAGGGATGACCCAGGCATCCTTGAGGTTGTCAGGGACTGTGCCGGAGTTGAAGGATGAATTGATGAGAGCAGTGATGAAAGGAGCTAGTTCGTGTGCAGATTCCTTAATGATGGGAGCAAGGCAGGTATCACCCTGGCAGATGGAGGGTTTAAGTTTGCTAATGATGCTTTCGACCTCTGGGATAGCGAGTTTTGAGAAACCGAATGGTGTATATGTGCATGTAGATGGCTGGGATTTGTAAAGGAGGGGGTTAGATTGTGGGTCGGTCAGGAGGCCATTTTTGTTGTCATTCATTTTCAATTGGAGAGTAGATATCTTATCAAAGAGTGCTTTTTGTATGTTGGTGCACCAGGTACTGTCTTTGCTGCATATGTCAGGAGGGGAAGAAGGGGACTCAAGCTCTTTAAGAATTTTAAAGAGCTTCTTGGTGTTGGATTCCGTTAATGCCATACGTGTGTTGTAGGTCTCCTTTTTTGCCTGGAAGAGAGCCTCCTTGTAATAAAGGGTAGCTATTATGAGGCTGAAACTTTTCCAGCGGGCTTCAGAGTTACATTTTTCTTTGCGTGGCACTCTTAATTGTGGGGTGAACCACGAGTTGAGATGGGAACGCTGTTTAGGTTTCCTAGATTTCATGGTGGCGATAGAGTTTATTGCTTTAAGCATAGTGCGTTTGAAGGTATCAACTAGTAGGGTCTGCGCATGTCAGCAGGGCCTTGTTTAGGATAGGCAGGATAATGGGTATCAATTTATCCCTGGTAATGTCCTTTTTGTTCCTAGTAGGGATTGCAGGCGCAATGTCCTGTTTGTTGAAGGGGTCATTAGCTAGGATGTTGAAGGTGATGATGTGGTGATCAGACCACGCACAGGGAAGGTTCAATTTTATCTTGATGTTACAGTTTAGATCGGCTATCCAATCGAGTGTTTGTCCCTTGTTGTGGGTGGGTTCGCTGATACGATGTGAAAGGCCAATGTTCGAGAGAGTGCTGGCGATGTCCAATGCATTATGGTTGTTAGGGTCAAGGAGGCCAAAGTTGAGGTCGCCTAGTAGAATGATTTGGGAATTCCAGTTAGTTTTGTCTACTAAAATGGTAGTAATGTCATCAGCGAAGGTGGTGATGGGACCTGGGGCCTGTAGATGAGGTGCAATGTAGCGGTGCTGGTAGGAAAGAGGGCGATTTTAACAGATAGTAGTTTGGCTGAAGGGATCTGTAAGTTAGGGATGATGCTCAAGTTGATCATATCTCTATGAATGAAAGCAACTCCGCCCCCTTTTGATTGGTTCAAGCTGCGGCCGCATCTGATGATAGAGTATCCACTCGGGATAGCTAGGGAGAGTAATGGGCCTGAGGCTGTAGCCAGGTCTCTGTAATGGCAAGGAAATCGAGGTTTTGTGTGATAATGAGATCTGCAATGTCAAGAGCGTGTGCTGGGAGAGATCTGGCGTTGATGAGGGCTCCCTTTAGTATTATGCTATTCGCTTTGGGTGGAGCCGCAGCTCCCCAAATACTGCAGGAGCAGTGCCATCCTGCCCCTGGTTGCCCACCAAGCAACTCCTTAATTAAAAGGTACTGCTGGGGGGACGAAGGGATTCTGAGACATGTATGTTGCTAGATCCTACTCTGATCACTCCCCTGTCTGTATCTCCTTGACGCTAAGTAGTCCCCCAAGCTCCAGCATGACTGGCGCTTTAAATCGCAGGCCCTGGCGGATGTGGCATTTGTGACCACTATTAATGATCATGTGAAACTATACTTTGAAACAAATATTGGCTCTCTAACATCATCCTAAACACTCTGGGAGGCCTTCAAGGTATACATAAGGGGGATAGCTATGGCCACTGAATCCAGTCTACTTAAGATAATTAGGCGTGATATAGTGAGGAGCAAAGAGCTCTTCGGTACACTGGAGTGGCAGCACATGGCAATGCCGCCCACAGCCATGCTTGCACACCTGAAGGAAGCAGTGGACAACTTCATGGACAACGCAGAGCATGAACTCAAATTCCTTGATGCTCCAGTGACTGCCAGGTGTTATTGGTAGGGAGAGAGACCGGGCCGGCTGCTAGCTCGAATGGTGTGGCGGGAGGGTGGCAGCGGGTGTATTCCACTTATTATGGATGACGCAGGTAAACTGGTACATACTTCTGCAGCAATCAATTACGTATTTGCAAAGTTCTACTCTGAGCTCTATTCCAACAAAGATACTCGCTCGTTGATGGACATAGGTGTGTTCCTAGTCGACCTACCAATTTCACAATTGTCACCTGCGCGATTGTTGACCTGCTGATGGGAAAGGGGCCAGACACAGATGGCCTTATCACTGAATGTTAAAAACACTATAAGTCCTTAACGGTGTCCCATTTTCTCGCACTGTGACAGGAGGTCCTTGAGACACAGTTCCTTCCTGAAACGATGACAGAGGCAGTAATTATGGTCCTCCTGAAATCCGACAAGCCTGCGAATTGCTGTGGCGCCTATAGGCCGCTCTCATTAATCAACACCGATGTTAACGTTTTTGTGAAAATAATGGCCACTCGATTGCCATTTATGCCACATATAGTCCACTCCGATCAAGCAGGGTTCATCCCTGGGAGGTCCACCGCACTGGTATCTAGTAATTATACCTAATAAAAAACAGAGAATGAATTTACAGTGAAAACATTTACAGCGAAAATAAATGTCGAATTTATTTTTTAAATGTTTATGGGGTTGGGGTAAGAGGTTAAAACAGGTGGGGTGGGTTTACAAGCATGGGGAATTGGGGGTCTGGAGGGGAGACCCCCCAAATAAAAATAATTTCAAGAAATCAATATTTGTTTTCATCATTAATGTTTCGTTATAAATTAATTCTCTGTATTTTCATTTGTTAGAATCACATAGAACCCGTCGCACATAATCTACAGAGACCCTTCAATATAATGGCACAGATAGATCCCGGTGCGCAGGCGGTAGCAGCAGCGCTAGATATTCAGAAAGCTTTTGACTCAGTCTCCTGGCGCTTTATGTACGCCATGTTGTCGAAATGCGGGTTTGGACTGCGTTCCTTTCCTGCATACAACTTCTGTTTATGGAACCGGTGGCCAGAGTGAGTACCAACACTATCACCGAAAATGTAGATAACTAGAGGCACTCGGCAGGGATGCCCACTGTCACCATTGTTACTCGCAATCGCTATTGAGCCACTTGCAGATCTCATACAGCATAAAGATAGGCATAGGGGAATTTGGTTGTCAGGGGGACCTGAAATGATATCGCTCTATGCTGATGAGGCATTGGTGTACATTAGAAATCCTCGGGTCCATCTGGCGCCCATTATGACTGATATTCTGGAGTTTGCGGGTAAATTGCTGCAAATCTGAGCTTTTTCCCCCAACAGCCATCACTGCAGAACTCAGCGACTTGCAGGGATTTACTTTGTCCCTGTCTACTATTAGTTGTATGGACATTGTTGCTGCCAGGCATGGCACTTTGCTATATAAGCGTAACTATGCCGCATATATGGTACACCTCGCGGCCAAACTTAAGACCTGGGCGCCACTGCCGATGACCATAGCTGGCAGGGTTGTGCTGTTAAAAAATGTTCCTCAATATTCCACTGTGGCCTGGGTGTTCGTTCTTAGAGGAATTGGAGGCTGAGGTCAGTGGATTTGTGTGGCACTTTGGAGCAGTACGATTGAAATGGGCTACAATGATCCAACCATATGACAGGGGAGGATTCGCTGCCCAAGACTTTCGTTTGTACCGGGTCATGGCCCAGGCACAGTTTGCGGCTGATTGGTTCGCGGAGGGTACGGCTCCCTCACGTTAAACTGGAAAGGTACTAACTCCGCAATGAGGTTTCTGATTTTTCCGTCCCGCTTTGCAGATAGATGTGAGTTTGTTCCGGCCAGCGTCACAGCAATTGCCTGGCGCAAAATATGGGTGGTATTGGGAGTGACAGCGCCTTACCACAGGAACCTCCCCCTTTGGAACTGTGTGCCTTCCCTACCCCAGGCAAATGCAGCGTCCCAATGGACTTGGGCGCAGTTTGGATTTAGCAGGATGGGTTCGATGTACTTGGATGTGAATTTTGTGCCCGCGAGGGATATACGTACATAACAGCAAAGTCAATCCTCCATATGGTTGCAGTACATGGGTTTGCGCAAAGTATGTAAGCAACAGTAAGAGGGATTCCCAGTGGAGCCGGAGAGCGACACGGTTTTGGGGTGTATTTTGGCATTGAGCCTGGTGTTGTCCATGTACCACCTAGTTCAAAACCGCATGCAGTTATCACACACCACGCTTGATCTATGTCGGCACAGGATATGCAGCTAAAGAATATGGATGAGGTATGGGCGGACATGTGCATGAATACATGGAATGTGTCATATAATTTGAGGTTCAAATTGATACAGCTAAAGGTACTGCAGCGCTACCACTATACACCAGCTAGGTTACGTAAGTTCTCAAAGGAGGTGTCTGGTGAATGCCCTAGGTGTGGTTTTGCAGGTGCTGAGTATTTACTCATGATATGGGACTTACACTTATATTACCCTTCTGGGCGGATGTGCACGCTATTGTCTGAGATGACTGGTAGGAATATTTACCCCCTCCCCTATGCAATGTCTATTGCATATTTTTGAACCCCAGTTCACACATATGAGGAAATGTGCGGGTCTATGCTTTCTGCTAACCAAGCACTGTATTCTGCTGCAATGGATGAGTGCGCAAATCCCCATCAAGGATCATTGGCTTAGCTCATGGGTCTCGGCTAATGACATGGAGAAACGGTGGTTCCTTATGCAGCCTGTCAGATCTCGCTGTAAGGACATATGGGGCCTGCTTAAAGCATACCTCCTGCAGACAGCACCCTCACAGAATGCACTTGGAGCTTCACAGTCTGACTGACTCCGAACTTTGCAGGTTTGATGACTGGACTGTCACCTAGATTGTTGGTCTACTAGGTAAGCTGGTTTGTGATATGATATATGACATTTATAACGTGCCTATACATAAGTGTTTCAAGGCGTGACGAGGCAAGGGAGGGGAAACAAAGTGAGGACAAGAAAACAATCTTACTAGGCCTAGTGCAATTGAGATCAAAGAAGTGCAGGGAAGGGGAAGGGGAAAAGCGCCAGGGGAAGGGGAGGAGGAGCAAGTGAAGGACACAGGATCAAAACAACAAAAACAAGTAGTGCAGCCATTCTGGCCCGCCTCACCTGACTGTATATGTAAGTTAGGTTTGCTTGTTCTCATGCTAATGTATGTAATGTATGATACAAAGTGTGTTAATAAGGAACGTTTTTTTTTATAAACCTGGGCCGGCTTGATGGCTGACCATTTTCTCGGTTAATTATTACCTCTCCTTCTGACTTCAGAGGTTAACCAATTTATGAAAAGAGCACATTGCGTATAAATTTGTAAATTCCCCATGTACGTCTATCAGTGTGCATGCATGTTTAAAACTACAGTCTTCTTCACAGTGGGTTCTTCCTAACAAATCACCTTCCTCGCATGCGCATTATGGAACTCCTCGTTGCCAAGCTTCTAGGTGCTTCGTAGCACCCCATAGCACCCCATATCTAGATTGTGTTTATATTTCATTGGCGTTTTTGACATTTATCTTGCTGCGCGTGTGCAAATCTAAATTGTATCACTTTAAACACAATGAAACACTTAAAGTAACACATCTCATGCCCATTAACTAGGCTGGATACATATAGAATTGCAACTTCGCCGCTCCCCGTCACAAAAATGGAGAATGCAACATGAACCCCTTTATTCTCAGTGGGACCTTTCCTGACCACACCAACAAACCTAGGGGTCCTCTCTGACAGCAACCTTAAATTTCAACAGATTCATTACTGCCACGGCTGCGAGAGACACCCTCCTCAACATTAGAAACTTTCAGCCCCACCTCACTCGCGTCTCAGAACAAACACTAATTTCTAATCTTGTGCTCAGTAAACTTGATTGCTACTTGCGCCTACCCCTTAATATCCCCTCTACTCCTTCTCTTGCCCTTATATTCCAGAACCTTGCTAATCGCACCCTCTATAACCTACCCTATCCCACACCCGCCTCTGCTCACAGCCACCTTATTGGCTGGCTCTCAGTGTGTTGGGGAGAATTCTAATTTTTGTACTAATTCCCTTCAACCTTAGAGAACCCCAGCTCTTTTGCTGGACTTTCAGACTTTTTAATTTTAACCCTGAAGTGTGAGAGACCTTTTTCTCACGCTCTCATGTGTTTTGACCTGATTTGGATTATGTGTTTCTTTTGTTTTTGGAGTCTGACAAACTCCATAGGCATCTACTTTTTGAATGGTGACACACAGCACCGTCAGTGCAGTGTCACAGAGAAATCCTTTATATTTCTCATAAGGTTTAAATACCTTTTATTAGTGTGAACTACTTTTCCCAAGAATAGTAAAGTGAAATTGACTTTACTTACCTTTTCTCTTTGTAGGTCCAGCACACCCCATCTTACGTGGAGTGCTGAAGGGTTACTTAGTAGCCCCTTATCTTACCTACTCATGTAACCTTTTTATTTTACCCTCACCACTTTAAATGGCAGGTGGCAGTGGTTTAAATTTCCTACAATTTTTCTACCGCAGTCTGAATCCTGTGCTGCAGTATAGCACTCATGGGTGACCATTTTATCAAAAAGACCCCGGTCTTCTTTTTTCGCCATTTGCTGTTTCTGAGGTCTTTCTTGGGTTTTACTCTGTGCACCAAGCCAGGTTTGAGACCTTTGCTCATTTTGCCTTTGGCAGGCTTCAGTACTGAAACCCGCCTCTGGCCCCAGTGTGTCTGGAAGGGCAGGAAGTGAGGGAGGTTCCTGAAACTCCCCTGTCCTTTGTCTTTAGGAATACCTGAATGCACGCAGTCCTGATTGGCTGGCTGTCCTTCTAGGACAGCCACTCTGCTGTTTGAGTTACAGCTAGGCTGTGCATGAATGGAAGAACCCTACTTAAAAGGCAAGGGTTTTGGGACTGAAGGCAGAGTCGATCATTGGGAAGAACACCCGATGAAGAAACCGTGAACTGAGCTTTCTGCATCCTCCTGGACCTTTGACTTGCCCGGTGAAGTCCTGCTGCTGAAACTCCTTCTCCTGATCGATAAGAGAAGCTCCGAAAGGGACGACTTCTTCCCTTGGGTTAGTGGGACCAAGTAACTGTTAAAGATGGCGTCACTAGGGCGCAGCGTACCTGTTCGTCCGGAAGTCGGCTTAGTAGATGATGCCAGAATGCCAGAAGTTCTGTGGTGATGTGAGAGTGACACAAGGAACCAGCCCAACTCCCGTCCAAATGGATACTGGACTGGAGGTGAACCAGCTCCCAATGCCACAGGTTAGCTCACCCCTGATTAATGTGGCATCAGGACAGTGCAAGCACTGACAGGGGGAGCCTGATAGTCTTTGGCTAGAAGTTCTCTGCAGACAACTGGAGCAAGAAGAGTTGCGAGTCGAATCCAGGAGCAGGAATCCAGGAGGCAGCAGAATGCAAGGGAAGGCGGGAAGGCAAGGGGACCAAGAAGGACCAAGAACCCAGAGAAAGGAACAGAGAACAACTGAGAGGGGGGAACCACCCCAGCAGGAAGGAAGCAAGGAGAAGGGAACCAGGGGGACCCCCTACCCGGGGAAGGAAGGGCAGGTCTAATACAGAGGAACTGGAAAAACCAGGCAGGACAGAGCGGAACTCAGAGGAACTGGAAAAACCAGGCAGGACAGAGCGGAACTCAGGTCAAGGCAAGAGCAAAACAACGATCCGGTCAGACCACGTTGAGACGCGGTTTGATCAAACCGCCGGGCTCCTTAAGTAGGGCCTCCCACACCCGGGAGGCTTGGAACGCAAGCCGTGCTGTTTCCCAGGTGCTGGGAGGCCCAAAGCGAGGCTTGGGCCGCAAACCGGCCAGGAGCCGAGAGCATTGTGTACCGCGCATGCGCGGAAAGCGGGAAGGGGTCGGCCGCGCATGCGCGGAACGGCACGCCCCGGGAACCCGGAAGAGCGCGGGACCCGGAGCGGCCGACCGCGTACGCGCGAGACCAAGCGTCCCGAAGATCCAGGAGCAACCGGTACCCAGGACCGCCCCGTAACCCCCAGGCGAAAGCGGGGGTAAATCCTCCAAGGCGTGGCACGCCGCATCCGGTAAGAGGGCTGGAACAAGCCTGGGTTGGGCGGCGTGACACCATGCCCCCTCCCAGAAAGACCCGGGGCCCCAGGCTTCCAGGGAAACCGGAGAAAAAAGTCACGGACAAGGCGAGGTGCATGCACGAAACTGTGCGGTTCCCAGGTACGGTCACAAGCAGGATAACCCTTCCAATCTACCAGAAACTGGAGCACACCTCGACGAATCCGGGAGTCACATATCTCCTGCACTTCGAATTCCGGAACCCCCTGAACCTGGATTGAGGCTGGACGTGGGCTGGAACGTCCAAACGTGTCTTTCACAAAGGGTTTTAACAGGGAAACGTGAAAGACTGGGTGTACCCGCCAAGATTGGGGCAATACCAATCGAAAAGCTACTGCAGATATGCACTTGGAAATCTTGAAAGGCCCAAAAAACCGAGGTGCCAGTTTAGTGGGCAGATTACGTACAGGTAAGTTCTTGGACGACAACCAAACCTGATCTCCCACCTGAAATCTGGGTTCAATGCTCCTTCCCCGGTTAGCCTGCTCCCTCATGCGCTGTTGTGCATCTGCCAGAGCACTCCGAGCCAAATCATGCTGCTTCTGGATAACGCGGGTCATCTGGTCAGCCGATGGGACGGCACTGGGTGGCACAGGACAAAAGGGAAACAGCTTAGGATGCTGTCCGGTAGAGCAAACATAAGGACTGACACCAGTGGCTGTGTGGGTTGCATTGTTGTAGGAAACTTCCGCCAAATCCAGGTACTTCATCCAGTTGGATTGGGTGGCGTTAGCATAGCAACGTAAGTATTGCTCCAAGGTCTGATTCGTTCTTTCAGTCTGCCCATTAGCCTGTGGGTGATAACCCGAACTCAGAGCTCTGTGTATTCCAAGGTGTCTGCACAACTGACGCCAAAAGGAGGAGAGGAACTGAGACCCACAATCCGAAATGATCTTCTCTGGTAACCCATGTAAACGGTAGATGTGATGCAGAAAAGCCAAAGCCATTTGAGAGGAAGTAGGAATCCTGGAAAAGGGAATGAAATGCGCAGACTTAGTGAAACAATCTACCACTACCATGATGCAGGTGTGTCCCTCTGATGGTGGAAGCTCGACGATGAAATCGGTGGCTATGGTATGCCAGGGATAGGGTGGTAGTTCAGTGGGTCTGAGCAATCCCAAAGGTCTTCTCCTGGGCGTCTTGGTCTGGGCGCAAACTGGGCATCTCTCCACGTATAGTTTGGTTTCCTTAGCCCAACCCGGCCACCAGAACTGCCTGGCAATCAACTCCTGGGTTGCCTTGATGCCACGATGACCTCCTACTTGCGAATCATGGAACCCATGGAGAATGTCCAAGCGAAGAGATCTCGATGCTATGTACAACCGGTGTAAGAAGAAAAGAAAACCTTCACGTTCCGTGATTTGTGGACGTTTCAGTAGATTTGTGCGGTCTGGGTCTGTCTGAGTCTCTTGGAAGATCTTCTGCAAATGAGGAGAGATCGAGAGAAGAAAGTGCTTGGGGGAAATCAATGGAATGGGTTGGTTGACCTCCTCCACCTCTCTTTCCATGGAGCGAGATAAAGCATCGACTTTTAAGTTCTGGGCACTAGGAATGTACGTGATGTTGAAATCGTAGTGGGAGAAAAAAAAGGCCCATCGAGCTTGACGGGCGGTATGACACTGCAAAGATCGCAAGTACTGCAGGTTGCGGTGGTCGGTGCGGACTTCTACTGAAAAGCGACCACCAAGCAAATGATGCCTCCATTCCTCAAACGCTGTCTTGATTGCCAATAGCTCTCTTTCTATGACTGAGTAGTTCTGTTCGCAAGGAGAGAGTTTGCGTGAGTAATAGGCCACAGGATGTTCGTCACCCGTAGAGGGATGTTTCTGCAGCAGGACTGCGACCACAGCAAAGCTGGAAGCATCGGCTTCGACGATGTAAGGCATCTCATCATTGGGGTGACAAAGTACAGGTGCAGTACAGAATGCTGACTTCAAGGCTTCGAACGCCACTGATGCCTCAGTATCCCAGAGGTAGGGTATCTTCACACTGGTCAGACGCGTCAATGGAGCTGTGAGATGTGAAAATTGCGGAATGAAACGCCGATAAAAGTTTGCGAATCCCAGAAATCGCTGAAGTGATCTCACGTCCTGTGGTTGTTTCCAGTTCTGAATAGACCGGACCTTACCGGAATCCATGCTAATTCCTGTACAAGTGATTACATATCCCAGGAATTCCATCTCATCCCGATGAAAGGAACATTTCTCAGCCTTGGCAAACAGATGATGTTGTAACAATCGTTGAAGAACTACACGAACGTGGGAGATGTGTTCCTCTAGGTTGTCAGAGTAGATCAAGATGTCATCTAAATACACCCAAACAGAGATGCCAATTAAGTCGCTGAAAACATAGTCCATAAACCGTTGGAAGACAGCCGGGGCGTTACACAGCCCGAAGGGCATTACTCTGTATTCATAGTGCCCGAAAGGTGTCTTGAAAGCCGTCTTCCATTCATCTCCCTCTTTGATTCTGACGAGATGATAGGCTCCGCGGAGGTCTAATTTAGTAAAGACCCTGGCTGAACGTAAGGACTCCATGATATTCCGGATCAATGGTAACGGGTACCTGTCTTTAAGGGTGATGTTCAGTTGGCGGTAGTCAATACAAGGCCATAAAGAGCCTTCCTTTTTCTTCACAAAAAACAATGGGAAACCTGCAGGTGACTTGGAAGGAACGATGTATCCTTTCTTGATGCAATCATCGAGATAATCCCGGAGGACCTGTTTTTCAGACTGGGTGAGAGCATACACCTTTCCATGTGGCATCACGGCTCCGGAAACCAAGTCTATGGAGCAGTCAAAAGGCCTGTGAGGCGGCAGTGCGATGTCCCTTGGTTCGGAGAATACTGACATCAAGTCAGCATATTCAGACGGTATCATAGACAAGGAACACAAACCAGATGATTCTCTACCTGGGACTAAGGCTGTCGAGACTGACGTCTCTGAGGACGTGTTAGGGCTACAGCATTCTTGAAGGCAAAAAGAGGAGGTGAACTCCAGAGTACGTGTCTCCCAGTTTATTGTGGGGTTGTGTCGCTGAAGCCAAGGTAGCCCCAAGACCACGTGATATGAAGGTGTCCTTATAACATCCAGCGCGATTCTCTCCTCATGTCCTTTGATGCGTAACAACATACCCACAGTATGTAGTCGTATGGGGCCAGAAGCCAATGGGGTTCCATCAATGACTTCTACTGGAATCGCTTCTTTTTTGGTAAGCAATGGTATGCCGTTGTTGATGGCAAAGCGCTCATCGATGTAGTTCCCAGAGGCCCCACAATCCAATAACCCATGGATCTCTACTGTCTTATTCTGCCACTTGAGACTGACCTTCAGAATCATTAGGACTGCAGGCAACATGGGTGGAAACACAGATTCAGGGCAGGAAAGGACTGGTGGTTTAATCAGACCTGTCGGGGCCTTTCCGGAGCACGACAGGTCACCTAGTTGCCCCCTTTCTTGATTGGTCGTAGAGGATAAGTACCCAGAAAATTACCTGCGGCTCCGCAGTACAAACATAGGCGTTGGCTTCTCCTCCGCTTCTTTTCTTCCTCAGACAAAGGGCCCCTTACGGCGCCTAGCTGCATAGGTTCTTGAGTGGTGTTCGAGGACACTGGTGTCCCAGCAGGCGGAATTGGAGGTCTGAGGTCCGATTTCTCAAAACGGTGCCTTTCGCCTCTTCTCTCAGCCAATCTCTGATCAATCTTTAGCACCTGTTCTATGAGCTTCTGTAGATCTTCGGGTTCAGGAATGTGTAACAGCTCGTCCTTGTACTCTTCTCTTAACCCACGGCGAAACAAGGTCTTCTGTGTTATCTCAGGCCATTGGGAATCAGTTGCTAGTTGGCGAAAACGGCCTATATAAGAGATTATGTCTGTGTTGGCTTGTTTTAAATCCATTAACTGATTCTGTGCTGCTGAAGCCAGATTGGGGGACTGAAACACTTCCAGAAATGCCTTTTCAAAGGCCACAAAATCACCGAGAATGGGACTGTTAGAAACCACAAGCGGTGTCACCCAAGCAAGAGCGTTGCCAGACAAATTGCCCAAAATATATCCAATCTTGGCTTTATCGTTATTGAAGTGGGCTGAACGATACAGGAAATGTATCCGGCAATGATTGCAGAATTCCCCCACACGTCTGGGGTCTCCATCGAACTTGATGGGAGTGGTGTGTGCCATAGCGCTCTCAGGTGGAGGAACAACATTTGAGCTCTGGGTTACCATCTGGCGTAGGGTTTGGTTCTCCTGGCGGAGTGCAATCATCTCAGCACGTAAGGCCTGCATCTCATCACGAAGACTGGTGTCCTCATCCATCTCCGATTCCGAAGAGCCTGAAGCCTGGCGTCTCAATCTGTTAAAGATGGCGTCACTAGGGCGCAGCGTACCTGTTCGTCCGGAAGTCGGCTTAGTAGATGATGCCAGAATGCCAGAAGTTCTGTGGTGATGTGAGAGTGACACAAGGAACCAGCCCAACTCCCGTCCAAATGGATACTGGACTGGAGGTGAACCAGCTCCCAATGCCACAGGTTAGCTCACCCCTGATTAATGTGGCATCAGGACAGTGCAAGCACTGACAGGGGGAGCCTGATAGTCTTTGGCTAGAAGTTCTCTGCAGACAACTGGAGCAAGAAGAGTTGCGAGTCGAATCCAGGAGCAGGAATCCAGGAGGCAGCAGAATGCAAGGGAAGGCGGGAAGGCAAGGGGACCAAGAAGGACCAAGAACCCAGAGAAAGGAACAGAGAACAACTGAGAGGGGGGAACCACCCCAGCAGGAAGGGAGCAAGGAGAAGGGAACCAGGGGGACCCCCTACCCGGGAAAGGAAGGGCAGGTCTAATACCGAGGAACTGGAAAAACCAGGCAGGACAGAGCGGAACTCAGAGGAACTGGAAAAACCTGGCAGGACAGAGCGGAACTCAGGTCAAGGCAAGAGCAAAGCAACGATCCGGTCAGACCACGTTGAGACCCGGTTTGATCAAACCACCGGGCTCCTTAAGTAGGGCCTCCCACACCCGGGAGGCTTGGAACGCAAGCCGTGCTGTTTCCCAGGTGCTGGGAGGCCCAAAGCGAGGCTTGGGCCGCAAACCGGCCAGGAGCCGAGAGCATCGTGTACCGCGCATGCGCGGAAAGCGGGAAGGGGTCGGCCGCGCATGCGCGGAACGGCACGCCCCGGGAACCCGGAAGAGCGCGGGACCCGGAGCGGCCGACCGCGTACGCGCGAGACCAAGCGTCCCGAAGATCCAGGAGCAACCGGTACCCAGGACCGCCCCGTACCCCCCAGGCGAAAGCGGGGGTAAACCCTCCAAGGCGTGGCATGCCGCATCAGGTAAGAGGGCTGGAACAAGCCCGGGTTGGGCGGCGTGACACTAACCCTGAGACGAACTCCACTGGACCATCTTTCCCAACTGGCTGTACTTCTTTGCTGCTGCAGGAACTGAGTACAAGGGGTCGAGAAATCCGTAGTGGAGTGAAACGTCTGTGATCCGGCCAGAAGCACCAGGAGTCTCCTTAGTACCCTCCAGAATCAGGACGACCAGAGCTGGAGTCCCCTCACCAGAGTGCAGGACTCAAGGAGTGAAGGAAGCCCAACCGGTATCCAAGATCCGCAGTGGTGTTGTTCACCGAGAGCTGAAACCACAGAGTGCCGCTGATCTGAAAAGAGCCCGTAGCTGCCACCGACTTCAGAATTGCTGCCGCAGGTGTCCTCCAGGCATCCTCCCTCTTGTCCCCACGACTGAGGGCAAGGAACCCAGGATCTGCATCGCTGCAATCAGACAGAAACCAGCTGGACGACCACTCTTCTTCTAACCAAAGGTACTGTTCCGACTTGGGGTACTTACCTCAGTCTATTTAGCTTTGCTCTTCTCAGTTGAGACTTGGAGTAGCTACTTTGCTATAGTTAATTTCAGCTCTACCCTTCACAAGTGTCGCTTGTGACCCTACAGTAATTTTTTCTTCAACCAACTCTCTAACTTTGTGCAAGACTTTGTCATCTAAGAAGTGCCTCAGCTCCATAGACTGTGCTCCAATTGACTTTGGCTGTCCTGGCTCCCTGCAGACTCTTCTAGTCCATTTGACTTTGATATTTACTGTCCCTCAGAGGTGATAACTTGGTTTTTAACTATTATTGCTGGAAAAGGTTTTTGTCTAGACTTAATTGGAAGATTTAAGTGCTTACATGCTCCGAGAACCTGTTTAACTGTTTTCCTTCCCTTAACCTTTCCTTTCTACAAGCCTCAGAATGTACTAGTGATACATAAATGCCATTACTGTCCTAGTTAGTGAAGTCATCTCAGGGTGTAGGAAGTGTGTAAGAAGCATCTTTAAAAAGTATCTACTAGCTTTGTATTGATTCAGGAAAAGTATTTTAAAGTATATTTGATGGTTACATATATTGTCCCTTTTAAAGAATGCTTATTTAAAAACGGTTGTTGAATAAATAAATAACTATTTATAACTGATACCTTGAGTATAGGTGTTACTTGGCTACTTGTATTTGCAAATTTCATTGGTATAGCTCTACAGCTCACATTTACCCCTCTTGAGATAAGCATAGCTGCTCGGTCACACTACCAGCTTGTGTAGTACAGGTGTATACCAAAAGGTGGGTTACCTAATACCAAGAGGACAAGTGTTGTGTAGTCGCCCACAGGGTTACTACATCAATTCTTTTTTTATTTTAGTTTCATTTATTGTGCATTTAGTTTAAATTATTAAAACTTTAAGCTTTTTTCATATCAAAATACATTTCATTACTTGTCAAACAGACACATCCAGTACGTTTAAAAATGCACACTTTACATCGAAGTATAGCCACGTATCATTTTTTTCAACGGATCGATGCATTTAAAAAACATCTTCTATTTTCTGAATTTCTTTCCATATATCATGCACTGCTGTACATGCTACCACGGATGTTGCTCCATAGATAAATGACCAAAATTGGTTGTCTGAAAGGTTCACAAGTTTACCTAAAAATGTCCGTAACCCTTTTCATACTTTTCAACAGACCGTACATGATTGTAGGGATTATACTAGTTCTGTATATTTCTAGTATACCGGCCGTGTTGTTTCCCCCACAGTGACTTACGTAGTGCTTTACACTAGCCACTTCTTCCACAATTTATCACTGACTTTTCCATAATGGATATTTCCTAAGGAGTGTGCTGATATAAAAAATCCCAAATAGTTGTACTCCTGTACGTTTGCTATTACTCGCCCTCTCGCACTGTGTGTTCCTCCTTACATCTCTATCCCTTAGCCCCATCACCTTCTCCCTCTTTCTTTTCTCCTTACTTGTGCCACTCAGTTGGAATTTCCTCTCCCTTGATTTCAGAACTATCCCATCTATTAAGCAATTGAAGACAAATTAAATAATCTTCTATAATTACAATGTTGTGCCTTAGCGTGCTTCTTGAACCCAGTGATTTTGTGACAGCACTTAGTTGTCTGCATGTCAAACATATCTGACCACAGCAAAATGGCGACAGGCTCCAATTCAATTTCAGGTAATCCTTTTTCAATTTATATGGATTCCTCCAAAATTACAATGTCTAAAAGAAAAATGTTTTTCGAGGAAAGAACATCCGGAGTTTACCAAAATGATTATCATAAAGCAGAATGGCAAAACCACAGAACTCTTCGACCCAGACGATGTCCACAAATGTCCTGGCCAGTTAGATCTAGAAGGTATGGCTGTTACGGCTCCACCTCCATCAGAGCCTCAAGACCTAAGGTCTATGACTGGGAAACTTCACCAGCACTGCACTGGCTCATCTACACTATGAGAGGACAGTAGCTCTCAGAAAACCTTACATGAAGAAGAAGTGGAGAGACTGAGGCTGTAAGCCGGGATCTCCTAATAGGCCTCCTTACAGGAAACAAGTAATTTCAGGCAGAGAAAGATGATTACTTTTTTCAGCTAACTCTCTTTCAGAGAAATGTCTGGAGTAATTTCTTGGGAACCTTAAAACCATAATTTATTGTATTTTATTATCTAGAGTTAGTGATGGGTGACTGGGTTTTGAGTTGTATCAGACATGCTCTCCTCACAGGTTATAGGCATTTACAGTTTGTCTTTTATTGACTCTCAATGTAGAAGATGTAGTTGCGATTTGGTGAAAATGTGCATGTTTTTTATGCATTTACTATTCATTTTGTCCTTGCATTAATTTGCAGAAGTTTTAATTTTTTGTCAACCTTGTTTTTGTTTTTCATCATTGCTTTATCTTCCCACCTTGTAGCATGCTTGGTTACATAGCACTGTTATGTTCCTTGGGATGACCCCTAACCCTGTATTATAGTTTTTGGCTAGTTTTCATTCAGCTATGTCAATTTTACCCTTTCGATCCTTTTTCTTGAAATATTATTCCTCCCAGATTAAATTATGGCAAATCTTAAGAACATCTCTCTTAATGGTAACGGCAAGAGTAATTACATTGAGCGGAAAAATATATTCCATTATCTAAAATCATTTCATCCTGATATAGCCTTGCTACAGGAGGTCCATTTATTGAAAGATAAGGCTTATGAGCTCAACAGGAACTGGATTGGTATTTTAGGTTTTCCACTGTTGTAGGGCTAGTGGTTAGAAATGTGGGGTGGCGATAGTAATAAAATGGTCTTGAGGAAGGTAGGTTTCTGCATCTTGGGGGTAAAATCCTGGTGATAGGGTCCACATATGCTCTTAATGAGAGGACAGGTGAGTTCCTTTCTCACCTGACTGTGTTATCAGTGAATTTGGGAGGGGATTAGAATATTACTTTAGATGCAAATCTGGATGAATTGACCACACCCAATTTGACACATTGCTGGGATACAAATAGTCTGAGGGTTAAATTACTGGACAATGGATTGGTTGAGCTCTGGTGTCACGACTCGCTCCCTTCGCTCCCATTCCCACAACTTGGGGACATGATTTCGGGTTTATCCCCTACTGGACTTTCCCTCCGAACCTTATGCTACAGTGCTGTGATGAATTGGGAGCGCTAACTCCCTATTTTCCAAGCTACTTCCCGTCCGGATCAATTCCAGGTTTTCGGCAGCCAGCATGCTTCTTTAATCGAATGACTATGCTTCCCAGAATGCCTGGCCACTGCTTCACCTCCACCCTTGCAGGATAAGGTTGGGTGGAGGATAGGCAACACCTGTGGCTGCAGGTGCAGCAATCAGCTACCTGAGGCGTGTGCTCGTTTACCAGCTTTAAAAGCCTCAGTTTGCTTCAGTCCAGTGCTGGTCATTGATGCAGTGTTCCCGTTTTTGACTGGTCCCTTGTTCCTGGTTCTTTGCTTTGTGCTTAGTTCCTAGTTTCCATTGTTTGTTCCTTACCTTGGATTTCGAATTTATGAGCTTAATTGATTTCTGCTTTCCAGATTTCCCTTTCTGTCCGCCTCTGTTTACAGGCATCTTTTCTCAGTACTTTTCCCTTTGGTGCAGCCCAGTTTGCCTGTGTTCTTTATTTCTTTGACTTTGTCCTTTTCTGCTGTAAACCTTGATGGTTTAGTCTTTCCTCTTAATAGATTAACTTCCTGCCTTTTTCCTTGGATGGGTGGGGGAAGTTTGACTTTGTAATTTCGTTTTGCCTGCTCCTGCTCCTTTACTTTCTCTTGGAATCCATTCCATGTTTTCCCTTGCACTTCTGCATTTATTTCCCATTGATTATTAGGTGTGGTGTGCTGTTGTAGCTAGCTCCTGTGTGAATGCCTATGTTTTCATCACTATTCTATAATCACTATTCCTGCTTGCCCCTTGTCTTGAGTCTTATGTATTTAGTTATCCTCCCATTGCTGTTATAGCCTTTCTGGGTCCCTGTTTGATCAACAGGGTTCTTGGGCTTGCAGGCATTCAAGTGGTATTTCTCGTCCTCGTGAGTACTGTTTTTAAGTTCTCTTATTCAATACCATCAAGAGTGTTAGCTCACAGATCCTGTCGTTGCTTGCCCTCTACGTGGGCTTAGCGCTGTCAGTACCTCTAATAGCAATTGTGGGTAAGGAGCTTGCCGACTTTCCTTGCAATCATAAGGAGCTTCTAAGTGCTTATCCCACATCCCTTTTCATATATTTGTATTGTTGTAACACTCTGTTTGCACTCCTGGGTTTTAGTATACATGAGTTTTGGTTCCTATGTGCATGTTGTTTGACTCAAAGCTATTCATTGTGTGTTTTTGTGCACATTTCCCTTGCCATAATCGCTGCCTTAGTCCTCACATGACATCTGGAGACTGTTTCAACCCAAAGGTAGGGTATACCTTTGTGTGAAGTATTAAGGGCCCTTTTTTCGTGTAATGATTTTTATGTTACTTCTCAAAACCTACTTTATACAGTTATTTCCTGTGAAATCCTGGCAAGTGGTATTATTGATCATGGCTATATTCTTGTTAGTCTGGCTTTTGATATTGACAGACCTCAATACACAAAGCGGTGAACAAATGTGGGTATCTCCTAGGAGCCATACAGGGAAAAAGAGTTTTGATGGACTTCCTTTAGGACAGGGTTGTCCAACTCCAAGCCTCAAAGGTCGGTTCCATGTCGTGTGTTCAGGATACTCCTCATTAATATTCATGAGATACATTTGCATACAATGGTTTTAAATGTATGCACATTTTTCCTCATGAATATTAATGAGGGATATCCTGAAAACCTGTCAGGATCCCTGCCCTTGAGGTCTGAAGTTAGACAACCCTGCTTAAGCAGTATTTAGATTTGAATGATGGCTTGGATAAACACTGTTTTTTGTGGGTGATTGTATTGTATTGCATTCGTCATTTGTATAGCGCCCTTTCCCCATTTGTATGGCCTTAATGCGCTTTGTGGTTGGAATGCCCTCGGGGACCGTAGTGCGTGTGTGGGAGATTCTAAGAGTTGATTTATAAGATGCATGTGTGCCTTTTGCCAGGTTAGGACTTAGGTGGGCTGACTAAGCTCCAGTAAGCAGCCCAGAGCACAGGCACGTGGGCGGGTGCTGTTGATGGTTTAGAATAGAGTGCTAGTACCGGGAATTCGATGTGGGCCCAGTTAGCCCGACATTTTTCTTAGGTTGTCTCTGTATACCAATGGCAGAGGTGTTAAGGTTTGTCAGTGGTTTCTGTGTGGATGGCTTTGTGAGCTACTAGACCAAAATTGCACAGCCATAGCTGTATTCTAAAGTTCTTGGATGGGAGGCTGTGCCTGCAGCTTGTGTCCAGGGCGTGGTGCAGGGTATACATACCTTAAACTCAGATGGAGTTCATCTTCAATGTTGTTTTTCTGGGTCCAATGTGATTGGCTCGTCTCGCCAGTTGTGGTTTCCCTAGAATGAAAGTCTGAGCAGTTGGAGAGGGGCCCGGAGGGACAGGGAGTTATGTACGATCATCTGTGGGTGAGGGAGGGAGATGGATCTATCACGGTGTGCCGCTGCACACGCTGCCAGCATCCGTGGCGGTTTGGTGGATAGGTGTGCTCTTGGGTCAGTATAGAGTGCAAGAAGGTTTCAGGGGGGGAAGGGAAGAGCCAGATTTTGAGGGTCTTTCTGAATGCCAAGTGATTGTCAATGTTGCGGATGTGCAGGGGCAGAGAGTTCCAGATGATCAGCGTTTGGACGGCGAAGGAGGATAGAGATGCTGTGCCAGACCACAGTGCCCTTGAGCGATGGTAGCGAGATACTTTGTCTTGGAGCAGTTCCGGGCCAGTGTTGTGGGTGGCACGTGAGTGATGCACATGGCTTTAAAGGTAATGTGTCGACCAATAGGGTGTCAATGGAGGAGTCTTAGTGTAGGGCTGACGTGTTCTCTGGGACAGTTGCAAATGAGCAGGCGGGCCACAGTGTTTTGGATTCTTTGCAGTTTCTTTAGCTGAAACGCCAGTGCGCCCAGGTAAAGGCAGTTTGCATAGTCTAAGCAGGAGTGATGATGGAGATGATGGCCGAGAAATGGTGAGGAAAGGTGAGGCATGGGAAGAAATGCCTGAGGATGTGTAGGTGGAAGAAGCAGGTTCTGGATACAGAGTTGATTTGCTGCCAGAGGGATAAATCCATGTCCAGTGTGCATCCAAGGTTTTTTACCGTGGTGGAGGTTGCAGGAGGTTAGGGCGGGCTACGGAGTGAGGCCAGGGAATAGGTTGGGAAAGGAGCAATGTTTTCCTGCACACTAGGATTTCTGTTTTCCCAGGATCGAAGATGAGGTAACTGGTCATCCTGTAGTCAATATCAGAGAGGCATGATGACAGATCTGGATGTTTGGAGCCTGGCGATTTGGGGATTTTAAGGATGATCTGGGTATTGTATGTGTAGAGATTGTGGGAGCGGATGAGTGCGGGATAGTGGGTTCAGATTGATGTTGAAGAGGACGGGAGATAGGGGTGCTCCCTGTGGGACCCCTTTTGGTACTGGTCGGGAGGTATACGTGAAAGGGTGGAGGAGCATGATTTGCGAGTGATTGAGATGAAAGAGGAGATCCAGGTGAGGGCAGTGTCTTTGATTCCTATAGAGTGCAGCCTTTCTAGGAGAATGGTGCAGTCAATGGTATCGAAGGCAGCAGAGAGGTCAAGGAGAATGAGTACAGCACACCCTTCCACGTCTGCTGTTCTTTTTAGGTCGTTCCATATGGACACTAGGGAGGACTCTGTTCCTCAGAGTGGTCTGAAGCCGAATTGGGCAGGGTCAAGGAAGTGGTTGGCTTTGGTGAAATGGCTGAGTTGCTTGTATGCTGTGTGGTCCATGAGTTTGCCCATGAAGCAGGTGTTGGAAATGGGGCGGTAGCTCTGTGGGAGGAGTGGCTTGAGCGAGGGTTTTTTCAGGAGAGGTTTGATGTAGGAGGTTTTTAAGGCTTGCAGAAAGGTCCCCGATATTAGGGAGTGGTTAAGGATAGAGATTGCGATAGTGCCTGCACAGGTTGAAGCTAGGATGTTTTTGAGGAGGGTGGGCAGACAAGGGTCTTCAGGTGACCCAACTGATGTCTTTGTGCTAGTAGCCAGAGGAATTCATGGTGTGAGATTGGAGAGAACGAGGCAAAGGTTTGCATCAGAAATGAGTTTGGACGGAGAACGGGCGGTGGGCGAGTAATGGGGCAGGGCATTATTTCTAATTTAGAGATGATGGCAGAGTGTCTGTCGATAGTGATGTTGTGCAAGTGTTCCGTTAAGGCATCGCATATGGATTGGGAGTTGGGCGGAGGGGGGTAGACCAGCCTGGAGAATTGAATTCAGAAATGATTCTATGCAGTTCCTTGCTTGGGTTGCAAGAGTTCAAGAGTCTGTTCCCATAGAATGCTTTCTTGGTTTTTATGATTTGCAATCTGTAGGCCCTTGTTAGTCTTGCTAGGGCTGTTTTGTTTTGGGTGGTCGGGTTGGTTCTCCAGGTCCATTTAAGAAGATGCTTGAGGGTTTGTAGCAATTTGAGGTTGGTGGTGTACAACGTGGGTATGGGACTTGATCTCTGAGAGGCCATTGTATTGGAATGTGGGATGCAAGGGTGTTAGAGAGATAGTGGTCAAAGAATTAGATGGGGGGGGTGCTTCCTGGAGGGAGAGTCCTGGGATTGAGCTGAGGAGGAACCAGATGTTGAAATCACCTAGAATGTTGAGCGCTGGTTGTAGGTTGAAGGTAGTTTTCAGACTATCACAGAGGAAGTCTGCAATGTTTTTGTTGTAGCCAGTGGTCTGTAAATGAGTAGGAAGCTGTGTGAGGTGGAGGGTGAGAGTTGGTGTTTTACAAGAAGTATTCATAGTCTGTGGTGCTAGTTGAGGTGTCCTTGATAAGCAGAGGAAATGAATGTTTGTGTAAGGTTGCAAGTCATCCACCTCTTCTTGATCTGTTCCGAACAATCAGGTTGTAGCCGGGTGGGAAGGCCTTGTGTTCAATGGGTTCATAATCGTCAGCAAACCAGGTCTATGTGATGAAACGGACGTCTGGTTTTTCGCCTGAGATTAGGTCAAAGATGTCAAATTTGTTTTTAGAGCTTGACCTGGCGTTGATGAGGGCGAAAGAGATTTGGTGGGTGTGTTTGCAAGTGCGGAATGGGTATAGGTGGGGAGTATTGATGAGTGGAGGAGGGGGTGGTCCGGGGAGCATGGTAGTGTGGGGGGTGTTTGCGGTGGTTTGAGAGTAAGGGGTAGTCGGAGGAGGGCATGGGGGGCGGTTGTGGACACGGGGGGGAAAGGGAGGAATAGTGTTAGGACCAGGAAGGGCCTGACATGGGTGATGTCCGGGCCTTTTCTTGTCTTTCGGGCGGCCCATGGGGTGTGGGTGAGGGTGGGCTGGGGACTGTGGAGGTCTGGGTTTTGGCCAGGGCTGCCCTTGCTGCCCTAAGCAAAGGGAAGCGAGAGTTGGGTGTGGGGGGGATGTTGTTTGTGAGAGGTGAGGGTGCAGGTGAGGCGGTAGCGAGGGGGGTGTAGAGTAGGAGTGTTGGCTTGACTGGGTAGATGGGCAGTGCGGGAGGCTCAGGGGGTGAATGTTTTCAACTCTTGCTCTCTATCGTGCTTCTCCTGCTTGTGTGGAGCAAGATCTATGTGGAGGTTGGAGCAGGAGAGAAAAGGGGTAAGGGGGCTCAGAAAGGGTGGAGGGGTGTACACATTGGGGCTTTTTGAGGGTGAGGGGTGACTGCAAGATGAAGTGGAGAGTTGGGAGGATGGGCTGTGCTTTGGAGGGGGATGGAGTAGGGTGTGGTGAGTATTTGGGCAGTGTGTGGGATGGTGTCTATCTCGTGGGTAGGATGCATCTTTAATTGGGAGGTCACACACATATGGACAGTGCAGCTGGGGTTGGGTGTATCTAGATTTCGGATACGTGTATAGTGGGAGAAACATCTAAAATGGGGGCACAACAGTAAAGGTAAAAACACCTAGATTTGAGATAGCCCGGTAGAGGGCGAAACGCTTAAAATGGGGGCACAACAGTAAATACAGAAACACCTAGATTTAGGATGCCTGTATATAGGGAGAAACACCTACAATGGGGGCACAATAGTAGATGCAGAAACAACTAGATTTGAGTACAGAGCTTAAGATGGGGACGCAAGCGTTAATTAATTGGTACTTAGTGGTTGGGGTGCAGCAGTGATAGGACTATTACTTACTATCCAGCAACCTTGGTAGGTTATCTTATGAAGCTGAGAGGGGCTGTGGGGCTTTCCGGAATGCAGTAATTGCTATATTCCCCACCCAGACCATTGTTACATTGTCAGTTGCTGCTGGTTGACGGCCGCAAGCTTCCCATGTGAACACGGGCAAACACAGTCTGGAGCTGTTTCTTCGGGAGCTGCTGTGATTAATGAGTGATGATTCCTCACAGAAACCTGGTCTGGGACCTTCCTTATGTGGCCAGAGAACGGCAGATGCTTCCTGATCCCGACCCTGGGTGTGGTGCTCTGTGGGAGGATCACATGGAGGAGAAAACACACCAGGTAGACTGTGAAACCCCCCTATTCAACTTTCCCTGTAATCCCACACTTTTGGTGGCTGTTTGCCAAATTACAGAAGTTAAAAGAGCTAGCTTTTCTGTAGGTGACTACAAGTCCCATAGGAAGAGGGCTGAAGAGGAATGCCGTTGCAGTAGTGAGGCAATTAAGCCTAAGAACCCACACCTGAAAGAAACTGGGAGGCATAAAAGGCCCCCTCAGGTGCAGGCACATGGAAGGAGAGGAAGGAGCTGGAACGGTGACTGGAGTGCGAGCTGTAGCAGTGATAGCAGAAGGAAGAAGGCACGAGGCTGGCAAGAAGTGGGAGAACAAGAGGGACGCCTTTAATGAAGAAACACATATAAAAAGGAGGTAATTAAGGAAAGTTATACAAAGTTATAAATCCCTAAATAGGGTCTCACTGGAACTAGAGAAAAGTAGGCTGCGACAAACGTATAGAAATTGGTCATGGTCGCAAAAGTTTATTCGCCTACAGAATGATGGAGAATAGAGGCTGAAGGCTGTGGGAAAGGCTAACTCTAGACATTTCTGGTCCATAGTTAACAAGAGAGAGTTGAGGCAACCGAGCACCCAGAGCAACGTAATTCAAGAGTCGGTATGGGTAGATCATTTCTCTTCTCTCTGTGACCTATCAGACATGATGCCCGTATCTAATTCCTATAATGGTATTTGCCTTCTGAACTTTACCCAGGACTCTATAAAGGAAGCTATAAAGAAATCCTCTGGATCTAGAGCATCCAGGTCCAACGGGCTCACAAATCATTTCTTACAATCAGAAGTTGCCCTATGGTCCAAAATATGATATCATCTTTTTCAGGAGGTGGTCAGCTCAAGTACCCTACCAGAGTCGTGGAGGGCTGCGGTAGTGATACCAATCTATAACAAGGGACATCAGGCAGATCCAGAAAATGATCGCCTGATCTCCCTCCTTGATTCCAACAGCAAAATATTTGTGGGGCTGGTTCTGACAGACTGGGTAGAAAATCAGGGTATCCTATCAAAGAATCAAATCGGGTTCCGAACGGGTCTGTCTACGACACTCAATGTCCTTTCAGAAAGGTGCACCAGGCTTGTTTGGGGCATGGGTTGATTTGTCTGGGGCTTTTGAAACAGTCAATAGAGCCCGACTGTGGCAGAAACGGAGACAGTGGGGACGCCCCGAATCACTCTTCGCTTTAATAATTGAACTCCAAGAGTGGTCTTATTTGAGAATAAATAGGCCTACTGATTGGGTTCAAGAACAAATACATCTCTGACCTTATAGTGGTAGACGATTTACTCTATGGAGTGTTGGCTGCCTCTGTAACATTAAAAGACAAAAGGACTTACATACTAATTATTAATGTGTACTGTAACTATGCAGAATATGACCAATCTGTAATAATTGACCATATTGATGACATTCTAATCGGGTGCACAGAGAGGAGGCCTGATGGCCTTATTCTAATTGCAGGCGATTTTAATACAAACTGAATATCCCTCCTGAAAAACGGTGAATTCTTGCAAAGCTATAAGGTTGAGTCTACTCAGGACCCAAAGGGGAAGAAATGGTAGGAATGCTTTGAAGGTTGGAACCTAAATATGTTGGGGGGGGTGAGGGGAACAAAGGGTGGTAAATTAAAATACTTTGAGCAATGGGGTCACGTCTTTCATCATTGATTTTATTTTTATATCTGAGGAATGTGAATAAGAGTACTAACTTTGAAGTGAAATGTGGTTTACCGAGCAATCATGCAATAGTCTCAGTAGTACTACTGTGTGACTTAAAGATGGTAATAATTAAGAAAATGAATGAAGTCATTATCTCAGGGGGCAAAATCAGAATAATTTTGGCCCAGAAGGATATTCACGAGCTCAATGAGAAACTTCTGATAAACCTCTTAATGCCTCAGGGAGAGGTTGACAAATGCAACACCTCCCAGGCATTTTAGAAAATCTTCTTTTTCCTAGGAAATTCATCCAACAGAACAGTAGGCCTGATTACAATCCTCTCATTCAACAAAAAAAGAGGAAATTTAGATGAAATCTAAGAAGAATTATCTGCAAGAGTGATGTAGGACCCTCGCTTGACAGGGAAAAGAGGAGACTTAGGCAAGCCTATGGGCATAAATTGAAGACCATCAAGGCAATGAACTACCAGAGAGAGGGAAAAGAATGCTCGCCTGCCTGGTCACGAAAAGTTATGTAAATTACTGGAGGTTCATTAATCAGGGAAAACATTTCCAGAATATAGCACAAGCGAACCCTATAAACGAGCAGATATGGTCCTCACCCTTTTCGCTTTTATATAATCGCCCCATGGAGGCCCTGAAGAATTGGGATGGGGTAGATGCAGAAGACTGTTCCATGGTATTTTCTATTAAAGATATTGAGGCATTGATCTGTAGCAGAAGTAATTCCAGGGCCCCGGGTCCTAATGGACTTAGTAACAAAGAAATGAAGGAACCTCCCGAACTTTGGGCAAATATTTTATATAACTATTTCCAGTCAATTGTACACTTAAAAAGTACACCAGCATCCTGGAAAGAAGCACATATATATAAGAAAGGTGATCTGGAGGCCCCGGAGAACTAAAGGCCAGTGGCCCTGATGGACTCTGATTCCAAACTATTTGGAAGTTTACAACTCTCCAACTTAGAAGAATGTGCCAAAATGTATGACATCTTGAAACCCAACCAAGTGGAATTCCGGCCGGAGGTAGGTACCAATTTAGCGGGCTGGCTGATTAATCACATCCAATGTTTGGTATGGCAAGGAACATACAAAGAGACCTATCTGGTGTCAGTGGACCTTTCCCTAGCCTTCGATCATGTAAACAGGGATACCCTATGGAAAAAACTTGAGTGGGGCCTGCTGAAGGGATTGTTTATTTATTTTATTTGTAATGTGTTGGAACAGAGCCCTTAGGAATGGCAGCACGAGACCAGACAAACAAACACGAAACATAGAAGGTAATGGACAGTTAGATGAGAAACAGGGCTCCTCATTCAAGTAGGATAGTCTTCAGCGTACGTTTGAAAGCTGTCAGGGAGGAACAAGTTCTCAAGTCAGGCGGAAGTGCATTCCAGAGGCGAGGAGCAGCCATAGGGAAGCAACCTTCCGATACCCTAGCCAGATTGGCTTTTGGGGTCAGAAGGCGGCCAAAGTTATTGGATCGTGATGTACGTCTGACAGGGAGCCATGCCAGCATAAAAGTCAGTTAAGCTGTGCGTTTGCCAAAAAGACAGGAGTGCGCAATGCACAGCGTAGGAAGACCATTTACTTTCTAATTGGAAGCCAGGCAGGGATCTTCTTGCTACGGACACGTGGTCCGATGTGTGTAGGCCCCACACCACTCTGACGGCATTGTTCTGTACAACCTTGTGGCGATTCAGTACCTCCTGACCTACTCCCTGTGGGAGGCTCGAACAATAGTCCAGACAAGACCCAAAGATGGCTCGGGCCAGAGTGGTGCAACTGCTAGCATCTAGGAAAGGGCGGATTTGTGCCAGGAGCTTGATTTCATAGGAGGAGCAGGAATGCAGATGACTAACATGAGATTTCATGCTCAATTCCTAGTCAACAACTCCAAGCATCTTGACCTTTGTAAGGGTTTTAAGGAGGCAATCAGCTACTTTAAAGTTTGGAATGCCGGGTCTAGTTTGCAGAGTGTCTGAGCAGTGCCAACGATCATGATTTCCATTTTTGAGTTGTTAAGTACCTGACCATTATGCAGCATCCACCTATGTATGAGATTATAGGTGGAGTTGATTGTCAAGGATCCAGTCACATGATTGCCAGTGAGAGGGATACGAAACTGGGTGTCATCAGCATAGTTTGCATAGATCACATGATTGGAGTCCAACAGGTCAAAAAGAGGCAGGGAAAAATATAAAAAAGCTTGGGGGATAGACATGAGTCCTGGCGTGATCCCACAGTTAAAACAAATCCCTCCATCGCAACATTGTCACAATAGAATTTCGCTGTTCCCTCTGACAGAAAAGAGAGAACCCATTCAGCCGCATTGGGAGAGAAAGCTGCAGATTCTTGGGAGTCTGGTGACTAACATAGCATGGTCAACTAGATCGAAAGCCGCAGTCAGGTCCAGAAGCATCAATATTGCTGTTTTACCTTTATCAAGATGTTGCAAGATTTCGTGCTGTGATGACTTCTGAAACCTGACTGTCTATGGCTTAGAACATTGTGCTTGCCCAGAAAATCTTGAATTTGTTGATGAGCGACTTTATCTAACATTTTCAGGAGAAAAGGAGTGTTTGTTTTGGGCATATAATTGCCTGCCACGGATGGATACGAAGATGGTTTCTTCAGCAGAGGGGTGATCCATGCTCGCTTGATTGAGATGGGACCAAAATTATCCAGGAAAGATAGATTAATACATTTAGCACTTAAAGGGGCAAGAAGATGAGCACAAGATTTTAGAACAGCCACTGGGCAAATATCCCCTTTGCAGTTTGTTGGTTTTAGTTCGTCCAGCATGTCCAGGACCACCACATCAGATGCTTTAGAGAAGACAAAGCAATGTGTCTGGTCCAACAGAGTACCAGAACTGAGTACAGGCTTGTCATCTGATGAAGCACTGTTATTGGCCCCAATGTCATTTTTGATGTTTTCAATTTTTGTTTGCATGAAGTCCTCGATGTCCTTAAACCATTTCACATCCTTTTCGACAACGGAGGATGGTGGGCATGGGTTCTCTAGTTCCTTTATAATTCTAAACATTTCCCTGGAATTGGAGGAGGCCTCTGTAATTCTTGTCTCATAAAACATTTTCTTTGCTTCACAAATGGCCTGTTTATGTGTCTTTGCTGCCAAAGTGTAGCATTCCCTATCAGCAGAGCAGTTGGACTTGCACCAGTTCTTTAGGGTTCTGTCTTTCAGAGATTTTAATTTCTGGATGTCCGGGGAGTACCATTCTTTCGATGGTTTAGTCTTTACCCATCTATATTTC
This sequence comes from Ambystoma mexicanum, assembly GCF_040938575.1. NCBI lineage: Eukaryota > Metazoa > Chordata > Amphibia > Caudata > Ambystomatidae > Ambystoma > Ambystoma mexicanum. Next base: position 1,247,377,127 of record NC_090926.1, read on the forward strand.
AGCGGCGCAAGATTGTTCACTGCCCTGGACATCCTTTCGTCATAAACTGACGCGATTTTAGAGGCAGAATCAAAGGGGGCAAGATTAGCTATAACAGGGGCAAAGAAGGGACACATAGCCGAGGAGGTCAATTTACGTGGGTTGCGACAAGCACTTTTTACTGGAGGGTTCCTCTCCTTTTCAGGTAGTAAACCATTTGCTTGCTAAAAGGAGATGAAAGAGTGTTCAGACCACAGGCAAGGATTTACTTCAAAATTCTCTAGTGTCACCCCATGGGAGGCCACCAATCCAGAGTTCGGCCCCCTATGTGATGGTTATTTAATATGTTAAGTGAATTTTAAACTTTCTAATGTATCCTGGATGCCCTTTGCCATGCAGTCATCAGGATCATTATACCCGAGATTGAGATCTTCCTGGACAAGCACCTTTGAGAGAGGTTTCTGTGATGTTGAGATCCAACCACTGAAATACAGTAGAAAGTCTGGCATGTTCTGAGGAGGCAGATAGATCAGAAGTATGTTAAGTGTGGTATTATAATCAATTTGCATTTTAAAGTTCAAGGTTTCAGTCAGCAATGCTTAGCGTGTTAATCACACGGATATTCAAAGACTCATGAACAATAAGGGCAACACCCCCAGCTTTCCTTACAGGTCGATCAGCTCTTAAACTTCTATTTTCATGAGGAATGGCTCGTGTCAGCACCGGCCCTGCTGCCTCATGAAGCCAGAACTCTGTTATGGCACAGATATCAATTCCATGCATCGTAATGAAGTAGGAAACTTCTGTGGAATGTTTTTATCAAAGACCTGGTATTTAATAACAGGTATTTCAGTTTTTTTGTGATTTTCTACTTTAGTGCCAGCACCTCGGGTCCTAGAGGTGATAGGAACAGGGGAGGATTCATTTTGGTTCAGCGCTGAGACCCCTGTGCTTCATGAATTGAGCAAGATTATCATTTGTGAGGAAAAGAGGGTAGTCGGTATTTCAAAGGGACATTACCTTCTTCTGCAGAAATTTTAGAAGATTCGATTATTTTAGAGTCAGTCGAGTGAAAGTAAGGTCATATTTTCTTCGCCTGAGCCTGCCCATGCTCCTTAAGAATATCTGGTTGCAAGGAGGGGAGAGAGATGTAAGTGTCATTTGTAGTTGAAGGCAGTACAGTCATGATTCTATTGAGTGCTCCCCTGCTGGGAGCGTCGTCTTTGGCTGGGTGATAGATGAGACCTAGGTCACCACACCCGCCCCGGATGCAAATAACCAGCGATAACCATGCGCCAGCGCTAACACGCCCCCAACGTCATTTAAAGTGCTGATTATCCAGGGAAATGTAGTCGACAAGAACTACACTGTGCGGCTACAGCTCTGCAATGGGTGAGCAAAGCTGGGCTGAAGCAACAAGCTTCAATGGAGGCACAGGTATGTTGTTGGCACCACTGATTCACTTGCACAAACACTTGTGGATTAGGACCAGACTAAACCAGGAAGGTCTCCTCTCAGACAAGATAAACACTAATAACGGCCTACGTCAAGGCTGTACCCTTGCACCATTCTTATTTAATGCATATATGGCAGATTTGTGAGAACAGCTGTTAAAAGCCTACTTTATTGCCCCAAAGATTTTGGGCACAAATATCTTCTGGATAATGTATGCAGACGATATTATCCAGATGGACTGCACTTGGGTAAGTATTCAAAGACTGCTGAAGGCTTTCTGTGTCTACTGTGGTGAAAATGAATTGACTAAAAACACTAAGATAACCCAAATGATGACTCTGACAGCAGGGAAGCGTAGGGGGAAGAATGCCATCTGGCTAGGTGATGAAGGAGTAAGAGAAGTTAACAATATGAAATATCTATGCTTTGACATTTATAGTAACCGAGATAAAAAAGCAATCATGGAAGGTTTTTACCTAAAGGCATCTATAGCTGGGGCCCAGATGAGAACGTTTTTTTCTTGTGGTATGCCAAATGCAAGGTAACAAGTTTATTGCAATAGACTGAGGAAAAGCATGATAAGAGCCAGGCTCTCACTCCAGCATTCTCCAACGTTTGAACAGAAAACAGGAGTTCATATAGTACATATGAGTCATTGTGATGTCACAGTTATGAAAACCTTTCTCTCTTAATCATCGGCTCCCTCTACTAAGCTACATATGGAATCCTATGTGTACAACTACGGAATGGACAATCGTTGTCTAAGAACCCACCCATGAACCTTTCCCTAAAACAGTGTATTACTCATCTGTAGAAATTAATTGGTAGGCCCTAAATTACTTCTGCCGTGAAAAAAGACGTGCTCATTGAGAGAGACACGTGTATTGCCTTATTTTAATTAAATCAAATAGCCCATGTTACCTCTCATGCCATGAGTCGCCGAGGCTCAAGGCCTTGTTCGCAATCTGTGATCGCCATCCTGCTCGACAGATTTATGAATAATAATTTTGTGAGTCATCCTGCTCTTACCCTGCTAAGATTTCATTGCGGCATTTTTTTTTTTTCTTTAACCGTTTCTTGTGTCTTCCCTGTCAATCCTAGCCGATTGCAGAATACATTAATCTGCCAACTCCTTCTGATTTCCTGGGATGCCCAGTTCGTCCCATAAACTTGAAACGGTTTGCTGTGTCTTTGCAACTTGATTAATCTGACAGCTGATTGTTCACAATAATAACTAATTCTGTCATGTACACTCCCTGCAAAGGCTTGGCCTTGACATTCCTTTGGGTAGCCACCATCTAGCCGGCTACAGCATTTTCCCTGGTTTGTTCAAGCGTGCACGACTGGGCTTTTCTTAAAGTTGCAAAGCTGAATTCTCTGCTGGTGCAAAAATAGCAACTGCTTGTCACGTTTTCTGTTGCTCTGCAGGACACATCTGCTCTGCATTTATTTGCTGTCTACCGAGTCCCAGTGCATTGGCTGTCACATAACATTTCTACATATGGGCATGCTGCAACCTCATTCCTATCTATAGAAATGCTGCCCTACTAGTCTCGTGCGTCCCTCATCCTTGGTACACGTTTACCTGCCACCTAGTCTTTTCTATATAAAAAGACACACTAATTATGCAAGCTAATGTCTCCTCTGTCCCTACTTGTGTAGCAAAACTAACTATTCTTTGTGCCAGTTGCATTTCCAGAAGATTTTAAAGTGCAGTTTCAAATGTGTTCTTTCTGATTTTGTAAATCTGTTTTTTCTGGGGAAGGCAGGGGCGTACCTGCTCTCTAGCCAACAATTGCCCCACTACATTCTACCCTCTGGTTGAGTCATCAACCACACCTTCATTTTCTCTCATCGTATTATAACCATCCTTGGGCAGCCACACTCAGTTGACCCCCCCCATACCCCTCTCATGTTACCTCATTGTGCTAGGCATTCTGCTGGACTGCATGTCATAAGCCAGTACTCGCCATTGTCGTCACATTTCATCCAGTGCACATTGTAGTTATGGGTATCTTTTGGGCATGTAAACAATGCTCCAGGTTGTGTAATTTGGGGCCCCAATGGGTACATGGGACAGTAAACGTCCTCATCTGTTTGAGTGCACTGATGCACGGTGTCAGCCACATTAAACATTACTGTCATTTGAAGTGTCTTCTTGACAGTCTTTTTACATTGGCTTATTGCTATTCTCAAGATGCAAAAGGCCATTAGGACCAGTACCAACATTGCCAACTAAATTCTGAATGCATCTTTCAGCCATGTAGGCATCCAGGAGAATAGATAACTGAATCAGCTATTCAGTCCTCAATATCATCCACTTCCTCCTCCATTTTATCATGCAGCTCTTTCAGGGAGTAAGTACATGGCCTCTGTCAAGTTCCCATTCTCCTCATCATGTGCGGTTGAATATGTACAACAACTTGGCCACATCTTTGCACACACTCCTCCTTCCATGGCTGTGAGGAAGTCCAGAACCTACCTGCTCTGTAGAGTCATTAATCTGACTGCTCTTAACTCCTCCTTGATGGCATTGAAGCCTTTTATTGTGGCATTAACAGTGTGTAACAGTTCCCATCTAGTTATCTGGATCCAATGTGAATTTGCTGCTGCTTGCAGGCCAGACATTACAAAGAATGTAAAGAACATTGTTGTTTTACCAAATAGCCTGTAACTCTCTGGTATTTCATTGAATGCAGCATTGGCTTCCCTGGAAAAATAGTTAGTTCTCTTTGTGCGTTTTATGCCTATGGATCTTTTCTCCCTGATGTGTGCCATTGAAGGAAATGTCCCAATGTCAACCTCACTTTGTGGTATTGCAAGTGCTGGTGCATTTAGTAACACTATTGTACATATGCCACCCCAGTTGTGTGGAAGCTGCATGTAGGCTCTTGTACCGTAGGCCCAGTAATGGTCCATCAGTACAGCTGTGCCAACTTTCATACCTGGCAAATCCATTAATACTTTTGCACCCTTCATTGTCACCAGGCTTTACTGAACCATTATTTCTAAAGCATAATGTTGGTGCTTGCAGTTTGGTTATGGGTAGTGGTCCTGCTTCATCCTCCACCCATGTTCAACATTTTGCAGTTTTTTAAAAAAAAAAACAACAATTTTTATTAACTTTTACAACTACCAATCAACAGAAAAACAAACCCATTAGTGCATGTCATATAAAGTCAAGCATCATATACAATATCGTAAAATGTCCACTGTCTCCCCATTACCCTCCCCTCTAACTCGGGCCTACTCCACTTCACCATCTCTGTCACGAGCTTTGACACTCTCCTCCCTGATGGCTACAAGATCCTCTCAGCACCCAGATCCTCCCGGTCCAGTGGGGGGATAGCCCTGATCTTTCCTGAGTGGATTCCTGCTTGTATCATTCCCACTCAGACCGACTCCTCTTTTGAATGCCTTGTCTCTAGGCTTTCTCTCTCGCCTACCCTTTCTCTTACTGTGGCTACCATCTACCGGCCTCCTGGTCAAATCACTTAATTTCTCTATGAGTGGGCGACCTCTCCTCCTCCCTCCTGGCCTCTACCACTCAACTCCTCCTCCTCAGTGACCTCAATATACATTTAGACTCTCCTTGTTCCTCCTCTATACTCTTCTGTGACCTCTGCGACTCCCTCTCTGTCCATCCTCCCCTCTGGCCCGACTCACTCTGCAGGGCACACACTCGATGTCTTGATCTCCTCTGACCTGCCCCTCTTCACCCCCCTGACCACACCTCTCTCCTGGAGCTATCACTCCCTCCTCTCCTCTTATCTCTCCCTCTCTTCCCCCCAAGCCAAGTCTACCCCAACACTGCCACCTACCTTCTCGGACATCTGGCCCATGAAGTGTGTGTCAGTTGAGGCTTTTGCCGCCACTCCCCCCCCCCCTCTGGCTGTCTCACAACCTGACACAGCCCTGTCTCTGCTCTACTCTTCAATTTCTGATACTCTTGATGCTCTTGCCCCTGTAATGAGGATCCGTTTGAAGTACAAAGCCAAGTGCAATTCCTGGAATTACTCTGACCTAGCTACACTTAAACGTAAGTGTAGGGCAGCTGAGAGGAAATTGAGGACTTCCTGTTCATCCTCTGACAAACTGGCCTGTCACCTGTTACAAAGGCAATACCCACTCTCTGTCCTCACCAAGAAGAGAGTCCACATTCAAGCTTGTGTCTCTGCGGCATCTAACAACTCGGCCTAACTCTTTAAAGTCTGTAAGGAGCTGGCCAACCCTGCTGCAGTCTCTACTCCTCATGTTGCCTCCCAGGCTCTTTGCAATGCCCTTGCCTCTCGCTTCATTTAAAAAGCACAGGACATCCTGTCCACCTTCTCCACCCACATCCCTCCGCTCCCCTCTCCATCTGTGCTGCTGACCCTCCTTTAGCCACCCCCCCCACCATCCTTCTCGTCTTTTCTTCTTTTCTCCCCTGATGAGGTCGCTAAACAAGTCCGATTTATGAAAGCCTTGTCAAAACAGGTTTATCCCCGTTCCTCTAAAACCATCAAGGACCACATTGACACCCTCGCTCCAGCCCTGCTGATTTCTGCAACCACTCCTTTGCCTCATGATCCTTCCCCTCCCCTCTGAAGCACTCCCCTTTGCATCCTCTTCTCAAGAAACCCAAAGCTGATCCTGCTTGTCAGCTAACTATCGCCCAATTTCCATTACTCCCTTTCTGGGCAAACTCCTGGAAAAGTTGGCTTGGAGTGCCAGGGATGTTGAAGTCGATGAGGAAGATGTTGTTGGCATGCATGAGACACATGGTGGTGAAGTCTTCGGTGATAGAGTGGGTGGTCTGCAAATGCGATTAAAAGTGATTGTGTCCATTGGCATTGGGGAGAGCAGGAAGTGGCAGGATTGATTTCGAAAGAGCCAATGGTGGTGACATCCAGTTGGTGTATGGCCATAATGCCTTATGAATGATGGCTAGTCCTCTGCAGATCTTGTTTGGACGGTCTTGTTGTAGAATTCTGTAGCCGTTGGGGGGTGAGGACGTCTAGGATGTAGTTGTCATCCAGGTCTCAGTAAGGAAGATGGCATCAAAGTCATGTGGGTTGATGAGGCTGGTGATGTCAGCTGCATGGTTGATTGCTGAGCTGACATTTGCAAGCATCAATTTTCGTGTGGTTGATGGGGTGTATGGGTGAGGTTGCTGTGATGCGGGGTCCATGATGTTGCTGGTGAGCAGGGTGGTGATGGTAGGAATGGGCTGTAGGACGGCCGTCTGCATCAGCCATGCATATATAGTTATACATTATGCATAGTTGCCAAAGTTATCCATTGCAATCTGTAAGTGCTTATCCAGTCCGAGTTTTTTCTTTGCATTCTGGGACTTGTAGCTCTGCTTTTCCCCCCCCATTATAAAACTCACTACAAGTCCCATAATTCAAAGGAAAATCCTGGACTGGATAAGCTCCTACAGATTGGAGTAGATCATGCTGGCAACTATGGATTATGGATAATGGATATATATTGTCTCAGATGGGATCAAGAACCTACCAATTCTCAAAGACAGCTCAAGGATTAGATAGAACATATGCAGGCCTTTACAACAGAGTTGGTGTTACGCCTTGGCAGAGCTAGCTGAAAGAGATCCTTGGAGGATGTTTTGAGTGGGAACTTGCACGTTGTGGGTGAGAACGCGCATAATGATTAGTGTAGCACTGATAGTTGGGCACAGACCGCACCTCTATCAAGACGTCCGGTCCATGTGAAGCAGAGTTATGGAGCAGACTACGTGCATGCCTCTCTAAGAGAGTATTGCGGATTCCTCGTACCAAATGTAGTATGTTATGCACAATGGAAGCTTGCCACCCTGCATGCATGGTGCAACCTTGGGAAACATCAGGATTCGATAAACTATCTGGCAGGCTGTGATCAGTGGAGAACGATGACTCCGACCTTTTGTCTTTTTTTATTACACTGTAAAATCATGTAAAAGAACACACTTAAATATGTCAGGAAAGTACGTCAACTGTTCATGACACTTGAATTCATAAAGCACAATGTCACCAAGGTAACACGATGTTCCTGTTTTTCATGTGCCGTTGTCCTTCAATAATTACATTTTTCACTCGTGGAATATTTAATCTCTTGACATGTAGTCAACCTAAGAAAGGCTCTTGGTTCTAATTCCTGATAATTATGCTATCTTGCTCGGTCCCCTTACGTATGTGACATTCAAGGTGTGATTTTTGACTAAGGAGAGCATTCTCCTAATATCAGAAGGCCTCTAATGAGGTTCACTTTGGTGTACACTTTTAAATATGAATTGTTTGAAAAAGAATTACTTGTTTTGCATTTTGCTTTTCATGTGACTGCACACCTGTACCAGCTAAAAGGTTTAATTAGGGCGGTATGTTCCATCAAGACAATTTTCTGCAGAGCTGAGGTGAGCCGCGAGACTGTGCTGCTTAATCGCATGTTGCAAATTACACACATATGGCCTCATCATGAGTTTGGCGGTAACCCTTAAATGCGGCAGTAACGCTATTACCGCCACATTTAAAGGTCTGCCAAATCACGGGTTTGACAGCATTTACCCCCAGCTTGTTCATGGGCATTGCTGATTTTTGGCACAATTACAGCGCTGTAATACCGCCGACAGTAATCGCCCCGTAAATTCCCCATTGTGTCAAATGGGGAATGGAGAAGTACCGTTCCGCCAAACCCACGATCCAGCGCCAATAGCGTTGGGGGGTTTGGCCGGTAACACTATTAGCCCTGGTGGTATCCCGATACCACCCAACTCGTGATGAGGCTGATAGTATTTCACATACTGATACACTGCCGTTTTCATCAGCTGGTAAGTTAGCTCAGCGGGTTGAGCGCTTGCTGCTGCGATCTGAGAGTGATCTGCAGGTCACAGGTTCGAATCCTGGCAAGGCCAACTTAGCCTTTCATCCTTCCGAGGTCGATAAATGAGTACCAATTTCAGTGGGTGATATTGAATGTAAATATGTGCTCTGTAAAGCACTTTGGATTAAGGCGCTATATAAATAACGCATCATTATCATTCATCAGAAAATGTAATATTCTTATGTGAAAATGTTTGCACTTAAAGTTTTCATTATCAACTTTTTGTTTTTTTGTTACGAATTCCTCTCTTGGGAACATTGTGGGCAATTATTAGCACCTACAGCATTAGAAGCTACTGGTTTTAGGCCAACATCAAAATGTCATGGTTGGCATAAAAAACATTTGTCTTAAATTATGCAGGTGGAGGAGGAATGCACGGCACAGAGGGTCACCCCAATCCAAGACCAAACTACAACTGTAAAAATGTTTTAAAGGGATAGTCCAGTAAAAAATGTTATTTAAAAAAATAGATAGGCAATATAAAAAAAATAATACTAGCACTATTTTTTTTTAAACTTCCTATGGAAAATGTTGAGCTATTCAAGCTCAAAATTCGCAAAAGCAAGCACATGGGCGCATCCATTTTGTGAAATGGATGCCCGCCTGTGCTGGCTTTTGCGGCACTAATTAAGGAAAAGCCAACCAGCTGTAGTAAACAAAAGCTACCGCTGGGTGGCTTTTCCTTCATTGGTGCCGGGACTCGGAGGACGCGGACCGGAGACCAGAGCAGGAAAGCTGCAGATGAATCTCGGTAAGTGCCATTTATTTTTTTTTTAAAATAAGCACTAGCTGCAGGTTTTTTTCTAAGTTTTCCGGACTGGAGGAGACCGAAAAACTTAGAAATAAAACCGCAACTTTAAAAACATTGTATTTATGTTTGCGGTCGCTTTTGAAGCGACCGCAAACAAATACAATGTTGTGTTTGAAAACGCTGCGGTTTTTCTTTCCAAGTTTCTCAGGCTCCTCCGGCTCGGAGGATCCCAACCGTGTTGTGTTTGTGCCTGCTGTGGCTATCACTTTGGGTCTCCGGTGCTCCCCCAGGGGAACACCGGAGACCCAAAGTGAAAGCCATGGCAGGCAGAAACACAACACGGTTGTGTTTACATGCCGCAGTGTTTCTCCCTACAGCTGATTTCCCATGTGGGGCTCTCGGGCTCCCCACGTGGGGCCCTGAGAGCCCCAAATGGGAAATGCTAAATGCTGCAGTGTTTCTGCCTAAATCTGCTTTCCCATTTGGGACTCTCGGAGCCCAAAAGCCCCAAATGGGAAAGCAGATTTAGGCAGAAACACAACCGCGTTGTGTTTCTGCCTGCCTTGGCTTTCACTTTGGGTCTCCGGTGTTCCCTTGGGGGAGCACCGGAGACCCAAAGTGATAGCCACAGCAAATAAACATTTTTACTGGACTATCCCTTTAAATTTCCCAGATCATAAATTACTTTTTTTTTAGCTTTCTTAAGCATAAAATGCTAGATTTCAACACCTTTATTTGCGCTACACGGGACTATCAAGTCATGACACCACATGTTCACACTAAACACTGGGTGTTGTTGTTGAATGTACGCTACTGACACAATGTGTAACCGGTTTGAATGAAGCACATAGAGCGCCTGGGACCGATTCCGTTGGTGACGGTGCGCTATATTTGCCTGCTGTTTGGCATCATATTTCTAGATAGTTGTGCAATTTTCCAGATATTGCCAAAATGTGGCCCTGTACTAGCATATACTTCGGTTCCAGTAGATTCAGAAACACCATTTTGCCAGGGGAGTGCAATGACTTTGCAACCATCTGTCACATTTACCATCAAATGCCCAAAAATTGAATAATATGTACACTAGCTTTGTTATCATCAGGAATTATGCATAAAGAACGTGTTTGCTCTTTTACAAGACTCTTAATAAAACACGTTGAAGCAAAAACATTCCAAAAGTCAAATGGAACGCAGTGGTCCACTGGATGGCAATGTTGGGCCATTTCAGACCATTATGCGCCGAAATATATTGATCGTATGCAGTGGTCTGCGCCGAAACATACTCGCGCCTAAACGTCCCGTCGCCCTATTGGCCGCGGCAAATGGAACCTGCGTCAAAACGGCCGCGCCTAAAGGTCAGGCGCCGATATGGTCCTGCTCTGCAGAGCACATAGATGGCATCCAAGCGCCACCTGCCGGTGAAAAGTAAAAATGGGAAGAATTCTGCTTGGCGGGCGTAGTCTTTCCTCCATTTCTTTTTCCCAGGCGACACATTGTACGACGATTTCCCACTATAAAACGGGAGCGCATGTTGCCCTCGGAGTCTTGAGACTGAACCCACTCGCGCTGCCGTAATAAAGGTTTCTGAAGTGCGAGCTCATGCCTCCGCAAGGCTGAGAAGATGGCAGCACTTCCGGTCCAACCGGAAGCGCCGCCATCTTGCCCTCGGTATCGGGACCCGGCCGGGCAATGGCAGAGGCGGGTAGCGAACCTTCGGGCGGGGAGGAGGAGGAGGGCAGCGGGGGCCGTTACCGCAAGCGCCGCGGGAGGCCTCGCCTCACGGACTCGGACCGCGCCCAGCGGCGCCTGGAGTCGCGCAAGAAGTACGATGTGCGGCGCGTGTACCTCGGCGAGGCGCACGGGGCCTGGATGCAGCGGAGGGCCCTCAGCGGCTGGAGCGACTCGCGCTTCGCGGCCTACCTGCTCAGCCTGGATCAGCGGGAGCAGGGGTGAGCATGGATACTGGCGGTGCGCGCGTGAGAGCGGGACGCAGTGCGTGACATCAGGGCGGAGGGGGCGTGGCCACTACGGGACTCCATTTCACCTGATTTCCCTACTCCCCTGTTTTTTTATTTAGCACACTGGTGCAGTATGGGTGTTGTAGTCTTGGATCACATCAATCAGTTCACCCCCCCCCCTGAAACGAGTGATTTACTAAAAGCAAAGTCCAGGACTGTAAAAGCAGTGACCAAGTGACATGGAGTTATGTAGTTAGCAGAGGTGTGACACTTGTTGCAAAGGGGTACTAGGATATGAGGTTTAAACTGGTGTTGGCAAGAAGCACACTTTCATTGGCGTACCTGTGACAAGGTCACTGGTCAGGACCTGGCCTGGATGGCCTCCTTTCTCACCAACCATTGCAGGTACAACTGGGGTCTTACCTCTTCTATCTCTCTCTACTCTTGGTGTTCCCCAGGGTCTAACCTTTCTCGCTGGCTTTTCAACCACTATCTGGCACCTCTTGCCCACTGCATCGCTATATTCAGCTCTACCTTTCAGTGTTATGCAGATGACACCCAGCTCTCCATCAAGCTCCTCTCAGCCACCTCTGCTCCTTCTCTCATACCAGATTATCTGGCTGCAATTCAGGAATGGTGTGCCGCCAATGATATCTTCCTTAATGCCAGTAAGAAGACTGAAATAGTCTACTTCGCGAAACCTGATCCCTCCTTTCTAGTCTCTCTCTGGCCGCCCACCCTGGGCCCTCTTCCTGCTCCTTCCTGTGAGGCTAAGAACCTGGGTGTCATCTTTAACTCCATTCTCGCCTTCTCTCCTCACATCTCCGACCTCTACAAAGTCACACTATCAGTTGCACCTCCTCAGAGGTATTCTGCCATTTATCACTTGCCCCCCCACCCCCCAGAAGCTCACTGTCTCTAGAGCCCTTGACCTCTCTATGCTGGATTATTGCAACAGCCACTTTCTAAATCTGACTGTCTCCACTCAGCAAACTTTACAACTTATCCAGAAAAGGACTACGAGACTTGCTCTTGGCCTCAAGCCCAGGTATCTTATCTCCAGCTCTGAAATCCCTTCACTGGCTTTCCGTGGCTGCAAGGATCACGTTCAAGACCCTTTGCATCGTAGACAAGGTGTTCCCGGGGCCTGGAACAGCACTACCCCCAACTTTCTCTTCCTTCTTGAGCTGTCCGCTCATCCACCTCCAACTCTCTGGGGCTCAGTCGCTTCTCCAAGCAGAGAATGGGGGGCAGATCTTTCCTCAGCTGGGGGCCTCCCTGCTTCTCTCAAACTTGAGCAGAACCAACTCCGGTTCCGGCAGCAACTCAAGACCTTCCTTTTCACTTCTGCTTTTTCTCTTCCTCTCCCCTGCTGATATCCCACTGGTCACCTGGCCTCCTCCTAAACTCTGATCCAGTCTCCTGTATGTCCAGCTGCCCTTGTACTTCCTTCGGTCTCCCAAGGGTCTGTATCTGTAACCCTACAGTCCCCTCTCTCTGCACCTATGAGCCACCCTCCAGCTGCACTTACTGAGTACTTGCGATTTCCTCCCCTGGCACTTATCGAGCTACCTGCATTGATACCCACCTAGTACAGTTGAAGTTGTGAGGAAAGCATTTGTTCTGAGATTTGTGAGGGCCACCACATATCTATAATTGTGTAAAGGCAGCAGTTTTCTAAGTAGTGCACTAATCTCATTTGGAGAAACTGGAGGGAAAATGGGGACCTAGTAGATTTATACAAGAATAAGATAAATTCTCACAACCAGCAATCATAAGCTTTTGATTCAAAATATTCTCCTAATATCTAAGCCGATACAATGCTCATATGAGATGGATATATGTGGTGGGGAGACAGACGGTTTTTATTAATGATTGACTACTCTGAGTGAACTTTCTAGGCAAATTTTCTGCATTCTTCACCTCGTTGTTTAAGAAACGTTTTCGCTTCAAGGGTGACTTTTTTTGTGTAATTTGTGCATAAAGCATGAACAATATTAAGATAGTCCTAATATTAAGATAGTCCTATGATTTGATATTCTTCCAGACTCTTTCTGCTTTACGAAGATCATGTGAACCCTTAACTGGCAGAGAACCACTGGGTAGACCTTTCTTAAAACGGGCCATTTGGAGTGGCACAGTATCACACATTTTATGAAACAATGATACCATGCACTTAGTATATTTGCTTCACAAATAAGCCATGAGTTATGCTGATTTTGATGTAGTTCTTTCAATAGTTTGCCAATTTATGTTTTTGTACGACAAGGAATATTCAGGTTTTTAACTGCTCTGCAGAAGGTGAGGGATGTTATGTTGCAAAATCTTAAGCAAATAGTTAATCCATGAAACTGGTAAAGGGTCATCATGAAGTATAGTAATATCTCAAACCATTTGACCGTGCCCTTTGAAAGAGTGGTAATATTAAGAAGGTGATTACAACTATGTGTGATAACACTCTGTTAAGATTTAGTTTAGTACCGTCCTGAGATGACGAGCAGAGATTTTAATCTCCCAAAACGAGGAGATTTTGTCAAGCTGATGATGTTGATCTAAAAACGTTTTTGTCAGATCCTGGAGGACTGTAACTCTTTCTGTAGTGTACATTTTCGTAACAAACATTCACCTGTTTTGGTGACGTGATGTATTTAGGCTTTCTGCTGCCCAAGGCCTCACCAAATTCATGTGCCCCTGCCACTTAACAGTCTACTGTTCCAGACCAGCCTCTTCTTTATTCATATTAAAGTTACAGAAGCACACACATTAAATTGAAGGTGAGAAACCTTTTAACCTGTTTACTTTTTAGTGATTCTCACTACTGTGCAGAGCAAGTTTTGACTTTTTAAATTGCTGTTTGAGCAGTTCTCTGTAGGCTGTTTGTTCTCCTAGAATTTGGGAGGAAACTATTTGGCCTGAAAGTCCATGGTTTTGCATAAACACACAATTTTCAATGTCAGCCAACTCAACTATTATTGCAGGTGCACTATCTTGTTGAATTAGCATATGAGCAAGCCCATGTGAGCAGCAGTGCCACTGCAACGCTTTACTGCTTGTTATTGAACATCAAACATTTGTAATAGACACTTTCGCATACTGAATCACAAATTCACTCCATATGGACCTTGCGTAGCCTGATTTGATATTCAAATGTTGTGGTCTGTTCTGCAGTGTCCCTAGCCCCCTGGTGCAGGTACCGAAACACCACCATTCAAATGATATAATCCGATTTTACCAGGATCTAACAATTTTGGCCATGTGGGGAATCTGAAATTATGGCACGGATGCCATAGTTCCAAATTCTAGATATCATTCTTAAAATGTTTTGCACAAAAATAAATTGCCAGAGCAATCATTAATGTGTAGATTGGATAACGAAGAACACCAGCACTCATGATTTCCTTAAAACAAACACCTAATCAATACCCATCAACCCCTCAGAAAAAGTTTACTTTTTATACTTCCAATAAAAATGTTGTGCACGAAGCTGGGTAGACAGCTGGATAATGTGGTCCTACTAGTATTGTAGCTCCTTAACCCAAGAATCCAAATGTTACTCCTTCGCCTGCAGTCTCAACCTCTCCTGTCCTCTGCCAGGCCATCTGCATGGCCTTGGCTTTTCATTTCATCTCTAAAACTCAGGACACCCTGTCCCCTCTCTCTCATCTCCTCCTCCTCCCTCTACTCCCCTCTCTTCCTCTAGCCCTTCTGTGGCTACCTCTCCTTCCTCCTTCTGTCTTTCCCCTGACAAGGTTTCTAGACAAGTCCGGTCTATGAAAGTCTCATCAAAACAGGTTCTCCCCTGTTCCTCTAAAACTATCAAGGACCCCATTGACAGCCTTTCTCCTGCTTTAGCTGACTTCTGCAACCACTCCCTCGCCACTGGAGTCTTCCCTTTCCCCCAAAGCACTCCCTTGTGCACCCTCTTCTTAAACCCTCTGCCGACCCTTCCTGCCCTGCTAACTACAGCCCGATCTCCATCACGCCTTTCCTGGGCAAACTCCTGGAAAAACCAGCCATCTCCCAGCTTAATCTTCACACTGAATTGGTTGGTTGTCTCTATGCCCATCAGTCTGGCTTCAGAGCTGCCAGAAGCACGGAAACTGCTCTCCTGAACATCCGTGTAGACCTTCTCTCCAATCTGTTCTCCAATACCCCCTGTGTCCTCATCTTACTTGATCTCCCTTCTGTCTTTGACACGGTCAACCATGCCATCCTGTTCAACCATCTCCGTGATAATATGGGTATCACCAATCAGGCCCTGGCTTTCCTCTCCGATCAACCCTCCCAGGTCCAACGTGGGCCCTTCCTCTCCTCTATCTCTACCTGTGGTGTTGCCCAGGGGTCTACGCACCGTCCCTGGCTGTTCAACCAATATCTGGCACTTCTTGCCCACCACATTGCCTCTCTCTGCCCCAACTTTCAGTGCTGTGTGGACGATACTCGGCTCATTTTCAGAGTCCCTTCGCCACCTCTTCTCCTTCTCTCATCTCTGACTGTCTGTCCGCTATCCAGGAGTGGTGTGCTGCCAACAATCTCTGCCTTAATGCCAGTTACACAGAGATTCTCCTGATCGGCACACCTGCTCCAACCTTTCCTGTCGCTCTCTGGCCAGCCTCTCTTGGCCCTCTTCCATCTCCCACCTGTGAGGCTAAAAACCGTGGGGTCATCTTCGACTCCACTCTCGCCTTCTCTCCTCATATCTCTGATGTCTCTAAGAAGTCACACTACCAGCTGCACCTCCTCGGAGGTATTCTTCCTTTCCTCCCTCCAGAAGCTCACTGTCTCCAGAGCTCTGGTTCTCTCTAGGCTGGACTACTGCAACAGCCTCTTTCTAAATCTGCCTGCTTCTTCTTCTGCCCTCTGCAACTCATCCAGAACAGGTCTGCGACACTTGTCCTTGACCTCAAGCCAAGGGATCGTATCTCTCCAGGACTGAAATCTCTGCACTGGCTCCCAGTGGCTGGGAAGGATTAAGTTCAAAACCCTCTGCATTGTCCACAAGGCCTTCTGGGGCCTCAATACCTACTCTCTTCCTAAATATCTTCCTTCTCGATGTTTTTGCCCATCTGTCTCTAACTCCCTCGGGGTGAGTCGCTTCTCCAAGCAACAAGTTGGTGGTAGATCTTTCTTCAGCTGGGCCCTCTCTCTGGAACAGCCTCCCTGCTTCCCTGAAACTTGAGGAGAACCATCTCTGTTTCCGGAAGCACGCCAAGACCTCCCTCATTGCTTCTGCTTTCTCTCTTCCTCTCCTCTGCTGAAATACTGACTGAATCTGCACTGGTCATCTGGCTAGCTTCTGATCTCTGGCCCAGGGTGCCTCCCCCGCCAGCTGTACACCTGCACTGCCTCCCGGGCAACCTCTGCACTTGGGGGCTGTTTCTGTATCCCCTACAGTCCCCACCAGCTTTTGACACTTGATGTCTGCACTTAATCCTGCACTTGCCACTAGCTGGCTGCACTTTTACCTATTGTTTTATTTATTCTTTACTGTTGATCCTATGTACTGCACTGCCCCCTCCCCTGCACTTGCGCGATGTAAGATCATTGTCTTTGTCTTCCCTCTATTACACCCCCCCTTGCCTCATCGCGCCTGCAAACACTTTTGTATAGGCGTGTTATAAATGCCATATCATTCCAAAGAAAGCCCAGCTACCACAGCCCCCCGAAACGCATGTCCTCTTTATTCTTGCAGCAAAGTCAAAGGCCCCTAAGATTAAAAAAAAGGCAAATGTTCATTGCACTGTAGGTCATACATGTCTTCCTGATATTCTGTGAAGGATCTTGAGGGAGAGGAGGAGGCCAATTACTGTCTAACGGAGTGACGAGTGAGAGCCATCAAAGGGTTTGGGAGCTAGAGAGAAACATGCAGGGAACTGATGAAATGGAAGGCAACTGAAGACCACCACCCAGGGAACCATTGTGCTAGAAGGTGCTGCTCTCCTGATGTCATCAACAGGCTCGGGAGCTGGTAGATGGCCACAGAATTTGGGGGAAATGACTCCCGTTTGTTAGTGAGGTTTTGTTAATCTCATTGCTAAAAGGAATCCTGTTGGAGTTCCATATTTATGGTGTTGAGGGGATCAAGCAGGAACATGTAAATATAAAGCGATTCATGATCGAGCAGAAGATTTAAAGAAGGTATGTGTGGTTTTAAAACGGCAACAACCGTCATTCTGCACTCCTTTAGCAAGTTGGTAATTGTGGATTTTTGATCACGGTGCATGAACAATGTTGCAGGGCATTATAACTGTTAATCTTGAATGGTTTTAGGTGTTTTGGCATCACTCATTTCATGGTCTCTTAGATATTGCGCAATTATTCGAAAGGATGTAGTTTGAGAGGTAAAACGTTTTCCCTGACTACACTCCTGCTTTAAATGGGTCAGTTCTAACCAGTCCCCGGTACATGCATTTATCGGTTTTGGCAATGTTGAGAATCGGGATTTCTCCAAATGTAAGGAGATTACCAGTACTCAATAACGGGGGGAGGGAGAAAGGAAATCATTTACCGGAGTCTTAGCTGGAAAGCTGCGCCTGTTGCCTCCTCCCTCTCACCCACCTGCAGTGTGCATTATAGCCGGTCAAGTGGCACAGCGAGTAGAGCACTCGCTTTGACATCCGTGCAGAGCCTGCTGACGCAGGTTCGAATCCCGGTGGGGGCAAACTCCGCCTTTCATCCTTCCTAGGTCGGTAAATGAGCACGTGGGTCATAATAAGCAGCGCTCAGATACCTGAGGGTTCGTAGCGCTATATAAATGCCTAATAATAATAATAATAATAATAATTATTATTATGTCTCCTTTCCGCCCATAACTGCTTAACGGGAGGAGAGCTGAACGTGAGGGTCTTTCAATTACTTTTAAACTTTTTGCTTGTTCTTAGCTGAGACTTTTCTAATGCCTAACTGTTTAGGTCATAGGTGATAGGAACTGTAATGGGGGCTTTCCAAACGGAAAGCCCACTAACTGCTCCAGTTACCTACCAGAAATGTGCCTTCTTTCAAGATAATGCAAATGAGCACAAAATAAAACTCCCTTTTAAAGCCTAATTTCTGCTCCTGATGTGTGCTGGTTTGAAATATAAAATTTTATGTGTTTGCTTTTATGTGAACATTCACATTTGCTTAACACCATACATCATGCTTACACTATCCATTCTGTTTGGGAGCAGCTAGCCCAGTGGTTTTAACTTTTTATTGTGGGGCTTGGAGTCCTGATTTCCCCATTATAAACCAAACCATGCAAAGTTAAAACCAGGAATGGTCCATTGTCTCCAAATGGGATGGATAACGTCGGCATGTATGATGCATACAAATAAGCTGGACGTTTGTATAAAACAATTGCTTTTGGCAGTGTCTAAAAGTTGAAAATATAGTAAAGAAATTTTTCATGTTTGCATTATTTTCCATTCTGGGCCTTTACCGTTTCCATTCAGGCTGTTGAAAATAAAGCTATTATGGGTACTATTTTGGCTTAACATGCTTCTGCAAGAGATTATATAATGTCAGATTGCTCTACTGTAATGCACGTACTTTAGAAGTAATACTATAATACCTAACTATTTATACCAGCTAGAGCTTGGAAGAAAAGTGCCTAAGCGAAGGTTCCGTCCTGGTGTCACTGCTTTGCCAAATAGTTTGATCCTTTTTAATGTTGGTGCACGGTACAAATGTCCTTTAACATTATCACTACCGGAGTGGTCCCCTGGCGCTCTGGCAGCTCTGAAAGAGGGAAGGGTGGTTAGTGGGAAGTAGCTGGAAAAGTGCAAAGGAGCAGTGGTGTGCTGTTGGCGGCCTCAGCGCAGTGGTTCCGTTGGCTGGGCCTGGGGTGTTTTGCGGCCGGTAGTCACTGTGTACTGTTGTGCGAGTCTGTGTGTTTTTTGTTTTGTTGCAATGTAGGGAAGCTTTCGCGGTTTGTTGTGCTGTAGGTTTGTGGTTGTTTGGTTTGGAGTTTGAGAGGTGTATGCAGAGAGGGAAATTGTTAGTGCAATTTGTTAATTGGCATCTTTATCCTAAATTGAGGCGCTGGGCTTCTGTAATCTCCCCAGGTGGGGTTCGGGAGCGCTCCTGCCCTGATCTGGGTCCGTCCGGCCTTCGAGGTCCCTTTCACATCTGGCCCCCTCTTCCCTTCCCACTCATACGGCTAGCGCATCTGCCCATGTCCACAGCTCATATAGTGTGGTGATTGCTAATATCCCGATAATTCCACTATAGTATGGTACCCAGTGGCAACTTACGGACAAGTGCAGTTGTTGGGTGGGATGTTGATTCCATCTCAGTTTGGGTGTTGCCTGTGTTCCCCTCTAACCGGCGTCCTTCGCTCAGGTGCTGTGGAAGCTTCTTAACATAGGGAGATGTCCACAGTCTGTACTGGGGGTTGTCCGTGTCCAGTTTATTTATCCCTTTCCTTTCTGTTTCGGTTTTCAGTTTGAGTCTGTGGTGTTGAAGAGCCAGGTTTTTAGTAATTTACTAAATTTGGTCAAAAATGAAGAGCCTCCCTAAATGGGGCAGCTTCAGGGGGCTTTTTTGCAGCCTCCCTCAATGGTAAATGAGGTGTACCAACCGCGTGTAAAAGGTTGACTTTTTTTTTTATTTTTTAAACCTAATTTCTCACTCCAGGGGATGTTTGTTTTTGATGGGCTCAGGTGGGGCTACGTAGCAAGCTTTATTCCCACCACCCCAATGCACTCCACTTGTTAAAATCAAATGCATATCCTGTAGCATTTGATTTTGATGAAGGCAGATATGCATTGGATTCTTAGGGTAAACGCTGGGCAGATTCCCCAAGAACTCATATAAATGCCCATCCCCATCCACAGACACAGCAGAATGCATTTATAATTGCAGAACAGAGTGCAAACAATGCACAGAAATCCGGGTCCTCCCAAATCGTCATACATTGTTTGCACTTTGTAGTGCAAATAATGTTAGGCCGGGTGGTCCTCTCCATGGTATTAGCAGAGGGAAGAAAATGCCCCTTCACAACAAAGCCAATGTACCTTACGTTGCCCTCAATAACATCTGCCGAGCAACTCATTAGGATGATCAGGTTTGAAGCTACTTTCTAACCCGGTCTGCTTATTGGCCATTAGTCTGATTGGACCATGCAGTGGTGCAGTTTGAGGTAACTAAGGTATGAAAGAGGGCTTCACAATCCTCAATGAACCAAGGTTCTGTAATAAACAGGAAATGTACCTTACCCACCAGTAGATCGTAAACCTCTGAAGCCTGGGCAAAAGCTGACCCAACGTTATTCACACATCAAATCCAGATTAGGTCATGTAATAGCATGAGAAGTTTATTAATATGCGAGGGGAAATTGTATCCCTACCAGTACTAAAGGATCAAAGTTTAATTGGCTAATAATTTAATCTGGCTTTTTCGCTCGTTATTACCAGAAATGCAGAAGACTTGTTCATCACCATACCTCTAGTAAATTTTGCCTAGTTTCTGAAACATCGCCTATCTGTATAGTTCTTTAGTCCTTATTTTTAAAAATTTTTTTTATAAAGAAGATCTGATAGTTGAACACCAACAAAACCAAGCATTGCCAAAGCCAATACTTCTGGTTTTTGTCTAAGCACAGGATTGCCATTTTCCAAGCACTGTCACATTGACGCTACCCGGTCCTACAATGGCAGCAGCTTGCAAATTCTGTTAGTACTTGGGCATGTTATGTTCGGCTTTGCAAAAGCTTGTAGAAGAACCACACTATGACAAGGTGGTGCCACACGATCATGCAAATCCACTTACGCCTGACCTGTAACATACCTTATGTGCAGGTATCTTATATTTTTTTGTTGCATGCATAGCTTATATCTTCAGAGCAGAAATGAAGCTATAAACTGTTTTTCTCTCTTCCCTATCTGACTAACGCCCTTGGTGCTTACCCCTTGATTTCTAGTTGTATGTTTTCGTGTTATACCTGTAGTCTTTATTTTGTCAGTCACCCTAAAGAGAAGGCTACAATCCATAGTTAATCCACACCATAATCATAACTTCCCCATTTAAATACTCATTTTTGGGGTCAATGCTAGATATAAACTTTCTGGTTTAACTAACTATTTTGTACATTTGTTCAGTCCACATGGGAGCACAGAGTTGCATTACTTCTTTATCACTGCTTGAACTCTGTTCCGCAGAACATTTGATGAAACTAGGCACTGCCGTTGGCCTGTTTCTTCTGTGTACAAAAGCGAAGAACCTCTACTCACAAGTGGCACTGGGGAATACACATAAATAACCTAAGGATGTCCCATGCAGAGAAGAATCAAAATAGTCAATTCACCATCACTCCGATACAAATTATCAATTTATTTTTCGACGGTATGACTTAAACAATGAATTATTTAAAAAATATTTATAAACTTTTAATTTAGTAGTTCATACCTATATTGAAAATACAAAGGAACACCATTGCAATATAATAAAAGGAAATTTTGAACAAAAATAAGATTAGGTGCTTAAAAGTGAAAAGAAACCGAGAAGAGAGTGGGAAACTACACCGATCCGTGGTGAGTTTAGACCAAAAGAGGTGTTTAAGCCAATCGTCGACGCAAGGAAAGAAAGACCAAGGGCCTGGCACACATGGTTAAAGACTGTGCACCTCAGACTATTTTCTGCCCACTGGAATGCGTTTCGGCGTGATATTCCAAGCCTTCCTCAGCACCGGGAGCCCCTGCATCCTAACAGAATACAAACAAAGAAGAAACACTTATATATAAAAACCGGGGAGTGTCCTTTTTTTTTAAAAAGGACACCTGGGCTTCTTCCTGGACTATGAGCCGGGCAGGTTTTCGATCTATGCACAGGACCGGGCTATGTTCTTCACCTTCTCCAGGGCCTCCTGTACCCGGCAACCCTTCTGCGCATGGAGAACTGAGGGGGGGCTGCGGATCCTCCTGTGGACAGGACAGGGTTGAGAGTAGCATAGCCTGGCACCTAGGCATCACTAGTGGATGGCATCCATCTTGAGAGAACATGGCACCATCATGCGAGAACATGGCATTGTATACTGAGATGAATCCCTACCAGAACCCAGAAATGCTGAAAAACCTCCACCGTGCCGCTCGCCTGGCCCTCAGTCCAAACTAGCCTTACAAGCCCATGCACATGCCTACCCCAAGACTAAATATCCTGCAGACCATGAGCATGATGCGGCTCTACAGTCGTACGCACCAGCTGATGCCAAAAATCTGGGTATGTTGAACAGTTTTTCGACGCTCTCGCTGGGGTGGGTTATGTCCACCATCTAGAACCCTGTTGTCTCCATCAAGAAAGCCCCCTCATCAGCCAGGGCCGCCTGTCCGCATAATCTCTGATCGCTCCAGCAGGATGGCGCTCGGATAGTAAGGCCCTCACCACTCAACCTTGCAAACTTCTGCCTTCTGCCAGAAATGCTGCCTTTGTGACAAAGGCCTCTATTTAAACTAACTGCAAAATCTGCTCCTGAGTCAGTGTTTGCGAACGTAAGCTATGCCCCCAAAGGTGCCAATTCTGCTGCTTACAATACTAAACGCAAGACCACCATTGAGAACAATACACCTATGCCGATCCCACAGTAACTGCTCCTAGAAAAAATATATCCTTTGTGAAAAATGCTGCCTTCAGTGCCACTTTTGCTACTGTTTATAGGCCTGCTGCTTGCTATACTGTCATGAGTGCCAATCTTGCCAATGTTTCTAGGCCTGCTATTTGTAACATCGCCAGCACTGCCCCAAACAGTACTATGCAGTCCAGGCCACTTTCAGCCCCCTATGAAGCAGGTCAATCCCTCCCTCGAAGAGAATAGGGGCATCCTGTCTCTTAAGCTGACTGCTTCACCCACATGCACCATCACACTCCACATTATCGCCCGCTGGCCCTGTGCTCCATTTCCACGAAGATTCCCTCCACACCCTGGAAGATAACATTAAGAACTCTGCAAGAATTATCCTTCTGGGTGACCTGAATCTGGGCCTCAATTATCCCATGGACCTGCTTGCTTTATCACTCTACACAGCCCTTGAAATCCTTGGCTTCAAGCTCCACATTAACAAACCCACCCACTCCAGCGGCTACATTCTGGACTGGATTACAGACCTCAACTGCTTTACTCTAGTTAAATCCAACACCCACTGCCCTTGGTCTGGCCTTCATGTAATCCACTTCTCCACGCCCCCCCCCCCCCCCCACCCCAAGAAATGTAAGCCCTCAACCACATTGTTGCCACCTGGACAAAACAGCACTTACTGCCATTCGTGGACAACCCTAAGCTCAACCGTCCCACCCCAAAGATTGCAACATCCTCGCTCATCTTTAGACTTCAACACTAGCCAAGGCAGTTGATGCCGCTGCCCCCCTCATAGCCTGCAAAGCCAAAGCTGTCAGGCGCGCCAACGCTTGGTTCACCACAGACCTGCTCAAACTCCTCAACAAAAATGGTTGGCCCAATCTATCTGGCAAAAAAAAAAACTCTTGACACTTCGAGACTGGAATTCACCAAGACATCCAAAACCTACAAACGGGCAATTATCGCAGGTTAAGCCTCATTCAACCTGAGAATTTCCAGTGTGAAATCTGACACTAGGGAGATTTGCTCAATCTTTAGAGAACTGGAGACCTCAGTCACCACCCCGCAGTCCTTTACTAAAGATGAAGCCTGGTGCTCCAACATCCAAACCGTGATGCTGGACAAAATAGAAATGTTAAACAAAAAAATCCTCTCTAAGCAAAGCCGACTGATCTCGCCCCCTCATGACACAACTTCCAATAACCCAATGACCTCTGATGTCCCATGGTTCCATTTCAAGGAGGTGACGGAATCAGAAGTACTCTCCATCGTCCAAAACCTAAAACCCAAATCTAAAGGAGATGTTTGTCCCGCCATGATTATCAAGGACTGTTAAGAAGTCTTTATCTTTCTTCACAACGCCTCCTTCAGCACGGGCCTGGTACCCACCAGCCTCATGGAAGCCTGAGCACTTCCCCTCAACAGTCCCATTCCTTTTGAAAATTCTAGATGGAGCTGCCTATCAACAGGTTCAGCAATACCCAGAAATCTACCACATACTAGGCCTTCGCCAATCTGGATTCCGATTCCGCCCTGGTCATTACACCGAATCCGCGTTGCTGGGCTTGAAAAACCAGTTGGATGAGATCGAGAACAGTGGTAAACTATACCTGCTCCTCCTCCTGGAACTGTCAGCCGCCTTCGACCTGGTAGACCACAAAATCCTGTGTCACCACCTCACCTCTAAAACCTTGAATGTGGCATACTCCACCATCCAGACTTGGAGATAAAACGGAAATCGTTCTTGTTGGACCTCCCGCAATACCAAAAAAGCTTGACGACCAATACTCAGCCTTTGTAATTGACGACATCCGGATCCCGATCTCGCCCTCAGTCAAGACCCTAGGGGTGTACGTGGATGCCACCGCCTCGTTATCCCGCCAGGTCAACACCATCACTTCCACGGCAGCCTATGCTACAACTACTGAACGCGGCCAAACTCTTCCTGTCCACTGATAGTTGCCTCAGCATCACCAGAGTGGTCCTAGGCTCAAGGCTGGACTACTGTAATGCCCTTTTTGCTGGCACCTCCACAAAAATCTAGAAGCTGCAAATCATTCAAAATAATGTGCTACAAGCAGCCCTGAACATTGCAAAAAGGGAACACATCTCAGCTGCCAGGAGAGCGCCCACTGGCTGCCCTTCAAGGAGCGTGTGCTATTTAAGACCTTGGTCATTACCCATAAATGCCTCTCCACTACAGCACCCCCTATCCCTCACAGAAAATTGTAAGAGCCCGCTCCACCAGACCCACAAGAAGCCCATATTCCCACCGACTCGTACAACCTAAAATCAGGCACGCCAAACCAGGAGGCACCAGCTTCCCTTTCATTGCAGCCAAACAGTGGAATTCCCTGCCGCCCACCCTGAAAGCCGAACCTTCCTACTGGACATTGCACAAAGCCCTCAAAACCTGGTGGTTTGAATAGGCAGGACCGCAATTATTTCTATTCCAGGTGTCCATGAATATACATGTCGTACTCCTACCCGAGCTGAACATCACAATACGATTGAACGAAAGTATGTAACCAATGTATTCTGTTTGACACCTGCACTACCGGCATATTACAATACTTCTTCTTTGACTGTCTGCATGTAATGAATCACTGTAACAGCACCACTATGACCCTGGGCTGTTCGTGAGCTCTAGAAATTAATTAAATAAAAAAGTGTCTGGGAGTGCTACAACTCGCATCCTAAAATGACTAACCTGATTATTCAGAAAGAAGCCCCACTTTGTTTTGTAAATGGAAGCACAGCCTTATACCTCTGGCCCACCTAGAGATTTAAAGGAGGAAAGCGTATTTACCATAGGCTATTATCCAAGAGTTTCTTAGTTTTCACCTACCGAGTGTCATCTTACCATCTGTTTTTACTCGTACATCAAATATTCAATCCATGAGCTTGATGTGTTTAATATTTTCATATTTCATCAGAATGTCGTGCTGCTGGTAGCACAGAGCCGTAAAGAGTTGTGCTTACTTCGTTCTTATTTCAGAGCTAGAGCTATCGCACTCAATTTAACTAAAAACATGAAAAGACAAGAAAGGAGAAATGTGGGCTAATAATTACGCACAGAGAGTATGTTCTTCAGACCGTGTAAACTCACAGCCACGCTTATTTGTTCAAACCAGGATTTCTCTTTAACAGTTCACTACACTGCAATGTGCCGTTAGGTAAGATTATAAATCTTCCCGACCTGTGTCAACCCCAGAACATGTTACTTGGACTTGGTAACTATTTTTCCTTGTCCCTGGGTGCAGGGGAATCATTTTCCCCCTCACACCTAGTCTTTTACTCTTTTTATGGGTGACCTTTTTATGTCTCTTGCTAGTGTATGTGTGAAGTTCTAGTTTGGTATAACTTTTGGGCTTAGGCTGGGTTGCCCCTTTGGGCCCCCCTGTTAATTTCGCGTTCATGTACTTGGGTTAACTACTGTTCCCAAGTAGTAAAGAGGGGTTTCTATCCCCTTTACATTTTTTATATAGTGAGCCAGTACACCCCACCATATGCGAGTGCTTGAGGGGGGGTACAATGTATTCCCTATCTTACTTAGCTGGTAACATTTTGTTACAATGACAAGTTTACTTGAATGGCTGGTGGCAGTGGTTTTACCTTAATGAATTTGTCATTTTTACTCGCAAGCTGTTGATTCAGCCTTGGTAATGCACAGAAGGGTCTCCAAATTGCTAAAATGGTGGGCTCCTTTTTTTGCCATTTCTTATGTGCTTGTAGTTTCTTAGGTCTTCCCCTGCCACTCTAGGTGGGAACGGCCTTGGTGGGATTTTTATCTTGAAAGTTAGCCCATACTTACAGGGTTACCCCTTAAATATATTGGGGGTACCCCTAATCGCGCTCCCACCTGATTAAAGTTCATCCCTCTAGGGCCAAGAGTCATGTCTTGCAAGGATAACAATTTAATCTGTACAAAATGAGTATGGGGCATGGGGAGAGCAAAGGATTCTGCCCTCATTCTGTGGCAGGCTCCTCTAGACTGATGCCAAGCAGGCGCCTTATATACTGTTCAACTTGGTTACTTGATACTGGAATAGCTCATTCAAAACTTCTCTTCTTGCCTTACAAGGGACCCTGAAGTCTTCCTTCTTGCATGGCCAGGTTACAAACTACTTAGCAAAGTGCTACATAGGCAAGAATACATTGTAGCTCCTGTTTAGCATAATTTGCTATATTATAAACCTTTACATATAAACTCACCTCCCCGCCATACTCTCAACACTTCACTCAATATTCTTATATTTTATCTTGTCCAGTAATTCTGCTTAAAACCCTGTTTTCCCATACTGTTACATTGTGTATATGAACCCCAGCCTGCCTGGGTCTTTTGATGGATAGGGAATAGCTGCTAGTTACCGCATGCTCTCTGCCAGCCTTAGCGAACACTACGGCAGTGCCTGTAGTCTATATTTAACACAGGCTGCGTTCTTTTTGGCACAGAGGATTCTGCTTTTTACTGTGCTCTGAGAAACCTAAATACAATGTTATATTTTTACAAATTCATTCAACTAATAGTTATTTCACCTTTTATATTTAAATACTAACGATTCTCATTTAGTGCCTGGCCAGGCCTGTGTGTGATTATTTTTGCATGAAAAAAGCTTTCTCAGTGCTATAGGGTTAAGAGAAGTCTTGCCTATTTGTAAAGCGTGTGAGGGGTGCAGGAAGGCGCTAACCAAGGGATAACTCCTCCCCAACTGTCTTCAGTGGGAATCCTTTGTATTCCCCGCCGTGGCTCCAGGGTTTCTGGAAAGTGAGGTAGGAGTCCAAAACTCTGTAGCCCTTTGTCTTCCACCTTGCCTGAAAGGAACCAACTCCCAGTGGGGGCTGCTGTAGTTCCTGTTAAATACTCTGTTCCTGGAAGCTGCTGACAAGTCGACCACTGGAACTGAAACCAAAGAGGAAGATGAAGACAAGTTGACTGTAGCGATTTCCAGCGACCAGAGAGCCTCCTGTCTAACTGGAAACTGCTTTACCCTTGTTTTCCATCCACTTGGGGGGGTCCCGAATGCGATGACTCCTACCCAGAGGCTGGTGAGAGCCACTAGTCTCAAGAAGACCTGCATTTTGAGCCATCCCACAACGTGCTGCGACCTTGTTTGGCTGTAATACCCCAATACCGTGGGACTTGGAGCCATTGTGCAGTGCACGTTCTACCGAATTCCGAATCTCACAGAAACTTTGGTGGCATCCTTTTGGACCACCAGAGACTTGATTTGAGTTCTTGAAGTCCCCTCCCCAGTGCTGGACCAGATTAGCGACGAGAATCCGACTGGCGCTATTCAGTCTTCTGGCTCCTGAAAAGGGTGCCAAAAACCACAGAACCGCATCCAGTCGTGAAACAAATTCTTGCTTTCTTGGAGCCTTCCCTGTTGATCCATGCTGCAAAATCCCTTCCAGTCTCTTGTCGTCTTGACAAGGAATTCATCCAAAATGTTTTTGGCTGTAGATCCTGAAGTCCTCTCGCTGCAAATTCTTCTTCTGTCTTGAGGTGCTGTGTTGGCTGGGGTATTACCTACCTTAAGCCCTGTGTGATTCCTGTGTAGCTTTTGGGGGGTGTTTCCTGTGATTGGGAGTCCTCTCATCCAGTTCACCCAGGCTCACTTCTGGAATAATCCGAATTCCCTGGAACCTAACTAACTCAAACTACTTACTTCTTTTGAAGAGACTTCCTCAGGAACTCTGACTTTTCTTTTTCTGCAACTGAACCCTATCTCGACCTGCCTACAGCTGGGACCTAAACCACTAGGCTCCCTCTTCTGCCTCTGAGAGAACTCATGCAATAGAGCATGGAAGGACTGGATAAGAAAATAATTCTACCTTGAATAATAAGTGTGTAAAAAATTACGTACTTGTGAAAGAGTTGGTTGGCAACTAACTGTCCCTCCGAGATATGAGCAGTTACAAAAGCTCTTCTTTCCTTTGAATGTTTTTTGCCACTTTTTATTTCTATTAAGAAATGAATGTATAAGTTCCCCCAACTGTGTCTTGCATCCCCTAACTTGCGGTATAGCCTGTTTAGAATAAGTCGGCCTTCGGTCTTACTGGAATAGCTGTGTGCAATTCTTAATAAGTGTATTGTAGGTTTTACTAACCATGGTCTGCTTTGTGCCATCCTAAAATTAGAGAGTTATTGCTTACCTTAGTCTGTGTTCCACTGATTTAAAAAGAAACTGTAATAGTTTATTACAACATTAGGTCTTACCTAGTATAACTGAAGGTTATCCCAAATGTAGTTGTAGGTTCCTACTGTCCCATGAATTTGTGTTTTACTATTCAGAAATGTATTCTTGTAACCCTGGGTTGTGCCTCTCCTGAATCTGCTTGGAGCAGGGTCCATTACTTACCTTGAAATACTGCTGTCTCTTAAACGCGTAATAGGGTTTTAGTACCTGATTTGCTTAGTGCATTCAAAAATAGTTGGTGTGTTTTAATACTTGTCACTGAGTAGCTTAATGCTCCACCAGAAAGTATGAGTTGATTTACTAAACTCAAAAGTAAGGTTGCAAGGAATACTTGTTACAGGGTTGGTTTGTTGTGTGATATCTCAACTGACTGTCACCGCGTGACTGACAGGGTCTACTACCCTTGAAGTACTGACTGTATTCAAAAGGTATATATAACCTGGTTTTACTCCCCAAGAATACCTGATTGTATACTGAATGTGTAATAGGGTTGACTTACCTTGACTATTGTATTCTTAATAGGGTGATACTTTGGGGTCTATCCCTTAAGTATTGAGTTGGTTTTTATAATTGTGTTTATAATGTTACAGTATTTATTTACCCAAGATTCATCTTGGCCTACTTGTTTTTAAATAAACCTTTTTATTTTTACAATACATAATGTTTGTGTTTCTTTGGAACATATGTATGCTACAACTTCTTTGTTCCTGTCTACAGCCCTCTCACCCTCCTAAGATAAGTCTGGCTGCTCTGTCTACGCTACCAACTTCTCAGGTGGTGTACTAAGAGTGGAGTCTTGTACTATCTCAGTAGTATGGTTTTACTAGGCCCTTAGTTGCACTTCAGAAAACCTGTCCTGGCAGCCTTGTTTACTTGAATTTATTTAAAAGACCAACTACAAAAAATAACAACACGGAGTGGTATCTCACATCAATGGGTGGGGAAAAAGGAAGGATTCTCCAAGCCCTGAAGCATACAGACTTATGAAAAGTCTTAGATATGCTTGAATTTTCTTGTGGTTATCTGCTGAATGCCGTCTAACCAAGAATACAGCATTCAAGCACGTCTTTATACTGTTTGTATGTGTTACTGCCATGGCGTCATTCCGCCAGGCGTTAGAAATAGAAGTATGCCGAAGGTGGCGCTATAATAGCTTGCTTTCAAAACTGTTCATAATCAGAAAAACAAAAGGATTCTTATTTGTCGTGAGAGGCTGTATTATTCTCTGCATGGCTTGACAAAATAACATATTTCTTCTAAACACATAGAAACATAGATAACAGAGCCACTGTAGTGTACATGCTACCAGAACATTTATTTATTTATCAAGAATTAAAACATTACACATTTTAGTCAAATGATAATGGTAAATTACCTCTGCGTAGTTAACATTGGAGAGATTACTGCAAGGGTATCTCTCTTATTCACACACCATATTGCACATTAAGAGCAGCTAACGATACCAAGTTATTGCAAGCAACTGCAGTTGATGCTGTTTACAATGTTACGGTTCAAGGTATGGGAGTTCTCCAGTGAGCATGAAGATCTTCCTTATTGGCGTACATCCCTGCATTGGTACCAGGTCATAAGTGATTTGTAAGTATGTTTAAACTGCCAATATGAGCATGTTAAGTAAACCAACTCCAACTGGTATATACATAAACACAGCCATTCATTATAGAATTGAAAATTGCTCATTTAGGCCATATTGGTGAGTGTCTAAGCGATGGATCCGTCGAGATTCACTTGACAACAAGGATTGTTCATTATTATGGGTACTTTTTATTACTTCCATAATCCACCATCTAATGTCATCTGGTGAGTATCTCATTGCATAAAATGATCAACTAAAGGTAGATTTGTTACTTTGCACCTAGTTCTCGATCTGTGCTCAGAGATGCAAGTGTGCACTGCTCTTTTTGTCTGTCCCACATGACAGTTGCGCTCCACGCAATAAATAACTTCTGAGTTTTTCATGTACTCGGGTAACTTAATTCCCATGTCCTGTTGCCTATTTCAAAACTAGTAATTTTAAGTGTGAATCTGCAAACAGAGCAAACACCAAATGAGCGATGTCCTCTTAGCAGGCGTAAGTAAGTTCCATGTAATATTTCTCATTGCTTTTGCAATAAATCTAGAGTGAACCAGTTTCTAGACTTACTCATGCATTTACGTTTCTACCTAATACAAGCACATTTATTTATACCACCCGGGTCTTTCTCAGGCAGTTGGTAATGGTACAGGATACTAGCAGAAAAACTAGTACAGGATACTAGCAGAAAAACTATCAAATTAGCCTACCTTTTGCTGCAAGAAATTCCTTTAAAAAAGAAAATCAACCACCTGCACTGTTTGGTTGGTTAACACAGTATTCTCAATTGACTTTTTCAGAATTAACGGAATTATTTTGTTCGAATTCTTTAGGAATTTCGGTCAATTTAAATATAAATGTGGGGTAAGGGAATAGGTTCAGGTGGGGGGAAGTGGGTAGAGGAGGGCGGCAGGTCCTCCCCCTACCTCACCCTCCCACATTTTTTGAACAAAAAGACAAAACAAATTTGGTCAAATCGGAAAAGGTCAATTATTTTTCGGACAAATATACTTAAACCACAAGTCAATTTTGCATTCAGCTTGGGGAACAGACTGTGTCAATATCCTTGACAACCTCTACCTGTTAACTGATGACGACGAGATGCGCCTTAATTATGTCAGACCTTTCAGGGGTATTTGGCATAGGCATCCATGCACAATAAGAGGGACAGCCTTGAACTACTATTTCTACTGCTTTTTGTTTTTTGAAACAATTGCTTCTTTTGGACTTACATGATGTTGGTGAGTCGCAATATCTTCCAACGCCTGTAATCTTGAAATGCTATTAAATATTACTTTAAGTTGGATGAGGGCTGGTACAACCCAGGTCAAGGGACACAGTTGCCGGTATCATTCAGGCTCCAAGAAACAGGGTTGCTCAGCTTATTGTTAGGTGATGAGAGGGCGCTCATACAACTGTAGTATTGACAAACTGTGGATCAAAGATAAAATCATGATATATGTTACTCCCGATGTTATGTTCTCTTCCAAGTTGTGGCGTTTTCATTAACCTTCCCTATGCTTTAGCTTGTTGCAATCAATGGATTCAATGAATGCGTTATTCCAGAGGTTAACATTTGTTTCATTTTAAACATCGAGGTTGATCTCCTCTCCTTAAAGAGATGATGTTGGAACTTCGCTAATGCACGCTTTCTTTAGTGAGGTCACACGGTACTGCAGATGCAATAGATCACAATGATGAGTACTCATCATGTCTTTGAGTGGCACACCCCGGTGGGGGGAGACAATGGTCTGTCTAACCCTCAAGAAGAACACCCTAGCCCTAGTGGGGGTGACTGTCCCTAGATGGCGAATGATGCGCCACCTATCTAATAGAGGATAGATCAAGGAGATTGTGTCCCTAGTTCTCAAACATTTGTGTGGGCAGGACTCGCAACAGATTTCGAGTTGAAACCGAAAGAGCAACAATGTCCAGCGTAAAACCACTATATGAAATTTCAACGGCAAGTCATGTGATTAAATCTTGCGA
Source organism: Ambystoma mexicanum (assembly GCF_040938575.1). Lineage (NCBI taxonomy): Eukaryota > Metazoa > Chordata > Amphibia > Caudata > Ambystomatidae > Ambystoma > Ambystoma mexicanum. Next base: position 1,247,409,456 of record NC_090926.1, read on the forward strand.
AGAGGCAGCTATAGAGCTGAGCATGTGGTGGGTGGTGCCATGGGAATTTCCATACTACATTTATTCACCCTTAGGCTACCACTTAACCAAGTGTGGGTGGTTTTTCCGTGGAATTAAAGAACACATAGTAAAACAAGAACGCAGTAAACGCTAATCCCTAATGGACATTGTTGCTCTTTGTGTTTCAACTCAAAATCTGGTGAGTCCTGCCCACACAAATGGTTGAGAACTAGGGACACTATCTCCTTGATCTATCCTCTTTTAGATAGGCGGTGCATCATTGGCCATCTAGAGACCGGCACCCCCGCTAGGGCTAGGGTGTTCTTCTTGAGGGTTAGACAGGCCATTGATTCCCCCATGTGGTATGCAAACTCGTCTTTGTCTGTCATTTGTGTGACCCTTTTGCACTTGTTACTCCCAAAGAACCGTGTGGTTGTGTTATGGTAACTGTTATGTTAAGGTTAGGGAAGGTAGTTGCCTTTCTTTTTTCCTTGTTGAAATAAGACCTGTTGTTTGTTGATTTGAGTGGCCCACTTTATTAATGATGTGCCTTTTTAATGGTCGTGCAGACAAGCTTGGATGTGAGATGAGTGTTCAGTGATCAATCTTTGCAGATAAATGTTTAGATCCTATCTATCGATGTGTTCTTGCTGTGAACGAGGCCAAACAGTGCTAAAAGACTGGATTACGGGAATAACCTTTTGTGAGGACTAGCTGTAAAAGATGCAAAAGCGCTCGCAGTTTGGACTGCTGCAAAAGGCTATACGCCGTAGAATTATCCCACACCCACCGTAAGGGCACTGAGGTTACAGTGTGCAACGTTTTCAGATCCTTTCCAAACCTACATTACCCACACTGGTATCTGGCTCTGCAGGCGTCTCTCCTCTCCTCCCTCAAAGCTGGTTGGAGTTTTATTTTCAGCGCAACAAGGGGTTCTGGCAGTTCTCTGGTCTCCCTCTTTAGGTGTGGATGATGCCCAAAAGGGATCAGAAACCACACCAGCCAGTCGTGTATACAGTTGCTTGTTATCACAAAAGTTAACACCCATATAACCAATGAAGCTGTTTGTTTCTTGGGACAAAGGAGGATAAGTTGGATCCCTGTCTAGGAATTGCCTGTCCTCTAAGGGGGAGTCATCCCCAGTGAGAAGCTGCTTGCTCTGTCTTGTAGGATGTGTTAAGCTTAGTGTTCTCGCCTCCCGAGTCCCAAAGGGATAGGCTCCCCGTTGGGGAGAGGGGATGATTTCCTTGGATTCGTCATGGATGATGAGAAGCAAACTACATACAAATAGCAAAGTACATGTAACCGTGTAATGCAGAAACGAAAGATGCCGAACCTGCCCACATATCAACATTTCGGACACAATCAAGATACCTCACACGGGATAAGACTAGACAATTGAGGGGCGTTGTACATGTGTATCCAGTAATATTGTTAACTTTATCATGTGCATGAAATGCCCCGGGCGTGGCTACTATATTGGGGAAACTGGTCAACCTCTACGTGAACGCATGAACTTCCACCATTGGAGTGTCAAGCTATGCACGAAGGAGAGCACGGTTGGCGAACGTTTGTCCGAAGATCATCATACCTTTGTTTGCCTCAGAATTACTGTACTCCGGGGTAATTTCAGGACTGATAAAGCCAGGAAGACTTATGAATTCAAATGCAGGAACATTTTCAATACATTGGCAGGGGGCTTGAATAGATATTGCAGTTTCATGAGTCATTTCCACAAATAACAGACTCTCTCACCATTTCCGCCCATAGAGATGCAGGAATCACAAGATTCAGACCTAAATATTTCCATCATATTCTTCAAAGCCATTCACGGGCATCAAACTGACACTGCACCAGCCCCACCAACCTTTCTAAGTCAATGACTCATTGCCAGACTCCCTGTAACCTAACCACACCTGTCCTCAAAATACCCTAGCCCAAAAGCTTCCAGGAGACTTGCTGGGGCCCTTGTCTCAAGTCGAACCCTACCCTTTCCTCATGATTGTAACACAATCCTGATATGGTACTTGACATAAACTTGCCACACGGGGCTCCACAAGCCATAGGCCTAACACATGGCTGGTTGTGCCTCCCCTCTTTCGACCTGTGGATGATTGTGCCACCACTGATCTTGCAAAGGGACTGGTCCGACATACTGAGTATTAACTGGACTGCACCTGCCATGACTGACAGTATTCCATCTCCTCCTGACTTCCTGAGAGCACTTTAGTTGGGTGGGCTGTGTTTTTATTTTTCTTTCTTTCCCTTCTCTTCAGTTCCACTGACACCTTCCCCACTTAACACAGTGTACCATTTAGACCCTGAAGACTGAAATGTCTGGGGGAGTTCATCATCTAATGCATGTCTCTGAGTAAAACTACAAATCGGGTACACAGACAGGCACAAATGAGGAAAAGGGGATTTCCAGGAGGAGCTATTTAAGCTGTATTGCTGCAATGTTTTTCAAAGGCTTCATTCCATTCTTAACCGATGAAGTGGTGGAATACCACGAAAGCTCACAAATAAGCAATTAAGTGACTTTTTTAGCCTAATTAACATATATATATATAATCAGGCGGAGCAGGAGAGCTCATTCTGCAGGGTCCGCACTCAGCGGGACGATCCGCTAAACACAAAGATTCACGGCACCCACTTTCTCTTTGCCATGTATTTGGTTATTTTTATTGATGGTTCCAAAAGAAACACGTGTTTCACCCTCAAGGGCTTCCTTGGAGTTAAACAGTGCATATGTAACCTCCCCTTATGTGCAAACTGTGATGTGAACAAAGTTATTGTCCCTCTTCTCTTGTTGCCTTATTTACAGATTCCATTAGTAAGGCAGGCGCCATCTTAACATGTATATCATCTAGATCTACACAGCTTTTCAATCCATCAGTGCTAAATGTTCCCCTTATCATATTAAATTAATTGATGTGCTGTCATTGTATAATCTTCTATACTAATAAAAGTCAGAATTTGTGGCTTAGGGAAGTGTTCCTTATACAATTTCACACCGTTTCACCAATCTGCACCACATTTTGCATAGTTGCCTGTTAGGACCCTCTGGACATTACTGGCTAACCCGCCCCTTTCCCTGGATTTCAGCACCTTCACACAAGAGACCTTTTCCTGAAATCTTCGAAACACCAATGTGGCCTTAGACGGAACAAGGAACAAAACTCAAGGTCCCTATGGGATCTCTCACGGTCCGAGGTCCTAGGATGAACGGTTTCTGAAATATTTGCAATGCAATGCACCCCAATGAACTGCACCACGCCAGGGTGTTGCAACAGGTGGGGGAGAGCGCACAGAAGATCCCCAGTATGCAGCAGCACACCAAAAATCGACAACTCCCAAATTACCCCAATTCCAACCCCCCAGCCCACCCCGTCTGTTCCGGGGTATGTCGGCCAGCCACACGCTACCATTCTTAGTTCCGTTTACGTCAGGATGCAAATCGAGCGATAATCGAATTGGAACAGCGACCTACTTTATAATTGATTTTCAACAATTGATGAGTGTTATCATGCAGGCCTGGATGGCCAAACGCCGTCTCTGCCGGAAAAAACTGAGCTACTCTTAGAGGGTCCTCCCTCTAAGCCTTGACCCCCAATATGCCACTTTCAACATTGATGGTCTCACTATTCCGGTCTCCTCTTTTGTGAAAACCATAGGTGTATATCTGGAGTCCTCCCTGTCCCTCTCGCGACGAGTCAATGCCATATCCTCAGCTGCAGCCTATTCCACCAAACTAATAAATGCTTCCAGACCGTCTCTCTCCCTGGACAGTTGTCTCGCCAGAGCCACTATAGGATCCAAGCTCCGACTACTGCAACGCCCTCTTTGCTGGCAGTACTGATCTCATCTTCTGAAAAATGCAGGACATTCAGACCAATGCTCTCTGAGCTGCCTTGAACATCCAGAAAAAAGATCACATCATGGCAGCAAGAAAAACAGCCCACTGGCTCCCGATCCGAGAACGGATCATCCTTAAGACAGACACTCCATCACACATAGATGCCTGTCCAATGATGCAGCACTGTACCTATCCCAAAATGTCACCAGAACCAACTCCTCCAGCCCTACCAGGGAAGCATACTCCAACCGCATCACCCAGGCTAAATTCAAACCTGTTAAAGCCGGAGGATCCAGTTTCCCGACTATAGCTGCCAAACATTGAACCTCCTCCCACCTATCCTCCGGGCTGAACTTTCATACTGGACCTTTCTGAAGGTGCTAAAACATTGCTGCTCGCCTAACTGCAAGCCACAGCAATCCCTTCCTTGACTTTTACTCTGTGACCCATAAGTAATGCATATTGTTTTTGTTTCTGTATCTTGCCATGGACAAGCACCTTGATGCCTCAGGGCTTGGCACGCTCTATAAATGTAAAATTAAATAAATGAATAAATGAATGTTTTCAGAACCCGTTCGGAGAATGTGTACTTTTGCTAGTATAGCATACATTTTTTCATTTTATATATTTGCATTATCATGATCATATTCACGTATCTGCACAGTATAAAAGGATAAGGAAGTAGCGAAATACCGAAAAACGCAGAATTTTTAAATCTGTCATATATATATATACATATATATGTATATTTCTGAGGCTTGTGGAATCTGCTTAGATCACATGCTGTGCATAGGCCGACATCTAGTGGAAGCTGCGGAGTATTACAGTTTGTTTTTCGAAAGTCGAAAATGGGCGTCGACACAGGCGTGCCAGTAATACTATCCCTAGTGTGACGTCCACTGTACCCAAGATCCCTCACGCGTGTAGGATCCTCAGATTGTATTTTTTCTGACATGAGGAAGCATGAGGAGTAGCGTGAGTACAGATAATCCAAGCAGATAGACAGAAAGGTAAGACTACAAGCAACCATGCGCCTTCTCTCGGAGGGGAGGAAGGGTGGGTCGCATGTGAATCTAAGCAGATACAAGCATCAGAAATACGATTACGGTGAGTAATGTATCCCTTCTGAGGCTTGTGGAATCTGCTTAGATCACATGCTGTGCATAGATTAGCGAGCAGTACCAGAAGAAGGAGGTGGGATGTGAGAAGGGTCATGAGCAAACAGGTGTCTTAGAACCGCTTGTCCCACTTGTGTATCTGTCTTGGAATGAGTGTCAATGCAGTAATGCTGAGTAAAAGTGTGAATAGAGCTCCAAGTAGCCGCTTTGCAAATGGTGTCGAGGGGGACATTTGCAATGAAAGCCAGAGTGGCACCAATGCCTCTAGTAGAGTGGGCCCTTGGCGTAAAAGGCAGAGTCTTTTCAGAAAGAGAGTAACACAGCTGTATACAGTTGATAATCCACTTCGAGATAGCGCCCTTAGAGACGCGATCCCCCTCTCTGCCTGTAGCTACGGAGACAAACAGTTGATCTGTTTTCCTTAGCGGTCTGGTTTTATTTACATAGTATAGGACCGCCCTACGCACATCTAGGGTGTGTAGTTTCACCTCAGCCGAGCTTTGCGGGTTCTGGAAGAAAGCCGGAAGCTCGATGGACTGGTTTACATGGAACTTGGATATGAATTTAGGTGAGAACCTAGGATGTGTGCGTAAAACCAGTTTGTCCTTGTGGATAGTAAAGAAAGGATCCTGCACTGACAGAGCCTGAATTTCACTGACCCTTCTTATGGAGGTAATGGCTACTAAGAAGGCCGTTTTATAAGTCAGGTGTTTGAGACTACTTTTATGCATGGGTTCGAATGGGGGTCCCATGAGCTTAGCTAGCACCACGTTGAGGTCCCATCCTGGCGGTGGGTTCGAAATAGGAGGGTGAAGTCTCTTTACTCCTTCCATGAAGGCTTTAACCACTGGTACTTTCCACCACGAGACCTTGTTATGGGATGTGGTGTAAGCCGAGAGGGCTGCCAGGTGTACTTTTAGCGAGTTAAAAACCAACCCTGCATCCAGCAGGTGGAGCATGTATGTCACAACGTTGGAAGGAGTGCAATCAACCGGGTTGATTTGTTTATTCTGGCACCAGATAACGAATCTTTTCCACTTATCAAAGTAACAGTGCCTTGTATTTGGTTTCCTGGACTCCTTTAGAATGTCCATACACCTCTGTGGTAATTTGAGATGTCCAAACTCTATGACTTCAGGAGCCATGCTGCTAGGTTCATAGAGTTGGGTTCCTGATGCACTGTTTGACCCTGTTGCTGGGACAGTAGGTTGTACCAGGCTGGGAGTCTGATGGGTTCGCACACCGCCATCCTGCGTAGGTGTGGAAACCATGGTTGTCTCGCCCACATGGGAGCAACTAGGATGAGCGTCATCAATTCCTTGTTCATCTTGTACACCACCTTCCTGATGAGAGGAGTTGGTGGAAAAGCGTACGCAAACATCCCTGACCAGTTCATCCACAGGGCATTCCCTTGGGAGTCCGGCTGGGGGAACCTGGATGCAAATCCTGGGCATTGTTTGTTTTAGCTTGTGGCGAATAGGTCTATAGTGGGGAAACCCCACTGAGAGAAGAGATCTTCTACTACGTCTCTGTGAAGGACCCATTCGTGTTCTTCTGGGAGGGAGACTCTGCTTAGAGCATCCGCTATGGAATTGAGCTCCCCTGGAACATGTTGCGATGACAGGAAGATGTTCCGTCTGAGTGCCCATATCCATATTTTCTGGGCAAGCTTGGACAGATTTGGCGAACGAGTCCCCCCTTGCTTGTTCAGATAGAACATGGCTGTCGTGCTGTCCGTCCTGATCTGCACCGACAAGTTCAGTAGATGGGGCTCGAACGCCCTTAGCGCTCGGAATACTGCCAGAAGCTCTAGCAGATTGATGTGGTTCTTGGCTACTGAGTGAGACCAGAGACCTTGAGCTGTGTGGTGGAGATGGTGAGCTCCCCACCCAGTCAGGCATGCATCTGTAGTCACCACGGCTTGTACTTCGGGATCGTAAAAGGGTTTCCCCTTTGCGAGATTCTCTCTTGACCACCAGTGTAGGCTCTGTACGAGTGTTGGCGAAACGACCACTAGATCGTCCCAATGACCACTTGCCTGAGACCACTGTTTCGCCAACCATTCCTGCATGGGACGCATGCGCAGACGCGCGTGGGGGACCAGGTAAATGCATGACGCCATCATGCCCAGTAACCGCATAGCTTTGCGTACTGTTATCTGTTGACCTGACTGATAATGCGGAATTTGCAGAAGTATATTCCGAATTCTCTCTTCCGAAGGGAAGGTCAATCCTTTCTGAGTATCTAGGATAGCTCCTAGAAACTGTTTTGAGGTGCTTGGCACCAGACTTGACTTTTTCTCGTTGATGGAGAAGCCTAATTCGTGGAGGAGGTCGATAGTCCTCTGAATGTTTGACCTGCAAATTTCTGGGGTTTCCCCCGTTATGAGCCAGTCGTCCAGATAAGGGTACACCGGGATTGCTTCCCTGCGTAGGTGTGCAGCCACCACCGCCAGTACCTTGGTGAATACCCTTGGTGCTGAAGCTATCCCGAAGGGCAGTACCTTGAATTGGTAGTGGCGACTGTCCACCTTGAAGCGCAAGTACTTTCTGTGCGCTGGGAGCATGGAAATATGAAAATAAGCATCTTTCATATCCAAGGTTGCCATGTAATCCCCCTTTTTTAGGAGGGGGATTACCTCTTGTAGCGTGGTCATACGGAATTTTTGGGGCTTGACATACTTGTTGGCAGGCCGTAAGTCCAATACTGGGCGCATTGTCAAATCTTTCTTTGGCACAAGGAAGTAAGTTGAATAGATACCCTTGTTTACCTGGTGTCCTGGGACGAGTTCTATCGCGTCCTTTTCTAGCAGAATGGCGATCTCCTCGAGAAGGATCTTTTGATGCTCTAGGGAGTGCACTCTTTGTCGTGGAGGATGATTCCGGGGACGCTGCAGTAGTTCTATACAATATCCTGCGGATACTGTTGACAGCACCCATCTGTCTGAGGTGATCCCTTCCCAAGCCTGGGTGAAGGTGAACCCCTACTGGGGTTGCGTGGCAAGGGACCCTGAACTGAGCGTCACTGTTTTGGTGGAGGCGTGCCCCCGCCCTTGTTGGGGCTGCCTCTGCCTCTTCCACGACCTCTCTTGTTACCCCTGCCGTAACTCTGGGTAGACTGCTGGTTGTTATTCCATTGTGTACCTTGTCCCTGGGCATAGTTGCCTCTTTGTGAATTTTGGCCGCGTGGGCGACGAAATTATTGTTCCCCCTCTGGTTAGGGGGTTTGTTGGTAAGCTGGCCAAGGGATTTGAGAGTCTCATATTCATCTTTGGCATTTTTAAGTGCGTCTTCGACCGCTTTCCCAAACAATAGGTCGGGTTCCACTGGCTTGTCTATTAAAGAAGCCTGGGTTTCTGTCTTGAATCCCGACTGCCGTAACCACGCATGTCACTTGATAACAGTACCTTCTGCTATCAATCTCCCTGCGTTGTCAGCGGCGTCGAAAGTTGCTTTTAAAATGCAACCAGACACGGCTCTCCCCTCTGCCGAGATCCGAGCCAGCTGGCCCTTTAACGGTTCTGGAGCAGAGGCAATGAGCGCCGCGACTTCTTCCCATTGATGGCAATTGAAACTAGCCAACAGGGTGGTGGAATTCGCAATCCTTGCTTGGTAGGCGGACGTTGAGGCTACCTTTCTGCCAAACCCGTAAAGTTTTTTGCTCTCCTTGTCGGGAGGAGCTTCTGATGAAGATAAGGGCGTGCCAGCCCTTTTTCTAGTGTTGGTCACCACTAGGGAATCTGGTTTAAGATGTCCCCTTATATACAGAGGGTCAGACTGGGCTGCCCGGAAAATCTTTTCAATTCTGGGGTTGACAGCTCTGGTGAGATTAGGATTCACCAGGGAAGGATCTATTCTTCGTTGGATGGATTTGAGGATAGGGATGGTCTGAGCGACCGGTCTTCTCTCTCCTACAAACTCCTCCGCGAAGTCCCTTTCCTCCTGTACACCGTGGGTGTCGATGTGGAAGTGTTCCGCTGCTCGAGCGAGAACCTCGTTGAGGAGGGGCTGGTTATCAACTGGAGAGTCAGTAACTGGGGCTTCGCTTTGTACTGGGGAATCTACTCTGTAAATTTCCTGCTCATCTTCTCCCTCCTCCAGGTCCTCATCCTCTGCATAGTAATCTGTCCCGGTTTGTTCTTCCATAATTTCAAACTCCTGGTCCTCTTCAGGGAAACCTTGTCCCTGGTAACTGGGGAGTGGAGTAGAATATGGAGTGGAGTAAGGCTGAACCTCGAAGGGTTCAGGTCTTTCGACCCGGGGCTTTTTACTTAGCGGGATAGGATCGGAGGAGCCTGAGGGTGTGGCCCCTTGAGGGTTATATGAAAGAAAGTGTTCTGGGTTCTTATCATAAAAATCAGCCAAGGAAGACATCCTAGACATAACCCTGTCTATGTCTTCACTGGACCATTCCCTGGAACAGGGTATTACTTTAGCAGGTGATGATTTATGGGACTTTTCAAGGGTAGACTTGTGTTTACTTGTCTGCCTAGGGTGAGAGGATGGCTTTACAGGGGTGGAAGGCTGTGCTTTCCGCTGTTTCCCCCCCTCCCCGTGCGTGGAAAAATGTTTTCCCTGTCCCTTGGAGGCCCCAGAGACTTTCGACGCCTGGCGCCGAGGGTCTGGAGAGGTATCTGTGTGCTTCGGGCGTGGGGCCTCACTGGTGTTAACCGCGGTCTCGGTATCTTGTAGCGCGGCCTGGGGGTGGAAGTCGTCTTCGTCTCCCGACGATCGAACTTCCGTTAATGTGTGTAGCGAGGCACTCTTGGCAAGAGTGGATGATTGCCTTGCGTCGTGAGGTGATCTCGATCGAGAGCGCCCAGAGGACACCGAGTCGGACCGTTCTTTTTGTGCCTCTTTCCGGGAAGTCGACGTCGTCGAGGTCCGGTTGGTCTTAGTGTGTTTAGTGTGTGTTAGGTGTGTAGCGCTTGCGTCGCCGGGGGTCTTCCCCATAGCCGCCCTGCCGGACGACCTTCCGAGGTCGGGGACCTGCGCTCGCCGGCTGTCTTTCGACGCCATAATGCCCTCGCCGTCCGAAAGTACGGCGTCGCTGCCATCGCTGAAGGCGCCCTCCGCTGCCATGGCCTCCTGCCTGGCGTGGTGGGCCCAACGCTTTGTCGAACGGTCCTTAAGTGTCTTAGGTTTAAACCTACTACACGCTCTGCAGTTCGCTTCGGGGTGATCCCTCGGCAAGCAGAGATTGCACGTGGCGTGCCTGTCGACCCAAGGGTATTTGCGATTGCACTTGGGGCAGAATTGAAAAGGGGTACCCTCCATACGCACCTTAAGGCAGCGGGCTGCTAAGTGTAGGAATATATAAAATGTAACTATATATCAAGAGTGAAGAGTATGTACCACCCCCCACTCTCCCTACTTGTAAGGGCCGAGGCCAGCGGCCTACTAGGCCCGGGCCGAGGCCAGCGGCCTTCCGAGGCCCAGATCCGTCGTGCAGCAGTCGACGGTCGATGACTTCTCCAGCCGTCGTCGAGGTTGAGGGTCGACGTTGGGGTGGGGAAGGGAATGAATAAGAATTATAATTATAATAACAGCAAAAGTATGGCTAAGGCCAGGGAACGCCGCAAGATGCTTCCGACCAGTATGGCGGAAAAAAACAATCTGAGGATCCTACACGCGTGAGGGATCTTGGGTACAGTGGACGTCACACTAGGGATAGTATTACTGGCACGCCTGTGTCGACGCCCATTTTCGACTTTCGATTACGGTGAGTAATGTATCCCATATATATATATATATATATATATATATATATATATAGGGGTGGGGTAAGGGATGAAAACGGGTGGTCAGGGGGTTGGGCTGGGATTATGATAGGGAAACGGGGGGGTTTAGGAAGGGGGCCCAAATGAATTCCGTATTTTTAATTTTTTCGGTAATTAAGTTTAGTTGAAAATTATTTAGTTATTACTGTTTTCGTTAAAATCACAGTGAACCATTATAATGTGCATGGTGCTATTTTCTTAAGAGCGACTGAAAATGTCATGCATTTTTTTTTTCATTAGCTAAATACATATCCCTCACATATACACACTGTTCCTCTCCGTGGTATTATGGCCATCAGATGTCCTTGTCAAGTGGGCTGCATATTACTATTACATCCATACTATCACGATTTGATTTATATGGCGTGTGCCCTATATCTGCTATATATACATAAAGCTGTCTGTCGCACCCAGTCTGCCCATCCCCGTTTTCAATATTCAAAGTGTATGTTTTACCTGTAAAGATTGCTGCCCATAAGGTGCATCATGCTTCCTAGGTTGTCTTGCTGTGCACACATAGATTGATAACGTTTTTTAGAAATAAAACAGTAACCTATGATCTAAGATGCTAAGGAAAGAAATGATGAGGGAATCTGGAGGAGCAATGAAGGGTGGCAAGGTCAGGAGTTCCTCCTGAGAGGGCATATCTGCTTGCCCTTTTATCTCATCCCTAATGACCTGCTTTTTGTTCCTTGCCTCTTGAACCATGTTTATAATGTGTGCTACCCTTCCCTTGACAGGAAACCGTGGAAGCAGGACCCAAAAAAATCAAAGGGGAATAAAAGTAAGTTTATTTATGTATTTATCTGTTTTATACAGTGTGACAAGTTGCTTAATGAGTCACAAGGCAAAACCAATAAGTTCAAGTTTGTTTGGATTATAAAAAAGTGTTTTCTTTTTAAAATACATGTTCATGTTAAAGGACATTTGTTAATTTTTTTTTTTAACTTTGTTTATTTTAAATCAAGGCAGGATGGCAAATATACAAATCATGACATATCACAAGCCATGCGTATTCAGGTTCTTCGATCCCCAGTCCTTATTTCCCCCATCAGGCTTCCTCCCTTCGGCCTCCCCCCCCCCCCCCCCTCATGTTTGGAGGCGAAATTTTCTTTCTGGGTTGTCCAGTTCGCCCCTTGGCGTCTGTGTCTTCTCCAGGGTCCTCTTGGTGTTTCAGGATCCATCGGGCCCTGGTAGGTTTATAGGTCTGGGCAGGGAAGCGCTGGGACATTTGTTAATTTTAAAGGACATTTGTACCGTGCACTATCACCACCAGAGTGGTCCCCTGGCGCTCTGGCGGCTCTGAAAGAGGAGGGGGAGACGGAGGGGGGGCTAGAGGGAAGAAGCTGGAAAAGTGCAAGAGATCAGTGATGTGCTGTTGGCGGCCTCAGCCCGGTGGGTCCGTTGGCTGGCCCTGGGGTGTTTGCGGCCGGTAGTCGTTGTGTGCTGTTGTGGGGGTCTGTGTGTTTTGTTGTTGCAATGTAGCAAAGTTTGTGCGGTTTGTTGTGCTGTAGGTTTGTGGTTGTTTGGTTTGGAGTTTGAGAGGTGCTTGCAGAGGGGGAATTGTTAACGCAATTGGTTAGTTGGCATATTTAACCTGAATTGAGGCGCTGGTTTTCTGTAATCTCCCCAGGTGGGGTTCGGGAGCACCCCTGCGCCTCTGTCCTGATCTGTGTCCGTCTGGCCTTAAAGGCCCTTTCACATCTGGGCCCCTCCTCCCCCAGCCACCCTCGTAGCGCTACCTGTCGTCCCTTCCCACTCATAAGGTTTGTGCACCTGCCAATGCCCACAGTTCAGATAATGTGGTGAATGCAATATCCCGATAATTCCACCACACTGTGGTACCTGGTGGCAACTAAGGGGTGAGTGCGGGTGTTGGGTGGGATGTTGGCTCAGTTTCCGTGGGTGTCGCCTGTGTTCCACTCTAACCGGCGTCCTTCGTCCAGGTGCTGTGGGAGCTTCTTCACATAGGGAGTTGTCCACAGTCGGTACTAGGAGTTGTCCGTGTCCACTCCAGTTTAGTTTAGTCATCCTTTTCCTTTCTTTTTCTGTTTTCAGTTTGAGTCTGTGGTGTTGAAGAGCCAAGTTTTTAGTAATTTCCAAAATGTTAGGTGATTTTTGGTGTTTCTTATTTCTTTTGGGATGTTCCAGGTTTTTGCAGCTAAGTGGTAGAAGGAGGTCCCTGGTTTTGATTCCAGGCGGGTTTCGTTGCTTGACCTCAGGAGTCTTGTTGGCTTGTAGATTATTTTCTTTTGTAGGAATTCTGCTCCTTGTCCATTGATTGCCCTGTGTGTTATGCACATTGTTTTGAAGGTGATGCGATGTTTTACTGGGAGCCAGTGTAGTGTTTTTAGGACAGGAGTGATGTGTTCTCTTCTTGATAGTTTGAGGAGTAGTCTGGCTGCTGCATTTTGGATCCATTGTAGTTTCTTCAAGAGGTATTCTGGTATTCCGAGGTAGAGGCTGTTTCCATAGTCGATTCTTGACATGAGAGCGACGATAGTGAGTGTTTTGTGCGTGAAGGAGAGGAAAGGTAGGATTCTTCTTGCCGTGTGCAGGAGGAAAAAACATTTGACTGTTGCATTTACTTGTGGTTCTAAGGTTAGGGTGTTGTCTATCAGGACTCCCAGATTTTTTACTATCTTAGATGGTAATGGTGCGGTTCCCATTTCCGTTGGCGGTTTCGTTCTCTTGGTCTTTGATATGATCATGATTTCTGTCTTTCCTGGGTTGATTTTCAGGTTGTGGGCAGTCATCCAGTTGAAGACTTCTTTTAGACACCCTATTAGGGTTGTATGATCAGCTTGGGTGTCTTTTGATTTTGTAAATGATTTGGGTATCATCCGCATAGTTGTAGCATGTAATGTACTTTTTGAAGATTCTTCTAACCGGAGTCTGGTAGATGTTGAAGTACAGTGGTGATAGTGAGGATCCTTGTGGCACTCCACAGTTGTTAACTCTTGGAGTGGATTTTGAGGGGTTAATCCATACGGTTTCTGTTCTGTCTGCTAGGAATGATTTAGTCTAGAGTAGTGCTGTGTCTGTTATGCCTATGTCTGTCTTCTAGTCTTTTGGTTAGGGTGTCTTGACTAACTGTATCGAAGGCTGCGGAGAGGTCGAGTAGAATGAGGGCTGAGGTTGTGTTTGAGTCTGCGTTAGTTTTTAGGTCGTCCCAGATGGATAGTAGTGCTGTTTCCGTTCCTCTTGCGGGTCCTCTTGAAGTGTGGGGGCATGCGGTCTAGGTGGGATCCCTATATATCTTCTCCTCAACCTTTGAGGGGTCTTCTATTTCCATTGCTCAGTCTCCCTACTTCCGCAGGTCATACTGCAGTGGTAATGTACTAGAGCCAGGGCACTCTTACTGTCTGGGCTATCCCTGCCTCCCAGGGAGGGTCTAAAGGCTGTGGACTTATATCTATGATTCCCTTTGAGACTTCCTAAGTGACCTAGCGGTATCGTCTGGTTGCCCTGGTGTTCTTCTCGTCTCGATGGCCATCTCTGAACCTTTTCCTCATTCAGCAGTCTTCTCTCTTCTCTCTCCACCTCATGATCTTACTATCTCTTTCCCTTTTCCTTTCTTCCCCCTCAAGCTCCATTCTATTCTCTCCCTTCGCCATACATTCCATCGCCTGGTTTTTTGAGCTGTCTCTCCTGTTTTCACTCTTCTGGTCTCTCCCTTCTCACTACATTCACTCTCCTGGTTCTAGCTTGCTCTCTCGCATGCCCATCTCCTGTTTTGCCTGCCAACTGCCTTCTGAACCTATCAGCTTCCCTCCTAAACTCACTCCTCCCAACACTACCCTGCCTTTTACTCCTCTTCAGCCTGCTGCCTCTCACTTCTCTCTTCTATCCCTTACTCTCAAGATGGCACCTTCTCTTCCTCCAACCACTCCCTCACTGAACCCACCTTGCACTCTCCCTCTAAAATTACCTCCAACCACTCTATCACTCAAACCTGAGGGTATCCTCACTCCTATTCCTCCTGGATCCTCTGCTGAGGTAGCCAGGGAAAGGCAATCGCTCTTGGATCCCAGCCCTGGGGGTGGAGCAGCTAGGGAGGATCACCTGGGTGGTGGGTCCTTGGATTGGGGTGTCCACAGCGAGACATGGTATCCCCCTTTCCCTATTGACGACCAACCTAACCCTCCCCGACCTTTATGGGCTATTGTAAGACCTCTCCCCTCTTTTTTCCCTACTTTTACCTCTGACAGTACTGGGACAAGGAAGAGGTGACTAGGAGGGATGAACACTAATGCCTCAGTTCTCCACTCAAGTACTGGGGTGGAGGGGTGAGAGAAAAAGAGAGGGGGGGAGGGAGAGATCCAAATCCAAGAGGACCTGTGGAGCCCAAGACCAGCTGGACTGAGAAACGATGACTGGCGTGGGAACCTACTAATGGGACAGAAACCAGCTGGAGCTGCGAACGAGACAGGAGGAAGAAAGGACGCTGTCCAGGTCCAAGCTTAACAGCAGGGCCACCGATGTGTGGAGAACCTCATCTGGAATGTGAGCAGGGCCAGCAGTCTGCAAGACAGAGAAGGTGAAGCTGAGCCACCACAGAGGAATGCCAGCACTGATCAGTGTCCGGAACATCACCCAGCACAGGGGCGCTCCTAGCGGGCTACGTTTAAACAATTAAGGGCCGCACGTGTTAATTGATCACCGAACTCAATGCAACTTTGAAACCAGGTTGAATTGCATTTATTGAATACTGAACTCATTGAAACTTTAGAAACAAAGCTGAAATACGTTTATTGAACGCTGTATTGAATGAAACTGTGAAACCCAGCTGATTTTAAACACAGAAATGAATGAAAATCTTGAAACTGATCTAAAGTAAGCCTATTGCACATAGAACTGACACTTTATGGGCAAAGTTAACAACGAAAGAACTTTTTATAAATGGATACAATACGGCAAAGCCAGAAGCTGGCAAGAGGTGTGTAGCACATGGTGACCAAGCCAAGAGGCTAAACGGGAGGAATCGGAAAAGTGTAAACCGGCATACAGAGCCAAAAAGGGTTTCCGATTGCGTGACCTGTGTTAGGTGGATCAAGTGGTCTGCCAAATGCGCCTAGACCAGTGAGCCCTAAGTGATGAAAGTCAAACGACATTGTGAAAGAAACCAAGAAACTGGTGGGGCGAACCAGGCGGAGTGTCAAGTGGACCCATTTTGTGTTGAACATAAAAGGTTGAAACCAGTGCAAGTAACTGGCTCTCCACCAACGATAAAATCCTGCTAAAATCTGCTTCACTAACTTAAAAGTGCCTGAACAATGCTGCACCCCGTTATCTCGTAGACAGAATAAACAGAAAACCTTCCCACCGACCCACCAGGGCGGCCTACTCCAACTGCCTCGCACTCCCAAGTTTCAAACTGACAAAAGTTGGAGGCAACAGCTTCCCTGTCAAAGCAGCCCAATTTTGAAACTCCTTATCCCCCTCTCTGAGGGCAGACCAAACCCACTCCATCTTTAGACGTAACATCAGGAACTGGTTCAAAGAAAATGACCACTATCAGAATGTACATTATCAGCATGACTCCTTTGCTATTCGAAATTCTCACTCCCAACCTGACTGATCACCTCTATCGCTCCTGTCCTACTTTGCTTTATGCATATACTACATGTATATATGTATTGTACACAACCATTTCACCAGTGTAATCTAGCTGCCACTTTATAAATATGTACTTTACAACCTGTAAGCTCTCCATCTGTATATATGTATTGTACATATCTAGTTCACTATTGTAATCTATGTCACGTTATAACTATGCGTTTCTGTAACTTTGTGAGCCGTAAATATTCTTGTTCCTGCACCCTGATACATTCGGGTGTGGTGCGCATTATAAATAAATAAACAAACAAGTGTTACATTGAAATCTTGGAAGGGACCCTGAGATTGGAGGAATTGCAAATACTGTCTTGAGGACGGAACCTCAACCCCCTCTCTTTTGTGTGAACTGTGTTACATTGAACTTGGGGAAGGGAATCCTGAGGATTGTGGGAAAACTACATTGCCTTGAACTGGAGAAAGGTAATCCTGAGACCTTTTGGTGAACAGTTTTTAACTTGGGGAAGGGGAACTAAAGAAGAAGCAAAGAGCCCACCCTCTTTTCAATGTCCATTTTCCTTCCGCCAGCCATATAGTCAGAGTGGGACATTTCATTTCTGTGCGTTTCCAGTCCTTGGCGGGTCACTGTTTAAACCATGTTTGGGGAGTGTATCTGGGTCTTCCTTATTCCTATGCATCGCTTGTCAGTTTCAGTTTTGCTGTCGCTGTCCCCTCTTTCCCCCCGCCTCTTGTAGCCCATTTTGTGGGGTGCATGTTTGGTCTCCCATTCAAGGTTGGGTTTGTCTGTTGGGTACACGTGCATTGAGTTACTCGTAGTCCAGTTTTATCTTTCACTTTGTTCTTCTTCCTGGGTTTTACGATCCATCCCGGGTTTCTGTGGAGTCTGATGCATGGTGATCATCATACTTTCTGAAAGATAGAAAAAGAGACATGGCTAGGTATTGGGATAGACATATTCCGGAATCTGCTCCACGTTTTGAAACTCTGACTGTTTCTTTGGGGCCGAGTACCTACTGACTAGTTCTCTCAGGGGCTGATAGTATAGGGATGGCCTGTCTAACATCCTAGATCTGATTTAGTGAGATTCTCTGGTAGGGCCTTGGGAGAGAACCCCAGGGGTGTTAGACTGCAAAGGCATCCCCCACTTGTGCATTCATTCTTCTCCTTGCTCCGTATACCATTTAGGATGTTTAACTTGTTAGGTCAGGGGTCGTATCGGTGGGTGCTATCAGTCTTGCCTCATAAGAGGTTGTCTCTGTCACTTTGTCACATGAACCTAGCCAAGGAGACAGTGTTTTTGAAGTGCAGATCATCTGACCACCAGTACAAAAATAAAGCTTTTGAACTTGGTTCACTTTCTGACAGTCTCAGTCTAATTCTTCTGTTTACTATGCTACAGTGTGAAGTCTATTATTTGTTTTTGCCATTGTTGATGTACTACGACCCATAGGTATCCAAGCACAGAACCTAACTGGCCTGAAGTGAGCAAAGAGCATATTAAAATCTAATTGTTGTGGTTTTTTTTTCTTCTTTTTCTGCTGAATTGATATAAATCCTCCCTACAGCATAGCTCTCCCGGCAGAGAGTTCCATGTTGTGGCCGATGTGATAGAGAAAGATTGTGCAAAGGCCTTAGAAACCCCTGGTAGCACAGAATCATTATGGTACACAGTGTTGTGACTCTTTGGGGCGGGAGGAAGTGTGACAGTGTGGTTTTGCATGTATGATGGAGCTGATCAATAAAGAGCTTTGTTACCGATGAGTAAATGTTTGAAGCAAACTCTTGACTTTGCTCTGAGCTAGTGTAGTCTCCTAAGCCAGTGGTATTCAAATGTTTTGATGTCTGCATTGTACGGAACTCATGGTGGCAACAGTAAAGACAGACACAAGTGATCGCAGTTCAAGGGTGTTGAACTGTATGCAGGTTGGAAAAACGCCTATTCTAAGCCTAAATCTAAGATGGGAGCATGCATCAACCATCAAATAAAAATAAGGCAGTCCTTGTGGCATTGTGTCAAAATAAAAAGGGCCTATACTAAGAAAGGGCCTATACTAAGAAACCTATCACCAAACCATACAGCTAATACAAAAAGGGTGTGGGATGATTTTCAAGGAAATATGTTACGATGCGGTAGCTTGGATCTCCCTTCCCAACGTTTTCAGCACAGTGTAAGATGGGATCTTTGAGCACGTTACACACTCAAGCTTTCCCCAGCATGAGTCGACAGTTTATCAGGACTCTTGTTGGCCAAGTCTCGTTTTTCTTGAAAGTCTCTTGCCTTTGAGGGCCTGACGTAAATAACAAATGTTCCTTCAACAAAAATGAGTTTGTTTCTTGGATTCCTCACCCCTGGGTCCCCCTCTTCTGGAAGCTGACCCTTCTTACTTTCAGCCTCCCTTCTCTGGGTCCACTAAGGCTTTTCTTTGGCTCAAATTCCAAATCTTACGGTCTTTTTAAACCGTTCCAGTGGATATCCCTTGGTCGGGTTCACAGTTGCCAACTTCCCCTTTACATTCACTTTCAGTGTTTTCAGGATTCACTTCCATTGCTTTCTTTATAGTTCATAGAACAAAGGCTTTCGACTGTACAGGGATTTTGCATGACCTCCTGCATGCCCACTTTGACCTATCTTGGCAGCTCTCCTACGGCCTTCTGGTTTCTGTAGTTTTACTCAGATGGGGATTGCCCAGAGTTTCTTCAGAGCAGCACCCACGGGGTGCAGGTCCCCTTCTGCAGCTGGTCTCCCCTTTACAATATTACAAACCTTTGAACTTTCTCACTTTGCGACTTCCATTCACCACAGCCCGGTTCTTATCGCCTCTCCCCTCGTCTCACCGGCTGTGGTAAACTGCTTTGCTTTCCTTTTCGCTGGAGTTAAAACTGGTACCACGGAAGCAGGAGACTCCCTCCGGCTTATCGGCATTGCTATGCTCCGTGTACTGCTGACATCTGCTGCAGCACACTTGGGCTATTATCCTCGGTCTTATGTTTCTCTCAGCGGAGGATTTGCAGGCTTTTGTCAGAAAGGGCAAGGCTGTATCTCTCCTTGTCAGCCTCTCGATAGATATTTGCCGACTTTCTCCTCCTCTTGAACTGCCGTACCTGGATAGCTGTCTCGTTGTGCGGTCTGCCTTGCTTGCACTGTGCTCTCTTGCTACACCTTTTATCCCTGTGGGGAAGGGAAAGGCCCGTCCGGTGTGTATGATTCTTGTATTGTCAGGTAAATGGCTCTGGTGTTCCGTTCTCTGGTGTGTCATGCGAAAGTGTTTGTGTCGGAAAGGCGGGGGGGAGCAGTGGTTTTGGATGTCCTACTTAGTAGGATGGGGAAAAGGTGTTGAAAGAAGGGGGAGACCGCGCCTCACCTGTTGATGACCCACTCCCTGAGGATTCTCCCATCCAGATGATCCTCCCTCACTGGTCCACCCCCAGGAACTGGATCCAAAGCGGTGGCCGTGTCCTGGCCACCTGGATGACAGATCCCCGTCAGGTTTCTCACAGCATCCGTTAACACGTTTTTAGGGGTCTAGCCCACTGTGTCATGTTAAGTGTAAACGTTAGTCAACCATCTTGAGTTATTGTGGTCAAATGTTAAATGATGAACTAAATGGAGTTGTGTGGGGTAGACACGTTAGAAACAATTGTAAAAGCCATGTTGCTTTCTATTTATCCACATTAAATGAGAAATACGTTTCTTGCCTCTGGAGTCAAGGACAGTACCACGGCGGCAATCGCTTCTCCCCACCTTGGCTATCAGTGCGGGAGAGCCCTGTGCACCGTTGACATCTGTCACACCACACACCAGCTGTAGGTCCCAGTCTTATTGTTCTTTTCATTGAGGCTTCGCGGGTCTGGGTTGAAAAGGGCAAGCACACTTCCCACCTTGTCCTTTCAGGTCTTTCCGCCTTGCTCCTTCATTTGAACTGCGGTCCTGGAATAGCTGCTTCCTTGTGCGTTTGGCCTTACTCAAAGTGTGCTCACGTGCTTTGCCTTTTATCCCTCTGGGGAAGGGAAATGATAGCCGGGTGTGTGTAGTTATCGGCAATTGTCTGACTCTGCCTGACCCTTGAGGTGGCACATGTCAGGTAAACGGCTCTGGTGTTAGTCTGTTCGCTTTCACTGTGTGAGAAAGTGTCTGTATTGGAAAAGGTGGGGGAATAAAGCTTCTAATTATCCTACGGGAAAGGATGGGGGAAAAGGTGTTATAAGGAAAGGTGTACCGCGTCTCGCCCTTTGGTGACCCACTTCCAATCCCTGAAGACCCCACCTCCAGGTTATCCTGTACCCCCCCCACTGACCCTCCCATAGGAACTGGATCCAATAGTGATGGCCGCGTCCCGGACACCTGGGTGACAGATCCCCGGGACTAGCGGGTGAGGCACCTTCAGTTTTCTCACACCCTTGTCCCAAGAGTGTTGTTAATTTAAAAACTGCGTCCATGTTTTTGGAAAGGGAGATAGTCGCTGCAGAAATGTAACAATTCAAGCTGGTAGTTTAACTTAATCAACAGGTTCCCCCACATCACCTTTGTCAGACACCACAGGGTAGCCTCGAACCTCCAACCTTTTCATAAACTTATGCATCTACTGATATTCTTTGCTGTGGAAGAGGGCACATTCTGTCCCTCTATTTGGATACAACCCAGGTTGCCAGTCTCCTAGCAGATGGTTTTCTTCTAAGTGTGTTTGTAGTTGTTTAGCTGCAGCTTTAGCCTTGATTTTAAATAACAGCAGTACTTTAGAAATGTCGTGCTCATTTTGACAGATTTCTGGGTCTCCACATTACATGCAGCGTGGAGTTGGGCCAAGGAGAGTCCACATCCCCTTTCACAGGTTCTCGTTGCCTGGTGAGGGAAACAGCAAGGGTACGGGCAGCATGTCCAATGTGAACCAGTGAATGCCTGCACAGGAAGACATGGAACCATGTCGGCAGCATCTTTGACACAGATATAATTAATAATCATTCATATTGTTTGGATTTTTTCATACGGAAGGATTTGATTTCATTGCACCCACTGGTTCATGTTTGGATAGTAATGGGTGATGGATGCAGTTTTTCAAGTCTATTCAGAATGTTAAACAGTTCCTTGGATGAATTTGAGGCTGCTTCTGTTTGGCATAAAGTTGTCTTTTACCTTCTAGAATGGCTGGGCTATAGTTGATGTGCACTGGTTTCAAAGAGACAATTTAATTAGCAGCTTTCTCTAAAGAACTCATGGTTGCAACAGTAAAGACAGACTCAAGTTATAACAGTTCAAGGGTGTTCAATGAACTTTATAATCTGTGAGATAAACGCCTAATCTAAACCTAAATCTAGGATGGGAGCAAGCTACGACCATCAAATAAAAATAAGGCAGTCCTAGTGGCGTTTTGTCAAAAAAAGGACCTCTACTAAGAAAAACCTATTACCAATCCTTACCGCTAAGTTACAAAAAGAGTGTGGGGTAATGTTCACCAGAAAAGAAAGGTGTTCACAAAATGATAAATCAGGAAGGTTTGGCTGGGTTCGACCCCCCCCCCCCCCCCCCCCCTCTCTCTGTTTTAAGCACTGGACAAGGTGGGATTTCTGAGCACAACGCACTCCTGGGCCTCGTCAGCATGAGGTTCGCAGTTCCAGTTCAACAATATCAAAACCTTCAGAGGCTAAGTCTCGTTCCTGCAAAAGTCTCTTGCCTTGAAAAGGTCTGCTGATTCACAATGACAAACAAACAAAAGTTCCTTTGATACTGTTGTACCCTGGGCATTTGCTTTTCTGCCCTTGGATCGCCCTCTGCCGGGCTCAGATCCTTCTTGCAAAAATGGGCCTCCCCTCCGTCGGGGTCACTACAGCCTTCTTTTAACACAGCTTATGTATTTTTAACGCAGTTGATGTATTGCTCATTTTCTACGGAAAGCAGGGTTTTCCTTCTTCTAGCTTTTTCTCTCCATCCCTCTGTCGGGTTCACACTTGCCGTATTATACAGTTCACAATCTTGTCGTAAAGCAGTGTTCCCTTCCCCTAGCTCTTTCCTCCTGGCAATGGGTCGGAGACTTTCGACTGTACAGGGGATTTGACGTGACCCTTGTAGGACCACTCTGATGCCTCATGCCGCCCTTTCCTGGGGCCTTCTGGTTCTTGTAGCTTCAAAACCGGTTCTGGTCTTTTCTTCTTGCTTTCCAAATGTTGCTATTTGCAATCTTGGGTTTAACAGTTTGGTTTGAAATCAGCTTCCTCCGACTCACCGGCTGTGCTGAACCCGTTGGCTACTTTGTTCTGTGGAGTCAAGCATAGTACCACGGTAGCCAGCTTGCCTCTCCGCCTGCGTCCTCAAAGTGGGAGGCCCCTGTTTACCATTGACCTCTGTTGCTCCACACGCTAGCTGTATCTCCCGGATTTACAATTTCCCTTCTGGAAGCTTTGCAGGTCTGAGTTGAAAAGGGCATGAGCAATTCCCCCTTCGTTGTCCTTCCAGGTACCACTGCTTTTCTTCTCCCTTTGTACTGCCGGTTTGGTGTAGCCGTATCCTCATGCGTTCGGCCTTGCTCGAAGTGTGCTTTCGTACTCCGCCTTTTATCCCAGTGGGGGAAGGTAAAGGGCCATGAGGGGTTCATGGTTATTGTCAATTGCCTGACTCTGCCTGACCCGTGTGTTGGGACATGTCAAGTAAACGGTTCTGGTGTCAGTCTGTCTATTACCGTGTAAGAAAGTGTTTGTGTGGGAAAACAGGGTGGGGGGGGGGGTAGAGTTTCTAAATATTCTACAGGGTGGGAAAGGTGTTACAAGGAAGGGGATAATGCGTCTCAACCCTTGGTGTCCCACTCCCCGAAGACCCCTCGCCCAGGTGATCCTCCCTCTCTGGTCCACCCCCAGGAACTGGATCCAATAGCTATGGCAGTGTCCTGGCCACCTGGACGACAGATCTCCGGGTCCAGCGGGTGAAACACCTTTGGGTTTCTCACATACCCTTCCTCCATGCGATGTAGCCGCAAATGCGTCACAGGGGTAAGAGGTAGTATCTCAGGTGGGTAATGGCCCACTTGATGGCCAGGGCCTCCAATTCCATCATAGAGTAATTTTTGTTCATGTGGGAAGCGTTTGCGGCTCGTAAAGAGAATGGGATGGTCTAATCCATCGCAAACTTGAGATGGGACTGCTCCTAACACAGTAAGGGAGGCGTCCGTCTGCAATATAAAATCTTTGGAGAAGTCTACCTTCAGGATTGGGTACTGGCACAGAGTTTGCTTTAAGGTGTTATAACATATCTCATCCTCTTCAGACCAATGAAGTTTCTGGGGTTCTGCGTTCTTAAGTTTATCGGTCAGCCTCGCTGTTTTGTCTGAAAACTTAGGGCTAAACCTGCGGTAATAGCCTATTAAACCTAGGAAGGCTCTCAAATCCCTTCTTGTTTTGGGTGTAGGTGTATCTAGGACGGCTCTCACTTTGTCATGTTGGGGCTGTATGTTCCTGTTCCCTACAAACCCCCCCAGATATTTTACGGCTGATTGTGCCAATATGCATTTAGATGGATTAGGCCGGCTTGTCTGAGGACTCTCATAGTATGAAGGTTGGAAAGGAGGTCTTCCCAGGTTTTACTATAAATTATGATATTGTCAATGTAAGCTCAACAGAAGCGCAATAAGGCCGTACGATTGTATCAATTAGGGGTTAGAAAGTGGCTGGTGCGCATTGTAAGCCAAAAGAGAGGCCTTTGAATTGAAACAGTCCTAAGGGTGTTGAAAACGGTCTTTTCTTTATCTGGCCCATATACTGGTACCTGCCAGTATCCTTTTGTTCGATCTAAGGTGAATAGAAAGGTGGCTGCACCGAGTTGATCAATTAGGTCGTCAATGCGTGGCATGGGATAGGCATCGAAACTGGATATTGCGTTGACTTGACGAAAGTCTATACAGAACTGCCATGAACAGTCAGGTTTATTGATCAACACAATAGGGGAGGACCATGGGCTCGATAATATTACCTTGCAGCATTTTGTTTACTTCCTCGATCACTATCCGTTTTCTGGCCTCTGGGAGTCTACAGGGCTTTACATGTACCACTTTTTCCTTAGGTGTTCTAATATAATGGTAAGTGCTTTTGATTCTTCCTGGTTTGTCTGAAAATACATCGGGGAAGAATATGATTACATTCCTCAGAGCTTCTTGTTTTTGGGGAGACCACTCAGAAGGAATTAGTTCCTAGTTGTCTATATATTCTGGAACCAAACAAGATAGCACTTTGGCATGGGTGGGTTGATGGGTTCTTCTTCCACTCCTTTAGGAGATTCACATGATATAAATGGACCTTCTGTTTTTCGGTCCTGTTGGGCTGCTTTATAAGTGCAGGTTCCCGTTAGTTCTACTATTTCATATGTCACATGCCAAGCTTGTTTTCTGAGGTGGGTAATATGACCAATACTTTTTGTCCTATAGAAAACTATCTTAAGCTTACTTGCTTATCGTAGTCAGACTTTTGTTGACTTTGGGCCTTTTCCATATGAGTGCTGACTAGATCTCGGACAAGTATCATATGTTCTCGCATTCGGGTGGCAGTTTGTGAGATGGGAATGGGTGCCTCTTCTCGTCCTTCCCAGGTTTCCTTGAGCATGTCGAGGACATGTCTGGGTTCTCTTCCATAAAGTAATTCAAAAGGGGAAAATCCTGTAGAGGCCTGTGGGGTTTTCCTCACTGCAAATAGTGCCCACGGGATCATTCGGTCCCATTCCTTCCTGTCTTTATCTACCAGTTTACATAGGATATATTTTAAGGTCTTGTTGAGTCTTCTGCCAAGCCATTGGTTTGGTCCGATACACAGAAGTTCGTAAGGTGGTAATATGAAGCAGCTCTTTGACCTCCACCATGAGTGTACTCCTTCAATTTGAACCTTGATTGGTCAATATTTCCTTGGGAAAGCCAACCCTGGAAATATACGCTAGGAGGTGTTTGAGGATTTGTTGTGTGGTATTTTGCATTGGGAGTTGTAAGGAACTTGATGTGGCAACAGTAAAGACAGAAACAAGTGATTATAGTTCAAGGTTGTCCCACTCCCCAAGCACCGCCAATCCAGGTGATCCTCCTGCACTGGTCCACCCCCAAGAACTGGATCCAAAAGCGATGGCCGTGTCCTGGCCACCTGGATGACAGATCCCCGGGGACTAGACGGGGAGACACCTTCAGGTTTCTCACGTACCCTTCTTCCATGCGATGTAGCCACATTTGTTTCACAGGGGAACCAAGAAAGAAAATCTACATTTCCCTTATCTTTTCCTTTTCGGTGTTCCACTGTGAAACAATAGGGTTGTAGGTCTAGAAACCATTGCATGACCTGAGGGTTGGAATGGAATTTTAACGTTGGCTAATCCAAACCAGGGGTGAGTGGTCTGTGACAGGTGTGAACTTTCGTCCTAATAGGTAGTACCTGAGATGGATAATAGCCCATTTGATGGCTACGGCCTCTAGTTCTACCACAGAGTTGTTTTTTTCACGTGGTAATAACTTGCAACTGGTATATAATCTGGGATGTTCTAGTCCGTCGCAAATTTGGGACTGGACGGCTCTTAACCCTGTAAAGGATGCATCCATCTGTAACACAATCTCCTTTGAGAAGTCGACTACCTTCAGGATTGGATTCTGGCACAAAGTTTATTTCAGGATGTTATAGCATATCTCGTCTTCGTCATTCCAGTGGAGTTTCTGGGGTTCAGCATTTTAGTTTTTTGGGTCAGATGGTCCTCCCAAGACTTACTATAAATGACCATATAGGCTCCACAGAAATCTGAGTAGGGTTGTAGGATCCTACCCATGAGGTGTTGGAAAGTGGCCGGTGCACCGTGTAGGCGGAAGGAGAGTACTTTAAACTGGCATAGTCCTAAAGACGTTGAGAAAGCTGTTTTTTTTTTCTTTATCTGGCCCATATACAGGAACATGCCAATACCCTTTGGTTAAATCTAGGGTGGATAAATAGGTGGCTGTTCTGGGTTAATCGATTAGGTCATCGATGCGTCGCATGGGATAGGCATCGAAGTCCAAGATGGTATTGACTTGACGTAAGTCTATGCAGAATCTGCATGAACGGTCCAGAGGGCTCCATGATATTGGCTTTTAGCTTCCAACATTTTGTTGACTTCCTCAATCACTATCAGTTTACAGGCTTCTGGTAGTCGATATGGCTTCAGATGAACCACTTTACCTTTTAGGTGTTCTGATATAATGGTATGTACCGTTTACTCTTCCTGGTGTCTCTGAGAATACATCAGGAAATGAGATCACTACATCTTTTAGATCTTCTTTCTGTTGGACTGACAGCTCTGAAGGAATTAAGTCAAAGTTGTCTATTAGGGGTGTCACGGTATTAGTTTTATGACGGTACGATAACCTTCTTGCCAAATGCCGGTATATCATGGTTATCGCGGTATAGCAGGTGGAGTTAACTAATCTTAACACATATTTTCTTAAAAGGTCATACATTGTCAGATTTATCATCACAAACAAAACCAGGCACCCAGGGCCAGCATTGGGCTTTTCAACATAATTTCCACTAAAATGCCAGCCCTTGCTTCCACCTAGCACAAACACATGTGGAGAGGAGGAGGGGTGGCGAGCCCTGCTGCAACTGGCAAAGCAAACTGAATAGCTTTTATTAAGTGGTCATTTAGGCTTTTAGCTCCCCCACTGGCTACTGGTGAAGATGAACATGTTGCTATCTTTATAATCTGTATGCCACAGATCAATGGAGGCTGATGGTAGTATACGCTTGTGCGCATACACACACGCACACTCTCTTTACGTTACAGCCTTTACTTTACTGGCGGGCCAAAAGGTGTTCAGTAATCACCACGGACATGTTTCCCTTTGGTATGGCAGTAGGGAATACCCACAGAGATGAGTGAATTTCGCAGTGTGACTTACTATATGTAAATTCAATGACAGAACCAGGGAAATCCCCCATTGTCATATGTCTAGCAAACATTATTCATTTTAAATATATAAACCCCAAAGCCGCCAACCCAAAGTAAACCTTTTTCCTTCTGGGCTCTGTATTTATTCTTCCTATTGCTAACATAATGATTTTGTGTCAGGCACGTGTGGTTTATGGAATGGCATTAAAAACTGCTCCAACTGAAACTACTTGGCAGATGGCACATCCAACAGTGCAAGACTGTGCAGCACTTGCTTACTGCAGCCTTTCCAAATCAGATTGAAAAGCACACTTAACGGTATAAACGGTATACCGGTATAAACAATGTGACGGTTATTATTGTTCAATTAAGTGGTTCACGGTATCTTTAACGGTATACCGTTATACCTTTACATCCCTATTGTCTATGTCCTCAGGAACCAGACAGATTAGATACTTGGCATGGGTGGCTGACTGGTTCACCTTCCATTCTTTCAAGAGGATTATATGGTATAAGTGGACTTTTTATTTTCTGTCTGGTTAGGCTATTTTATGCATACAGGTTTCCGTCCCTTCTATTATCTCATAAGGTCCGTGCCACTTGGAGACAAGTTTTGTTTTCTGAGGTGGGCAAGAGGTCAGTACTTTCTGGCCTATGGAGAAGTATCTTAAATCTACTTTTTTTTTTAATCATAAGTTACCTTTTGTTGACTTTGGGCCTTCCCCATATGAGTACAAACCAAGTCTCGGGCCATTTCTTGTGTGCTCGCATTCAAGTGGTAGTTTGTGAGATTGGAATGAGGGCCTCCTGTCGTTCTTCCCAAGTTTCTCGGAACATGTCCAAGACATCCCGGAGTTCTCTTCCGTGGAGCAATTAAAAGGGAGAGACACCTGTGGAAGCTTGGGGTGGGGTGGTGGATGTGTTTCTTACGGCAAATAATGCCCATGGGATCATCCGGCCCCAGACTTCCCGTCCTTGTCTACTAATTTCCGTAAAATTAGTTTTAAGGTCTTATTGAATCTTTCTGCCAGGCCATAGGTTTGTGGATGGAAGTTTGCATGTTAGTGATATTGAGTAGCTCTTTGACTTCAGCCATAATACTGATAAAATTTGAACCTTGGTCTGTAAGTATTTCTTTGGAAAAGCCAACCCTGGAGAAATATGGTAGAAGATGCTTAAGGATCTGCTGGGTGGTGTTATTTCGCATTGGGAATGCCTCAGGATATCGGTTGCATAGTCTACGATCACTTGGACATATTTATTGCCCAATTTAGATGTCTCTCGAGGTCCTATTATGTCCATGGCAATTCTAGAAAAGGGGACTTCTATGATCGGTAACAGATTCAGAGGGGCAGGTAATTGATGTGCATGCTGGACTTTTGGCTTAATTAGCAAATCTGGATGTTTTTATATCGGCATGGGTGCCCGGCCAATAATATTTCTCACTAATATGCGCCTGTGCTTCAAATTGTCCTAAATGTCCTCCAGTAAAGATGAGAATGTGCGATCTCTAGCACAAACTGTTGATGACTTTTGGGTATTAGTAGTTGAGTTTTTACCAAACTTTCGGTGGAGGTTTCTCCTATAAAGTAACCCTTGTTAAGGAACTGGCCTTTTCTTTGCCTTCCTCTTCCGGAATTGCTTGTAAAAAAAAAAGCTTCAGCGAGGCTTGGTTCATTTCGCTGGGCAAAGGTCAGGTCGGGATAGATGGTAGGTCCGTCTCCCTTTTCTTCGATGTCCAGAGATTTATCAGCTTCCCCCAAAGCCTAAATTGCCTCTCTTGTTTTATCTGGCTCACTTTCTTTAAATTGAGGGAATAGAGCTCTTTCCAAAATTCCCTGAGCAATCTGGTCTCCTCAACATATCTCACAGGGACTGCTCGATGATTCTGTAAGAGAAACTTCACATCTCCCCTGAAGTCGAGATCAATAACGCCTGCTAAGACATCTATACCGAACTTCCATGCTAAGCCATATTTTGGAGCTAGTCGGATATAGCACCCTGGAGGGATTATCGAGACTAAATACATAGGAATCATTCCTCATTTCCCAGGGGGAATAATAGCTTCCCTAATGTCACAGATATCAAACCCTATTGATTCCTTGGTGGCGATGGAAGGGTTAGAGGCTTTCTAACTAAGTCTTTGACATTGTAAGGTTCCCCAATTTGTTTCAATTGGGTCACATTCCACTCCTGACACCATATGTTAGGAACTCATGGTGGCAACAGTAAAGACAGACACAAGTGATCACAGTTCATAGGTGTTTATGAAACTGTAAAATGCAGGGTGGAAAAATTCCTAACCTAAATCGAAGATGGGCGAAAGCGTCGACCATCAAATGAAAATAAGGCAGTCTTTGTGGCGTCTTGTCAAAATAAAAAGGCCTATACTAAAGCAACCTATTGCGAAATCCTTACAACTAATTACAGAAAGAGTGTGGGATAGGGTTTGAATAAAGAAAGAAGTGTTCACAAATAATAAATCGGGATGTGATTGCCAGGGTTCTCCCTTCCCCCTGTTTTCAGCACGGGACAAGGTGAGTGTTCTGAGCACAGCACACATTCAAGCTTTCCAAGCACGTGCCGACAGTTCTGCATCCACTATCGGGTTCTTCAAATTTTTTCTCCTTTAACAAAAGTCTCTGCCTTCGAGCCCTGATGCTCTCACAAACAAACACAAGGTTCTGTTTTGCTAACACTTTGGGGAATGGCTTCACTCCTGGGTCCCCTTCTTCTGGAAGCAGACCCCTCAGAAGTCTTATTTAACAAATTAGCAAGACAGTTCCTTTCTCAATTAACTTTGGTTGATAACCTTCCACCCCTGGACCTCCCCCGGCCGGGCTCGGAGCTCAGATGACAATGGGGACACTTTCCTTCCCCTTGTCTTGCACTGCTTCTTGCTTTCACAAATCTTCCACTCTTTAAGAAACACAGTTCATGTACTAATTTTCATCAGGCAGGATTCACTTCCCTTAACGTTCACAATTCTCTGTCGGTCAAAGACTTTCAACAGTACAGAGGAGTTTGCAAGACCCCGTGTATGACCACTTTGACTGTTCTTCGCCTCTTCCCAAGGCCTTCTGGTTACAGTAGTCTTTACCGTTGGGTAATCTGCCAGAGTTTACTGCGTGAGCTCTTATGTGGTGCGGACTCCTCTGTATCTGGTTTTTCCCTTTCCTTCGTTAATAGTATCGGCTTCTTTTCAAAGTTCCACTTAGTCGGCTACTTTTCATTGAGCAAAGTGCAGCCTTTCATCGATACTCCCCTTGACCCACCGGCTGTGATGAACTGCTTGGCTTTTTCATCTTGGAGTCAAGGTTGGTACCAAGCAACAAGCGCCTCTTCCTGGCTTGGCAATCAGCAGAGGAGGGTCTCGCGTACCCTTGACATCTAATGCAATACACCCTGGCTATTGTTCGCAGACTTATAATTTTCTCTGCAGAGGTTTCAGTGTCTTGGTCGGAAAGGGCAAGGTAGACTCTCTCCTTTCTCCTTGTCACCCTCGCGGTCTGCACCGTCTTTCTCCTCCTCCTGAACTGCCGTGCTGAGTTGGCTCTTACGTCATGCTGTCTGCCTTGCTCGTAGTGTGCTGTCCTGCTCCACTTTCTATCCCTGTGTGGAAGGAAATGGGCCATCCGGTGTGTGATTCTGACCAATTGCCTGACTTTGCCTGACCCTTGTATTGGGACATGTCAGGTAAATAGCTCTGGTGTTGGTCTGTTTTCTTTCGTGTTGTGCGAAAGTGTTCGTGTATGATGGGGGGCAGTGTTTTGGAATATACTCTGTGGTAGGGTGGGAGAAAAGGTGTTTAAAGAAGGGGGATACCGTGTCTCACCCGTCGGTGTCCCACTCCCATTCCCCAAGAACCCACATCCAGATGATCCTCCCGCACTGGTCCACCCCCAGGAACTCGCTCCAAAAGCGATGGCCGTGTCCTGGCCACCTTGATAACAAATCCCTGGGGACTAGACAGAGAGACACCTTCAGGTTTCTCACAGAATGCTCTGGGGTATATAGTGGCATACTCGACAATTACCAGTACATACTTGTTGCCTAATCTGGATGTTTCTAAAGGTCCAATAATGTCCATTCCTACTGTTGAAAAAAGGGACTTCTATGATTGGTAAATGATTTAAAGGGGCAGGCAAGGGGACGTGTGCTAGTTTTTTGACATATTTCACACATCTGGACAAAGGTCTTGATATTGGCATGCATACCTGGCCAGTACAACTTCCCACTGATGTGTGCTTGTGTTTCCGTTTGTCCTAAGTGTCCCCAGATAAGATGTGCGATCTCCAGTACAACCTTTTGGTGGGTCCTGTGGATTACCAACTTTGTCTTTATCAACCCTTCGCTCGATGTATCTCTCCTATACAATAATCCCCATTTTAGGAAAAAAAAGGGGCTCCTTTTTTCTATACCTTCTCCTTCCGCAATAGTCTGTAGGAAGGCTTCAGCGGCAGTCAGATCGTTTTGCTGCGCGAAGGCTTGTTCGGGATTGATGGTGGGTTCCTCTCCCTTTGTGCCTTCAGTATCGGGTTTATCAGCTTCCCCAAAGCCCAACGTTCTTTCTGTTTTGTCTGGTTTGCTTTCTTGAAAGTGAGGGAAGAGAGGTGTTTCCAAAATTCCTTGAGCAATTTGATCCCCACGGTGTACTTCAAATGGGACTTCGTCATGATTCTGTAAGAAAACCTTTACATCTCCTCGGAAGTCTGGGTCAATGACGTCTATACTGAACTTCCATGCTAGGCCAGTTTTTGGGGCTAACCTGATGTAACACCTTGGAGGGGGTATCAGGACCAAATCGGTAGGAATCGTTCCTCTTTTCCCAGGGGGAATGATAGCTTCACTACTACTACAAATGTCGAAACCGTTTGACTCTTTTGTGGCAACAGAGGGGCCAGAAGCTGAATGACTAAGCTTTTGAAATTGTATCGTTCTCCAATTTGTTTCAATTGGTTCATATCCCACTCCTGTCACCATATGTAAGTAACTCATGCTGGCAACTGTAAAGCCAGCACAAGTTATCACAGTTCAAGGGTGTTTATTGAACTTTATAATGGGTGAGATAAACGCCTAATCTAAATCTAAGATGGGAGCAAGCTACGACCATCAAATAAAAATAAGGCTGTCCTAGTGGCGTCTTGTCAAGAAAATGGCCTATACTAAGAAAAACCTATTGCCAATCCTTACCACCAGAAAAGAAAGACGTGTTCACAAAATAAGTCAGGATGGTTTGGCTGGGTCTCCCTTCCCCGCATTTTAGGGACGGGACAAGGCGGGACTTCTGAGTACCGCAAACTCCTGGGCCTTGTCAGCACAAGGTTTGCAGTTCCATTTCAACAATATCAAAACCTTCAGAGGCTAAGTTTCTTTCCTGCAAAAGTCTCTTGTCTTGAAAAGGTCTGCTGAGTCACAATGACAAACCAACAGTTCCATTGGTACTTGTGTAACCTGGGCGATTGCTTTTCGCCCCTTGGATCTCCCTCTGCCGGGCTCAGATCCTTCTTGCAATGGGCCTCCCTCCGTCGGGTTCACTACGGCCTTCTTTTAACACAGTTTATGTATTTTTTAACACCGTTCATGTATCGCTTATTTTCTTCAGAAAGCTGGGTTTTACTTCTCCTAGCTTTCTCTCAGCATCCCTCTGTCGGGTTCACACTTGCCTTATTTTGCAGTTCACAATATTGTTGGAAAGCCGGGTTCCCTTCCCCTAGCGGTCCTCCTGGCAATGGGTCAGACTTTCAATTGTACAGGGCATTTGACGTGACCTTTGTAGGACCACTCTGATGCCTCACGCCACCCTTTCCTAGGGCCTTCTGGTTCTTGTTGTTTCAAAACCGTTCCCAGCACCGGACCCCTTTGCACCTGGACATCAACTGGGCTTTCTTTAAAGTTCAAACATACACACAAGTCCTTTCTTCTTGCGTTCAAAATGTTGCTACTCGCAACCTTGGGTTTAACAGTTTGGTTTGATATCGGCTTCCTCTGACTCGCTGGCTTTGCTGAACCCGTTGGCTTCTTTGTTCTCTGAAGTCGAGCATAGTACCACGGTAGCCAGCTTGCCTCTCCACCTGTGTTATCAAAGCAGGAGGCCCCCATGTACCATTGACCTCTATTGCTCCGCACGCCAGCTGTTACTCCCGGTTTTAGGATTTCCCTTCTGGAGGCTTTACGGGTCTGAGTTGAAAGGGGCAAGGGCAATTACTCCTTCGTCGTCCTTCCAGGTCCCACCGTTTTTCTTCTCCCTTTGTACTGCCGATTTGGTGGAGCCGTCCCCTCGTGCGTTCAGCCTTGCTCGAAGTGTGCTTTCTGTTAGGACAGTTTTTCTGAAGTCCAACTAAGGGCTTAGTGAAACCATTCAACTGAGGCAGTACAAGACTAAACTCTTAGTATAAGGCTGTACCAACTGAGTATATGGTAGCGCAGATCGAGCAGCCAGGTTTATCTTAGAAGGGAGCGAGGGCTGTAGAGTCAGTACAAATTAAATTGTGATACAAATGATCCAAAGAAACACAAACACTTATTGTAAAAATAAAGGTTTTATTTAAATACAGGCAGGCCCAGATAAATCTTGGGGTAAGTAAGCACTAACACAGACCCAAGTATAGACCTTATTTGAAATACCTAACAGTAGTTCTAGGGAAGTCAACACCTTTTCATACACATTCAGTATAGGTCACACCTATTCTTGGGGAGTAAAAACTAATGGTTACTTTTATATCTATATTCAGTAGTGCAAGGGCGGTAGACCCTACAAGTTATACACTGACTCTTAGTACAACTAACTTAATCGGTCAACTGGACAATATACTTTTGGTGAATAGTGGAACACTTATTCTAGGTGTAGTAAAAACCTATAACTACTTTGGTGATAACAGTGTCTTTGGAGATCCACCAGGATGCCCACAAAGTTTCAGTGAGATTCGGAAGACCGTGCACCGCACAATGGCTTGGGGTCCCAGGGTATTGGGGTATTGCAACAACGCATGGTCGCAGCAACGCGTGGGATGGCTCAAAATGCAGGTAAGCTTGTCGCTGTAACAGAATTGTTACAGGTTTAGTGTGAAAGGGGATACATTGTATCTACCTAGTACTCATAAGGTGGGGTGTGCTGGTTTCACTTAACAAAATGTAAAAGGGATCAAAAGATCCTTTCTACCCGTGGGAACTGTAGTTATCTCAAGGTAAGCAAAAGAAAGTTAAAATGGTTGCCCCTAGGGCAACCCATCAACAACATGCACTTATTCCCAATAAGTTGTTAAAGAGGATAACTTTAAAAAGACACTATGGAGAGTCAAAAAAATGACACCAATAAAGAGTTAAAGATTATGTGAGTGTGGAAAAAGGTTCACATTCACTGAGGTATTAAGGAAAAATATCCCACTAGCAAAGCAAAAAGTTCTGGGGTTGACCCAGGTCAGGAAGATTTACCAGTTCTGTGAAAATCTTACCTAACACTTTTGTACTCTGCCTTTTTTCCCCTTTGGGGAAAGTAAAGGGCTGTTGGGTGTGCATGGTTATTGTCAGTTGCCTAAGTCTGCCTGACCCGTGTTTCGGACATGTCAAGTAAACGGCTCTGGTGTCAGTCAGTTGTCTATTATTGTGTAAGTAAGTGTTCGTGTGGGAAAAGGAGGGTAAGAGTTTCTAAATATCCTACAGGGTAGGAAGGGGCAAAGGTGTTAAAAGGAAAGGGATACTGTGTCTCAACCCTCAGTGTCCCACTTCCACTCTCCGAAGACCCCTTGCCCAGGTGATCCTTCCCCACTGATCCACCCCCCAGGAACTGGATCCAATAGTAATGGCTGTGTCCTGGCCACCTGTACGACAGATCTCCGAGGACCAGCAGGTGAGAGACTTTCGGGTATCTCACATTTCCTTTTTCTTCACCAAAGCTTTTAGTTTTTGTAAATTGTAAAAACCCACAGTTTTCATATTAACTAAAGTTGTGCTTTATAATCTCTGATACACATGAGTTATAAGTCTTAACCATTTGTTCTCTTGAGGTAGCTTTACCTGCACAGGATATATTAGTAACAAATTAGTCATTAAGTATTGAAGTATTAAGCATTTAGTATTTGTTCAGACTGTGGTCTGCTACACAAGCCGTTTACCTCCTCTGATGTTTTAGACGCTATAATTGAACAGGAAGGGATGTTGAATAGGGTGGCTGAGTGATCAGTTCAGTCCAGGAGGTAGAATGCACATTAAGAATGATGGCTTTCCATGTGATCACTTTATCCAAAGCTTGGACAGATCCTGTGCCCGGGAATGGGCAGTCCCACTCCCTTCAGCAGATTACCTATGATATTTTATTTATATCGCACTCATACACAAGTGTTTCAGAGCACGACCAAGCAAAGGGAAGGGAACAATGGAGAGTAAAAACAAACAAGTTTATTAGGCCCAGTGACATGAATGCGCAAGTGCATGGAAAAGGGGAGGAAAGTGCGAGGATGGAGGAGAAGTGGAGAGTGCGGCAAAAGGAGAGCGCAGACAAAATAGTAAGTGCAATAAATTAATCAATACCGGCAGAGGCAAGTGCGTGGTTTGTCAGATAGGGTATATCTGATAAGTGCAGGGAAAAAATGGGGGACTGTATGGGTACACACAAAGATCCCATTGCAAGAGGTGGCTCGGAGGCAGTGCAGGAGGGTAAGCAGGCACCTGGGCCAGAAGGAAAGAGGGTGGCCAGGAGCATGGTGCATAGGGAGAAAAAACAGATCAGCAGTGGAGAAGAGGGGCAAAGGAAGGCAGACGTGGAGAGGAAGTTCTTAAGGTGCTTCCGGAACCGGGGATGGTTCTCTTCAAGTTTCAAGGTTGCTGGGAGGCTGTTCCAAAGGGAGGCCCCAGCCGAAGACCGAAATCTACCCCAAGCTCGTTTCTTAGAAAAACGACTGACCCTGAGGGAGTTAGAAGTAGAGGAGCGAAGGGCTCGAGAGGGGCGGTATTTACGGAGGGATAGTTGAAGCTATTTTGGACCCAGAAAGTCTTTTGGACAAAACAGAGGGTTTTAAATGCATTCCTTGCGTTCACTGGGAGCCAATGAAGGGATTTCAGAGCTGGAGAGATACGATCCCAGGGCTTGAGGCCAAGGACAAATCTCGCAGTCCTGTTCTGGATAAGTTACAAAGGGCAGAGTGTGGAGGCAGGTAGATAAAAACAAACAAAACAGTAGTCTAACCTCGAGAGAACCAGAGCCTGGGAGACAAGGAGCATCTGGGGGGAAAGAGAGGAAAAAGAGAGTACCTCTAAGGAGGTGCAGAAGGAAGTTAGACTTTTTAGAGACATCAGAGATGTGTGCGGAGAAGGAAAGTGTAGAGTCAAAGATGACCCTGAGATTTTTGGCCTTGCAGGTCTGGGTAGGATGGGGGCCATGGGAGGCCGGCCAGAGAGTGAGGGGAAAGAATGGTGAAGGTGTACCAATGAGGAGGATCTCGGTCTTGGTGGCGTTTAGACAAAGATCGTTGGCAGCACACCAATTTTTAATAGCTATTAGGCAGTCTGAGATGAGGGAAGGAGAGGAGGTGTCTGAAGGAAGCCTGAAAATGAGTTGGGTGTCATGAGCATAGCACTGGAAGTTAGAGCAGACCATGGAAATGTAGTAGGTGAGAGTGGGCAGGTATTGGTTGAAAATCCAGGGCGAGAGGTTAGACCCCTTGGGAACACCGCAGGTAGAGAGGGAGATCGAGGAAAGGAAGGCACCCTAAACTATAATGTTAGTTTCGGGTGGCTGAGTGACGGGTTCAGTCCAGGCGTTGATCCTGTGCCCAGGAATGGGGAGCCCACTCCCTTCAGCGGATTACCTATAATGTTAGCTTAGAGTGGCTGAGTGACCAGTTCAGTCCAGAATGTACCTATAATGTCAGCTTAGGGTGGCTGAGTGACCAGTTCAGTCCAGGAGGTAGAATGTGCCTTATGAATGAAATCTTTCCATGTGATCACTTAATCCAAAACTATGCCAGATCCTCTGCCCAGGAATGGGGAGTCCCACTCCCTTCAGCGGGTTACATATAATGCTAGTTTAGGGTGGCTGAGTGACCGATTCAGTCCAGGATGTAATGGTAATGTTTATTTGTAAAACGCCCATACACAAGGCAAGTGTTTCAGGGCGCTCAAGGAGGGAGGGAACAGGAGAGAAAAACAACATTCACAACAACAGCCCTTCAGTTTCTGAACGATAGCAAGTCTGCCCAGGCAGAGTAAGTACAAATATACAATTAACAGTGTAGATGACAACAAATGGGTCTGACGACAATTCTGCAGTTTTTCCAAGAGCATAGAGGTGACCATGCAGGAGGGGAGACAGGGAGGGAAAGATAGATGATCTTCAAGGCATGGTACGTTCAGATTGAGCAAGTGCACAGATAGTACAAGAGAGGGGAAAGGGAGGAGGACAAGTGCAGGGGAAGGGGGGGGGGTTAATTCAGATGCGCCCAGTTGGTCAGAAACTGGGTAAGTGCTGAGAGATGCCATTCTCAATGGGTAATTGACCGAGTGCAGTAGCAGTGAGGCAAGTGCAGGCCCTGAGGCAAGTGTTGGAGGTCTGGCGAGGGTGCCGGGTACCTTTGAGATTCTGAGGTGCTACCTCCGGCCAGTAGGCATGCTGTGTGGAAAAGGAGGGAAAGCGTTTGTTTGTGTTTTTATTCATTTATAATGCGCACCAGACCCGGGGGTATCCGGGTGCAGCAGTTGCAAGATATGTAAGGCTTGGGTTAAAAGGTTACACAATATGAGCAGACGTAGTACAGGTACAAGACAAGAATAAGTCAATAAATACACTGAAGAAAATATACCGCTACAGTACAAAAGTTATAGAGAGGAGAGCAGGA
The DNA here is from genome assembly GCF_040938575.1 of Ambystoma mexicanum. NCBI lineage: Eukaryota > Metazoa > Chordata > Amphibia > Caudata > Ambystomatidae > Ambystoma > Ambystoma mexicanum. The sequence goes on from NC_090926.1 coordinate 1,247,447,488, forward strand.
AGAGGAATGTATGAAGGAGTTTCCGGAACTTAAGGAATTCGGGCTCAAGACGAAGGGTGGCAGGAAGGCTATTCCAGAGGGAGGCCCCTGCTGAGGATAAATATCTCCCTTCAGATTTCTGCTTAGAGAACCGTCTCACCCGCGGAAGGTAGGACGTACATGAGCGGAGGGCTCAGGAGGGACAGTATGTATTTAGGAAGGCATCAGTGAAAATAGAAGGGTCCCGGGCCCACAATGCCAAGGGTTTTGAATTTGATTCTTGCAATCACTGTGAGCCAGTGGAGGGATTTTAGCGCTGGAGAGATGCAGTCCCTGGGCTTTAGGCCAAGGATAAGTCTCGCAGGTCTGTCATGGTTGAGTTGCAGAGTGCGCAGAGCAGGGAGGTTGAGAAAGAGGCTTTTGCAGTAGTCCAGCCTTGAGAGAACCAGAGCTCTGGATACAGTGAGCCTCTGAGGGGGTGCAGCTGATAGTTGGACTTTTTATAGATGTCCGAAATTTGAGTGGAGAAAGAGTGGAGTCGAAGATGACCCTGTGATGCTGGAAATGCATTGGAGGGACAGGGCCTATGTGCGTTCAGTATTGTTTTCTGCACAAGAGTCCATGTGGGACTCCTGGCAGTGCAGCTCTTCCTCTTTTTGATTGTGGTGAACAGAGACCTTGGGATACCCTTATGGCACCCATGGGTGAGGGTACAACCCTGTACCCCTAGTGTGTGTGTGTGTGTGTGTGTGTGTGTGGCCCACAGAGCAAGGTATGGGCTGGTGGCAGCTCCATGCTGAATTTGACATCTGCTCCGAGTATCCTCCACTTTGGGAACGCCCAGGCACTGCCATAGGAATCAGTGGATTCCTGATGGGAGACAAGATGGCCGTTTTGGCATCTTGGTTTCTATTACCCCTTAACTTGTTTTCCCAGTCCTGGGAAGCCCTGACTCTGCCCCTTCCCCAGACTGGCTGTTGGGTGGAAGAACCATATATGGTATTTTGGGGGAAGTCCAGGCTGGAGCCTTCCCAATGACTGTTTGTTGTGGGTACACCTTTGGGGTGGGACCTGTGTGAATAGAGTGTGAGACCAATATCCATGTTATGGTTGTCTGGTACGTGTGTTTGTGTGTGTGACACAAAGAATAAGACAGCCCTGCCCGAATCTTGACATGAATGCAGTGTGGTGTGCTGAAAGACTGGGTGCTTTCCCCAATCGACATTCCATGTTATGGGTGCCTGGGTGGAAGTGAATGGCCTGAATGCACTGTAAGCCTGATTGGTTGCCTGCCTGCATGAATGTGCTTATGAATGATTGGCTGCCTGAGCCTGGCTCAGCAGTATGAATGAGAGACAGAACAGTATATCTGGGGACCTCTCACTCACCAGAATTGTTCAGAAGCTGCCGCTTTAGCGAGGGGGGAGTGGGGCCAATCCCAAATTACCTGTGTTAAGGACAGCCAGGGGACGATACAGTGGTCCGACCAGCATATCCTTGAGGTCCTCACAGGCTTCTATTCTGAACTATACTCTCAGCCCCCCGAACACAGTGACTCTCAGATGCGGGAGTTCCTGGAACAGATTCCCACCACCACCATCGTCTTCCCCAACGACGAGAGACCAATTGGATTCCCTCGTTACATTGGATGAAATAGTGGAGGCTATCTGGAGTCTCCCAAAAGGAAAGGCGCCGGGCACCGACGGGCTAACGGCGGAATTTTATCAGGAGCATGTGGCTATACTGGCCCCCGAACTGCTCGGTTTGTGGAATGAGTCGCTCCAGTTGGGATCCCTTCCTCCGACACTACGCGAGGCCGTTATCACAGTCCTGCTCAAGCCTGGTAAGCTGAGCGATGACTGTGGATCATACCGGCCCCTTTCACTCATGAACTTGGACACAAAAATCTTTGCCAAGGTGATCGCCAATCGCTTCCTACCTGTAATGCCATAGATGGTACACGACGACCAGTCTGGTTTTGTGCCTGGGAGATCCACGTCACGTAATATCAGGAGGCTTCTTAACATTATGGCACGGACCAATCAAGATGTGAGTGCAGTTGAGGTCACGCTGGATGCCCAGAAAGCCTTTGACATGGTGTCCTGGAAGTACATGTGGTTGGTCCTGGGGACCATGGGTGTTGGGCCCAGGATGATTGCCTACATTAGACTGCTGTACACCTCCCCGGTTGCCAGGGTCCGTGTCAATTCTCAAATGTCTGCCTTGTTCCCTCTTTTCAGAGGCACCCGCCAGGGAAGCCCGTTCGCCCTGATCCTGTTCACCCTGGCCATTGAGCCTATGGCAGACTTTGTAAGGGAGCACCACTCACATAAAGGGTTACGACTACAAGGTACCCCTGAGATTATCTCACTCTACGCAGACGACATACTGCTGTTCGTCAGAGATCCAGATGTCCATCTTGACCCTATTCTGCGCGACATCACACGTATTGGCACGTACTCTGGCTTCACTATCAATTATACCAAATCCGAACTTTTCCCCCTCACGGGCTCCACGGTCCAACCCGCCACGGAATACCCGCTCCGTTGGTCCCCTGATGGGATTATATATCTGGGAATTCAGGTGTCGCTAACCAAAGACACTCTTTTAGCTAATAATTACCTGGCAGTGGCAAAACTGGTGGAAACCAAGATAGCGCGCTGGCGCAAAACTGTGCGCGCAGGTCTTCTGCCATTCTGGAGCAGTGAGGAAAAAATGGTTGGACATGACTCTTCCGTACGAGAAAGGTGGGTTCACGGCTCCTGACCTGATGCAGTACTGGATTGCTGCGCAGGCACAATTTGCCACCTACTGGTACACTGGGCCCCCACCCCGTTCCCCCACGACCACATGTCAAGCTGGAAAACCTTGCTGCCTCCGGCACCAATATAATTTCCTTAATTCTGCACCGACGATATGAGTCAGACTCGCCCGTAGACCCGGTCCAAACCACCCTATTGGCCTGGAGGCGGATGTTCGCAGCAGGCATGGAAGAACACGCATATTATAAGTGGCTCCCCGCCTGGCGGTTCCCCGGGTTAGAACCCGCGAATGACACAGCCCTGGTACGACACTGGCAGACCCTGGGATACTTGGCCCTAACTGACTTCTACCCGGAGGGGCTATTGATAACACCACAACTTGGAAACCGGGCCACTCGGGGTCACCGATGGAGCTGCTACAATACTACAGACTCCGCGCGGCATTCCGCGACGCATGGCCCGAGTTTCCCAGCGAACCCCCTGACTCCCCTGGGATCTCCTACATTGCCAAATCGGGTGGGGCCCGAGGGGTGGTATCATCATCATCATCATCATCATCATCATCATCATACAAACTCCTTATCACGACTGCCACACCGCGGCTCACCAGGGCGAGGGACGATTGGGCTTCCGAGCTGGAGGTGGAACTCGCAGACCAACTATGGGGGAAAATGTGCTCCCACACTAATGGGGTCTCTCTGAATTTTCGATATCGCACCATCCAGTATAAACTACTGAACAGGCTATACTATACCCCGCGAAGGCTCTCCAGGTTTGTCCGCTCTGACCCACGGCCCTGTCCTCGCTGTGGTGCGGAGGATGCGGGCCACTTGCACATGTTCTGGGACTGCCCGAGGCTAGCCCCATTCTGGGATGAGATCCTGAAAACTCTGTCAGAAATCTGCGATACTACTATTGAGCCAGACCCGCTGGGGGTACTGTTTGGGGCATGGGGGGGATGAGGGAGCCAGAGGGGCGGCTAAACTTTTAAATGTGTGCTGTATAATTGCCAAAAAGTGTGTTTTACAGAACTGGAAGTGCTCCGCTCCTCCTACCTTCCAAAAATGGCTGAACTTATTAACTTGGTCTCGGAACTGTGAGGAGGAATTAGAACCCTCCCGGCCCAGTCACGGCCTAAAAACATTTGGACTGCCTTCAACAGTTATCTTAATGGCCTTGATGCCCACTCTTCGGCTGACAACTCACCGTAATTAACATTGTTCTATACCTCGGCACCAATTGCTCTGTGTTGCTATACTCCTGCGTGGCTATTTCTCACTATTCATATGTGTAACTGTATTTTGTTGTTTACCCAGATTGTCATTTCATAACTGCCTTGATGTATGTGCATGCCACTTGCCTCTGCCAACAAAAATAAAAGTTTTAAAAAAAAAACATTGTTCAGAAGCTGAAGTAGAATCTTGAAGCTACTTCTCCTCGAAGCTGGAAGAAGAATTGTTACTGCTTTCCTTCGACACAATCTGAAAGCTGCTGTGCCTTCAAAGACTGATCCAAGAGAGGACCTGGATAGGAGACCTCTTCCTGAGCTATGAGGGAACATTGTGCCAAAGCTAATCTTCACCCAGGCACCCTGGAAGTCAGTCCTGAGAGGCTGCTGACCGGGGACAGGATTTCGCCGAGGAATCTGAAGTGAAGCACCAGGACGTAGGGGCCGTCGACGACCATCGCTGTCGACCGAGGTTCGGAGGACTGCTGTAAACTCGTTGACTGGAGCCTCAATGCTCCATTGCCTAAGACATTTAAACCAAGGACTCCCTTGCCATCACCGTAGACAGCTTTGTCCCGCCGGAGAAAGTCAGTCGTCGACGAAGCACGGAGAATCCGCCGGTGGGTTTCCCGCCACTCGAAGTCCACAAAGGCGCCAACAAAGATCTGAAAGCCAGCCGTGCTCAAGTCCTGATTGTCAACGCCAGTGACCCTACACCCTTGCTGGGCCTATGTTCTTCATTGAATCTATTGTGCGGCAACAAACTCTAGTCATAGAGGTGCACCGCATGCCTCGTCCTCGCAGGACGTCCACGATCGTCGACGAGCAACGCCAAAGCCAATGATATTGTTCACCTTTTCTCCGAGGAATCACCGACGACCTGTGGCTCCTGCTTTAAAGGGAGTCCACTCAAGAGGGATCTGTCGACGGACCGTCAAAGAACTGTGCTAAACTTGTGTACCTTGGGGTAGTAGAACATTTTAGCAGGAAACAAGACTATTTTAAACATTAATGGACTGGGCTTGTTGATGCACTTTATTTACAGATTGCCCAGGTGGGGGGGGATCCTCACACAGAACTGCGTCTTTGATAGGGCCAAAGTGTTCTGCCATTTGTTTAACCCATCTTGTCTTCCTTCCTATTTCTATTGTTGATTCACTTTACTATTTGACTTGTATGCCATTGAAACTGTCAGCAGTTGGTGCATTTTAAAGGAGTCAAGAGTTAACTGTGGTACCACAACGATACTGTACATATTTGCCACATAAGATTTGCCAAAGCACAAAGTGTATTATTGATTGTGTGTATATATATTGAACCTTGTTTATATATATAAAGAACTGTTTTATCACATAACCTAGTGTATGGACATTCCCTTGTGGGGGCGTGGGGCCTACACTGTACTTCTGAACCAACCTGCATCACCTCCTGAGAGCTTCAGCCTTGATTGCTCGTCTAACTACTGAATAGAGAATCTTAGCTGGGGTGCTCTGTGCTTCTACTCTGCCATACAGAGGGCAGGATTACAGATTACCCTCCCCCCACCCCCCCCTCCCTCCCAGTCTTTACGGACCCCAAGATTTATTGCCTCGCATGTTGGTGAGGGCCCTGGGCTAAGGGAGGCCGGCCAGAGTGAGAGTGAGAGTGGGAGTGGGAAGGTGGGAGCAAGAGTCCCAATATGAAAGATCTCAGTCTTACTGGCGTTGAGGCAGAGGTCGTTTGCAGCACACCAAGACTGAATTGCAGACAGTCAGATATGAGCAAAGTAGAGGAGGTGGCTGAGGGTACCCTAAAGGAGAGATGCGTATCATCTGCATAACCATGGAAATAAGAGGTAAAACTGGCAATCTCACGTGCCGGGGCAGCCATATAGACAATGAAGAACCAGGGGGAATGGTTAGAGCCCTGGGGGACGCCAGAGCCTGGCCAGTGATTTCCAGGGTGTCACAGAGATGTGCGATCAGGATGTTGTGGTTTACTGTGTAAAAGGCAGAGGAGAGGTCAAGAAGAATAAGGATAGAGGGAGTGTTCGTGTCAAGATTTGAGAGCAGGTCTTCACGGTTATTCAGAAGAGCAGTTTCTGTGCTTCCGGATGCTCCAAAGCCAGACTGATGGTCGTGGAGGCAACACGCAGATTGAGTGTGGAGGGGGAGCTGAGAGATAGGCAGCTTCTCCGGGTAGTTTGCCCAGGAAAGGGGTGATAGAGATGGGGCCATAGTTTGCCGGAATGGAGGGGGTCAGCAGAGGGTTTCTTAAGAAGGGTGCACAAGGGAGTGCTTAAGAGAAGGTGGGGAAAACTCCAGTGGCAAAAGAGATTGCAGAGATCAGCCAAGGCAGTAGCGAGAGCGTCAGTGATGTCCTTAATGGTTTTAGAAGGGCAGCGTTCCACCTGTTTGGATGAGGTATTTATGGACAGCACTTGTCTGGCAACCTCATCGGGTGTGACAGGAGTGAGTGAGTGAGAGAGAGAGAGAGGAGAGAAGTGGTGGAGGGGGCGCGGCAGGCTCCATGTGGTGGTGGTGTAGGATGAGGTGTCGAAGTGAGAGAGGAGGGGAAATGATATCATGGGTTTTTGCGGTGAAGTGAGGAGCCAGGGCCGAGCAAAGGGCCTGGTTGGGTGTGATAGAAGAAGTGGCTGCAGCAGGGTTGGCCAGTTCCTTACATACATCTAAAAATGTGGACCTTGTTGTGTGATGCAGGCTTGAATAAAGACTAATTTCTTGGTGCAAATGCAGAGTCGATATTGCCTTTGAAGGAGGCGGCAGGCCAGTATGTCAGAGAGCCCACCTGATGCATTCCATTTCCGTTCACGTGCCCTGGCATTTAAGGGCAGCCAGATCAGAGTCGTACCAACGGTTGCACTTTTTGGGAGGCTTCAGTCAGACACTCATGACAGGGGCAAGAATGTTAAGGGTGTTAGAGATAGAGAGATTGAAGTTAGCGAGGGCTGTGTCAGCGTGGGAGTCAGCCGAAGGAGTAGGATGCAGAAAGTATGTGGAGGCAAAGGCAGCTGCTGTCACCCTTTTCATGGGTCTAGTGACTTTGAATCAGAGTGACCGCGCCGGGTGTGCCGATGCAAGAGGAGCAGAACGTTTTAAGTGTGAAGAGAGTGGTCGGTTCAGGAAAGGGAGGTAGTGAGAGGGGTAGCGAAAGGGATGTTGGTAGAGATGATCGCATCAAGAGTGTGGCCTGCTATGTGCGTGGGACAAGAAGGTAAGATAGAGAGGTAGGGGAAATCGCATAGGTTGCGGACAGGATCCGGAGGAGTCTGGAGAGTCCAGATGGATGTTGAGGTCACCCAGCAGGAGGAGTTGAGAGGAGAAGAGTAGAGGGGAGGCCAGGTAAGCCCATTCCGAGAGGAAGAGAGTGGGCTGTCCTGGTGGCCGATAGAAGGTGGCCATAGGGAGATAGGATTTAGGAGAGAGTGAGAGCCTGCAGACTAGGCATTCAAAAGAGGAGTAGGCCTCAATGGGGATCGACACTCCCTCTCCTGAACCTTTGGGCCTGGGCACAGAGAGGACCTCGTACCCTTCAGGGAGTAGTGTGTCAAAGCTCAGGACAGAGCTGTCCTTGAACCATGTCTCCGTGATGGCGAGTACATCAAGATCCCGAGGGTGGCAAGAGAGCCAGAGGGATAGTGGAAGATGGCTGAGGGGCCAGGGCCGAGAAGGGAGCAGGGCAAGGGAGGAGACTTAGGAAGGCACGGCTGGCAAAGGAGGAGGAGGAGGAGGAGGAGGAGGAGGAGCTCCCAGCCGGTGCCATCATTAGTGGCTGAGGAGGCGATAGGAGAGAGAAAGACGACCATGTACCAGGTCCATAGGTCGGGTGAGGGAATGACGAAGAGGATGCCTGTGAGTGTCTTTGGTGGAAGCCGTGGCATAGGTTTCTGCAATAGAAAGGCCTGGGTTGGACCCCAAAATGTCCTGTTTCTTCCGGACAGATTTTGTTATTGGTTGAATTGAATCAACCTTTTTTGTTCAACATACAAGAAATTACAAAATAGAAAAAAGTAATTAAATAAATAAAAAATAAAAAATTAAAAATTTCCATATAACGATATGAAATTTTACAAAAATATCTTAAATTACTCAACTTAATTCACAATTAGTCACACACATCCTTAAAATTGCTCTATATCTTATAACATTTCAAATAACAAAGTTTATAAATGTTAATAGACTATTATCGTCATAATTAAAAACAAAACCTCCACTTATCAAATTCTCATGTTGTCTCTATGTATTCATTTTCTATTTCATCCTATGTTTCCGATCTCAATTTGATTACCCTTCTCCAAATTAAGGCTAACCAAAACATTTACAGCAGCCACCTGGATTGGGAGGTATGTTAAATGTCAAAAGTATTTGTACCGCGCACCGTCACCAACAGAGTTGGTCCCCAGGCGCTCTGGCGGATCTGCAAATGAGAAGTTGGGATGGGTTAGAAGGTGAAGCAGGAGTAGGATAGTGAGAGGAGTGGTGTTCTGTTGGCGGCTTCAACTCGGTGTACACAGGATGCTGTGCTTCGGTGCGAATGTTGGATCGATGTCAGTCCTTGTGTGCTGTTGGTGGTGTTTGTGTTGTTGCAGTGTTGTGAAGTGCGTGCGGGTTGTTGTGCGAGAGATGGTTGTGTGAGATTTTTGAGTGAGATCAGTCTGCAGAAATGCTTTTTTGTTAGTTGGTTGTATGAAGTTTAACAGAAGTTCGGAAATCTTTCCGAGTCTGGCACTCGCCAAACCTCCCAATCTCATCAGGGTGGGCAAAGGGGTTACGCCTGGCAGGGTTTGGTTTGTGTCGGGCGATCCCTGTGCTGCTCTAATGCGCTCTGTAAGATTTCTGATTGCTCCCTGCCATTCTATACTAACCAGCTCTGTTGGTGTTCTACTGCTGATGGATTGATTAATGTGGGTTGGGTGTCTATTCTCCTCCTTGGGTACTAGGGCTGGTGTAGCAGACTCCTCTCAAACTTTCTATCTAATGCGTCTGCCGGTTTGAATATGGTACGTCCGGGGGGAGTGGATGAGTCATTTAGGGCTTTCGTCTGGGTCTGAGTATGTGATCAGTCTCTGGAGACCTCCTTTTGTGGCTATTTCCCATGTTGAGCTATTCAATATTATTGTCCCGCATTGATCTGTTTCCTGCTTGTCCAAATATTGACAAATGTCTTGAGAAATGAGTTCTTTTTTCAAGTAGTGCTGGGCATTGTTACTAGATGTTTTAAAGTTTCACAGGTAGATTTGGAATTACAAAAACGACAGTAACTTTCTTGTCTTGTTGTTAGTTTCCTTTTCATAAGTAAGACTCGAGTTATCAATATGTTAAACCATAGCCATAAGATTTGAGCACGATATTTTGGAGATGGGGCTTTGAGATATCCTGGTAATTATCTCATTTTCTTTGGTGGAAAGCGATCAAAGTCTCCATCAGTATATAGATGACGGAGCGCACAGGTCCGAATCCAATCAGTGCTATAAATTTGATTTTTTTTGCCTATCAGGATTATTAATTAACGTTTCAATTGTGAGATCTGCATTAGCAAGAATAGCAAATGCTTTATTAATCCAGAGCTGTAGAAACCTATGGTCTGATGAGAACATATGTGCAGTCAACTCTTTAAGAATTACATTATTTGCAGTTGAGATTTGACATTTTCTGAACAGAGAGCAGAAGCGCCACTCATATAGAGCTTCAAGGGAGATCAGACCTAGCTCATATCACAACCAGGAGCATGGAGTGGAAGCAGGCAGAGAACACTTTTTTTTTCCAAAAACGGACTTCCCATTTTTCAAAGCTAAATTTAGAAGAAACATCAAGAGCCTCTGACCCGTATAAAATAGATGGAACGGCTTTGAGTTCAGTAGAACCAAACTGGTTTAACTGAAAATGTGCCGTATCTGTGCACTTATGTGCCATGAATATTTCTTGCAAGCATTTCTCTTAGGTGAATACATGATGTTTTGTGTGTATTTGTAATAAGTTCATTATTCACTATATAAGAGTTAAGTGCTGCAAGAAGATTTTGTAGGCCACTCTGCGTTTTTGACAATAAGACCATGTCATCAGCATACATCAAAGTATGTATTTGTTGGTTATTTATCTTAGGGGAATAATAAATCACCTTTTTAAAAACCTGAGTCAGATCATGGATGAAATAATTAAAAATAGCGGATGGCAAAAGGCATCCTTGTTTTAGTCCTCGGGCAGCTGCAATTGGAGCTGACAAGATTCCATCTAGTGATAGACGGACTCGTATCGATGTTCTTGAATGTAAAGCATAAATAATCTCAAACAGGGTATTAGGACATTGGTCTCTCTTCAGCACAACAAACAAAAGAACTCGAGAGACTGAATCAAACGCAGAATTTAAATCTACAAACGCAAGAGATAGTGATTGTTTACTTTCTTGACAATGTGATTTTATGGCGTTTATAGTTATTAAATTAATTTGAGTGTCCATACCTGCAATGAATCCTGTCTGCTGAGGATCTCAATAATTAACTAAACCCCACTTGTTGAAAGCGTGGAGCACACATTTTGAAAAAATCTTCCCAGTGGAGTCTAATAGTGCAATCGGACGGTAATTCTTTGCTTCAGATCGATCACCTTTTTTAAAGATCGGAATGATTACTGAGGATTGCCATGACGTTGGAATAGCTCTAGATGAAACAATGAGCTTAAAAATACGAAGTCATATACGAGTCATTCTGGAGAATTACTTTTGAGGATGTAATTTGAGATTCCGTCTGGACCAACCGCTTTGGGCGTACTGGACTTATTGATGTTATCTTCAATTTCATCTAAAGAAAAAGCTAGATTCCTCCTGGGCTCCAATGATTGCACATAATTCGCCTCATTAAACCTGAGATCTTCATATAAGCAAGTAAAATGTGCAATCCATTGAGCTTCATTCACAGTATTAAGTTGAGCTTCAGCTTGTCTGTTAGACCCATTGTTGTCCAGAAGATGCCACATTTCGGGGGCATTTTTATTACTCATGGCAAAGGCCATCTCTTCGCGGTCTCTTTTGAAACATTAATGATTTATGGCTTGAGATCCAATTTTTATACCGCGTGTTAGTAGTTGCCATCGGTTCTGTGACTGTGACAAGCTAATCCTGCTTTTTAGTTGTCTGAATTCTCTTCTTTGAATCAAAATAGCCTCATTAAAATGATGTTTGTTTGATGTGACCCTAAATTGGGAGAGTAATAGTATGGACAAAAGGAATAAGAATTTCAGTATATTGGAGCCTAACTCTCGGGATGTTCTGATGCAAAAGGAACTCAAACTCTCAAACCCTTGAATTTGTCCATTTTACTCGTGTTCGTGCATTGACTCCAAGTCCTACGTTCTTTGAGCATTCCCTTGCTTCTAGATCATTCCAATTAATTGAGAGTGCAAGCAATTTATGATCACTACACGGTTGTGCACTAATTTCCATCTTCTGTATTTTTTTAAACAGACTCTTATCAACACATATATATAGTCAATAGTGCAGGAAGAATTGTTGCGAAACCATGTAGTTTGTGGTGGCAAATCACCACTAACTGACCCATTGAGCATCTGAAAATGTCTCTCTGACAAAGTTTTGCCACATTATTACTGTATTAGAATTCTGCTTTAAGTTGAAGCAATCCATATTAATGTCTCCCATAATAATCGTGTGAGTAGTTGAGGCAGATATGTTAATCAGTTCTAGAAGTCTATTCGGACCACAATAAAAAGCTGCGTCAGACCAAGCCAATGGATTTATAGACACATTCAAGACAGCAATAGATTGCTCAGCAACTTTGACCTTTACTAATTGTAAATTAATGTTTTCTTCTGGCCAAGGACTAATAGTCAGACCTCTTAAGCGATTGACCTGCTACAAGAAGACCCGATGTGGGTCTCCCTTTAGTTGCCAGGGCCGGAGAAAGAACAATTTCATGTCCGTCCCAAATCGGAGGCACAGTATACCATGTTACTTGGAAAACCAAGATATCAAACTCAGTAAGCAATGTTTGTATAGAAGATTGAAGGTGTACGTGACCTCTCGTATTCCAGCTGGCAATTGTCAATGCTTGTTTATGCTCATTTTTTAATGGTTACTGTCTTTGAAAATTTTGAGACGGCATAGAATTGGCATTATTTACCAAGAGACTCTTCTAAATATTTGCTTTAGAACTGTGGGTCTTCAATGAATTTGTAGGGATTTTCGGTTCCTGGGTGAGTAAAAAACCCATCTCGAAGAGACATTTTAGCCTGCCAGATTATATATGCGACCACCCCAGATGGAATCCATAATCTGACAATTGCTGCCGATGTGTCAGACATGAATTCAATCTGTTTTGTCTCTTGACGTAACATCTTGCAATTCAGACACATCTTTAAAAATGTTCAAGACGCTATGTCTATTCAGATCGTACATTGGGAATTGTCCTTCTCTACATTTTAGAATGAATGAGAATGGACCTGCCCTATCCAACACAGATGGTGGTTTAGGAAATGTTAGATCGGACATGAGTCGGAACTTCAAAATATGCATTTTGAGCATGTAGATGTTGAGGAGGCTGTGACCATACATGATTCATGGGTATATCGTGAGGAATTTGATAAGACTCAACAGATGTGGGCATGAAATGCGGGGTGTTGAGCGTTGGAGGCTGGGTGGAATGAAATAATACTTGGTGACTATCCTTTGAGCAGGGGAGCCTCTCCATCAAATACGCATCACCCGCCTGCTTTAATAAATCTGTGGCAATTTTACCCTGATCCTTATTGAGGGAGGATGGGAAAGGCTGTAGAGAAGTGGGAATTACCTTTTTAACATTAGAGCATACAAGAACACTGGGAATAGATGCCTGGTCTGCCTGAGCAATGCCCTCTAGAAGATTGTCCAGCGGAGCATATTGCAGTTTGTTCCTTTTTTTTTTTTTTTGGTTTTGATTCATTGTTGAATCAACACTAGCAGAAACTTGAGTATCGGACTGCAGAGTCATGTGAAGGACTATTTGCGACAGTTGTGATTGACAAAGGCGCCCTCAATGAAGGATTTGAAACCTGTGCCAAAGGCATAGAGCCACCTATCGCTTTAAAAAAAGCATTCAGAGTACTTTTGACTCCTCTATGGGCCGGAAGATTTTTAGATTTTTTTTTTTGACATCGCGAGATGTTGAGGCTTAGCGCAATAAGGCCGATTGCCCCTGGAGACCAAAATGTGTTGGATTTTAGGGGCTGGCTCTGGCAACATTGTGGCATCTGCTACAATTGCTATAGAACTATTTTGAAAATGATTTGCCTGTGCACTTAAATCAACCAGTTCAACGTCAGCCGGACGAATGATCTCCGTGAATTCCAGTAACAGCGTGGCAATCTGATGTGGGACAGGCTGGCAGTGAATTTGATTGAAACATATTTTATATGTATGATCATTGCATCATTCACATATAGCAGTAAAAACATCTGTATCTCAGTGGGCCTTTCACAACATTGGAAAATAAACCACTTGTTCACTTACAATATCAACAGTTAAAAATCAGTCCCAAGTGTTCACACAAGACCTACAAAAGGAGGCATTTTACATTAGATCATGCCAGGTACAGAGTTTTCTAGAGCTATATCTGCACAACAGTGTATGTGAATTTAATGGCCAGTGTAGTGCCGGCCAGTGTAGTGCCATCCACTAGAAAAGTCTAACAACTTGTACTGATAACACACAATAAATGTATCTAAGGCACCTTGGCTAGGGTCCTTTTACAACATCTAAAAATGTACAGACAAAGGTGTATGTAAGACCTGGTGTGTAACACGGGTCTAGTTAGAATTAATTTCAGTATATGCAAAACATTCTGTACACAGATCATAAAAATGCATGAGACCAGCTTATGCTTTGTCAAGGTTGACCTGGTCATCTTCATCAGGACTTTATTCATATTGGGGTCTTACCTCCAACTCCCTGTATGGGTTAGCTATCTTGCTCCCATGCGTATGTTTTCTTGTTCCGCACTGTGTTGATTCAGGCACTCTTCACGATCCCTATCGAAAATGAAGGGCTGACCAGTCCTACTGCCGCTGTCAGGTGTATATGCAGGCGCTTTTTGGTGCTGTAAGGGTACTTTTGCGAAGTGGGGGATGACAAACTGGGCAAAATAGGATGGTGATTGTTTTGAGTCCATAAGAGAATCCTTTCTAATTGGGCAGCCTGTTTCTGCAATTTTTCATCCATTTGTTCGAAAAGTTTGTGCACACCCAAAACAGAAGTATTAATTGCAGAAAGCGCTACTTTGGACATAGTAAATGTCGAGACAGCAGGAATTGTATGTGGGGGTCTGACAGCACGAGGAGTTGGAAAGGCAAAAGTAGCTGCTAAAGAGGTTGTTTTTATGGAGGAGGCGGCAGAAGTTGATCCCTCACTTTCTGACTGGTGACCATCAGACCAGAGAGAAGTGGGTGATTCACACTGACTGGCATGTAAAGATATGCCAGCGTAATTTTCAGACACACTCTTAAATGAGATCGGTGCAATCAGAGAAATGCTCTTTAGAGAGTGGTGATAATGTATTTTTTTTTTTACTCTCCTCCATTTTCATGGAGTCCAGGATGGTTGCATCTGAAATGGATTGAGTCGGATGGGCATTGTTCATAGCAAGATTTTCACCTCACTTTGTTCCAATTGTGATAGAGGCACACGTGTGTTGCTGTGCCATAATGGAGGGCTGATTAGTAAGACCTACATTCAAGGGCACCTGTAATTTTTTTTGAAAGCATGGTAGTAGAGAGTTCTATTTTGCAATGTAGGCACGAGGGAGCTCTTCGGTGTAAGCACAGGAATTTGGGACTTGAACACTTGTGGTATAGTACGGAATTGCTCTGAAGGAGCAATGTTATTAGGCATATTGGATAAACCGTAACCACCATATACACCAATTTTTTTTAAAAAATATTTTTATTTTATTATGAAGTCAAACAAACACACTACAACTGATTCAAAACATAGAAAGCATCATTGTCCAGCACATTTTCATTAGAACTCCCCAACTACCCCCTCCCCCTCCTTAAACTAGAGCCGGTTCTCACATGTCATTTACGGGAGCATCATTGGGTAGCACAGTACTTAGGCAGTCATCATCTGGGTCCTCTGTTCCGTTGTTACCCTGATGAGAGTTTGCTATAGAGGCCACCAATTGCCGCCAGGCCAGCAAGGGCCCTACTTCCTCCTTGCCCCCCCCCCCCCTGGTGACCGCTTCAAACCAGACTACAGATTCAGCTTCCGCCCACCCCAAGAGGTCCGTCCACCATAGCTCCACCCTAGGTCTGTGGGCCGCCTTCCAACCCATAGCAATCCTGCGCTTGGCCAAAACACAAGCCAGGTCCTTCATCTTGCTTGTGTTTTAAATGCCGGGGTCTAGGAAAAAGCCCAAGCATGCATGACCAGGCCGATTCCACATCCAGCACCACCCCCCCACCAGTCAGTTTCGTCTTAACCTCGTCCCAAAATCTGTGCACTTCCGGGCAAGCCCAAAACATGTGTAGCAGTCCCGCATTCACCTCCCCACACCTGGGACATTGCTGCGTAACTGGTCCCCCAAACTTTGCAATCTTTCCGGGAGTTAAATAAGCCCTGTGGGTAACGTACAATTGAAGCTGTTGGAATCTCGTGTTTCGGGACACCTTTTTATGGTACCGCTGGGCCCATTCCCATTGCCCGTCCGTCATGGGTCCTCCCACCTCCTCCTCCCAATCTTGTCTCAATTGAAGCAACTCCTTCCCTGCCCTTACTCGCAGGAGCTTGTATATCCTCGATATTTCGTGCCCGCCCTCCGATACATCATACATGGTTTCCAGGGAGGCGTCAGGGTCTTCCGTTAGCACTGTCTCAGGCCATCTTTCTCTAGTCTTTTTCACAAGCCTAGTGTAGGTTATATATTGGCCACCATGTACCCCTGTCTCTTCCTGCAACCTCTGAAAGTCCAATGCCTCCCCTTCCTGCCATATGTCCCAGAGGGTGGCCAGGCCTACCTGTTCCCAGTATCTGCGGACCGATTCAAGTAGTTGAGTCGCTCCCGCACAGCGCCGCCAAAGGGGCCTGCTGAGAGTACGGCTCCGAGTCCCCCCCCCAATCTTCCATGTCCTGTGCCAGATCTCCCAGCCCAGCCTCAGTAGCCGCCCCCTGCCCACCAGTTTGTCTCTGCACAACCACACCACTTCCATCAGAAAGTATGGGGCTAAATCTCCACGCAGAAGCCTAGCTTCCGCCAAGTCTTCAGCTGAAAGCCACCTGGCCACGTACTGCAGCTGCCCCGCCAGGTAATAGAGTTCAAAATTAGGCAGGCCTATTCCCCCCACCCCCCTGTCACATCGGTTCTGGAGCTTTCACAGAGCAACCCTATTCCTAGAGCTGCCCCACACAAAACCCCTACACACGCTATGAAGTTTCGCGACTATGCTCCTAGGTATCAAAAACGGGACATTAACAAGAAAGTGCAAGAGTCTAGGCAGGACCACCATCTTGAGCAAGGCCGCCCTCCCCATCATGGTCGGGGGCAATCTAGACCAGAAAACCATGCTGTTCTTGATCCCCTCTATCGCCTTTTCCGTGTTATGCTTGTGTTCTGCCTCGACCTTGTGGTAAATATTTATTCCCAAATACCTAAATGTCACGGGCTGCGATGGTATTGGCAGGCAGCCTCTGTACCGGGACATTCCTGTATCTGCCCAAAGGAAACAGACTAGACTTTCTAGGGTTCACCGATATGCCCGAGAGGGTGGTGTACCGTTCTATTACCTCCAGCACATACTGCAGGTTTTCTTCTGGATAACGCAAATAAAGGAGCATATCATCCGCGTATAATGATATCAGGTGCCCTCCACTGACAGTGCTTATGCCCACCTCCCCATATTGTTGTCGCAGGCATATTGCCAGCGGCTCTAATGCCAGTATATATAGCATCGGTGACCAGGGGCATCCCTGTCTGGTCCCCCTGCAAAATTGCTAGGTGTCTGAGACTGTGGACCATGTTTTGACTCTCGCCATCGGGGTGCTGTAAAACAACTGGACCCATCTGAGGTATCCAGGTCCCATTCCATACCCCTTCAGGACCGCTTTCAGCCAGGGCCATCGTACCGAGTCGAAGGCCTTGACCGCGTCTAACGACACTATAGCCAACTCGCCCGTGTCCTCCTCAGTTTGGTCAATGATATGGTGTAGACTCCTGTGGTCATCAGTGATGTTCCTGCCTGGAACATATCCCGTCTGATCTGGGTGTATCAGTTTCCTAATCACCTTCTTCAGTCTATTAGCCAGCACAGCCGTGAGTATTTTGCTGTCCTGGTTAAGCATGGACAACGGTCTATAAGACCTGCACTCCACGGCCGGCTTGCCTGGTTTCAAGAGTGGGATGATCACAGCCTCGCGGAGAGACAATGGGAGTTCCCCCTGCTCATAGGCCTCGTTGAAAGTGGCAAGCAGTGGCTGAAGCAACTCTTGCTTGTATATTTTGTAGAACTCGCTGGGCAGCCCATCCGAACCAGGCGCCTTGCAAGTGGCCAAGTTCTGAATCACTACCTCCAGCTCATCCGAGGTGATGGGTGCGTCCAACTCCGTGCGTTCTAGGTCATCCAGGGTGGGCAGTTCTATGTCCTCCAATGTGTCCAGTATGTCTTCACACATATCCTCCCCCGTGTCCTCAAACAAGTGTCTTTAAAACTTAAGGAACTCCTCATTTACCTCTTTCTGGGTGTTGCATATGCAACCTCTCTCATCCTTAATCTCACTGATCACCGGGGGGGGATGGGTCTCACTCTTATACAGCCAGGCCAGCAGTCTGCCCAGCTTGTCGCCCCCTGCGTGTATCCTCTCCGTATATTTCCTGTAATTGAGTCTGCATAGTCTATCCCAGAGTGCGCTGCAGGACAACTGTAGCTCCTTTACTTTGGTTCTGTTATCATGAGCGGTGCTCTCGCAACGCGCAAGATCCTCTAGCTCCCTTTCCACCTCCTGAAGTTCCCTTTCGATGCCCCCCCCCCCCCCCCCCCCCCGTAGCCCCTTAGCTTTGGAAATGGCTACCCCGCGCACCACCACCTTAAACGCTTTCCACAGTGTGTCCAGAGAGCTTACGCTTCCCGTATTTATGTCAAGTATTCTTCAATGGCATCCCTCAGGCCCTCCCGAAACCCCTCGTCCTGCAGAGCCTCGGTCCTGCGTCTTCATGTAGGGATCCGCGGTCTTGAGGGCTGGTGTCTCCAGTCTAACACCAAGGGCGAGCGGTCAGATAGTACTCGGGCCTTGTATTCCGCTCCTTCTATGTCTCTCACTATCTCAGCTGTTACAAACATGTAATCTAACCTTGTGTGCAAATCATGTGGCGCTGCGTAGTGTGAATACTGCCTATCGGCGGGATGCAGCCTTCTCCACGCATCCTCTAGGCCTAGGTCTTTCAGTAAGGTACCCAGCGCTTTGGCCGCCGGTGCCGTTTTCCCTGCCCTGTCCTTGGACCTGTCCATTCTGGGATTCACGGTACAGTTAAAGTCCCCCCCCCCCCCCACCCCCCCACTACCGTACCCCCTGCCAGGGGGCCAAGTTTACCGTAGAGGGTCCTAAAGTAAGCCGCTGTGTTGTTATTGGGGGCGTACAAATTTATGATATGCACTTTCCTGTTTTCCAGGAGACCCGTTACCACCACCAGTCTACCCTCCAGGTCCACCGTACAATCAAGCACCCGAAACGGCACATGAGGCGCTACCCAAGTAATGACCCCTCTAGCATACGCCGAGTACGCCGCCCCCACAACATTGCCCTTCCATTTCCTCCTGACCACCTCCAGCCTTTCCCTAGTGCGGTGGGTCTCCTGCAGCAGGGCTATGTCTATGTGCATCCTCTTAGTACAACATCACTTTGTTACGTTTCAGGTAGCTGTTAAGGCCCCGTACATTCCAGGTCACAATTCTGAGATTACCCGATGCCATCCGGTCGGACTATCCCCATCCCATCCCTTCCCATAATGCTCCCCATGTTAGTTTGTTTCCTGGCTCTCTCCCTTCTATTCACAAACAATACCCTCCTTACCCCCTCCCCCCCAACTTCACACTACTGCACACAACTCCGCCCCCCTCCCCGCCAACCCCCAACAATAGCCCAGCTCCATCCCTGGATCTCGGGCCTACCCACGTCGGGACCCGTCTCGTGTCCAAGGACAAGGACCCCGCGGGGTGTCACCTATCTAACAGTGACCTAACTAAGTGTACTACTATTGGGTGCAGAGGGTGCTCCCCAGGAGCTCCCAGTCATCTATTTAGGAGAAGTGCATTTAACGGGACCCGCCGGCAGATACCATGACTTCCACCCCACAAGCACAATATCGTACTATATTCCAGTCCCAATGTCGTAACTATGGCCTCATGGGTGCCTCTGCAACGTGCTACTTATCTCCAGCCGCTTCTGTCTGGGCATCCGATTCCTGAGGTCGACCCTGCATGTCCAGCTACTCCATCGCTTTGGTCGGCGTCTCAAATAAGAGGGATCTGTTCTTATAAAACACCTTTAACCTAGCGGGGTAGAGCAACATGTAGCGGTGGCCTGCTTCTCTAAGCCTCCTTTTCACCGTTCCAAAGTTTATTCGACTCCGCTGTAAGAGCAGCGTATAGTCTGGATACGCCGTTATTTTAGCTGAACCCCTTTCTATCGTACCTCCTTTCTGGAAAAATTCGAGGATCTTTTCAAGGTCACGATAGTTCAAGATCTTCGCGATCAACGGCCGCGGGGGGGGGGCTCCTGGGGCCGGTCTCCTGGTCAGGGCCCTATGCACCCATTCGACCACGAACCCCTGGGTCAGCTCCCCGTCTGTAATCTCCTGCAGGAGCATGGTTTCAACGTAATCCGTGGGGTTCGATCCTTCCATTCCCTCCGGAACACCCACTATGCGAATGTTGTTGCGCCTGGCGCGCCCCTCTGCTTGCTCTGCTCTGTCGTCCAGATTGCCCACTCGTTGCACGAGGGCATGAAGCTCCTTAGCGTGTGCATTGCACGCCTCCGTGGTCGGGGCCAGCTCCTTCTCCAGTTTCCCAGTGCGCTCCGCGATCGTTCGTACGTCCTGACACAACAGGTTCACCTCTTCTGGGACCGCTCCGATCTTGAGGTCTAGGCCCTCCTGCAGCTCTTTCATGGCCAGGCCCAACTTCGTCTCCCAAGCCACCTTCAAGTCGGCAATTGCTGCCAGCACCTCCTGGATAGTACCCGGTGGGTCCGCCGCCGCAGGGGCTTCTTTGCTCTTGCCCCCTTCCGCGCCCGGGGGAGACCTAGCGTAGGCATCCATCGTGGGCTGTTTGATCCGGGGTCGCACCACCTTGGAGGACCTCCTGCTGCGTCGGTTGGGCACACGCGCCCAGCTGTGTCTCCGGCGCTGCGAAGGGCCTTGCGGGGTTCGCTCGCCGACCCCTTCACAGCAAGGTTCCGCTGAACCCGGGTTCGCTCTGCTGGCATGCCACGATCCAGGGCCTCCTCAGTGGAGGCTCGCTCTTATGTTCTTGCCCCCCAGCCAGAGGCGCATGCGACGCGTCTCTTTAGTTGGCCTCGCCCCCGCTCCGGCCAGCTTTGTCTTCCTCAGCTGCACGGACCATTTATGGCCTTTTGTCCACGGGCGGCCATCTTGGGTGCTGCCCTTACACTGTGCGACCGCCACCTTCTTCGAAGTCTAGTTCTGTGGATATGCAGTCTCGCTGGTGGGGAGGGCACTCACCATGTGCCCCCCACTTTCATGCACCCTTGGATGCACCGTGGGCTCGAAAGTCCACCGAAAACCATCACTTCTTCCCAGGATCAAGATCGGATCATCGGGAGCTCCTCCAAGGAACGTCCTCTCACATAGCCATCAAGCCATGCCCCCCCAACACCATATACAACAATAAGGCTTAAAACAATTGTGCAACACTGTTAAAGCTCTTACCAATTGGCCACAGCGTGAAAGCCAAATACAAGTTCAAAAATAACAAAGGGAGCAGAGCCATGGCCGCCACGCCGCTGCGAAGCGGAACTTAGTCGTGAACTTCCTTGTGCACGTGCATGCAGATTTTATGCACGTTGAAGCCCTCCGTTTCCTGGGCTGGCCCAGAGTAGCCTGTCAATCACAGGTAATGCGGGAAGACACTGAATAAATCAGTAGGAGTTGCAAAGTTCAGTCCGTATAAAGCAGTTGGAAGCACGCGAGCAGCAGTGATTCCCAGCGGCAAAGCGGAACTTAGTCGTGAACTTCCTCGTGCGCCTGGCCAGATTAAGTGATAGGAGAGGGATAGGAAATAGAAAGGCATTTAGAGAAGATAGCAGAGATGGTGACATAGCTAGTTGCAATGGTGAGGAGAACACTTACCAGGCTGATTCACTGAGGCACAGGAAACGGGAGTGGAGAGGGAGAAACGCAGGGTGTGGGGAACAGAGGGTGCCAAAAAAGGGGGTAGGTGGGTTTGCAGATGAAATAAGCACTTACTCTGCAGAAAACAGAAAAAAGCTACAAACGATTTGCTTTCTAACAGCTCGAATTACTTGCAAAACAGACAATTTATAGCAGCAAGGAGGGACAGCTAAGAACGATTTTCAAACGCACAGCAAGAAATTCTGCAGACAACGGAGTTGAGGGCTCAGGAGGAGCAGCTTGGCACTACAGTAGATGGTGAAGTGAGTTATAGAGAGTGGAGCAGAAAACAGACACCATAGAGCATGGAGATTTTTTCTAAGTTGTAGACATTGATGGCAGAGGAGAAGAGGTTCTATGGGTTAGAGGCAGCCCCTGAATTCACCTGTGGTGCGGGTCGGGCAAGAACAGTCAGGCAGGGTGCTGTCTGTGAAAAGGTTTTAGAAGACATATTGGCTAGTGATGCCAAGAAAATTGTCCCGGTGCACGTCAGGCAACGGACAGGAACAGACAAGGCCTTACTGTGTGGGCCTTGATGTTGGGGGCCGGCTAACGTCTGCTGGTGCCTGCCAATAGGTGAAACAGGGCCACGATCCGCCCAATCGGGGAAGGCAACATGCTACAGGGGGAACACACGCTGCAGTGGCGGCCATCTTTAGAGTAGTTTTTTGTTTTAAATTCACTTTTTTGTTTTCAACGGTTTCTAGAGAAACTTATATGCCCCCGGCACCAAGCAAACAATCTTCTGTACGGCGGGGTCAATAATAAATCGGCTGGGGTTGATGATCATATGAGAGCGCATTTACAAAGCGCAAATAAATAAGTCTTCCCAAGCCCACCAGGGTTTACCTTATAATTAGTGATGATTCGAGGCTCCTCCTGTGGCTTCAGATGAAAGTGAAAGGGTGGTGTAATGCACCTTATGAATGATGGCTTTCTATGTCATCACTTAGTCTAAAGCTTGGACAGATCATGTGCCCAGGAATGGGGAGTGCCACTCACTCAGCGGATTACCTATGTTTAGCTTAGGGTGACTGTGTGACCAGTTCAGCCCAGGAGGTAGAATGCACCTTATGAATGATGGCTTTCCATGTGATCACGTAATCTAAAGCTTGGACAGATCCTGTCTCTGGGAAAGAGGAGTGCCACTCCCTTCAACGGATTACCTATAATGTTAGCTTAGGGTGGCTGAGTGGCCAGTTCAGGCCAGGAGGTAGAATCTGCCTTATGAATGATGGCTTTCCATGTGATCACTTAATCCAAAACTTGGGCAGATCCTGTGCCCAGGAATGGGGAGTCCCACTCCATCCAGCAGATTACCTATAATGTTTAGCTTAGGGTGGCTGCGTGACCAGTTCAGTAAAGGAGGTGGAATGCACCTTATGAATGATAGCTTTCCATGTCATCACTTAATCCAAAGCTTGGACAGATGCTGTGCCCAGGAATGGGGGGAGGGCTCCCACTCCATCCAGCAGATTACCTATAATGTTTAGCTTAGGGTGGCTGCGTGACCAGTTCAGTAAAGGAGGTGGAATGCACCTTATGAATGATAGCTTTCCATGTCATCACTTAATCCAAAGCTTGGACAGATGCTGTGCCCAGGAATGGGGGGGGCTCCCACTCCCTTCAGCGGATTACCTATAATGTTAGCTAGGGGGTCATAATGGTCTTTGACGTCTAGATGTAGATCTCCAAGTATTGGAGCACCAATTTCGATTGGGTTATAATAATGTATGTAAATATGTTCTATGTAAAGCACTATATGAATATAAAAATATTATGATTATTATTATGAGAGGGGTACACAGTCTCATTAACAGTGTGATTGAGTCTAGTCATCTGTAGGCCGACACATAATGATCAGTTGTAATGGAAGCTGGCCATGTGTGATAAACCTAGCTTTTAAGATGTCATATGACGCAGTAGTCGCAGATGAAATCTTGTTAATATTATATTTTACATTGGCTTTTGAATATCATTGGTGGCTGCGCCCACCTCCTTACATGGGTTCTAATTAGAGCTGTACATATGGAGGGTCTTGAGTGATCTTGCAGCCAGGTTTCGGTGACGGCCAAGAATACAGCTTCATTTTCTGGAAAAAAGTCAAATATTTCATTAGTGTAGAAGGGAATAGAGTGAGGATTAAGTAAGGCCCACATAAATATAGTGCGGCTGTAATTGGGGTTTTGATCCTAAACATTATCGATGGACACATTCAAACTTCTCTCTAGGGAAATCCACTATGTGTTCCCGTAAAAGGATCCAAGTGGCTATGGGGACAGGGATCTAAGGAGAACATCTTCACTTCATGAGTTAAGACAGAGGTTTACCAATCTAATTACATCACATTGTATATGTTTTGAGTGAAAAGTGTGATCCAGGATTAATTCCTTATTATCCAGGTCAGAATCCGGCTCTGGGTGAGGAACGGGTAGTATAGCTCAGTGGCAACGCAGGTTCGGATCCTTAGTTTAGTTTGTTTATTTTAATAAAGCACGTGTGAACCCTCAGGTAGCTGGGCGCATAATCATGTGCACAGCAGAGTTACATATAGTTACACAAACACCTTAATACACCAGTCATTAGTCCAGTCTGAGTAGTTACATACAAAGTATACAGAGAACCGTGTACAAGATAGTTACAGTGGAAAGTGAGGACCGGGTTACAGGGTGGTCCTGAATCGGATAAAGCCAGGGTGAACATTACTACATGGTGGCGAACGGCGGCTGGCCGAACGTGTCATTGAGAGATTTGATGGTTAGGCTAGTAACCATGATTTCACCATGGCTCTGAATGGCCAGAATGCGGCTTCCGATCTAATTGCAAGAGGGAGGGTATTCCAGCATTGTGCTGCGAGCACTGGGAAGCTTGAACCTCCTGCTGTTTTTAGGTTATAGTTGGGGATCTTTAGTTGGTGCAGGTAAGGGGTTCTGGTGGGTCTAGTGGAGCAATGTCTAGCGAATTTGTCTGAGAGGTAGCGAGGGGCGGTGCATGACAGGCACTTATGGGTGATGACCAGGGTTCTTAGCTTGATTCTATCGCGGATCGGGAGCCAGTGGACTTCTTTGCTGGCCGTGGATTTGTGAGCCTTGCGCGGGAGGTTAAGGGCACATCTTAGTGCATTATTTTGCAGGATCTGGAGCCTGTTCAAGTTTTTTGTGGTAGTGCCTAGGTAGAGTGTGTTGCAATAGTCTAATTTAGATAATATCAACGCTCTTGATAAGGTGAGGCAACTAGAGGTGGAGAGAAAAGGCCTACAGGCAGTGATCAATTTATTGGTGTAGGTGGTGGCTGAGATGGTGGAGTTTATTTGTTTTTTTAGTGACAAGGTGGAATCGAGGTACACACCTAGTGTTTTGACCTCTTTGGAGACTTTTTTTGATGTTGCCGTCAATGGTAAAGGATTGATACCTTTGGTCTAGTTTGTTGAGGCGAGCCTGGGAGCCTACGATGAGCAGTTCTGTCTTATCGTTGTTGAGGCAAAGACTGTGTGTGGCCATCCAGGTTTGGATTTCTAAGTAGATTTCATTAAGCTTTTCAGCATCCTCTTCATAGCTGCCAGTGAGAGTGATGAGGACCTGGGTGTCTGCATAATTAGTGTAGCTGACACCCAGATCGTCAAGACGGTCAAAGAGGAGCTTCGTGTAGATATTGTAAAGTGTGGGGGAAATGCAGGAGCCTTGGGGCACTCCACATGTGATTGGGATAGGGTCCGCAGCCGCGGTGGGGGCGAAGACCCTAGTCGACCTGTCAGACAAAAATGACTGGATCCACTTAGTGGCATTCTGAGAGAATGCAGCAGCCGAGGAGAGGTGTTGAGTGAGGATCTGGTGGTCAACCAGATCGAAGGCAGCAGATAGATCCAACAAGAGCAAAATGGCCAGTTTGCCCTTGTCTTTGGCATCATCCATTTGGATTTTTAGATCCAAGAGGGCAGTTTCAGTCCCGTGCCTTGGTCTAAAGCCGAATTGTCGCAGGCCTAGGAGGTTGTCTTCCAAATGTTGTATTTGGAGGTAGGCTACCCTGTCTTTGAAGACAAATGGGACTGTGGTGATGGGCCTGTAATTTGTGGGGACGTTGGGGTCTAGGTTGGGTTTTTTGAGCAGGGGTAGGACCCACGCTGCTTTAAGGTTATTGGGGACCACTGAGTTTTTTAAGGAAGCATTGATCAAGGAGGTGATGAGGGGGGCTAACTCATTAGCCCCGTCTTTGATGACGGAGCCGGGACACCACTCGACCCCTTCCTATGGAGCAGGAGCTCCTTCACTGCAGGGGCAGTGACCCCGCTTCGGAATAGAGCTGGGGATTCCAGTTCCAGCGCAAGGTAGGCTTGGTGGCACCTATGCCATACCTTGCGCCCAAATTTGCGTTTTTTTGAAAATTTAAAAATCGCCCTACAATTCTCTGCATGTGACACCTAGGCATGCTAAATCATTTTCATGGCCAGAAAATGCCCCAAAGACTCCAGCTGAGCATATACTCCGAGCTACCATTGCCACACACGAGGTTGCCCCAATGAAAAATGGCCGCCGGGCTTTGCCGTGCAGCTGCCTGACCTGCCTTGCTTCCTGATCCTGGCCGGATCACCCATTGGCCTATACTCCCTCATAGCAGCCAATCGGGCGCCGGAAGGCGAACGCCGGAACAGCCCACGAAGGAGCACACACAAAGGAGCAGGACCTGTCCGAGCCGTTACACACCACTCGACCCCTTCCTATGGAGCAGGAGCTCCTTCACTGCAGGAGCAGTGACCCCGCTTCGGAATAGAGCTGGGGATTCCAGTTCCAGCGCAAGGTAGGCTTGGTGGCACCTATGCCATACCTTGCGCCCAAATTTGCGTTTTTTTGAAAATTTAAAAATCGCCCTACAATTCTCTGCATGTGACACCTAGGCATGCTAAATCATTTTCGTGGCCAGAAAATGCCCCAAAGACTCCAGCTGAGCATATACTCCGAGCTACCATTGCCACACACGAGGTTGCCCCAATGAAAAATGGCCGCCGGGCTTTGCCGTGCAGCTGCCTGACCTGCCTTGCTTCCTGATCCTGGCCGGATCACCCATTGGCCTATACTCCCTCATAGCAGCCAATCGGGCGCCGGAAGGCGAACGCCGGAACAGCCCACGAAGGAGCACACACAAAGGAGCAGGACCTGTCCTGAGCCTGTCGTGACCCGGAGGAGCCAGGGGCCTGAAACGCTTCCCTATTCCTACCACAGTGCCTCAATCATCTGGGTAAGTGTCTCCTACACCCAGCCATCTACGCTATACTTTCTCTGAGTCACTCGTATCGCATCTCGGCTTCGCTAACCTAATGAAGGCATTTATAGTTTACTTGCCACTTGAACGCTTCCAGAAACTTTAATGTGCAGCTAACTCCTGTGCCATCTGTTACGAGTCAAACCCAATCACCACCATTGCCTCACGTCTCTGCTGGCTTAAGCGTCCTACCCAAACCTGTGGCGCCACCCAACTCAGACAATTAGTCTCACTTTGGACTCAAACACTGCCACACTTACTATGTACTGTACTAGGACTACTATTATACCTGCCCGATTTGTGCCTTAACCTGTGTTATGCCCTATGGTCGCATTTAGACCTGCCTGAACTGTGCATTAATCTGTGTTATGCCCTATGGTCGTATTTAGACCTGCCTGAACTGTGCATTAATCTGTGTTATGCCCTATGGTCGCATTTAGACCTGCCTGAACTGTGCATTAATCTGTGTTATGCCCTATGGTCGCATTTAGACCTGCCTGAACTGTGCATAGACCTGCCTGAACTGTGCATTAATCTGTGTTATGCCCTATGGTCGTATTTAGACCTGCCTGAACTGTGCATTAATCTGTGTTATGCCCTATGGTCGCATTTAGACCTGCCTGAACTGTGCATTAATCTGTGTTATGCCCTATGGTCGCATTTAGACCTGCCTGAACTGTGCATAGACCTGCCTGAACTGTGCATTAATCTGTGTTATGCCCTATGGTCGTATTTAGACCTGCCCGATTTGTGCCTTAACCTGTGCTATGCCCTATGGTCGTATTTAGACCTGCCTGAACTGTGCATTAATCTGTGTTATGCCCTATGGTCGTATTTAGACCTGCCCGATTTGTGCCTTAACCTGTGCTATGCCCTATGGTCGTATTTAGACCTGCCTGAACTGTGCATTAATCTGTGTTATGCCCTATGGTCGCATTTAGACCTGCCCGATTCGCGCCTTAACCTGTGCTATGCCCTATGGTCGTATTTCGACCTGCATGAACTGTGCCTTAACCTGTGTTATGCCCTACGGTCGTATTTAGATCTACCCGACTTATGCCCTAATCTGTGCTCGGTCCTCCCTGCCCTTAATCATAATGATAATCACCTGTCACCAACTCTTACATTCTGCCCTGAGCCTCCTTACCACCATGGCACTTGCATCCATGGCCTCATACCCGGCCAAGGACAGAAACATGAGATTGAGGGCAAGACTATCCTGTCTCCATGAACCATCCTCCTACTACAATCACAGAGGCTACATTGACCTAGCAAATAAACGTTCACAAAACCCAAAATCTACCACGCTACATCCCGCTCCTATAACTACCGAACAGCCACTGTCACAAAGAGATGCCTATACCAAAAATAAACAACCTCCCTTGACTCAACCAAATAGTACCTTATCTATAACTGGATCTCTGATTAATGCAAGATCCATAGTAGCCCATGCTACTGAGATCTCGGACATTCTAACCAATGAAAATTTAGACCTTCTAGTCATAACCGAAACCTGGCTCCACGAGGCGGCTGGACCTGCCATCATGCTAGCTATACCTAACGGCTACCAACTACTAAGAGTGGATAGACCCAACTCTAAAGGGGGCGGCCTAGCTATCATTCACAAATCTACCTTACCTATTAAATTAGCCACTACCCTGATATTCCCATCTTGTGAACTCCTTACTGCCAAAATGCACCTCTCTTGTAACCGGACTCTCACCATGTATGTCATCTACAGACCACCCGGACCATTAGGAACCTTTGAAGATGACCTAACTAGTATCGTAACTAACAATACCAAAGACTACGCTCAAATACTACTACTGGGAGACTTTAACCTGGGCTTTAATGATGGCAATGACAAACATGCCCTATCTGTCGCCTCACTTCTGAATGACTACGCCCTAACTCAAAAAGTATCCTCCCCTACTCACACCAAAGGCAGGACCCTAGACTGGGTTGCCGATCGAAACTGTAACATTACCATTACCAATATAATACCACAATCCTGGACTGACCATTACTTAATTGTATTCAACGCCTCACTAGACCTTATCCGACCTAAACCCATACTCATGGCCCCGCCACTCCCTACGAGAAGTAAAAAAGACATCACAGCAGAACTACTCCTACCCCATCTCCTCCCTACTCTCAATAATCTAGATAACATCACAGACCCTTCGTCGTTGGTGGAAGCCTTCAACAGTACAATGAATAAGGCACTTGACTTGATTGCCCCCACCAAGCTACGTAAAAGTAAACAACTTTGTCACCTTAATAATTGGTTCACGCCACACCTGAAAGACCTTAGAATCCAAAAAAGAAAGTTGCAGTCTAACTGGCAACACTCACCTACTGAGGAGAACAAAACGAAATTAGCTACCATTACCAAACAGTATAAAAAGGAAATTATAAAAACCAAAAAAAACACCTTTAATGACAGAATCTCCAAAGCCAAATCAGACACCAAGGAGCTATTCTCCATCCTCCGCGAAATGGAATCACCCATAACCCCTCCAGACAATACTCCTAAAAATAAGCCTTGGTGCACCAACATACAAAATGCCCTGGCGGATAAAATTAGCCGGCTCCAAATTAAAATTGCTAACAAAAAAGCCTCCTTGCCGTCGCAAACAGAGTCTATACCGCAACCTCAGCCCCTCCTTAACCAAGCTAACACCCCTCACCCATTCAGCTTTAGAAAAGTATCTACACTAGAGACAGAAAAAATTATACTATCTCTAAAGCCTTCCAATTGCAAAGGAGACAACTGCCCGGCCCAAATAATAAAAGATGCAGCTCGAGACCTAGCACCCTTCATTTCAAAACTTATCAATGCATCCTTCAAGTCTAATCTAGTACCCAATAACCTCAAACAATCCTGGGTACTTCCCTTGCTAAAAAAACAAACTCTTGACCCTGCAATACCAACTAACTATAGACCCATCACTACCGTCCCATTCCTTCTTAAAATCATTGACAGAGTAGCATACCTGCAAATTCAGGACTACCTAGAAACTAACAATTTACTAGGCACACGGCAATCTGGCTTCCGCCCCCTTCATGGTACTGAAACAGCCCTGATTGACCTTAAGACACAAATTGACGAGTTGAAGGATAATGGTAAATCAGCTATGCTACTCCTCCTTGACCTATCTGCGGCATTTGACTTGGTAGATCATGTAGTTTTATGCAATCACCTAAGCTCGGCCGCACATTTCTCAAGTAATGCCATAACCTGGGTACAATCCTTCCTTGCAAACCGGACAATGAGAGTCTTCTCCCCCTTAGCAGCCGCTGACCCCATACAAGTCTCATGCGGTGTTCCCCAAGGATCATGTGTTTCTCCGACGATGTACAACATCTTTACTAAACCCTTGTTTGACAAGTTGGACAGACTAGGTGTTGTCTACACTAACTATGCAGACGACACTCAGATTCTAATCCCCCTTTCAGGTAACTTCTTGGAAGACACGGCCTTAGTAAATAAGATATATCTCCTCATTCAGGCTTGGATGGCATCACACGGCCTCTGCCTGAACGACGACAAGACTGAGCTACTGATCCTTGGCTCAGCATTGACCATCAAAAAACTTGACCCCAACTATGCCTCATTCAACATTGACAATAACGTCATTAAAGTGATGCCTGCCGTCAAGACCCTTGGGGTTTATCTTGACTCAGCGCTTACCTTCAAAAAACAAACGAACTCTCTAGCATCTTCCACTGCATATACTTGCAAATTGATCCGAGCATGCAGACCATTTCTAACTGAAACTAGCTGCATTACATTAGCCAATGCCCTCATCATATCTAAGCTAGATTATTGCAATGCCCTCTATGCAGGTTCCAACAAGTATATCCTAGACAAACTACAAACTCTCCAAAACAACGCTATCAGAGTAGCTTTAAATATTCCTAACAGAGCTCACATCTCCGCCTTTAGGAAAAATATCCACTGGCTAAAAATCAAAGACAGGATCGCCCTCAAAATACTTTCCCTTACATCCAAATGTCTTAACAACATAGCCCCTCCCTACCTGGCAAACAGAATCCACAAGAGAACCTCAAACCGTCCTACCAGATTGACCAACGCATTCACCTTAGTGATGCCTAGATACAAAAAGTGTACAGCTGGCGGCTCTAGTTTCCCCGTCATAGCCGCGCAAACATGGAACAAACTCCCTCTGGATCTTAGAATGGACCAACCCTACCTCGGCTTCAGGCGAAAAGTCCTCACTTGGATTCGCACCAATGACACTTAGTATGACCTCCCACCTCATAGATACTAGACAACCGTAATGACATCTGCATGACAAACGACACCTGTAACCAGATGAATGACATCTGGTCAATTAGACTGATCTGTATTTTATTTTTTATTTTATTTTTTTTCCTTTTTTTCTGCTCTTTGTATACCTACCTCTGCTTTAATTGTGAACTGCATAAACTGTATGCTTCCTGTAACTAAGTCTTCAAGTAACCTTGTACTGCTCTGCGCCCAGCTACCCTTGCGGGTTTGGTTCCGCGCTATATCAAAAATAAACAAACAAAACAAACAAACAAACAAACAAATGTCACCTTTGCAGTTGGATGGTTTGAGACTGGCGATTATCTTGATTACTTCCTCTTCTGTGACTGGTGAGAAGTGGAAGGAAAGGCAATTGGGGGTGGTGTGGTTTATTATGCTGATGGGATTCTGTTTGGAGGCAAGGTTGGCTTTTTTTGATTCTATCTTAGTTTGTAGGAGGGCAATTTTATTAGCGAGGGCCAGCTGGATATTATTGCACCAGGCCTTGTCTTTAATGCAGTCCTCTGAAGGAGGCAGTGGTGATTCGAGTTCCCTTAGTATAGAGAATAGTTCTTTAGTGCCAGATTTGGCGTTTTGTATTCTCATGTTATAGATCTCTTTTTTTTAGCATTTAAGATGGCGGATTTGTAGGTGGAGGCTGCTGAGGCGAACTTATCTTTAGTGGAAAGAGAAGGGGCTTTTCTCCAGCTAGTTTCTGCAGTTCTTTTGATATTGCTGAGAGACTTTAATTCTGCTGAGAACCATTTGTTGGAGTGGGCAATGGGTTTGGCTTTTCGTTGTTTAAGAGGAGCTATCTGGTTGAGAGCTAGTTCTATGGTATTGTTGTATAGGTCTACAATGGCTGATGGGTTGTCATTTTGCGTGGGTAGATTAGTTTTACTGATAGGCACGAGAAGAGGTCTAAGGTTCTCTATAGTGATGTTGCGATTATTTCTGGAGATTATTTGAGGTAACCTAGTGGGTAGTGTGGTAGATAGTATGGATCTGGGTAGAGAGAAGGTAATAAGGTGGTGGTCAGTCCAAGCACAAGGAGTGATGTCGGTCAGTGAGAGGTTGCAGTTGGCGTCTGCAAGCCAGTCCAAGGATCTTCCTTTTGTATGTGTAGGTTTATTAATGTGTTGGGTGAGGCCTAGATGAGTAATGGTGTTATTAATGGAGGTGGCTTGATTGTCATTGGGGTCATTCAGTCCCAAGTTGAAGTCGCTCATAATGATGATTTGAGATTTAGGTATCAGGTTGGTAGTGAGTAAGAGAGAGATATCATCTTCAAAGGTGGAGGGGGGTCCTGGAGGTCTGTATATAATGTGGAGAAGGATAGTTTGGGTCTCTGTGATAGCGATAAAGTCTAGGCGGTTGGTGGAGATAATATCGGCGACATCAGTAGCGTGGGCTACCAATGAGCGTGCGTTGATTAGAGCTCCCTTGATGGAGGTCAGTGGAAGGTTGAGTTTCGCGTGTGGTGGTGGGTGAGGTGTTGCAGGCTTGTGACTCAGTGGAGGGTCAGTAAGTGAGGTGGGCTGCGTGAGATTCCTAGCCTGATTAGTGAGCATTCTGGTGAGTTTTACATCAGGATTAGTGCAATGGCTGAGTCTAGCGTTTCTAATCATGGTCGGTGGGGCTGCGTTCAAGAAGGTGGTAGAGGGTACAACAAGGCGAGAAGC
This sequence comes from Ambystoma mexicanum, assembly GCF_040938575.1. Classification (NCBI taxonomy): domain Eukaryota; kingdom Metazoa; phylum Chordata; class Amphibia; order Caudata; family Ambystomatidae; genus Ambystoma; species Ambystoma mexicanum. Next base: position 1,247,480,069 of record NC_090926.1, read on the forward strand.
TAATCTTGTATTTCTAAGAGGTGTGGGACAGGGTATTAAGGGTGTAGGTGGGCTGGCGAATCTGTTTATCCAGTCCGCTGGAGATAGTAAGCCTGGGTAAAGTGGTGTGGTTGTGTAGGCACAGTTCTGAAGTGAGATCTTCTGGAACAGAGGGAGGAGAGTAGCCATAGTTAGAGTGGCACCTCTAAGTGAGGCCATCATGGGTAACTTGGCTCTGGAGATAGAGGCAGTGAGGTTGCCTTGCCTTGGTCCGCGCTTGGAAACCTCTTCGGTATTAAACGTGTTATAAATAATCAATTATAAGAATGTATAGTCTGGTAAAGTGTTAGGAATCCAGAGCAAGTATTGTAGGAATAAAGCCAAAGAGATGAGAAATCCCGCCATATTGCGCTGTCCAGAGCAGACATATGGGTAGATCGCCTGCCACACGCTGTGGCTCACTCTAGTGCCTTGACTTTCAATTCATTCACACTCGTTTTTGCTCTTTCCATGCCTCGTTCTCCGCTCTTGGGATTATTTCTAAAAGGGACTATTTGTTCTGGACGTGCAACGTTGTTTACTTGAAAAAACAATGTGGTAATTTACTATGTGGTAAGATACTTTGTGGGGTAAAATGTAGAGGGGGCGAGCCTGGGGTGGTCTGGCCCGGCCCGGGCTCCAACAAGCACTCCAGCCCGACCCTCCTTTCGCCCGGCACCCCCGAATGCCACACACCACACCGTTTATTAAAAAAAAAAAAAAAAAAAGCATTTCTTTCAATTTCGCCAGCGCTGCGTTGCCAAAATGAGAAGGAAATGGAAAAAGACAGGCGACTACTGTACTAGGCCTGACGACATTTCTGGTAGAGCCGGAGAAAAACAAAAGGTGAGGGGGAGAGGTGCAGAAAGGGATGGGAGGGACAAAACAAGCGACTATCGTACTAGGCCTGATGACATTTCAGATCGTGTTGGGGGGCAAGGGGGAAATAAAGTAAGGGGAGAGGCGAGGAGACAGGCTAGGTTGCTATCATACTAGGTCCAGGGGCAATTCTGATAAAGTGCATAGACAAAAGTAAGGGGAGGAGATAGGAAAAGGCAGAAGAGGAGAGGAGGAGAGAACAGGGAGTAAGCAGTCAAAAAGAGTGGAGGGGCAAGAGGGGAGAGCAAATACAATTGCAGAAGTCAGTAGTAACACATAATGTTGCAAGCCAGAATACAAGGTGAAGATGGGAACAGCATGATTCAGGGCCACCATGAGTACAAGATGCAAAGGAAGTCCAGCATGAGAGTTGAGAAAGGGTGACGCACTGTGAATCCAGGAAGTCCATAAAAGTAAAATCTAGCATTGGCCACAAGACTGGGATGGTGAAACCAGAAAGTATCAGGACAGACTGCTGCAGAAGTAGGCTGGAGGGCGGGGGAGTGGGAGCAGGGAAGAAGACTCTATCAGAACAGGCAACCCAGTAAACACATTTTGGTGCATGCTTACCTGCTGTCTTGCTGTCTGAGCGAGTGGTCGGTCTCTGGGTCCGCCTGATCGAAACAGGAATTGCCCTTTTCTTCGTCTGTCCTTTGCTTCGGACACCACGGTGAGAAACGCTGGGCGTTTTGTGGGCTAGACAGGCTGGGCATTCATTGTATTCAGTGGAATGAATCCAAAGTAGCCGGTGAAAAGGGTTATCTGGGAGACCCCATGGGATAGTGCCATTCAGCGCTGGTGCAGGTGAGTATGTCTCTAAACCAGGAAAGCCATAGGTTTACAGTGATGTTACCGCTCTTCAGGGTTGGCCTGTCTAGGTACCGGCTGGCATGCGAGTGGGCTTGGCAGGGCCGCATGCATAGATGGAAGTACATCTTGCAGAAAGAAATAGAATTGAAAGTTTATAAGAAACAGGAGGTCACCACTTCACATTTCATTTATGCAAATGTTTATTGAAAGAGCCACTAATGCTGAACTTGCATATTGCTAAGACTTAACTTATAAGAAGAATGCTTTTGATCACATTCCCATTTATTTTGCTTCCCGCTCTATAAAGTGGCAAGTGAAGAGCAATGCCTGTAATGTATGTGTCTTCAGAGAGTGATGCAGGATATCAAAGCTATTGAGTATCTGCCCCTTGAAGTGTTGGGCACTCAGCACTTTCTTTGCCTACTTGTGCAGCCGGCACCTGGGCAGCTGACGCAAGGTCTCGCAACCATCAATGTCGCCTAGGTCCGGCTCTCCTGGGACCTATAGATAAACTTGCTTGGGACACCCTTCCAGAAAACCAATAACGGGTGTTATTACCCCATGTATTGGTGTTCAATGTATCATCCTCAGAAGGAGAAAAAGGTTTGTGCATGTCCTTTGAGCAGGTAGCGACCTCAAGAAGCAAGTGACTTTTACTGCCTCTCTATTAGCTTGAAACATTTGTTTATCCCCCTGACTTAACTCAGAGCAATGGAGCGGGAGAAGGATGAGAAGCGGTGCTGATGTCTCCTTCTAATCCTTACCCTGCTACAGCTTATCTAATCACTGGGCTCAGTTTTACACTCCAACGCTGTTGAGATGGGTCCAGGACACAGGAAACCCTACGTATTCGCCTCACCCATAGATTCCAGCCCTGCCAGTACCTTCCCACTTCTACTCATACACTCAAGTGCTCTGAAGAAGGGAGAAGAATGGAGTAGGATACAGGCTTTGCTCAAGCCTCCTATGGCTTTGTCTGCAAGTGCAGATGTTAGGCTGCACTAGCCATGAAGTTACCTTCACATCCCTTTACACTAACACTAGGGGATGTGTCCTATGCCCAGGTCTGCTGTCGCCTTGCTACAATCAAACCCTGTTCACGAGTACAGGCAGAGAGCGATGCCAATGTGAAGTCCAGTCACTTTCATATTCTGTATCTCAAAGTTTGTGCTTGTTCTTTAGTAAATTCAGACACTGCTGTCCTAACCCCTTTTTTTTCCTTTTTCTCTTCCAGAAAGACGGCGGGACGTGAATTGCATGAAGGACCTGGTGTTCTGGTATGAAGACCACCAGAGCCGCTGCCCGTACGAGCCACTGCTGTCTGAGCTGGACCCCCTCTTTGGGCACTATACCACAGCGGTGTGGCAGTGTGAGGCGGGCCATCGCTACTTCCAGCATCTGTGCTCGCCGATGAAGCCTCTAAACGACTCGAACTCGGAGAGTGAGAAAAGTATGGCTGCACCTCTTTTCAATACACACTGTCTCACACTCCTAGCCTGTGGCAACAGCTTCATTGCTTGGAGGGATTCAGGGGGGCGTCTCGGACCCCAGCATTAAAGCTACATTCTATGGGTGAACATGTACAGTGCATAATTGTATTGCTCTATATGCATGGAGTATTCCATGAGGGGATCGCGTTTTCACAGCACAGGGTTGCCACTGTACATAAGAGTCCACTCGCACCCTAAGTTCCACCCCTACCATCCTCAACCCCCAACCCTCGAACACACCCACATGCTTATATAGCTCCATTTTGGGGACTGGAAAGCGTGTACACTGATTCTTTTTTCAGATAGCCAGAGCCTTGCTTTCTTTATTAACTTCCCAGGACCTCATACACCAGAGATGCCAAATAATTAGAATCTAGCTGGTTTTTCAATGAGGCTTTTACCAGAGCCTCACTGTTTGAGAATTCTCTAGGCCCTTTTTGGGGTCCCCTTAATTGTTTGCCTTTTCCCTTCATATTTTTTGGTTCACGGACCTAGGTTTTGGGATGTAGACTTCTACTTAAGCCCCCCTGCCAATGCAGCCCTTTTTCACTCACTAAGAGCATATAATCCCATGGTTGCCCAATGCGGCTTCCGGAACAGAGTCACTTTAAATGGCGATAGGACGAAAATATCAAACTCTTTACTGTGAACCCATAAATGGAGGGGTTTTCTAGTCGAATATTTGCACTTTTTCGCACAAATATTGATAAGTGGGGTAGGGATATTAATTGGGAATGAGGGGATGTGGAAGGGAAGCTGCAGGGGGTCTCCCCCCTCATATATTTGTGGAAAAAAGTGCAAAACAAATGGAGAAAAAAAGGTTGGGATTTTCGGGATTGACAGTAAAGGATTCAGCATTTTCACATGCATCCCTTTAAAAGCATGCTATTTTGTCCTTACATTGATTATATATAGTTACAATTCTGAAGAGTTCAGTGCAGCCAAGGCAGTGCCTTGAAAGGTACAAGCGAGAAAGAGTACGATCCAAAATGGCGATATGCCAAATATAGAGTTGCTCAATAACCTGAACACAAAGTTTCCACAGGTGTCTGAAGGAAGAACAGCCAAACGGATCCAATGTCTAATTGCTAACACAGATGTACTTTACCAGAAGACTCGCCCAGAAAGAGGAGCGAGCACCCTGTATAAAAACCCAGCTCCACTCAGGCACTGTGGGTTTTTGGAGAAGGTTGTCAGAGTTGGAAGGCGATATGTGGCATGATTAGGAGGTGGCGGAGAGAGTGGATGAGGTGGAAGAAAAGGTATTGGCATAATTGACCTAAAAAACATTTAACCTAAAACATATGATCAATTTATTTTGACCTCTTTTCCGGTCAAGTTTAATTAAATATATATATATATATATATATATATATATATATATATATATATATATATATATATATATATATATATATATATATATATATATATTTCTGAGGCTTGTGGAATCTGCTTAGATCGCATGCTGTGCATAGGCCGACATCTAGTGGAAGCTGCGGAGTATTACAGTTTGTTTTTCGAAAATCGAAAAAGGGCGTCGACACAGGGCGTGCCAGTAATACTATCCCTAGTGTGACGTCCACTGTACCCATGATCCCTCACGCGTCTAGGATCCCCAGATTGTTTTTTTTCCGCCATTCTGGTCGGAAGCACTTCATCGGAGTTCCCTGGCTTTGCCATATTTACACTTAAAAATAATTCTAATTTGCCCCATTTTCTCACCCCTACGTCGACCAGCATCTCGACGCCGAACCGGGGAGGAGATCAACGTCGAAACCCGACGGATTGGGCCTTGAGGCTTCCGCCTCGGCTCGGGCCTGGGCCGCTGGCCTCGGCCCTACAGTAGGGAGAGTGGGGGGTGGTACACTTCCACACTCGGTTAGAAACACCTTCTTACCTACACACACTTGCCCGCTGCCCACAGGCGCGTATGGAGGGTACGCCCTTTCAGTTTTGCCCCAAGTGTAATAGAAAATACCCTTGGGTAGATAAGCACGCTACGTGCAACCTTTGCCTGCCCAGAGACCACCCCGAGGCGGGTTGCAGGGCCTGTAGCAGGTTTAAGACAAAAACTCTTAAGGACCGCTCCACCAAGCGTTGGGCCCACCACGCCAAGCTAGCAGCTATGGAGGCGGAGGGTACCTTCAGCGACGGCAGCGACGCCGGACTTTCGGACAGCGAGGGCACCAAGGCGTCGAAAGACAGCCTAACGCACGTCCCCGGCCTCGGAAGGTCGTCCGTCCCGGCGACTATGGGGAAGTCCCCCGGCGACAAGAGCATTACACATACACACGCTAAACACAAAAAACCCACCCGAGATTCGACGTCGTCAAAACCTCGGAAAGAGGCACAAAAGGAGCGGTCCGAAAGGACGTCCTCTGGGCGGTCCCGGTCGAGGTCGCCGCACGACGTCAGGCAAGCCTCCACACTTGCACATAGTGCCTCGCCCATTAACATCACGGACGATCACTCGTCCGGAGACGAACACGGCTTCCATCCCCAGCCTGCACCCCAGGGAAAGGGTACATCACTTGGGAGTGAGGAGGGCCCAGTTTCGAAGCCTAGTTCGAAACACAGGGTTTCCACCTCCGATCCTCGACGCCAGGCGTCGAAAGATAAGGGAAAGGGTAAACACACTTCCACCCACGGGGAAGGGGGTAAGCAACAAAGAAACAACCCTTGCAATCCCCCACAACAATAGAACTGACTTCCCCGTCCAAGTCTTCTCAGGGACAGTCCATAGAGAGTTCCAGCAGGGTCACCCCAAGCTCAAAACTCTGGTCATGCGAGGACATTGACAGAGTAATGTCAAGGATGTCCTCCTTAGCAAATTTCTTCGAAAGAGACCCTGACCAACTACTAGTTTTAAACCCTCAGGAATCTTCTCCCTCAGGTTCAAGGGATCCTATCCCTTCAAATAAAAGGCCCCGGGTCGAGACACCAGTAAAGGCTTCAGAACCCTTCGAGGTCCAACCCTATTCTTGCCTTTTCCCTACAGGCCAAGGAGACTCTTCCCTTATAGAGGGCCAGGATTTTGAGACACCAGAAGATCTCGCAGTGTCAGATTATTACGGGGAGGACGAAGACGAGGATGAGCCAGAAAATAGCCCAGATATTTTCAGAATGGACTCACCAGTCGAAAGGGAAGCCCCAGTGTCTGATTCCCCAATAGATAATCAGCCCCTACTGAATGAACTGCTCTCTCGGGCAGCTAACCACTTCCACATAGACACACAAGGTGTCCAAGAAGAGAGGGACTTCGCGGAGGAACTAATAGGGGAAAGGAAGACAGTAGCCCAGACCATTCCCATCCTGAAATCTATTCAACGCAGAATAGCACCATCCCTTGTCAACCCAAACTTGACAAGACCTGTAAACCCGAGAGTAGAGAAGCTGTTTAAAGCAGCCCAGTCGGACCCTCTATATATTAGAGGCCAACTTAAGCCAGACTCTCTAGTCGTAACTAACACCCGCAAGAGAGCTGGAACCCCATTATCTTCCTCGGAGGCTCCCCCCGACAAAGAAAGTAAGAAACTCTATGGTTTTGGTAGAAAAGTAGCTTCCACGGCAGCCTACCAAACCAGAATCGCGAATTCCACCACACTGTTGGCCAGCTACAACTGCCATCAGTGGGAAGAAGTGGCAGCACTAATAGATTCCGCTCCCGAACCCCTTAAGAGCCAGCTATCTCACATTTGTGCAGAGGGAAGAAACGTCTCAGGCTGCATTTTAAAAGCAACTTTAGACGCCGCAGACAATGCGGGTAGAATTATAGCAGAGGGGACTGTCATCAAAAGACATGCTTGGTTGAGACAGTCGGGATTCAGAGCAGAAACACAAGCTGCACTCTTAGACAAACCAGTGGAAAGTGATCTCCTGTTTGGAAAGGCAGTCGAGGACGCACTAAAAAACGCTAAGGAGGAATTCGACACCATCAAATCCCTTGGCCAGTTAACTACAAAACCACCTAACCAAAGAGGGAACGGCAATTTTCGTCGCCCCCGCGGCCAAAATTCCAATAGAGGAAATAGCTATTCCCACACCCAGGGTACACAGTGGAACACCAACTCACAACAGTCTACCCAGGGGTATGGTAGGGCTAGTAGAAGAGGACGTGGTAGAGGCAGAGGCAGCCCCAGTAAAGGAGGCAGCACGCCTCCACCAAAGCAGTGACGCTCATTTCAGGGTCCCTTCCCATGCAACCCCAGTAGGGGGACGAATATCCAGCTTCACCCAGGCATGGGAAGGGATAACATCCGACAGATGGGTGCTGTCGACAGTATCCAAGGGGTACTGTATAGAACTACTGCAACGTCCCCGAAACCACCCTCCAAGACAAAAAGTCCACTCTTTAGAACATCAAAAGATCCTCCTCGAGGAAGTCTACAATCTGCTCCTAAAGGACGCGATAGAACTCGTCCCAGGACACCAGGTAAACAAGGGTATCTATTCAACTTACTTCCTTGTGCCAAAGAAAGATTTAACAATGCGCCCAGTATTGGACTTACGGCCTGCCAACAAGTATGTCAAGCCCCAAAAATTCTGTATGACCACGCTACAAGAGGTAATCCCACTCCTAAAAAAGGGGGATTACATGGCAACCTTGGATATGAAAGATGCCTATTTTCATATTTCTATGCTCCCGGCGCACAGAAAATACTTGCGCTTCAAGGTGGACAGTCGCCACTACCAATTCAAGGTACTGCCCTTCGGGATAGCTTCAACACCAAGGGTATTCACCAAGGTACTGGCGGTGGCAGCTGCACACCTACGCAGGGAGGCAATCCCAGTGTACCCTTATCTAGACGACTGGCTCATAACGGGGGAAACCCCAGGAATCTGCAGATCAAACATTCAGAGGACTATCGACCTCCTCCACGAATTAGGCTTCTCTATCAACGAGAAGAAGTCAAGTCTGGTGCCAAGCACCTCAAAACAGTTTCTAGGAGCTATCCTAGATCCTCAGAGAGAATTGACCTTCCCTTCGGAAGAAAGAATTCGGAATATACTTCTGCAAATTCTGCATTATCAGTCAGGTCAACAGATAACAGTACGCAAAGCTATGCGGTTACTGGGCATGATGGCGTCATGCATTTACCTGGTCCCCCACGCGCGTCTGCGCATGCGTCCCATGCAGGAATGGTTGGCGAAACAGTGGTCTCAGGCAAGTGGTCAGTGGGACGATCTAGTGGTCGTTTCGCCAACACTCGTACAGAGCCTACACTGGTGGACAAGAGAGAATATCGCAAAGGGGAAATCCTTTTACGATCCCGAAGTACAGGCAGTGGTTACTACAGATGCATGCCTGACTGGGTGGGGAGCTCACCATCTCCACCACACAGCTCAGGGTCTCTGGTCTCACTCAGTAGCCAAGAACCACATCAATCTGCTAGAGCTTCTGGCAGTATTCCATGCGCTGCAGGCGTTCGAGCCCCATCTACTGAACTTGTCGGTGCAGATCAGGACGGACAGCACGACAGCCATGTTCTATCTGAACAAGCAAGGAGGGACTCGTTCGCCAAATCTGTCCAAGCTTGCCCAGAAAATATGGATATGGGCACTCAGACGGAACATCTTCCTGTCATCGCAACATGTTCCAGGGGAGCTCAATTCCCTAGCGGATGCTCTAAGCAGAGACCCCCTCCCAGAAGAACACGAATGGGTCCTTCACAGAGACGTAGTAGAAGATCTCTTCTCTCAGTGGGGTTTCCCCACTATAGACCTATTCGCCACAAGCGAAAACAAACAATGCCCAGGATTTGCATCCAGGTTCCCCCAAACGGACTCCCAGGGGAATGCCCTGTGGATGAGCTGGTCAGGGATGTTTGCGTACGCTTTTCCACCAACTCCTCTCATCAGGAAGGTGGTGTACAAGATGAACAAGGAATCAATGACGCTCATCCTAGTTGCTCCCATGTGGGCGAGACAACCATGGTTTCCACACCTACGCAGGATGGCGGTGCGCGAGCCCATCAGACTCCCAGCCTGGTACAACCTTCTGTCCCAGCAACAAGGTCAAACACTGCATCAGGAACCCAACTCTATGAACCTAGCAGCATGGCTCCTGAAGTCATAGAGTTTGGACATCTCAAATTACCACAGAGGTGTATGGACATTCTAAAAGAGTCCAGGAAACCAAATACAAGACACTGTTACTTTGACAAGTGGAAAAGATTCGTTATCTGGTGCCAGAATAAACAAATCAACCCGGTTGATTGCACTCCTTCCAACGTTGTAACATACATGCTCCACCTGCTGGATGCAGGGTTGGTTTTTAACTCTCTGAAAGTACACCTGGCAGCCCTCTCGGCTTACACCACATCCCATAACAGGGTCTCGTGGTGGAAAGTACCAGTGGTTAAAGCCTTCATGGAAGGAGTAAAGAGACTTCACCCTCCTATTTCGAACCCACCGCCAGGATGGGACCTCAACGTGGTGCTAGCTAAGCTCATGGGGCCCCCCTTCGAACCCATGCATAAAAGTAGTCTCAAACACCTGACTTATAAAACTGCCTTCTTAGTAGCCATTACCTCCATAAGAAGGGTCAGTGAAATTCAGGCTCTGTCAGTGCAAGATCCTTTCTTTACTATCCACAAGGACAAACTGGTTTTACGCACACACCCTAGGTTCTCACCAAAATTCATATCCAAGTTCCATGTAAACCAGTCCATCGAGCTTCCGGCTTTCTTCCAAAACCCACAAAGCTCGGCTGAGGTGAAACTACACACCCTAGATGTGCGTAGGCCGGTCTTATACTATGTAAATAAAACCAGACCGCTAAGGAAAACAGATCAACTGTCTCCGTAGCTACAGGCAGAGAGGGGGATCGCGTCTCTAAGGGCGCTATCTCTAAGTGGATTATCAACTGTATACAGCTGTGTTACTCTCTTTCTAAAAAGACTCTGCCGTTTACACCAAGGGCCCACTCTACTAGAGGCATTGGGGCCACTCTGGCTTTCATTGCAAATGTTCCCCTCGACACCATTTGCAAAGCAGCTACTTGGAGCTCTATTCACACTTTTACTCAGCATTACTGCATTGACACTCATTCCAAGACAGATACACAAGTGGGACAAGCGGTTCTAAGACACCTGTTTGCTCATGACCCTTCTCACATCCCACCTCCTGCTTCTGGTACTGCTCGCTAATCTATGCACAGCATGTGATCTAAGCAGATTCCACAAGCCTCAGAAGGGATACATTACTCACCGTAATCGTATTTCTGATGCTTGTATCTGCTTAGATTCACATGCGACCCACCCTTCCTCCCCTCCGAGAGAAGGCGCATGGTTGCTTGTAGTTCTTACCTTTCTGTCTATCTGCTTGGACTATCTGTACTCACGCTACTCCTCATGCTACCTCATGTCAGGAAAAACACAATCTGGGGATCCTAGACGCGTGAGGGATCATGGGTACAGTGGACGTCACACTAGGGATAGTATTACTGGCACGCCCTGTGTCGACGCCCTTTTTCGATTTTCGAAAAACAAACTGTAATACTCCGCAGCTTCCACTAGATGTCGGCCTATGCACAGCATGTGAATCTAAGCAGATACAAGCATCAGAAATACGATTACGGTGAGTAATGTATCCCATATATATATTTCTGAGGCTTGTGGAATCTGCTTAGATCACATGCTGTGCATAGGCCGACATCTAGTGGAAGCTGCGGAGTATTACAGTTTGTTTTTCGAAAGTCGAAAATGGGCGTCGACACAGGCGTGCCAGTAATACTATCCCTAGTGTGACGTCCACTGTACCCAAGATCCCTCACGCGTGTAGGATCCTCAGATTGTTTTTTTCCGCCATACTGGTCGGAAGCATCTTGCGGAGTTCCCTGGCCTTAGCCATACTTTTGCTGTTATTATAATTTTAATTCTTATTCATTCCCTTCCCCACCCCAACGTCGACCCTCAACCTCGACGACGGCTGGAGAAGTCATCGACCGTCGACTGCTGCACGACGGATCTGGGCCTCGGTAGGCCGCTGGCCTCGGCCCGGGCCTAGTAGGCCGCTGGCCTCGGCCCTTACAAGTAGGGAGAGTGGGGGGTGGTACATACTCTTCACTCTTGATATATAGTTACATTTATATATATTCCTACACTTAGCAGCCCGCTGCCTTAAGGTGCGTATGGAGGGTACCCCTTTTCAATTCTGCCCCAAGTGCAATCGCAAATACCCTTGGGTCGACAGGCACGCCACGTGCAATCTCTGCTTGCCGAGGGATCACCCCGAAGCGAACTGCAGAGCGTGTAGTAGGTTTAAACCTAAGACACTTAAGGACCGTTCGACAAAGCGTTGGGCCCACCACGCCAGGCAGGAGGCCATGGCAGCGGAGGGCGCCTTCAGCGATGGCAGCGACGCCGTACTTTCGGACGGCGAGGGCATTACGGCGTCGAAAGACAGCCGACGAGCGCAGGTCCCCGACCTCGGAAGGTCGTCCGGCAGGGCGGCTATGGGGAAGACCCCCGGCGACGCAAGCGCTACACACCTAACACACACTAAACACACTAAGACCAACCGGACCTCGACGACGTCGACTTCCCGGAAAGAGGCACAAAAAGAACGGTCCGACTCGGTGTCCTCTGGGCGCTCTCGATCGAGATCGCCTCACGACGCAAGGCAATCATCCACTCTTGCCAAGAGTGCCTCGCTACACACACTAACGGAAGTTCGATCGTCGGGAGACGAAGACGACTTCCACCCCCAGGCCGCGCTCCAAGATACCGAGACCGCGGTTAACATCAGTGAGGCCCCACGCCCGAAGCACACAGATACCTCTCCAGACCCTCGACGCCAGGCGTCGAAAGTCTCTGGGGCCCCCAAGGGACAGGGAAAACATTTTTCCATGCACGGAGAAGGGGGGAAACAGCGGAAAGCACAGCCTTCCACCCCTGTAAAGCCTAAGCAGACAAGCAAACACAAGTCTACCCTTGAAAATAAATCACCTGCTAAAGTAATACCCTGTTCCAGGGAATGGTCCAGTGAGGACATAGACAGGGTTATGTCTAGGATGTCTTCCTTGGCTGATTTTTATGATAAGAACCCAGAACACTTTCTTTCATATAACCCTCAAGGGGCCACACCCTCAGGCTCCTCCGATCCTATCCCGCTAAGTAAAGAGCCCCGGGTCGAAAGACCTGAACCCTTCAAGGTTCAGCCTTACTCCACTCCATATTCTACTCCACTCCCCAGTTATCAGGGACAAGTTTTCCCTGAAGAGGACCAGGAGTTTGCATTTATGGAAGAACAAACCGGGACAGATTACTATGCAGAGGATGAGGACCTGGAGGAGGGAGAAGATGAGCAGGAAATTTACAGAGTAGATTCCCCAGTACAAAGCGAAGCCCCAGTTACTGACTCTCCAGTTGATAACCAGCCCCTCCTTAACGAGGTTCTCGCTCGAGCAGCGGAACACTTCCACATCGACACCCACGGTGTACAGGAGGAAAGGGACTTCGCGGAGGAGTTTGTAGGAGAGAGAAGACCGGTCGCTCAGACCATCCCTATCCTCAAATCCATCCAACGAAGAATAGATCCTTCCCTGGTGAATCCTAACCTCACCAGAGCTGTCAACCCCAGAATTGAAAAGATTTTCCGGGCAGCCCAGTCTGACCCTCTGTATATAAAGGGCAAGGATTGCGAATTCCACCACCCTGTTGGCTAGTTACAATTGCCATCAATGGGAAGAAGTCGCGGCGCTCATTGCCTCTGCTCCAGAACCGCTAAAGGGCCAGCTGGCTCGGATCTCGGCAGAGGGGAGAGCCGTGTCTGGTTGCATTTTAAAAGCAACTTTCGACGCCGCTGACAACGCAGGGAGATTGATAGCAGAAGGTACTGTTATCAAGAGACATGCGTGGTTACGGCAGTCGGGATTCAAGACAGAAACCCAGGCTTCTTTAATAGACAAGCCAGTGGAACCCGACCTATTGTTTGGGAAAGCGGTCGAAGACGCACTTAAAAATGCCAAAGATGAATATGAGACTCTCAAATCCCTTGGCCAGCTTACCAACAAACCCCCTAACCAGAGGGGGAACAATAATTTTCGTCGCCCACGCGGCCAAAATTCACAAAGAGGCAACTATGCCCAGGGACAAGGTACACAATGGAATAACAACCAGCAGTCTACCCAGAGTTACGGCAGGGGTAACAAGAGAGGTCGTGGAAGAGGCAGAGGCAGCCCCAACAAGGGCGGGGGCACGCCTCCACCAAAACAGTGACGCTCAGTTCAGGGTCCCTTGCCACGCAACCCCAGTAGGGGGACGCATTTCCACCTTCACCCAGGCTTGGGAAGGGATCACCTCAGACAGATGGGTGCTGTCAACAGTATCCGCAGGATATTGTATAGAACTACTGCAGCGTCCCCGGAATCATCCTCCACGACAAAGAGTGCACTCCCTAGAACATCAAAGGATCCTTCTCGAGGAGATCGCCATTCTGCTAGAAAAGGACGCGATAGAACTCGTCCCAGGACACCAGGTAAACAAGGGTATCTATTCAACTTACTTCCTTGTGCCAAAGAAAGATTTGACAATGCGCCCAGTATTGGACTTACGGCCTGCCAACAAATATGTCAAGCCCCAAGAATTCCGTATGACCACGCTACAAGAGGTAATCCCCCTCCTAAAAAAGGGGGATTACATGGCAACCTTGGATATGAAAGATGCTTATTTTCATATTTCCATGCTCCCAGCGCACAAAAAGTACTTGCGCTTCAAGGTGGACAGTCGCCACTACCAATTCAAGGTACTGCCCTTCGGGATAGCTTCAGCACCAAGGGTATTCACCAAGGTACTGGCGGTGGCGGCTGCACACCTACGCAGGGAAGCAATCCCGGTGTACCCTTATCTGGACGACTGGCTCATAACGGGGGAAACCCCAGGAATTTGCAGGTCAAACATTCAGAGGACTATCGACCTCCTCCACGAATTAGGCTTCTCCATCAACGAGAAAAAGTCAAGTCTGGTGCCAAGCACCTCAAAACAGTTTCTAGGAGCTATCCTAGATACTCAGAAAGGATTGACCTTCCCTTCGGAAGAGAGAATTCGGAATATACTTCTGCAAATTCCGCATTATCAGTCAGGTCAACAGATAACAGTACGCAAAGCTATGCGGTTACTGGGCATGATGGCGTCATGCATTTACCTGGTCCCCCACGCGCGTCTGCGCATGCGTCCCATGCAGGAATGGTTGGCGAAACAGTGGTCTCAGGCAAGTGGTCATTGGGACGATCTAGTGGTCGTTTCGCCAACACTCGTACAGAGCCTACACTGGTGGACAAGAGAGAATCTCGCAAAGGGGAAACCCTTTTACGATCCCGAAGTACAAGCCGTGGTGACTACAGATGCATGCCTGACTGGGTGGGGAGCTCACCATCTCCACCACACAGCTCAGGGTCTCTGGTCTCACTCAGTAGCCAAGAACCACATCAATCTGCTAGAGCTTCTGGCAGTATTCCGAGCGCTAAGGGCGTTCGAGCCCCATCTACTGAACTTGTCGGTGCAGATCAGGACGGACAGCACGACAGCCATGTTCTATCTGAACAAGCAAGGGGGGACTCGTTCGCCAAATCTGTCCAAGCTTGCCCAGAAAATATGGATATGGGCACTCAGACGGAACATCTTCCTGTCATCGCAACATGTTCCAGGGGAGCTCAATTCCCTAGCGGATGCTCTAAGCAGAAACTCCCTCCCGGAAGAACACGAATGGGTCCTTCACAGAGACGTAGTAGAAGATCTCTTCTCTCAGTGGGGTTTCCCCACTATAGACCTATTCGCCACAAGCGAAAACAAACAATGCCCAGGATTTGCATCCAGGTTCACCCAGCCGGACTCCCAAGGGAATGCCCTGTGGATGAACTGGTCAGGGATGTTTGCGTACGCTTTTCCACCAACTCCTCTCATCAGGAAGGTGGTGTACAAGATGAACAAGGAATCTATGACGCTCATCCTAGTTGCTCCCATGTGGGCGAGACAACCATGGTTTCCACACCTACGCAGGATGGCGGTGTGCGAACCCATCAGACTCCCAGCCTGGTACAACCTACTGTCCCAGCAACAGGGTCAAACAGTGCATCAGGAACCCAACTCTATGAACCTAGCAGCATGGCTCCTGAAGTCATAGAGTTTGGACATCTCAAATTACCACAGAGGTGTATGGACATTCTAAAGGAGTCCAGGAAACCAAATACAAGGCACTGTTACTTTGATAAGTGGAAAAGATTCGTTATCTGGTGCCAGAATAAACAAATCAACCCGGTTGATTGCACTCCTTCCAACGTTGTGACATACATGCTCCACCTGCTGGATGCAGGGTTGGTTTTTAACTCGCTGAAAGTACACCTGGCAGCCCTCTCGGCTTACACCACATCCCATAACAAGGTCTCGTGGTGGAAAGTACCAGTGGTTAAAGCCTTCATGGAAGGAGTAAAGAGACTTCACCCTCCTATTTCGAACCCACCGCCAGGATGGGACCTCAACGTGGTGCTAGCTAAGCTCATGGGACCCCCATTCAAACCCATGCATAAAAGTAGTCTCAAACACCTGACTTATAAAACGGCCTTCTTAGTAGCCATTACCTCCATAAGAAGGGTCAGTGAAATTCAGGCTCTGTCAGTGCAGGATCCTTTCTTTACTATCCACAAGGACAAACTGGTTTTACGCACACACCCTAGGTTCTCACCTAAATTCATATCCAAGTTCCATGTAAACCAGTCCATCGAGCTTCCGGCTTTCTTCCAGAACCCGCAAAGCTCGGCTGAGGTGAAACTACACACCCTAGATGTGCGTAGGGCGGTCCTATACTATGTAAATAAAACCAGACCGCTAAGGAAAACAGATCAACTGTTTGTCTCCGTAGCTACAGGCAGAGAGGGGGATCGCGTCTCTAAGGGCGCTATCTCGAAGTGGATTATCAACTGTATACAGCTGTGTTACTCTCTTTCTGACAAGACTCTGCCTTTTACGCCAAGGGCCCACTCTACTAGAGGCATTGGTGCCACTCTGGCTTTCATTGCAAATGTTCCCCTCGACACCATTTGCAAAGCGGCTACTTGGAGCTCTATTCACACTTTTACTCAGCATTACTGCATTGACACTCATTCCAAGACAGATACACAAGTGGGACAAGCGGTTCTAAGACACCTGTTTGCTCATGACCCTTCTCACATCCCACCTCCTTCTTCTGGTACTGCTCGCTAATCTATGCACAGCATGTGATCTAAGCAGATTCCACAAGCCTCAGAAGGGATACATTACTCACCGTAATCGTATTTCTGATGCTTGTATCTGCTTAGATTCACATGCGACCCACCCTTCCTCCCCTCCGAGAGAAGGCGCATGATTGCTTGTAGTCTTACCTTTTCTGTCTATCTGCTTGGATTATCTGTACTCACGCTACTCCTCATGCTTCCTCATGTCAGAAAAAATACAATCTGAGGATCCTACACGCGTGAGGGATCTTGGGTACAGTGGACGTCACACTAGGGATAGTATTACTGGCACGCCTGTGTCGACGCCCATTTTCGACTTTCGAAAAACAAACTGTAATACTCCGCAGCTTCCACTAGATGTCGGCCTATGCACAGCATGTGAATCTAAGCAGATACAAGCATCAGAAATACGATTACGGTGAGTAATGTATCCCATATATTGGGTGGCTAAGGGTATAGATCAGGTTGAGGGGATGTGGGGGAGGTTGCATTTTAGACTGAAAAAAGGGTCAAATAAATTGGATCAAATGTGATTAGGTCAAATGTTTTAGGTCAAATAAACCCACATCGAAGAAACATCATTGGTGGAATGGGAAGTAAAGTGTAAGTACCAACAGCAGCCAGGAAAAAGGCTGGCAGCACTGTAGTTCAAAATAACAGGAAGGTATGAGGGGCCCAGGTCGGCTCAAAGTAAAACCACACTGTGGGTGGAGGAATGAGAACCTGATGGGAGTAGTAGGGAGAGGGAAGGACACCCCAAGGCTATACAAAGCTCTAGGGTGAGTAAGAGCAAAGTGCAGGTGGGCCACACTGCCGATTCTGCTAGATCAACATTGTGCAACTGCTGGAGAGTCTCTTCACCCCTGAGGGACAAAACCAGAAGAAGTGGGCCATGAACAAAACCTACAACTACTGTGGAGGGGAAACAACATCACATTCGGTGTGAAGGATCCTATTTTGTTGACAGTTGTAAAGGACTGTGAACCATCTGCCCCTCTTTCAGTCTTATTTTTATTTGCATACTATCTAAGCCTCCTTCTACGCCATAAAAAAGAAAGGTCTGGAGAAAAAAGGGCAATGCTCTTCCTGCTCAGGTAACCCTAAGGGATGTTCAGTGCACCCCAAACAATGTGAATTGAGCAGACTAAAAAAAGTGAGTCCAAATCAGTAGCAGATATGTTGGGGGTTCCATTGAAGTAACTGGGGGACAATTACAAAAAACAAATCTTCCTTAACAAAGGTCCTCTTGGTGTTTTGCATTCAAGTTCTAGTAGTCGACTGAGGAATGGCTCCAACACTCCCCCATATTAAGACATTTCTCTGTTAGGCTGACTACAGCCCACCCATAAGGAAATGTATGAAACATTTTCAAACTCAGAGAGATTGCCCAGAGAGAGACCCATACCAGAGACCCTTGTGACCTCCGTGAAGAACAAGATATGGATTAGGGTGTCGGGACCCCAGTCAGAATTTCTATTTTTGGAGATTTGGGGCCACTTTTAGGGGTACCTCAACTTTTTGTTGTTTTTTTCCCCCCTGTCTTTTGGAGTTCTTTGATTTCCTTTTGGTGACCAGATGGACTCCCCTACCACTATGGCCCTTCACCTCTAAGGTGCCCAGTTCTAGGGCTGCCTCTCCCTTTCCCCATTTCTGCTGTAATGTGATTTTATCACACTACATAGGTTTTAAAGAGTAGGTTGGTGGTAGCTATACTTTACTTTTGGCTTCACCAAGGGTGCAAGCTATTTTACTGCATTATTTTATTTATTTGTACATTTATAAAGCACACTAAACCCATGGCACCAATGCGCTGGTATAGGTAAGAGTACACAGGCATTGTAGAAGAATTGACAGAAAAATAGTACAGGGAGAGCAACTCTGGTGCTACCCTCTGCGAAGAGCCATGTTTTCAACGGTTTGCGGAAGGCCCAGAAGGATTGTTCAGCTCTCGGGGCATGAGGGAGAGCATTCCAAAGTTTAGTTGTCATCACTAGGAGACTGGCACCGCCTACCTTTGAGTAAGCTGCCCACTCGAGGCCTGCTGAGCAGCCTCTATACCTCCCCCCCGTGGCAACAGCACCTTCTCTCCCAGCCTGCCGCCTTGCGAGCTTTCACAGGGATCTCTACAGGAGGACATGCAGTCCACACAGGCTCACCAGCATATGGCGGTGGATGTCCCCGATGACCCCGGCCAGGCGGGTCAGGACGACTACTTCCAAGACCAGGACGACCCAGGCATCTTTGTTGACCCCCTTCGTAGTTTAGGGCGGTCACTCGTCCCCTATTTAAGAACGACCTCCCTACAATTAGCTGCTCACCATTTTGGCATCGACGCTGAGGAATCCAGTCCCGCTAGGACAGACTTAGTTGAAAATCTTCTCAGCGAGAAAAAGCCCTTTTGAGACTAAGTGCTATAATTCAAACATAGTAGAGTATCTGAGAAAGAGTTTCAAAATTGCAAGGTAAGATTTATTTTACGCATATCATACACTCGAGCGGACTCCGGGTTCATCCACGACCAGTATTTCATGGAGAGTGGAGAAGGGAAGTGCCTGACTAGTATACAGCTTCTTCTATTATACAGAAAATGAAGACTGCATCCCCAGAAGGCAGAACAAATTACATTTTCAACAGTTATTATTGTTACTCGGAGTTTCCACTTTACTTATGGCTTTAATGACAAACTCTTTTGGCCAGTTCACGGACAGTGACTTATGTTTGAGGCCTTAAATACAGTATCCACTTGCCCTATGTTCCAACAATGGTCAACCTATTTGTATGATCTTAAAAAGATACCTTTCGTGCATTTAACAAAGTGGAAAGACTGAACACTATGACTCCATGTCTAACTGACCTCTGCTTGTTGCAGTAATCGTTTAGATAGCATTTAAAGAAGAGAATAGAGCCAGCCTTTTCTAATAATGACAGACGGAGGAAGTCATGAACACATTCCTATTTTGTTTCTACTCCATGACTGAAATATGCAATTCAATTTTGAATATTACTGAACGATCCGGATTTTGATCGCGAAAAACAAATTAGCTTTGGACTAAGAAAGATGCATATTATTCTTATTTTCTAACACAACACTATACTTGAAGGTACACAGACCAAAGTATAACCCTCATTTGCAACACTCTAGGGAAGTAAAAACCTTTTCATACACATTCAGTATAGGTCACACCTATTCTTGGAGTAAAAACCAATGGTTACTTTCACAGTTACATTCAGTAATGCAAGGGCAGTAGACCCTACTAGTTGTACAGTGACTCTCAGTACAAATCACATACTCAAGTCAACTGGACAATATACTTTTTGTGAATAGTGGAACACTTACTCCAGGTACAGTAAAAACCTATAATTACTTTTGTGATAGCACACAGTTTTACCATTTGAGTAAAACGCAAGGATATATATTATTCAATTACAGGTGCTTTTGAGATCAGTGAAACACAGATTGAGAGAAGCAGTAACTCTGGTAACTTATTTTTGGATGGCACACAGCTAATTCAAGGTAAGTAAAACCCATATACGTTCTTTAATCTCACAAGGAGTCCAGGTTAGATCTTTCCCAT
This sequence comes from Ambystoma mexicanum, assembly GCF_040938575.1. NCBI lineage: Eukaryota > Metazoa > Chordata > Amphibia > Caudata > Ambystomatidae > Ambystoma > Ambystoma mexicanum. The sequence continues at coordinate 1,247,500,054 of NC_090926.1, forward strand.
CTTTACAAGTGACTGATGTAGGACTTCTAAGGGACACTTGGAGAACCACAGACTCTGGATTAGATTGCACAGGGAAAGTAAACCCTATGTTACACTGTGTTGAATGACTCCAAGTTATTCTCGGTAGGCAACAACCTTATACAGACTTATTCTGTATAGGCTAATAGGGGAAGCAAGAACCAGTTGGGGGACACTCGTACAATTATCCTATCATCTGGTGATACCAACACATTAACTTTGGGAAGAGGCACAACCTAATCACCAGAGAGTGATATACCTTCACATCTACTTTCCATTACAATGGCAAAACAGTTTCTAAGGAAAGAAAAGATGTTAACGATACTTTTAAGAATAGTGCATCACACATCCAATGTACGTAAGAACTTTTGTAACTGTTCACTCTTCGAGTTAGTTACCAACCAACTCTTTTGCAAGTAATTAACTTTTAAACACGTATGGTCCAATCCCTTAAGTCTTTCCCCTATTCTTGGAGCATGAGTGTTCTAAGTGGCAGACGGGGGTCACTCGGATCTAGTGACCGACAGGCAGTGTCAGGATAAGTTCTTAATGAGCAGAAGTCAGATTTCCTTAGGTAGAGTGGGCAAACAGGTGAGTACTTTACTTCTAGGGTTAGAAGAGAGCCCAGGGTCTTCGCAGAAGACACTCTAGCAGGATTCTAGCAGTGGGATTGGGTGCACTGGATGAGAGGCCTCCCCATCACAGAAAACACCCCACATCTACCCCAAGAGACTTAAGGTAAGTACATACCAAAGTCAATACAGTACCTCAGCATTGAAGAAGATTTTGCAGCAGTAGGACTGGAGATCCTGGTCAGTGGATTCGTTGTCGTGGTGACTGAAAACGAGACCTTAGAAGGAACTTTGGAGAAGGCTCTAGGAAAGTTTTTCCTCCCGGCTGACTGCAGTTCTGCATATTTGGTGCCTTTTCAAGGAGCACAGAAAAGACTGAGGTCGTGCACTCTGGTGAAGGGTCTTTTCAGACTCGATTCGTGTTTCTAGTGATCCACCAGGATGCCTCAGGAAGCGAGATTCGGAAGACCTAGCACCGCACAGTGGCTCGAGTTCCCAGGGTATTGGGATATTGCAGCAATGCAAGGTCACAGTAATGCGTGGGGTGGCTCAAAATGCAGGTCTTCTTGAGTCGTGTGGGTCTCACCAGCTCTGAGTCAGGGTCGTCATTTCCGGAGTCCCCTGGTCGATTGGGAAGAATGGCTACAGCAGGCTCTCCGGTCGTGGAAATCGTCTCTGCCGCTTTTCCTTCTTCATCCTCTTCGGTTTTAGTTTCAGTGGACGACTTGTCTTCAGTTTCCAGTTTTGCAGTTTTAACAGGAACTACAACAAAACTTCTGCATTCTCTCCCTGCATTTCACAAGAAGGAGTGTTCTGGTTGCCCAATGATGCCAGCGCTTTGGACTCCTCCCTCGCTTCCTGCCCTCAGACAGACTGGAGCCTGGGCGGGGAGTCCAGGGGACTTCCACCGAAGATAAAAATCACACAAAGGAATTTCCCGCCCTGGATGTCAGGGTAAGGAACAAGAAAGCACATGAAACACTAAAATGGCGTAGAAGACGTGGGCCATTTTGGTCAAATGAGCACCCTTTGGTGCCTTTAATGCCGCTGCGAACACAGCCCGCGGTAAAGGTGCACCAAATTAATACAAGGTATCACTGACACCAGCCATTGAAGGTAAGCTTGTCCCTGTAACAGAATCGTTACACTTTTAATGTGAAAGGGGATACATTGTATCTCCCCAGCACTCCACATATGGTGGGGTGTGCTGGTTTTCACAGAATAAAATGTAAAAGGGATCCAAAGATCCTTTCTACCCTTGGGAACTGTAGTTCTCTCAAGGTTAGCAAAATAAAGTTAAAATGGGAGCACCTAGGGCAACCCAGCAACAGGCACTTATTGCCAATAAGTTGTTAAAGAGGATAACTTTAAAAAGACACTACGGAGAGTCTAAAAATGACACCCATAAAAAGAGTTAAAGATACTGTGAGTGTGGAAAAAGGTTCCCACTCACTGAGGTATTAAGGACAAATATCCCACTAGTAAAGCAAAAGGTCCTGGGTTGGCCCAGGTCAGGAAGATTTACCAGTTCTGTGAAAAGCTTACCTAACACTGGGAAATTTTATTACAACCTTTGCTGCATATCTCTCCAGGATAGCAAACGCCACCTTGCTTGCCAGCTACAGCAGCACCCAGTGGGATGAGGTCTTGCAGCATCTAGACTCTGTACCGTAGCCAGCTCGCACCCACCTTCTCAACAACACCACCGAAGGCAAACCGGTTTCCCAAAACATCCTCATTGGTCATTGCAGAGGGTACTCTCTTAAGAAGACATTCTTGGCTCAGACTCAGGATTTAAGCCAGAGAGACACGCAGCCGTAAAGAACTCTTTGGCAAAGCTGTCGACGACCAGCTGGAAACAGCAAAAAAGGAGCATGAGACAATCAAGACCGTTGGTCAGATTTCCAATAAGCCCTTTGTTCCTGGAGGAGCGTTTAACACACGCCGTACCCTTTGGGCGCAAGGCTCAGGAAAATGAGGCCAAGGCGCCTCGTTTTACATCCCACGGGGTCATTCATCTTACCAGTACCAGTAGCATGGGGTTCGCTGCGGGAAAGGACGAGGCAGAGCGTCAGACCGCTGGGACCTCCATAATGTGGACAAAGAATTCTCAGTGTAGTTCCTCGAAACACCTTGCCACCATCCACTGCATGTAGGACCAATATTCTCAGAATACCTACACATCCTCCAGGAGCAAATCCAATTACAGAAAGGAGCAATCAAGCTGGTGCCCTTCATGGAACAAAATCAAGGTATTTATATAAAGTACTTCCTTGTTGCAAAGAAAAATCTAACAATGCGCCTAGTGCCGGACCTGTGCCCTGCAAACACATGTCAAACCCCCAAAATTCAGGATGGCACCACTGAAGGAGATCATCCCACTATTCAAAATAAGGGGTTACATGGCAACATTGGACATGAAAGCTGCATGCTTTCAGATTTCAGTGTTGCCAGCGCACAAAAAATACCCCAGATTCAAATTGGGAAACGAGCACTACCAAGGTGCTACGATTTGGCATTGCATCAGCCCCCAGGATATTCATAAAGGTCCTAAGCAGTGGTGCCGGCCCATTTGCGAAGGCAGTCCATTCCAGTGTACTGTTACTTAGACGACTGGCTAATTACCGGCACTCTCCCCAGAGGTGCCTTCAAAGCACTCAGCAAACTATGAATCTGCTGTTACAATTGGGCTTCTCCATAAACGAAAAAAAGAAGTAAAGTCTAGTGCCCAGCCAAGTAAAGCAATTTCTGGGGGGGCACTAATAAAAACAGACTTCGGACTAGTCCACCTCTCTCCGAAGGAAGGGTCCAAAACATGCTGTTTCAAACACCTTGGTATGTAGCCGGTCGTGGAACGAAGGGCATTGCGCCTGTTGGGAATGATGGCTTCATGAATCTACCTAGTGCCTCACGCCAGACTGAGCAATGCGTCCAATGGCTAGCAAAACAATGGTCGCAAGTGTTGGGAAAGATTGTATGCAGTACCCTGTGGGAGACTACACCAGCTTTGTCAATGTTAGCTGTAGGGTTGTCGCAGTGACAAGAACCCAAATAAACTTACATTCAAGGTTTCTTGATTAAACAATTATTTATTTAACAGTCAGTTTGAATAAGCCTTCCACGGTAGAAATGTGAAAGGTATTTGTACAGCGCACAGTCACCAACGGAGTTGGTCCCCAGGCGCTCTGGCGGATCTAGAAACACACAATGATTGTAAAATGTACTTTGTAACCTTCTAGACCCAGCACACACTATCTTACAATAGGGTGATGGATGGGTTACCTATTATCTCCTTTTGTCTAACTTCTCATGTATCATTTTTATGTTACCCTTTCCTCACTGAATGACTGGTGGCAGTGGTTTCGTTTTTACTACCATGGTGTGCATTACCGCAGTATTTTTGTCAAAATGGGACCAGTCTACTTTTTTCGCCATTTCTTTGTGGAACGGTCCTTCTTGGGATTTACTCTGTGCGCCAAACCAGGTCTGGTCCCTTTGTTCGTTTTGCCTTTGGTGGGATTCAGGAGTGAAGCCCGCCTCTGGCTGCAGGGTGTAGGCAGGAAGTGAGGGAGGTGCCGAAACACTCTGCGCTTAGTCTCCTAGGAGACCCAAATGCACTCTGTAGTGATTGACCGGCTGACTGTCCGGCAAGGATAGTCACCCTACATAGTGACTGACAGCTGGGCTGGAATGAATGGGAGAGAACTACATAAAAGGCAGGTCTTTTGGCTTGGAAGGCAGAGTCGACCACTGGACGAAGGAACCGAAGAAGAATTTGAAGAGGATGCCTGCTGCAACTCCTGGACCATTGGTTTGCCCAGTGAAGCCCTGCTGCTGTGCTGAAACGCCAAGTTTGCATCGACAGAGAAGCCCCTGCAAGGACGACTTCTCCCCTTGAGTTGGTGGGACCAATCAACTCCAAAGTAAGCCACCTGGACATCCCTCTCGGAGCTGGTTGAATTTCCAGAGTTGCTGCTGGAAACCGTAGAGCCAGGGAGAGGAACACCAGTTTGTGTGCGTTGCTTTTAAGTTGGCCAAGAGCTCCAGGAAGATCCTCCCGACTGCCAGGAAGCAGGACTGACTCAGCCCGAGACCCCTCAACAGAGTGCGGGACCCCAGAAGTAAGGAAAGTCCATCTCGACAGCCAGGAACCGCAGTGTTGCTATTTGCGGTAGATGCGAGGAGCTGAAACGCTGAACAGCCACTGAAGTTTGCCGGTTGCACGTTTTGACCTTCCCAGTGCAGTGCAGGAGTCCCCCGACGCCCTCCCTCTTGTCCCCACGACTGAGGCCCAGGAACAGTGAGAGCTGCAGAGCTGTACAGGAACAGAAGTCATCTGCTGCACTTTTCTTTAAAGGTACTGTACAAAGTCTAAGAGAACTTGCCTCTTGCTGTAGTTTCTTGCATCTTCTACCACTCACAAGTCTAACAGCTTGTGGCCCTACATTGATTCATCTTTTTCTTCAAAGACTTCTGAAACATTGTGCAAATACTTTTCTATTTACCTTCAAAGAAGTTCTTCAGCCCATATAGACTTCTGCCTATTGACTTTGGTTTAGCCTGTTTCAGTGAATGATTTATTGGGGGATAAGAAAGTATTTGCCTGCTTAAGAAATATTTGTGGTATCTTGTTTGCTCTAATAATCTTTCACTTTTGACTTGCTCTTAACTAATTCTGAATACCAACAGTAATACATTAATGTCAACAGCACCCTAGCAATTGAATTCACCTGTGGGTGTAGGTCTCTGCTGTATGCCGTCCCAAATGGGTATTTACTGATTCTGAACTTAAGAGAGGATATAGTTTTGAAGTATATTTGTGTGGTGTTTTACAGTGCTCCCTTCTGAAGAAGGCTTACATTAACTGACTGGTAAATAAATGAATTATTGTTTTATCAAGAAACCCTGTGTGTAAATGTTTGCTTGAATACTTGTCACTGTGCAACTCTGTGTAATTCCCCTACAGCTCACATTGACCCCTCTTGAGATCAGCCTGGCTACTCGTCCACACTAGCAACCTGTCTAGTACAGACTTATACCAAAGGTTGGGTTGCTATTGCCAGGAGGTCAGGGTTGTTGTAGTGCACCCTAAGGGTACTGCATACAATCTTCCCTAACGCCAAGATTACACGTCCAGGTTTCCCCAGAAAGAATTCAAGGGGAATGCACTTCTGATGAACTGGTCAGGGAAAGGTGCATACGCTCGCCCAAACCTCCAACCCCCCGTCCCCCACCCACCCCAACTCTTCTCAACAAAATGGAACAAGTAACACTGAGTCTAGTAGCTGCAATGATGCCCCTGTGTCCTCCAATGAAACTACCCTGCACGGACAACCTGTTGACCCAGGATCAGGGAACAATGCTGCACCCATGCCCTCAGAAGCTGAACTTAGCAGCTTGGCTCCTGAGATCATAGAATTTGGTCACCTTAACCTAGACCAAAGGTGCATGGAAATACTCAAAGAAGGCACGTAAGCCTAACACAAGGCACTGCTATTTTAACAAATGGAAACGCTTTGTGTTATGGTGTAGGACACGGTCTCTCAATCCAACCAACTCTTCAACCAATATAGTCAACTACCTGCTCTACCTACTTGACTCAGGATTATTCTTTAACTCAAAGTACACCTAGCGGCTCTCTCCACTTACACCACGTCTCGGAATACAATTTTTGTGGTGTAATGTGCCCGTAGTTAAGGCTATCCTGGAGGGTGTCAAAAAGCTGTACCCTACCATCTCTTATCCTACTCCCGGCTGGGACCTCCATATCGTACTCCCAAGGATCCTGGGGGCTTGGGGGGCCTTCAAGCCTATGCACAGAGCCAGTCTTAAACACCTTACATACACAAAGGCCTTCCTAATAGCTGTTACTTCTATCACAAGGGTTAGTGAACTACAAACTGTCAATACAAGAGCCCTTCGTAATTATACACAAGGACAAGGTGGTGCTACGCATTGATCCTCGCTTTTAAGCCAAATTCATATACAAAAATTCCATGTCAAAGTATAGAGCTTCCTGTGTTTTTCCAAAACCCACCAAACGGAACAGAGGTAGTATTACATGCACTGTATTTTTGCTGTCATGTTCTACCTTCAAAAGACAAAGTCGATCAGAAGAGCAGATTGTTTCTTTGTATCTGTAGCCGCTAGAAGAGAAGGGGACCCATCTCTAAACCAGCGATTTCTAAATGGATCGTCAACTGCATCCAACTCTGTTACTCTCTTGCCAAGAGAACATTGCCCTTTAAGTCCAAAGCACACTCAACTCGAGGCACTGGGGCAACGTTAGCCTTCATAGCAAACGTGCCTCTAGATGTCATTTGCAAGGCTAACACATCGTCACTCAACATTACTGTCTGGACACACATTCTAGGGGTGATCCACATGATGGGATAAGCGGTGCTGAAACATCTCTTTGCAGCGCTCCCTTCTAATAACCACCACCTTCTACTAGCACTGCTTGCTAATCTATGCAAAGCATGTGATTCTAAGCATATCCACAAGCCTCAGAAAGGATACATTACTCACTGTAATTGTATTTCTGATGCTTGTATCTGGTTAGATTCACATGCTCCCGTCCTTCCTCCCCTCTTGGAGTAGAAGTTGCATGGGGAAAAAAGCATAGCTCTTTCACACCTCATGGTCTCTACCTACACTCTCACGCTCTAGTGCCACCTATAAACTGAGGTTGCCAGTTATATGGTCGAAAACAAAAGGATCAAATGCCTTTTGATCGACAGTAAAATGATTGGGAACATTTTTTTTTATTTTTTTTTTTTAATGGGGGGGTTCCCCCCAATAACCCCCATTTTGTTTTTAAAAACATTTTTTACCAACCCAATATATATTTCTGATGTTTGTTAATCTGCTTAGAATCACATGCTGTGCATAGGTCCGACATCCAGTGGTCACTGCGGAGTATTGCATTTTGTTTTTCGTAGTCGAAAAGGGGACGTCGACAAGGCGTGTCTGTAACACTATCCCTATAGTGACGTGCGTTGTACCCACAATCCCTCACGCGTCGAGGTCCCTCAGATTGTTTTTTTCCGCCCAGCTTATGGTCGCCTTACGCGGAGCTCCTAGAGAGACATTGCAAAACACTTACTACGGACCTCGGTCCTTAATTTATACTTATTGTTAAAGATCCCTCCCCTCGACGTTAGCTGTGAAGCTGTTTCTCCGCCGAGCAAGTTTTCGACGGACGGGAAGGGACGGAGGAGATCCTTCGGCGCTGCCGAACACGTGGCCAGGCCTCGCCGGCCAACATACAGTAGGGAGAGTGGGGGTTCGAACTTTTATCTTCTCGTCGAGAATGTCTTTCTTTCTCCCCTATCTTTCCCTTGGGGTTATCACCAGTTTTTATTGCCTCAGCTATGGAGAGGACACCTTTTAAGTTTTGCCCACGCTGTAGGGGCAAATACACTTGGAAGGACAAACACAAGCTCTGTAATCGTTGCTTGCCCCTCGATCATAAAGAGGACAGCTGCGCGGCCTGTAAGCTCTTGAAACCAAGAACTCTTAAAGAACGAAAAGTTAAGAGGTGGGCAGACTACGCTATGTCGAAGTCAGTTTCCTCACCCGCCGCCGCTGTTACAGAAAGTGACGAGGAGGGTGATAACTCGACGTCCGTTACGGAAGTCATTACCCCCAGAAGGAGCGCTCGCGCTCCTCGACGTCCGTCCCCGGCCCCGACGGGCTCGGCTCACGCCCTGCTTATGGGGATGAACACCCCGGCGACAAGGACGCACACAGACCCCATAGGCCTAAGCACACAACCCACGGCTCTTCTTCGTCGAGGACGAAGGATCCATCAGCGCCGAAGGGGACGCAGGGCACTCCGGCGTCTACCTCAGACCGTAAGTGTCTTAAGCCCCACCCGCAAACGCAGCCGCGACCAGCGATTGGGCTTTCATCTAACACGGGCGCTACCTCAAAAACATCCGACGTAACGCTCCATAGAGCGGCCGTCGAGAAACAACGCGTAACGCAGGCAACGTCGACTCCAGAACCCTCTACTGATGAACTCGTTGTCGAGAGCCTGGCGAGAATTGTTTCCGAAGACAAGCGGACGACGAAACAGATGTCGAATACCGCACCAAAAGATATAGAAACGCCGAAAAAGCACAAGAGTAGCCAGGAACTGCTCCCTTCATCTAAGGGCACTTCTGAACTACCGGAGGGCTTTTCTGAGGGCGACGGAAACCTTTTGTCGACGTTGTGGGAGCGTTCGAAGCGTTTTGAAGGTGAAAACACTGATTTCCCCCCTCTAGACTATTCAGGGGTTCCCCATGAGACCCTTGAAAGACTCCATTCTTGTATGGAAAAAATGGAAAGGTTTTTGGGTAGCCAAAACCCACCCACACCCAAAAGACCAAGAGAATGGACCCAGGATGACCCAAGGGTCAAGATTCCTAGGCTGTTTCCCCCTTCTACAGACGCATATGACCTCACTGAAGAGGAGCAATACCTCCAGGAAGATGAGTGTTTGGGTGGAGAGTAAGTACATGAGGAAGAGGGGTTTGAAGAAGACCCTTACACTAGTGCAGGAGCTTTTGAAGAAGATACAGCTACCTCACAGCCCTGGCAATCCCCATCAGTGCAGCCTTGGCAATCCCCATCAGTGCACTCAGACCCTGATGTCTTTCACCCTTCTCCTCCCAAGGACTCGCCTATTGGAAACACCTCCCCCATAGATGACCAACCTTCACTTAATGCACTATTGCGCAAGGCAGCAGCGCATTTTGAAATAGACACAGGGGAGACTCTTCCGGACATAGACTTTGTAGAAAAAGTTATTAAAAAGCCCCGGTTAGTCAATCTATTCCGCTCCTGGCTTCCATAAGGAGAAGAATAACTCCTTCCCTTTCCAATCCGGCCTTAGTCAGAGGGGTAAACCCTCGGATAGAAAAGCTCTTCAGCCCTTCGTCCTCTGACCCTTTGTACATCAGGGGACATTCTATTCCGGACTCCCTTGTAGTTACTAATACAAGAAAAAGAGCAGGGGTACCACTATCCACTAGTGAGGCACCACCTGACAAAGAGGGCAAGAAGCTCTATGCACTTGGGAAGAGAATCACGACCTCTGCCGCCTTCTCAACTAGGATTGCAAATAACAATTCCCTACTAGCTAGCTACGCAGATGTACAGTGGAGCAAGCTGCGCAGCGAAGCAGAGGACGCACCAGAACCCCTGCGTTCGCGCCTGCTGGCTATAATCTCAGAGGGAACTCTTGTAAACCAGGGCATCGTAAAGAACTCCTTAGATGCCGCAGAGACGGCTGGCCGTTCCCTGGTTCAGGGAATACTTCTCAAACGCCATGTCTGGTTGCGCAATTCGGGATTTAAGCCGGAAACCCAGGCTTCCCTGATCAATAAGCCCATAGAACAAACACATCTGTTTGGGAAAGCAGTTGATGAAGCCCTAGAACATGCGAAGAAAGAGTTTGATACCATCAAGACTCTTGACCAAATTTCTAGGCCACCTAACAGACGTAGCTATGGCAATAGACGCTCCATGCGTGGCCAACGCCAGCAGCAAAGCCAACAGCAATTTTACTCTGCTACCAACTGGCCCTCTAACCAAAGCACCCAGTTAAGTCAAAGAGGCCAACGTCGTGGCAAAGGAAGAGGTCGCGGCTCCAGTCCCAAAGGCCCCACACCCAATACCAACAAATGACCCGAAGATTCGGGTCCCCTCCCATGCATCACCGGTCGGGGGCCGGCTAACATCGTTCCTTTCAGCATGGGAGGGTATAACGTCAGACCGCTGGGTATTATCCACCATAGCCCACGGATACTGCATCGAATTCAATGGTTCCCCGAAATACAGACCCCCACGGAACCGACGCATGACACCGGAACACCTCACTATTCTTCTTCAAGAAGTAGAAGAGCTACTAAAAAAAGAAGCTATAGAGGCTGTCCCCCTATCTCGGGTAACAGAAGGTATTTATTCAGTGTACTTCCTTGTACCCAAAAAGGATTTAACCATGCGCCCTGTATTAGATCTGCGCCCAGCGAACAAGTTTGTCAAACCCCAAAAGTTTCGTATGGTAACCTTGCAGGAAGTAATCCCACTGTTATCACAGGGGAATTACATGTCAACACTAGACATGAAAGATGCATACTTTCATATTTTAATGTTGCCAGCGCACAGAAAATACCTCGGGTTCAAGATAGAGGACAAACACTACCAGTTCGGCGTACTACCCTTCGGGATAGCATCTGCACCAAGGGTATTCACGAAAGTACTGGCAGTGGCAGCGGCCCACCTGCGCAGGTTATCCATCCCGGTATACCCTTACCTCGACGACTGGCTCATAACAGGGGATTCTTACGAAACATGCTTCTCCAATACCCAAAAGACCGTAGACCTTTTGTCCCAACTGGGCTTCTCCATCAACGAAAAGAAGTCCAGCTTAGACCCCAGCCAAATCAAACAATTCCTAGGGGCTCTAATTCGAACAAAGGACGGCCTCGTCTTCCCCTCCAACGAGAGGGTCCAAAACATGCTGTTTCAGATCCCCAGTTATGTGGCAGGTCGAGAGGTGACGGTACGCAATGCGCTTGCTAGGGATGATGGCGTCATGTATTTATTTGGTACCTCACGCGCGCCTGCGCATGCGCCCAATGCAAGAGTGGCTTTACAGCCAGTGGTGTCAGGCCAGCGGACAATGGGACGATCTAGTGGTGGTCTCGCAGGCCTTGGTTCTCTCGCTACGGTGGTGGTCGAAGGAAAACCTGTTATTGGGGAGAACTTTTGCCACACCCGCAGTGGAAGCCACTCTAACCACAGACGCATCCCTTACAGGATGGGGGGCTCACCTATCCCATCAGACTGCTCACGGAGTGTGGACTCCGAGCTTAGCATCCAAGCATATAAACCTGCTGGAACTACTAGCGGTGTTCAAAGCACTGAAAGCCTTTCAGGAACACTTACAAGGAAAGACAGTGATGGTCCTCACAGACAGCACTACAGCCATGTACTACCTCAACAAGCAAGGGGGCTCTCACTCTCCAGGACTGTCCAAGCTGTCCCAGAATATATGGAAGTGGGCTCTCAAACACAACATGTTCCTACTATCACAACATGTACCAGGGGAACTCAATCTGCTAGCAGACAAACTCAGCAGAGACTTCCCCCTGCCCAAAGAATACGAATGGCAATTGCACGTAGACATCGTCTTAGACGTCTTCACGCAATGGGGATTCCCGGAAATAGACCTGTTCGCAACCCTGGAGAACTCACAATGCCAAAGTTACGCCTCCAGGTAACCCCAGAACCAGTCCAAGGGGAACGGTCTGTCGATTCAATGGTCAGGGAAATTTGTTTACGCCTTTCCCCCCAACTCCCCTCCTCAACAAGGTGGTGCACAAGATGCACCAGGAGCAGGTTACCATGATACTAGTGGCCCCAATGTGGGCCCGGCAGCCATGGTTCGCTCACTTGATGGAGATGTCCCTATCTCCCCCAGTGAAACTTCCCTGCCCGTACAACATGCTGGTACAAGACAAGGGCAGGACTCTGCATCCATGCCCTCAGACCATGAACTTAGCAGCCTGGCTCCTGAGATCATAGAATTTGGACATTTACATCTCCCACAGAGATGTATGGACATCCTCAGGGAAGCCAGAAAACCTAATACTCGCCACTGCTATTCCAGCAAGTGGAAAAGATTTGTCATCTGGTGTAGAGGTAAGAACATCAACCCGGTTGACTGCTCTGCCACTAACATTATTCTGTACTTGACCCAATTATTGGATTCAGGTCTAGTGTTTAATTCCATTAAAGTCCACCTAGCGGCACTTTCTGCATACACCACTTCCCAACTTAGTGTCGTGGTGGAAGATACCAGTTATCAAGGCCTTCATGGAGGGGGTAAAGAGAATACACCCTCCGATAGCTAACCCAGCTCCCGGATGGAACTTAAACGTGGTACTTTCTAGACTCATGGGCAATCCTTTCGAACCCATGCACAAGGCAACTCTTAAATACCTCACTCTTAAGACTGCTTTCCTAATAGCTATCACCTCCATTAGAAGAGTAAGTGAACTACAGGCTCTTTCTGTACTAGACCCCTTCGTAACAGTTCACAAGGATAAGGTGGTTCTACGCACACACCCAAGGTTTGCACCAAAATTCATCTCGAAATTTCATGTAAACCAGTCTATAGAACTACCAACGTTCTTTCAAAACCCTTCCAGCTTGGGAGAAAAAAGTCTGCATACACTAGATGTACGCAGAGCTGTCATGTTCTACATGGAAAGAACCAGAACACTGAGAAAGACTAATCAGTTCTTTGTCTCGGTGGCAGCAGGAAGAGAAGGAGATGCAGTTTCTAAGTCCACTATATCTAGATGGATTGTACAATGCATCACTCTCTGTTACACTCTTGCTAAGAGAGAACTACCCTTCAAGCCAAGAGCACATTCCACTCGAGGCACTGGGGCTTCCATAGCATTCATTGCAAATGTTCCCCTTGAGTCCATCTGCAAAGCGGCTACCTGGAGTTCTGTGCACACCTTTACAAAACACTACTGTCTAGATGCACACTCTAGATCTGACTCCCAGATGGGACAGGCAGTATTAAGACATCTTTTCTCTACTGTTCCTTCTCATAACCCACCGCCAACTCCGGGTACTGCTCGCTAGTCTATGCACAGCATGTGATTCTAAGCAGATTAACAAACATCAGAAGACTATGCATTACTTACCGTAAAAGCATTTCTGATGGTTGTATCTGCTTAGATTCACATGCGCCCGCCCTTCCTCCCCGCTCGGATGGAAGGAACATAGACATCCTTTCCTATATTTCTCTTTTCTGTACTCACTCACGTCTAGAAGGCTCCCTCAGGGCAGAAAAATACAAACAGAGGGACCTCGACGCGTGAGGGATTGTGGGTACAACGCACGTAACTATAGGGATAGTGTTACAGACACGCCTTGTCGACGTCCCCTTTTCGACTACGAAAAACAAAATGCAATACTCCGCAGTGACCACTGGATGTCGGACCTATGCACAGCATGTGAATCTAAGCAGATACAACCATCAGAAATGCTTTTACGGTAAGTAATGCATTGTCATATATATATATATATATATATATATATATATATATATATATATATATATATGAAAAAATTCAACCTTTTTTTTTCGATCATTTGACTGTAGATCAAATGGTCATTCGATCCTTTGTTTTCGACATTTGACTGGACACCATAAGCTGAAACTATTGCATTGGAGTACTCCAGGGGAAAAATGGCATATGAGGAGGGACACAAAGCTTGTAGGTTTTGTTTGTTTATTTGCCCACCCATTGACTGCCCATGGTCATGCTAATCATTCTGGCCATTCCTCCTCATGGGTACTCTTAGCTCGCTTTAGTCAAGCCTTACTCTAAAACTTTGCATTGAAGAGCCTGCCAGTCTTTTTTCAAAGCAGTCTTCTAACAGTTAATGACTTAATAAAAGCAGTAAACGTACTACTCGTGTAATAAACATGTATTTAACAAGACTGCCTTCAGCCACTCAATTTATAAGCAATATGCGTGTCCTTCACTAAAGTCCTGTTAAAACAAGCATTGGCAAAGTCGATAGTTTTGGCTTGCAAATAAGTATTAGACTTTTGCCAAGTGCCTTCCGCATGCCTACACAAACGCCCAAACTGTTGGCATTTCCAGTGCTTGTTAGAATATACTTGGTATCTTTTCAATACTATGAATTATTACCCGAGTACTTATTTGACCTGCAAGAGTTTTATGTGCGACTATGTGCGACTTGAATCAAATGTGTATCAGTGTGGTGTATTTTCTGGAGATATGTGTGACTAATTGTACCTTTTTTGTCAACCTACTACCCCTACCCAAGAGTTACGTCTGACCACGTTTCCCTTCCTTAAGGGAGGATTAGCTTACCTGTCTTGTTGGCCTCCCAATTAGGGTTAGTGGGGGAGGAAGCATAGCTCAGGGGCAACACCTTTGTCTTATAAGCAAGACAGCATAGCGCAACACAGGTTCGAATCCCGATCCTTCACTTAGAAACCACTCCTTGGTATTGAACGTGTTAAAAATGAACAATTATAATTGGTGGTTGTAGCATCCTCAACAGAAAGTGGTGCATAACCTACCTTAACAAATCCTCACAATGTCCAAGCACCCAGCTGCCCTTCCATTGCGCTTGATGGAGCCTGCAAAGATGCATGACCATATGCATCAATTTTCTACTCTGAACAGGGGAAAGACTGCCAGCAAAGGCAGTAAGCTGCAGTGGTAGGGCTTCAACAACAAGCTTAGCTAGTCATATTGGCCAATGTTGTTTAATTTTAGCGCAAAGCATCCTTGTGCTAAAATTAAAGGTGCACAGTAGCGCAATATCAAAATATAAAAGGAAAGGTACACTGCCACCAGCTTTTCAGGGGCACACTGTCAAGAATCAGAAATACAAATTGGAGAAAAAACAATGTTGTACAGGGCCCCACTGCACTATTTTCTATTATGAAGGTAGAGTGTTACACAAAAGATAAGAATGGGGTACTGCTCCCCCTGTACTGGTAGCCTTAGCGACTGACCAGGACCTGTCCAAGAAGTACGCTGCAGCAACTTCACAAAGTCTCTTCTAACCCTTCCCTACATAGGTACCTCCCGCTTGGCCCTGGGAGTCCTCAGGTGGGGATGGGATTATCTGCAATGGGCTTGCCCTTTTGTTTGGGGCTTGCCCTCTGGCGCTAATGCTGCGGCCAACAATCCTCTCCACTGATCTTTCCATCACCTGTTCATTCTGCGGAGGGCGGACGGGTTGGGTGCGAAAAGTACCTGGCTTGCCACAAAAGGTCAGGTAAAACAAAAATAACTATCAGATATGCTGGGGGGGTCACAAAGAATGGGGCTGAAAAGCAGCAGAAAGGAAAATATTTACTAACTGCAATCCAGACTTCTTTCCACACAGTCAGAGGGGACCACAATGCTTTCCTATTCTTACTTCCAGAAATCTGCACAGTTTACGCTGTGTCTGGAACAATGAACATCCTGCAAAGAATGACAGTTAGTAGGATCTACGGCTTTCAACTTCCAAATGCACTAACATACCTGCCTTGGACCACTTGGCCACCCCTGCTTTGGCCTACAAGACTGCAATACCAGCTACTGAAGTAGCTGCACTGTACCCCAGGATCAGGTTTGCTTCTCTATACTACAGCACTCTATACTCTAGCACAGCACTGTAGCTGGGAGCTAGACTGTCTACCAGGCCAGATTCTAGAAACCCACAGTAACACCAATTAACTTTTTGCCACCTTGTTATCCTCCTAAGAGTATAGCCTCTGATTTCTGTGCCACATTTCCCCCCCGAAGAGAGCCCAGCGCTAAAGGAAATGGCCTAGACGTGGAATGATCTTCCTCAGCTCTTCACTTGGGCTCCAGGATACTCCTGACTCTTAGCCCACAGGTACAGTCCTTACCTACAGAACCTCCTCCCCAACCAATGGGTAACAACAATACCTGACCGACCTGGAGATCTCTCTTTAGCCAAACCTAGTGTGCTCCCTCTCTTGGCACTCTCTTCTACAGGCGCTGAATGTCTGTGGATGTAGGGGTGCTGCAGAGAATAGTATCACGGTTCAGTGAATGGATTTCTGGGGATTGGACCTGAACTATGAATAAGAAACAGTTGCCTTGTGACTGAAGAGTTGATAGCTAAAAGGAGGACACCAGAGTGTTGTAGCTGATCTTTTAGGATCAGTTTTTTTTTTCTCAAGGATATTGTTTTATTTTGACTCATTGTATGTATTAAAAAAATTATTGTATGCGTTCATACTGTGCCAGCGTTCATACTGTGCCACCTAACATGGAGAGGATATCAAGGGGTGCACAGAATGATGAATTAAGAATGCAAATACATAGTATAAACAATGTTCTTTCCTTTCTCCATTGCTGCAGTTGTTAACGGCGTCGAGGTTGGTCACTCCGACTTTTCTGATAACAGTTGGGAAACGAATGAGCAGCAGCTGCAACCGGTGACGGATGATCAGGCTAGCTCCCAGAAGACTTTATCCCGGCAGGAGGTGGCTCCGCAGGACGGTGTTCCACAACCCTTTGAACAGCATCACATTGAAACCCTGAGTGCCGAACATGGACTGGAGGACTGCCAAGACTCCTGCACAGCAAGTGAGCAAGAGAGCATGAACGCTGTGGTCTGCATTCCGGGCCCCGAGCAAGATAGTCCGTGCCAAGGAACTCTGTTTGATGGTGTGCATCAGGAGACTCTTGGGCAGGTGGTGAGCGGTTGTTCTATGCAGGATATGGTGCAGAACCCGCAGGTCATCATCATTGCTGGCCACAGCTATGAAGCACTGACAGCGGAAAACCTCCATTTGAACGTGGGCAGCAGCGGTGGTGAAGAAGTCCAATGTACCATGATGGAAGGTGTGGCAGCCTACACGCAGACCGAGCCTCTGTGTTCTGAGCCCACCGAGGAGATGCAACCAACAGACTGCCTGGAGTGTCTGCAAGCAAAGACAGGTATGTATGTATGTATGTATGTATGTATGTATGTATGTATGTATGTATGTATGCATGTGTGTGTGTGTGTGTGTGTGTGTGTGCTGCCAGTCTTGGGCTACAATCCTTTCCAGAAGCTCACTGTTGGTTCGATTCTATCCCATCACTCTGTATTGGTTGATCTTTAGAGTATATGACTATCACAGATCCTCCTGTGGCACACTCAACCCAATCACCAATAATGACCTGACGGAAGCAATACAAACATAGACGCACCTTTTATTTTTATTGTCGAGCATGGCACCAAGTGATTCATGGATAGGCTGTTAAAATATTTCACCTTTTTGTCATGGTGTAGCAGTGCGTACTTCTAATTCCTGCCTGTTACAGTTTCTCTTTCTCACAAATCTTGAGGAAGACTGCCTCCCGTATCCAGAATGTATTGTGCTAAGTCATTGTTTCTTTTGTGATACAGTTCAGGAGTCCCTGACTCCCTTAAGCAGCATACAACCTGTCCTGGCAATGTGATATTTTTCCAGTGTGGTCTAGCAACATGCATACAGCATTTTCATCACTGTGGCTTGGTGCATTGGGGCTTAGACACAGTTGCTTCACCTTAGTGTACGGGCCTTCACTAATTCTCCTCACTCTGGCATTCGCCATCAGTCCTTGAAGCTGCAGAACTTCCCCAGTTTTGGACTTGCTTTCTCCTCCTCGCTTGTCTCGTATCCCAGTCGGATATTAATCTGTGTTCGTTATGTCGGGATTTGGGTTGGCGGCTATACTCTGACCCAGCGGTTCACGTCTTTGCTGCCCGATCTTTCCTTTACTTTGCATTGCCCTTGTGTTTTCCCTCCTGGTTGGGACTCTGGTCTAATGCTTGCTGCTGCTGCTGAATGGTTCATTGTCAAACATTCACCGATCCCGCACAGCGCACCATTTCTCAATGTCTCCAGGGACCTTATCCAAACTCTTGCTTGTCAGTTCTCTGCGGATTCTTGCATTGGCTGTCGACACACCACTAGCCGCAGGCTACACATCACCAAAGGTTCTCCCACCAGCAAAAGACCCCGCGCCAGAGTCTTCTCTCCAGCAAAAAACTCCTTCCTCATGTTGGAGTTCCCGACTCAAGGCAGTGCTGCGGAGTGTTACAGTTGATTTATCTCCTTATTGACAGACTTGAGACACAGCACTCTACAACATTTGCCATGCACTCCTTGCACAGAATCACACCGCCGCAGATTCTCCTTTGATCCAAGGGCCGAATGCTGATTCCTGTTCCTCAGTGTCCATCACTACACACGTGCTTAGAAACCCTGGCTGCTGTGTTTTTGTGAATGGCAGCACACCTCTCACTGTGCTTTACAGATGACAAGGTATATCTATATGTTTTGATAGTCTTTTCTCAATTCTTTAGAAAAGAATCTGTAAGGGAGCAAGTGCCTACTGCACCTCTGTTAAGAGGCCCTGGTCATTTTTTCTGCACCCTGTCAATCCTTTTTTCATCTAGGTCTCTGCTGAGGCCTAATGTGAGGCCTCAATGTTGGGTAGATGTTTCTTAGGCATGGTTTCGTGAGCGCATATGGGTGAAACTATTTGGCTTCTAGGGTGTTTCCTATGCGCTATCCTGACTCTCCAAGAGGTAGTATGGCTGAGCAGGCAAAGCAACTTTCCATGTGATGAGATGGTTTAAACGTACAGTAAACACTGTTGGTCTATATGCAATAATGGAAGGGTCACACAATGGATACATCAACGTAAATTATTACGTTCTGGAGATAATACGTTTGCAACTGTATGAATGCCCCCACCTCTGACCGCAACCAAACTAAGGGGGGCCCTTTGCAGGCCACCCACGACGAAGGAGGTTACACGACTGCACCAAGAAGGCTCAAGGAGAACCTAGCAAGCAGGTCACAGGTGTCTCAGATGCATTTTGGTGGCACTTTCGGAAATGTTTTAGGAATATTTACATCATCTCTTACTGTAGGTACCGTATTGAGTATATGGTCTAAATGTGTATCAGTTGTTCTACTGTGTACTAGAGCTTGTGGGCCTTGTAGAGACTGTTCATGGGTCCAGCTGCAGAACTGAAATAATGTATTGATGTCTAGGTTTCCCCCTTTACAATTCTAATGTACTGTGTTTACCCCAAAATCTGAGACATACATTGTCTATTGAGTGGGAGCGGTCTGCTGAAGCCCCGATTTTATACATATACTTACTCAGTGCTCCAGATAGGATGTTTTACTCCCAATTTTGAGATTTGAAGATTAAAACCAAATTCAAGAGAATGAAAAGGAGTATTCACCTTTGCATGAGTGTAAAAGATGTTGGACATCCAACCAATGTGTGCATAAAGTTAAACGTTTGGAAAATACACAAACAATATAATTGTATTTCATGTTATCTGGCTTTAAATTATTTATTACACTTGTGAAAAATGCTCCCTTATGCAATAACTGGTGTGTGCTATCCAGCTGCATCTTCATGACTTTAGGACACAGGACCTCTTACGAATTTTACTGTAGCTACAGAACCATATCCCAACTAGTTGGGTATTCCTAAATGAGGTCCCTTTCGAAGGGATTGTGTCCTCCGACGTATTCCTCATCTTAGATATCTCCTTCCAGCTCTGCTGGCCTCTGAAATTTTTTTCTCTAGAGGGCGCTGCGCGTCGACGTCCTCCGAGTCGATGTCCCTCGACAGCCGCCGTATCGATGTCGACGTCATCCTGCCTATAAAGGCCGCGCGCAGCGTCTGTTGCTCAGTTCCGTTTTTCCGCGCTTACTCAGTGCCTCGGAATACCGTTGCTCAGTTCTTAGTCAGATTTATCCTATTTACCTCGAGTCATTCGATCCGTACTCGATGGCTTCCTCGTCGGAACCGACAACTCCTCGATCCGGCTTCAAGAAATGTCGAGAT
Organism: Ambystoma mexicanum; assembly: GCF_040938575.1. Taxonomy (NCBI): domain Eukaryota; kingdom Metazoa; phylum Chordata; class Amphibia; order Caudata; family Ambystomatidae; genus Ambystoma; species Ambystoma mexicanum. The sequence goes on from NC_090926.1 coordinate 1,247,520,065, forward strand.
TGTGGGAAAAAGATGTCGTTGACTGACCCTCACAGAGTTTGTCTGTGGTGTTTGGGAGCTGAACACCATTGTTCGGAATGCGAGGACTGCATGTCCATGACAGCTAAGGCCCTGAAGGAGCGTAGGGGGAAGCTGGAGAAAGGTAAGACTTTTAAAGCTTCTTCTTCGTCGACGAAGTCGAGACATTCGTCTCCTCGTCACCATTCGCGCTCCAGGTCTCGGAGTGGGTCTCATCACTCCTCGAGATCGAAGCACTCGAAGAGGAGACGTCGAAGATCCCCTTCTCCGTCTTCCTCTTCCTCTGTTTCGCCAAAAAGAATCCCTTGCCCCACGAAACATAGTTCCCGGGCTGAATGGGAGGAATTCCGCAAAAATATGATGAGCGTCTTCGAGAAAGCGGCCTCGACCCCCTCGAAGACTGCCGAGAGCGATGCTCTGGTCGAAAGAACCGAAGGTCAAAAAACGCCGCGAGTCGCAGTACCGGGCGAAGGAAACCTCTCGAGCGCGTCTCAAACCCTCGAGTAGGACTATGACCTCCAAACCTTCCTCGAAGGTTCCGTCGAGGTCGATGTCTTCGACGCCGTTGTCGAAGGGACCTTCGACACACGGGTCTGTCGACTCGACGCCAGCTTCGACACCGGCGTCGACGCCAAGAAAAGTCACGGTTACGACACACCAAGTGACTATCCCCAGGTCCTCGATGTTGATGGCTTCGAGATTGTCGAGTAGAATTCCAATTCTGTCGAGGTCTTCGAGGCCTCCGCCTTTGTTTTCGACGCCACGCTCGAAGCCTTCGGCATCGACGTTTTCGAGGCCGATAATGACAAGTTCGGCACCCTCTGCCTTGGAAATGGGATTTACTCCCTTTGAGTTCAGAACAATTGAGAACTATGTCTTCAATTTTGGAAGAGGATGAATTGTCTGAACAGGAAGACACATTTGTGTTGCAGGGATCTGTAACCCCAATTAGAGAGGAATTTTCCTCTGAAGAGCGCAGGTTAAAGGATCTTCATGATTCCTTACATGAGGCAAGTGGGTTAGACACTTCCCCTGAGGTGGAGTTTGCTAAGCCAGACCCGGGGGAGCATGCTGAAACCCCCTATAGAGCCTTAATGGCCAGGATCACAGAGTTCATGGGGTGGTCTGCACCTTCACAATCTTTCCAACAAGATGACCTCACGGATATTCTTGACAAAGGCCCACAGGAGGATCCTGTGGTGCCTTTTCATAAAGCTCTTCAGAGAAAGATCATGACAAACTGGGAAACCCCAGATGTAATACCAGCAGTAAATAAAAAACTGTCTACAAAGTACAGGTTATCTTCTACAGACCCAGAGTTTTTGTCTAAACACCTATCCCCAGAAAGTCTGGTGGTACAGGCAGCATCCTCTACCGATGTCAAGACGGCTTATCCTACCGTCCCACAGGACAGGGACGATAAAAAATATGATGCTATGGCAAAGAAAGTCTTTTCAGCATGTAGCATGGCGTTAAAATCTGTTAATGCTACTTGCACCCTTGCTAGGTTCAGCCATACACTTTGGGAGTGTGCTTCTACAGCGGCTGACTGCATCCCGGAGGGAGAAGAAAGGGATGCGTTCCTGAATATTATACAGGACGGTAAAGACGCTATGTGTGAATCCCTCCAGACGGGCATTGATTCGGCTGACAGTATCAGCAGAGCAATGGCGGCAAGTACATCAACCAGGAGATTCGCTTGGTTGAGAAAGTCTGGTTTTGGCCCAGATGTGCAAGCCAGGCTCTTGAACATGCCATTCGATGGCTCTTCTTTGTTCGGGAAAAAGGCGGATGACAGTTTAGAGAAACTGCAAACTTCAAAAGCAGCAGCAAAATCCCTAGGAGCTGCAATCCGTCAAACTCCTTTTCGTCCCACAGGAACCTCTGCGAGGGGCAAGTCCTTTCGCTTCTACTCCGCATTCGGAAGAGGTAGAGGACGACCGGCTCAAAGGGGACAAAGAAGAACTACCCGAGGTGGACGGGGTAGATATTCAAAAGCCGCAGCAACAGCAGGTACCTCTTTACCATCAGCATCTGCATCAGCCGCCCCAAAACCACTCTGAGGACTTCCCTCACAGGACACCTGTAGGAGGCAGGTTGACTCAACATCTGGCGGTATGGCAGGCTATCACGTCAGATGCTTGGGCATTGGAAACAGTTGCCCAAGGTTACTGCCTGCCTTTCCTACGTTTACCTCAGAGTCATCCACCGGGGATCAGCTCTCAGAAAGCTCCAGATCCGCTCCTCTTGCAGGAAATTTGGGACCTGCTAGAGAAAGGTGCCATAGAACCGGTACCTGTAGTGGAGAGGAACAAGGGCTGGTACTCCCCTTACTTTCTCATTCCAAAGAAAGACGGAGGACTGAGACCCATCTTGGACTTGCGAGAATTAAACAAATTCCTCAGAAAAGACAAATTCAAGATGGTCACTCTTTCTCCGATCCTCCAGGCCCTTCAGTTCCAGGACTGGTTGGTATCTCTGGACCTTCAGGACGCTTATTTCCATGTGCCTATCCATCTCAAACACAGGAAATACCTGAGGTTCGCAATTGGCAACTCTCACTATCAATTTCGAGTGCTGCCATTTGGGCTGACCTCTGCCCTGAGGGTCTTCACCAAGTTAATGTCGGTAGTGGCTGCAAGTCTAAGGAGGGAAGGGATTCACGTCTACCCCTACCTGGACGATTGGTTGATAAGGGCTGTTTCTCCGGAACAAGCTCAGATCCAGCTAAATCACGTGTGCCACTTCCTTCACAGACTGGGCTTCTCCCTCAATTTAAAGAAGTCACAAATGATACCATCGCAGAGACTCCAGTTCATAGGAGCGATCCTGGACACTTCCCTGGGAAAAGCCTCGCCACCAGAGGTGAGGGCTCAAGATATTCTACAGATGGTTACCAAGTTCCAACATGCCCAACGTCTCCCAGCCTTCGACTTTTTGAGGTTGCTAGGCCTCATGGCATCCTGCATTTTCCTAGTGCCAGAGGCTCGCCTGAGAATGAGATCCCTCCAGTGGGCACTGAGGACTCAGTGGTCACAATTCTCAGGGAGAATGACAGATCTTCTTCAGGTTCCCGGCAGGGTGGCTTGAGACCTTCAGTGGTGGGCCTGTCAGGAGAACATTCTGAAAGGAGAACAGTTTTGGCAACCCTGGCCGGAGATAACAGTAGTCACGGATGCCTCACTCACGGGGTGGGGAGCCCACGCCAACGACTTGACCATCAGCGGTCGTTGGTCTCCATCGGAGTCCAGACTACATATCAACCTGTTAGAGCTGAGAGCCATCAGACTTGCGCTGAAGGCGTTCCTGCCAGCTGTACAAGGGAAGAACGTCCTGATAATGACGGACAACACGGTGGCAATGCATTACCTCAACAAAAGAGGAGGCGTAGGATCACTACCCCTGTGCAGAGAGGCGATGCAGCTCTGGTTTTGGGCAATCCAAGAAGGAATCTCTCTATCGGCAGTTCACCTAGCCGGAGAGAATAACTTGACAGCGGACGCTCTGAGCAGGCAGAACACAGTCTCCCACGAGTGGGAGCTAGCTCAGGAAGTCCTTCAAGAGATCTTCGCCCTTTGGGGAACCCCTCAGGTAGATCTGTTCGCCACCAGCCTAAACAGGAAATGCGACCTGTTCTGCTCAAGGGAATTTCCCCCGAGAGGAGCTCTGGGAGACGCGTTCATAGTGGACTGGGAGTTTCCGCTTCTGTACGCGTTCCCACCGGTCCCTGTCATTCCTCAAATGATCAGGAGGTTGAGAAGATTCCGGAGAACCATGATCCTAATTGCCCCGGATTGGGCCAGGAGAACGTGGTACCCGGACCTTCTAGACTTGTCCATCTGCCCTCCAATTCGACTTCCACTCAGAGAGAACCTACTCTCACAGAAGGGAGGTCAGGTTCTCCATCCAGACATCAAAACCCTCAACCTTCACGCTTGGCTTCTGAAAGGCTGAGGTACAAGGATTGGGACCTCCCTGATGATGATATGGAGGTGTTGCTTTCGGCAAGGAGGCCAGCAACAAAGTCTTTATACCGCTGCCGTTGGAACAGATTTTGCAGCTGGTGTAGAGAACAGAATATCGACCCTTTTTCATGTGGTACACCAATGGTTTTGTCCTTCCTACTACATTTGGCAAATTCAGGCCTTCAAGTTGGCACCATTAAGGGCTATCTCGCAGCGCTATCCATCTTTAAGCGTACTGCGGAAGAACCATCCTATTTCAAATTACCCTTGGTAATACAGTTTCTAAAGGGGTTAACCAATGTTTATCCCCAAGACCATTCCAAATTCCCCTATGGGATTTAAACTTAGTACTAACATTCCTGATGGGTACACCTTTCGAACCTCTCCATTCTTGTTCGTTAAGATTCCTTACCCTTAAAACTGTTTTATTAATGGCACTTACATCTGCTAGAAGGGTGAGCGAATTACAAGCTCTTTCTTGTAAACCCCCTCACACAATATTTCACAAAGACAAAGTTGTCCTGCAAGTGAAGCCTAATTTCCTCCCAAAGGTGGTTTCTGAATTCCATATCACTCAGAAGATTACCCTACCATCTTTCTATCCTCCTCCTCACCCGGGGAAAGAGGAAGAGAGGTTACACAGGCTAGACCCTAGGAGGGCTTTAAGTTTTTACATCAGTAGACTAGCCAGGATAAGACACCCAGACCAGCTGTTTGTAGGTTACGCAGGTCACAAGCTGGGGTTACCAATAACTAAGCAGACCATTTCCAGATGGATCATTCTAGCCATTCTGGAATGTTATAAACTGGCAGGGAAAGAGCCCCCTCAAAACCTTAGGGCTCATTCGACCAGAGGTATTGCAGCTTCATCGGCCCTCAAAAGAGGCGTGCCGGTTAAAGACATATGTGCGGCCGCTACATGGTCGTCTGTCCATACCTTTACACGTTTTTACAATTTGGATTCCTCCTCCAGTCAAGAGACTAGGTTTGGAAGGGCTGTACTGCATTCTATTCATCAATAGAAGACAGCGTGAAGTCAGTACTCCCTCCTCCGATAATAGAATACTGCTATGGGAGCCTATCTAAGATGAGGAATACGTCGGAGGACACAATCCCTTCGAAGAACAAGTTACTTCTTACCTTGTAACGTTCTTTCGACGGGATGTTCCTCCGACGTATTCCTCATCGACCCTCCCATCCATCCCCGCAGTTCTACTTCCCTTGTTGTTGCAGCTTACGCTCCTTCAGGGTGATTAGTTAGTCCAGAAAGTATTATTGTGGGCTACAAAACGGAACTGAGCAACGGACGCTGCGCGCGGCCTTTATAGGCAGGATGACGTCGACGTCGATACGGCGGCTGTCGAGGGACATCGACTCGGAGGACGTCGACGCGCAGCGCCCTCTAGAGAAAAAAATTTCCGAGGCCAGCAGAGCTGGAAGGAGATATCTAAGATGAGGAATACGTCGGAGGAACATCCCGTCGAAAGAACGTTACAAGGTAAGAAGTAACTTGTTCTTCTCTACCAGCATCACTGCTATGCCTTGCCCCTCTGACTGTTGCTGCCTCTTCACCTACGTTTCCTGGCCTCTTCCTCATGTTTTGGCTCTGCCCTTCCTTTTGGTACTGTTTGACTGTCTCCCACTTTGTTGCTCTACCTCTCTCTATTGAGGGTTTCCATGCTTCTTGTTGTGGTCTCTTGCTCTGCACATCCTGTCTCGGAATACTATTATTGCTGTTCCTCTCCTCTGTCTTGCTGTCTCCATTGCTATAACTCCAGTGTCTCTCATGTTAATTCCTCTGTTTTCTCTTACATTGTATTACTCTGGCTCTCCCTCCTTTCCATTACGTTCTTTGTTCTGTCTGCTGCAACTTCAGCCATTTGTTGTCCTGTGTCTTCTAGGTTCGTAATTGCTCTTCCTCTCCTTTTTATTTGGAATTCGGCATAGAAATAAAAAGTGATACAAGCTGAAAATACATTTTCCATCTATAAATATAGTTCAGTTTGAAAAGTAGGGGTAGGTTCCTTTCAATTGTATGTAAACTTGCTTTTGGAAGTTGGGCTAAAACCATCACAAGCATGCATCCCTTGCTAGAACTCACTTTTACACTGTACTACACCAATCTTCAAAATCGGGCTCAGTGAGAATGCCAATTGTAATGGAACCTCCTAAAGTGTCAAAGCGATTTGCAATGCACATTAGTGATGCACAATTCTTAAATAACATTTCCAAAGTGAAAAAAACACACTAATTTATTTCCAAGTGTTACACTTTACAGACTCTGTATTCGCTGTATGAAATAACCAGACTCCGTATTCGCTGTATGAAATAACCAACACAGGAGTGTGTTAAATAAACAGATCATGACTCAACCTGGTTGGATGTCAGCAGCAAACTGCATGATTTATGGGGGGTGCTGCCAAGAATAATGGATACGAATAGGAAAAAGAAAGGTGCCGTATTCATAAGTACTAAGTGCGTAAAAAGGCCAGATACGTACTTTATCTGGAGGGCTGTACACACTGCTCTAGTTTATTGAAACTCAAGTACTTATTTAATCTTTGTATATGTTAGGGATTCTGTCCATTTTTTGGAATTCCCTAAGCCCCACCTTCACCTCCCTTTTTGTTTTTTAGGCTTTCAGACCTCCTTTTGTGGTCAAAAGAACTGCAATCCTTTTTTTTAGCACATAGTACTATGATCGCTCATATGGCCCAAAGAAGAGGGTCCCTTTTTAAGCACCTTATTTTGGCCACAGATTGGTTTTATCACCCTATGTTGGTTTTAGGGAGTAGGCTGGTGGCACCTGTTTTAATTTAGCTATAGCTTCATCAGAGAAGCAAACCAATTTACTGCATTAGTAGCCCATTGTATCTTATTGGCCATCAGGCTATTAATGTATTTTTGAAGTCCTACTCTCGGCCTGTTTGTTTTTGGGACACCCATTTGTTTGGGGAAAACACAAGGAAGGCCTAAAAGGACCTATGTGCACGTATGGGCTGACTTGGAGCCTTACACCCTCTCTAGTGGTTTGGGCTGGTTTAGACCAGTTCCTAGCCCTAGACATAGTAATACACATCCTTTGTGGGTGGTCCTGAATGCTTGATGGTTTTTGGGGCCATCCTGATTGACTGACTGCCGTAAGGAACTCGTGGTGGCAACAGTAAAGAGAGACACAACTGATCGCAGTTCAAGGGTTTTTATTAAACTGTATAAATGGGTGAGAAAAACGCCCAATCTAAACCTAAATCTAAGATGGGAGCAAGCTACGACCATACAATAATAATAATAAGGCAGTCCTAGTGGTGTCTTGTCAAATAAAAATGGCCTATACTAAAAATCCTATTGCCAAACCGTACACCTATGTTACAAATAGTATTCACAAGAAAATAAAAGACTGGTTTATTGGACATATAGCCAACATAGACTTTGTAAAAAAGAAAGTTTACAAACCCAGAACATTGATCGGTACAAAAATATTATACTATAAGCTCAACAGTTAAATAAACTAAAAGTGAGTAAAATCACAATTATTCAATAAAACTAATTTCATTATTCTGTTAAAAGCTTCATACTTTCTACATAAAATGTCATCAAGTTAGCATCATTTCTTTCCATCAATTTTCCCTACAACATTAACTGAGTGTCCTCAGTAAACATGCTAGAAAAGAGTATGCCTGCATAGTACATGATCTCAAAGCTGCAAAGCTATCGTAGACGCACAAAATATGCTCAGTTGCTTCGATTGTGTTCTCTCTATATAGACAACTGTTTTGCTTATTAAGCGATATTCGCATCCTTGCCCTCTGTTAGGCAAGATGTGGTGCAGTACCCTTTGGGTGCACTACAACAACCTTGACCTTCTAGCAATAGGCACCCAACCTTTGATATAAGTCTGTACTACATGGGTTGGTAGTGTGGTTGAGCAGCCAGGCTTATCTCAAGAGCGGTCAATGTGAGCAGTAGGGTGGTTACACACAGATTCACAGTGACAAGTACCCAAATAAACTCTTGCACACAACGTTTCTTGATTAAACGATTACTAATTTATTTAACAGGCAGTTTGAATAAGCCTTCTTCAGAAGGGGCAATGTAATAGTAACACATACCCTCCAAAATACACACTCTTTGTTTCTCTAAATCGTCAAATACCCATTTGGGATGGCACATACACATCCTACACCCTCGGGTGACTTAAATAGCTAGGACACTAGATATTAATATATCACTGGTTCATTTAGAGCAGTACTAAGATGGCTGTCACATTAAAGAGGTTTTAGAATAAGACAAGAGATCACACACATAGTCTTAAGCAGGTAAGTACTTTTGAACCCTCCAATGCAAAGTAGGTTAACCGTTTCCTGAAAGAAAGGTACCAACACACAATCAGAGGAGAGGAGAGAAGAGTCATTCAGGGAGCCGGGCCAGCCAATGTCAATTGGGAAAAAGTGTAGGTGAGCTGAAGCACTTCTTGCAGGCAAGTAATAGTCTTGCACAATTTTTTAGAAGTCTTTGTAGAAAGAGTGTAAGGCCACAAGCTGGGAGGCTTGTGAGGTGTAGAAGATGCAAACAACTCTACAGGAGCAACCAAGACCAGTCTCAACTGAGAACAAGTAAGACTATAAGTCAAGAGGTAAGTTCTCTTAGACTTTACAGTACCTTTGGTTAGAAGAAATGTTTTGTCATGCCTGTCAACTATCCTAGAGCCACTCTGGTCAAGCACCATACTCCAATATTCCCTACCTTCAGAGCCACGAAAGCCTCTGCCACATTACGTTTCCCATCTGCATTCAGAATGGCTGCTAAACCGTTCTACATGCACTGGAGGTTGTCGGGGTGGTCGCCATGGCGACTATGCGGCAGTACAATTGCCCGTCGTAAAACAAACACGTCTGAGCCAAACAGATATTCTTTGTTACTTGCACAGAAATTGTTTCCTCAGCGTCTTTCAGCCTTAGAGCCTTGGTTTGTTTTCTAAGGTAGTTTTGACACAATCGAACATCATCCATAGTGCGTTCCCCAGTGACCCTTTCTCTGGGTACCAGATTTGGAGGTGGGGCATTTGTTATCTCTCTTGAGCCTCATTTATTGCCGCCCCATTGTGATCGATTATATCAGGCCATAAGCGCCATAGCCTTAGCAATTCTTGCGGCATAGGCAGTAGAGGTGACTGTTTTCTTACCGAGCGCATATATGCGGCCACTCTCCCTGTCTGGGGGGTATTCAGTTCTCTCCTATATAGGTGCAATGGTGGACTACTGCAATGTCCTGCATAAACAAGCCAGCCGGAAAAGCACACAGTGTAGTTCTATCCATTCTGGAACATATGGCGTTGGCGCATCAAAAGAGATTTATATTCATTAACATTATGTTCCCGGGGAGATGAAACTGCCTAGTGGACAGCCTAAGTAAAGTCTTAAAACAAAATCATGAGTGGAAATTAAACACAAATAGATTTTCAAGAGCTGGGGACACCTCACAGAGGACCTTGTCCCAAGAGCACAGAATGTGAAATGGCCCACCTTCAAATCCCGGAACCCAGAGAAAGGGGCACTATGGAACACACAGTATGGTATGGGACATTTGCTTACACCCCCCCCCCCCCCCCCAGACGCACCCCCCTCCCACCCCCGACTCCACTCCTATGCAAGATGTTTCACAAACTATCCACATATACAAAAGAGGACTATTCAACCACCAATCAAATTACAGGAAAGACAAAACTCGCTAACACAACATCACAGTCAACTAAAACATCCATGGCGCAGAAGGAAACCACAAACAAGACGCTGCTACTCTTGCAAATGGAAGCAATTTCTCATTTGGTGTAAAGCAAAGCAGATTGACCCAATAAACTGCACATCCACTGATACTGTAATATGCATATAACATTTATTGGACTCGGTTGTCTACAACTGTATCATGGTACATATGGCAGAGTTAGCTACCTCTCAACATAAAACATCCTGGTGGAAGGTACCAGTCATTGGAGCATTCATGGAAGGAGTTTAACGCATCCTTCCCCCAGTATTGTACCCACCACCCGAGTGGGACCTTAATGCAGTCCTACAAAAACTCATGGAAGCGCCTTTTTAACCCATGTGTAAAGAAGCAGCTGACGTCATCTCTAGTGCCCCCCACCTCCCGACCTCTCATACTGGAAGCAAAACAGGAAGAATTTGTGTATGACACCAAGTAGTATCACAATATCGCATTGAAGATGTGAGCGACCATATGCACTCGGAAATCCGTACCAAATGTACCCTCGCACTGAAGTGGTGGACGGATGTCGGCATACAGCATTGGACAAAGAAGAGCTGTAAATGAAATCAGACCAAAGCAAAGTGACGTCATGAAAAGAAGATACTAAGACGTACCAAAATGATAGATGAATACTGAAAGAATGCTAAAGTAACTGAAGTAGTAAGAGAAACATGTACACAGAGATGACGAAATCATAAACCCTAAATAAGATGAGTAACCTGAAGAGTAGCAAATGTATATATGCAGAAACGCAAGGTAAATGAGACATATTGAAGCTTGTTGCAGTAGAAACTAGAACGCGAGGGAAGCTGCCATATTGAAAAGATGGACGTTGGATTGTGTCAAAACTACCTCCGAAGACGAACCAGGGCGAACCAGGGCTGAATGACGCTGAGGAAACCGTTTCTGTGCAAGTAACAAAGAATATCTGTTTGGCTGAGACTGGTGAAAGGAAGCGCCCCCAATTTCAGCACGATCCTCCCCGCAATGAGAGACAATAAGGGACTCTCCCGTAATGGGAATAAGGCCAAGACAGAGTGCGGGTGAGCGTAAGTGGGAGTTTATCCAAAGAATAGGGCATGCAAAGAACTCTGCAACCTCCGAGAGCGCTCTGTCTGACAATAGCAAAGACAGGCGTATTTCTAATACAAAAAAACGTCATCAGAACCTATACACTATAGGGGGCACAAGTTAATTGGGATTGGGTGGCGTCGACTAACTATAGGTGTTGCTGCAGCGTGGTTGGTCTTGGCGTGAGGACGTCACTGGTCAGCCTCGTGGGTTGGGTTGGGCCTGGCAGGCCAGCTTGAGGTCATCCGAGCGGTGTTGGTATGCTGGGGCAGCCTGTGACAAAGATGAATACCTTTCCTGACTCGTTTGCCCTAGGCCATGCACACTGCAGTTATTCAAGAAACGACATTTAAGTTCATCAATAAATCGCTCAGCAGTTTATCTTATAAAATAAATGCAACACATGAGGAATGCACCTCGTGAGAGGTCTGGTGGTTGTCGGTTGGGGTGAGATTTACCTGTGTCCTCTTGACCGGTATTTTAGGTCGAGGGGCTGGGCTCTGGGGCTTGAGCCGAATGATACATGTCTGTCTGCTGCGTTAGAAGTTATTATATAAATGGGTCTCTGTGTCTTGTCCCAGCGTTGGGGGTCGTCTTTGCACGGGGTCATGAGTCTTGGGGTGGTCTAGGGGGATTGTGGGATTTACGAGAGGGTGCTGGTAGATCTGTGGATTCAAACGTGGGTTTATTACCGTGCTGTAAATAACACAGGTGGCGGGCTGTGGCCTTGGGTGCGGTACCGGGGCCTCTGACTCTCTGAAGCGGCTCCAGCTTGGTTGGGGGAGGTGAGGGAGTGCGGCACATGCCTTAGCTTCTTCATCTGGCAGGCTTCGTAGGGTGGGAGGGAGAATGGCCTTGCATATATTCACAAAGGTTTTTTCCTCGTGCGTTGCTGACTTTTGAATGCAGAACTTTTATAATGTTTTGCCTTATTTTGATCTTATTTAAACACACATCTATATTTCAATTTCGTTACACATTCCTTTAATACATTCGGTCCGAGTACCTTTTCATTACATGGTATTATATCTACTACAGTGTTTAAGTATTTATATACATTCGACGGTACACGAGGTAGAACTATATTATGGACCACAGAGATTGACGGTTGCCACTATGGGTGACTTAAGAAGACATATAGGGGTTCATGTGTCTACATATGACTTAAAGACACTTTCTCTGTGATCTAGCAGCATTAGTACAGTCACAATGTGAAGTCATATAAACATTTCACTTTTATGGCTACTTCATAGTTTGCAGATCCTGTTTAAGAAGAGTAGTTCACTAATACCACTACTTGAATTCATTTCTGCGTCGCCCTGGCCTCGCGGACCAGGTCACACGGGGTGCAGTATTACATTGTGGATAACAGACTGTTACAGTGTTAATATCTGGTGTTAGCTCGTACCCAACTTTCTCATGGGAACGCGCTCGCAGCGGAGCTGCCATGGAGCTGCGGCGGCAGAGATGCATGAAAGGCCCTCCAAAGGTGGGGGCCGCGCTACAGTGCGCTGAACTCACGCCATCTTTGCTAGACAAGATGGCTTCTAGGCCTAACTGAATTTTGGTATATGCAGGGAACGGATACGTGTGGGCAATGTCGTCGGCGGGTGAACCCTCCTCCACCTGGGCCCGGGTGGCATGAGGGGACGCCCACCGAGTCATGGTCCTCACCTGGGGAGAAGGCTGTAGGTGAGGAGGGCCTCGCGGCCAGTCCTCCCCTACACTGGTGATGAAAGTACAAAGGGGGTTAACATGGATAATCTATGGACGAAGGACCTATTTCTCTTAGATAAAGCAGAAGCGAAAAATATCTGCAAGCGAAAAGTATTGGACAATTAATGAGGCAGAAAGCACATGCAAGATGGAACGACCAAGTCTCCAGAGGCCATGAGAAATGATACCCAGTATAATTGAATCAAATGGCAGTAAATAAAAGGTTGAAATGGACAAAATCGGTGGTCTACTGATACGTGGTGCAAGGCTCGAAAACAAGGCCTATTCATTAAGCTTCAACTGAAGATAGCGATGTATCTACACTCCCTTACAAGTCCCATAAAAGAGAACAGCCAGCAAGCAACTACAAAGGAGAAGCCTAGGCTCATGGTCAAATAGATGAGAAATGGTAGGCTAATTGACCAAAGTGGGCAGTGGTCTGATGTTCTCTGCTCCTGTTTCGTTTTGCTTACATGCTGCTAACGAGCTGAATATCCAAGGTTGAGAGAGCATGCCAACCAATCATAAGGGGCTATGTAGCGACATGCTACGCAATGTTGCAACAGCCAATCCAGTTATTATTTCTCTATAATCTGTATTATACGTATTTAGGGCTAGTTCTCGGCGTGCCTAATAGAGAAGGGACAACCAAAGATTTTATTAACGCTTATACATACTGCAAGTATAGATGTTCCCCCTAACCAATGCCTCACCTTCTCCTTCCCTCATCTCTAACTGTCTTTCTGCTATCCAGGACTGGTGTGCCGCCAATGACCTCTGCCTTAATGCCAGTAAGACTGAGATTCTACTCATTGCCAACCCACTCCCTCCATCCCTGCAGCTCTCTGGCCGGCCTCCCTTGGCCCTCTTCCTGTTCCTACCTGCAAGGCAAAAAACCTCGGGGTCATCTTCGACTCCACACTCTCCTTCTCTCCTCACATATCCGACGTCTCTAAGAAGTCACACTACCAGCTACACCTCCTCAGAGGTATCCTTCCTTTCCTCTCCTTCCCCCAGAAGCTCACTGTCTCTAGAGCCCTGGTTCTCTCGAAGCTGGACTACTGTAACAGCCTCTATCTAAATCTGCCTGCCTCTACTCTCCGCCCTTTGCAACTCATCCAGAACAGGACTGCGAGACTTGTCCCTGGCCTCAAGCCCAGGGACCGTATCTCTCCAGGACTGAAACCACTACACTGGCTCCCAGTGATTGCGAGGATCAAGTTCAAAACCCTCTGCATTGTCCACAAGGCCTTCTGGGGCCTTGGGCCAAAATACCTTGCAGTCCTGTTTTGGATTAGTTGCAGAGGGCGGAGAGTAGAGGCATGCAGATTTAGAAATAGGTTGTTGCAGTAGCCCAGTCTAGAGAGGACCAGAGCTCTGGAGACCGTAGAGGACCAGAGCTCTGGAGACAGTGAGCTCTGGGGGAAAAGGAGAATACCTCTGAGGAGGTGAGAGCTGATAGTTTGACTTCTTAAAGACTTCATCTAGACTTCATAAATGTTGAGGAGAGAAGGAGGGGGTGGAGTTGAAGATGAGGCCAAGGTTCTTGGCATCACAGGAAGGAGCAGGAAGATAGTCAGTCAGGCGTGGGCGGCCAGAGAGGGAGACAAAAGGAGGGAGCAGGTGTCCAATGAGGAAGATCTCTGCCTTACTGACGTTAAGGCAGAGATCCTTGGTGGCACACCATTCCTGAATTGCGGTTTGACAGTCTGGTGTGAGAGAATGATCGGAGGTGGCTGAGGGTAGCCTGGAAGAGAGCTGGTTGTCATCCGCATAACATTGAAAATTGGAGCAGAAAGTAGCGATGCTGTGGGCAGGAGATGCCACGCGTTGGTTGAAAAGCCAGGGAGAGAGGTTAGACCCCTGGGGAACACCACAAGTAGAGAGAGAAAGATAGGAGATAGTGTCCTGAAGATGGCTCTATAAATAACATTGTGTACACGTGGATACAGTGTAACACGATCCAAATACCGAAACGCGTGTCGACAACTTTGCTTAGAAGTACTGTGAATATCCTGGATACCTCGCTATTGGTTTATTTTATACAATGGATTTTCCACACCGTTTTCCGATAATTGATTTTTATTCATCAATGTGTTTATTTCGTGGGCTCTTGGTACAAGTAGTGGTCAGCTGACACGTGGTTCGACCCTTGGGTCTTTATCAAGGCTGTTTGCTTGCTTGCTTGCTTGCTTGTTTATTGAATTTCTAATGCGCACCAGTCCCGGAGGTAACAGGGCGCAGCAAAGGTTATGCAAGGCTTACAAGGTTACATAATGACAGGCAGTATAAATTGACACGTGAAATATAAAATGGGTAGAGCTCAGAATATACAGTTAGTAGATTTCAGAAAGAAGTTATTTACATCATAGTATACAGTAATATACAGTGGTTTGCAATATTGGGAGGTAAATTGTGCTAATGTGCAATAGTTTCAGTTGGGGCTATTCTTCAGTCAGATTGAGGTGGGTGATGCGGTTCTTTCTGAAATGTGGGTGCGGTTGATCAGCTCTCAGCTCTTGTGGCAGGGAGTTCCAGACTTTAGCGGCCTTCACAAGGAAGCTATTGCTGCCAATCTTGGAAGATTTGAATCTTGGTACCACCAAGCAGTTTGTATTGACAACTCTGGTAGGTCTACTGGAAATTCTTCTTGGCAATTTGTCAATTAGGTAGCTAGGGGCCGCATTATGTAGTGCTTTGTGCGTCAGGGAGGCTATTTATTTATTTATTTATTTATTTATTTTTTGTTAGATGTGGATAGCCATTTATATTGGCGTCTGATTGCAGTCATGTGCACTCTTTTGTTAAGGCCTAGTGCAGCTCTGAGAGCGTTGTTTTGTAGTATTTGTAATTTTTGGATACTGGCTTTGTTGCCACTGCTGTAGAGAGCATTGCAGTAGTCTAGTCTGGAAAGAATTAATGCTCTGGCCAATATTATGCAACTTGCGTTAGAGAGGAAGGGCTTACCACCTCTGATAAGCTTGCACGTGTAGGCTGTAGTGGAAGCCAGGGATTTCAGTTGTTTATTAAAAGACATAGTGGCATCCAGGTAGAAACCTAGAGTTTTTACCTCCTTTGAGACTATGGTGTTATTGCAATCAATGATAAAAGAAGCGTATTCAAAACCCAGTTTAGAGATGTTGGAGGGGGTACCAAGAATTATCAGCTCTGTCTTGTCATCATTCAGGCATAGGTCCGTGTGTGGCCAACCATGTCTGAATAATGAGGTAGATCCTATTCACCAACGCCAAGTCCTTACCATGATCCCCGGAAAGTGGCAGGAGAATCTGTGTATCATCTGCGTAATTAGTGTAGGTGATACCCAGAAGGTCCAGATCATCGAACAATGGTTTGGTGAATATGTTGTACAGAGTTGGAGACACGCATGAGCCCTGAGGGACCCCGCATAAGATTGGGGTAGGGTCAGCAGCCGCTGATGGGGAGAATACTCTGATGGTTATGTCCGTGGGCTGCTGAGTCAATGTGCCTGCAAAGGACCTTATGGTCCACCAGATCGAATGCAGCTGAGAGATCAAGTAACCGCAGTAGAGCTGTCTTCCCTTTGTCTCTCAGCTCATCGGTTTGTGTTTTCAAATCTATCAATGCAGTTTCTATTCTATGTAACGGACGGAATCCTGATTGTCTGACCCTTAGGAGTTTGTGTAGCTCAAGGTGTTTTTGGATCTGCGATTAAGCAACTTTGTCCAAAATTTTAAGTAAACATGGTACTGTTGTGATGGGGCGGTAATTAGTGGCGATAAGTGGGTCTAAAGTTTGTTTCTTCAGAAGTGGGAGAACCCAGGATTGTTTGAGGTTGGCTGGGACAGTGCCAGAGGCAAATGAGGCGTTGATCAGCTTGGAGATGAATGGAGAGAGGTCTCTTGCGGCATTTTTTTATTATGTGAGCTGGGCAGACATCTCCTGTACAGTTCGAAGGTATAAGTGATAAGATAGTTTTTTCAACTTCTCGGATGGAAGGTTTGTTGAAGAGGAATCTGTTATGATTCAAGGTTTTTTATTCTGTGGGAGAGAGTTAGTTGGCTGTGGTAAGTTCAGAGTATCTTTCTTATTTTTTATTTGGATTTTTAGGGTGTTTATTTTGTTAGTTGGGGCTTGGTGGATCTTTGAGCACCATGTCTTGTTTTTGGAACATATATCGGGTGTGGAGATAGGAGACTCTAGTTCTCTTAGTATTGTGAATAGTTCTTTCATACTAGAGTTGGAATTGGCAATACGTTCATTGTATGTATGAATTTCATTTTGCCAGATAGATTTAATTTTTGTAGTGGGATGCGGTGGAAGATGGCTTCTTTTTATTCTCACTAGAAGGGCAAAGCCGCCAGGCCGTTTCACATTTTCTTTTTAGTAGTCGCAAGTCCTTTAGTTGTGGAGTGAACCACTCCTGCACCAAGGTGTTGGGATCGAGATTATCCGCAGAGAATTTAGAGTAGGTAGAATATTAGGAATCTCGCTGTCCACTGTGATGTTCTTTTTCATTCTGGTTATACAGGGTGGCACTACTTGAGGAGCCATGGTTAATGGTCTGGTGGTGGATAGTGCCATGGACACGAGGGAGTGGTCAGTCCATGATAGGGGGGAGATGGAGGTAATGGTGGCTGTGCAATTGTAGTCGGCTACCCAGTCCAGAATTCTGCCCTTCATATGAGTGGGTTTGTTTACTTTTTGCGTTATTCCTAATGCATTGAGAGAGTTGGCGATGTGTAGGGCCTGTTTATCCAAGGGATTGTTAAAACCTAAGTTAAAGTCACCAAGCACCAATACTTGGGAGGAAGGTTTGTGATTACTGGCAAGTATGTTATGCAGGTCCTCCTCAAATGTTCCAATGGGCCCCGGGGGTCTGTATATTGCATGCATGGTGAGTGATTGGGAGTTGTTTAACGGGAGTTTGATAGAGAGGAGTTTGCAGGATTGCAGAGTTTGGGGAGAGGCTATTCTCATAGATAAGCTCTCTCTGGATATGATGGCTATTCCGCCGCCTCGGGTTCCATCTCTGTCTTGTCTGGAGATGGTATATCCTTCTGGGGTGGCTAGCATGAGTGCTGGTCCTGCAGCATCATGTAGCCAGGATTCCGTAATGGCTAGGAAGTCCAGGCTTTGTTCTGTGATTAGGTCAGCTATGTCAATAGCTTGAGCCACCAGAGACCTAGCATTAAGGAGAGCTCCTTTAAGGGGCTGATTGTCTGTTTTGGCTGCGGTTGAGCGTGGAGAAAGGCTGGTATGAGTCATAGTCTTGGAGCGGGGTGTGGTGGTCTGAATAGCAGTGGCACAGGGTGTGGATGGGGAGGTAGGCCATTTGGCAGTATTGGGGTTCGTGATACAGTAGCAGATAGTTTTCTTGTTGGTGGGAGGTAAAGATCTGGTCAGAGGCTCATATAGTTTAGGAAGTCTAGCGCACAGTTTGAGATTTCTGTTAGTTGTAGTACATGGGACCTTGGTATAGTCTCCTAAAGACTTGCAAAAGGGGTGAATAGAGAGGGCGGGGCTGCTAGGGTTAGGAGCCGTGGTTAACAGGTTGAAAGGGTGTGATCTATTCTCTTTTGGTATAGTTCCGTTAGGATGGACTGTGATACTAATGGCAAAGAGTTGTATGGCACCTAGTATCAGGATGGGGTGAGAGATACTTTGGCCTAGCATGTTTGGCAGTGGATCAGGGTGTGGTATATTTGTATGGCGGGCTTAAACACAATAGGCAGGTAAACAGTGTCCTAGGATCCAGTGAGTCACAATAGGCAGATTCATTTGTAGCTGGGTGGGCCTCGAAACAGTGTGCAGTGGAAGCAAGGTGCCATAGAAGCACAGTGGATCACAATCACAGTAGATCACAATAGGCAGGTTCGATTTTTGCTGATGGGGCCTAAAACACAGTTTGCAATGGAAGCAAGGTGCCATAAGAGCACAGTAAATCACGGTAGGCAGTAGCAGTGTGGATCATGTAATGTTAGCTTGAAGGGAGCTTGTCTGCATAGGTGCATGGAGGTGACTGGGTAAGAGGTGTGTATCATAGCTTTCAGGGTATAACCTTTGCAAATAATAAACCGGTATTTCATACAAATCATAGATTACAAGTGTGAATACATGCAAGATAATGCGGGCTGGTCCTGACGGGGGTAGTTGGAGGCGAATGTCAACAGGAAAAAAATTGTCCCCTCTCCCGTTTAGCCAAATGTGTGTAGCCCTCCTGTTTTAAATGGGGGAATAAACTTGTTCCTTCCTTGTCATGAACTGAATCAACACTAGTTATCAGACAAGGGGACTACTGAGGAACTCTTCACATGACTCTGCACGTGATAGTGGTCTATATCTTTACCTATATTTCATTCAAAGGCCACTTTTTTAGACACGGCTCTATATTCGCTGAAAGGAAGAAAGACCATATGCAAATAGTTCTAATAAAAAAAAAATAATTTATGCAGTGAAAGGAACCAAATTGTATAATATAATACAAGTGTGTATTGAACAGTTTACAGTAACACATATAATATACAAAGGTGAAACAAAAGTAAAACGAAATATAAACATGTTGCACTCCAACTCCTTAGTGCTAAACAATTGGTGTACAGTGAAAGCAAAAAAGCCTGAAGCTGGCCTTACTACTTCTTGCAGCCTTTTTTGTGTGACATATAATCAAACAGAACAATTATTGGACCTGTGTGAAATATCACATGAATCTTGAGGCTCAGTTGCCTCGAGGGTTGGTATGCTGAGCAAAGTGTTCGCAATAGTTCTCACAACTTCAGTGCTCAAGGTTGACTTTTTAGGGTCTGAAGTTTTGGACTTTATGGGATATCTCTGTATTTAGCCAACGTGCTTTTCAAACACTCATTTGACACACTAGGGGCTGGAAAAGAGGATACATAGTCTGTCCTCAGTCTTCATCTGTGTGCTGTTGAGTGGGTGCACGTTTCGGTGCTTAAAAGTACTTGCCCAGTACTAAGCACCTTCTTCAGGGCATCCAAATGGTAGACCCTGTGTGAGGGAGCAGAGAAATGTGGGGTTACCTCAGGTTTAAATAGCTGATAGTGCAGCTTAAGTAAATAAATTAAGACGCTTTCTGTACGGCTAGGCTTGTGGCGTTGTCGGTATCATGATCCCAAGACTCTTGGGGAATCCAGGGAGGGTCGGGCACTTGCATGGGACCTTTGGCAAGTGGTTTCTGTGGGCAGGCGGCACAGAACTTCCAGGTGTAGTCCTCGGGGCATGTAAGGGTGTGGGTGAGGCGACAAGAAATGGAGAGAGGAAAGAAAAAGGGTCAACTCTAGCCAGTAACCCTAAGGTGAAAGGGGTGTTGGTGGAGTGCCGGGCTGTGATAACAGATTACCTTGGTCCTGGTGTCTTGGTATCAAGCTGTGTATTCGTGGTGCCCAAAATGCCGATTTCCCGGGGCTATATTGCTTTCAGAGCCGTAGCTCGGGAGCGGCCATTCCACTGGTGCGCTTTCTTCTATGCATACAGAAGGTATCTGTTTTCGAAGAGAAAGCGTGTTACTAATGTGTATCTCTGGGTGAAATTGAGAGAGAGAGTTGTCGTGTCTTCTCGTATGGGTCCTGTGTCTAATGTGCACGGGAACAGGGACTTGATCAGTGTTGCTGTATCTTGCCAGAAGGGGGGAGAGAGGCACCTAGGTCTCTGCTCTTTGTTGCTGTGTCCGCGTCTCCTGTCTGTGGCTGTCGGAGCGCCGTTCTGCGTGCGGGAGTTCTGTGTACTCAGACGCCTACGGGTAGTTATGGCGACCATTGGGAACGGGATGGAATTTCATTGGTGCCGTGTCGTGGGCCAGGGGCTCGTAACGTAGCGTGCCTCCTGATTGGCTGCTGCGTGCTACACGGAGGGTGGAGGGCGCCTGGGCGTGTCGCTGGAGTGGGCGTGTCAGTGTGCAGTTCTCTCGCCGGTGAGGACGTTGGAGGCTGCACCAGAGAATGTTGCATCGGTATGTCTGCACAGAATTAACTGTTGTGGGCTGTGTGTCTGCAGAAATGGATCGGGTAGACACGTCACCTAAAATGACGGATGGCAAGGAATTGCGAGGTCCGCTGGGTCTCGTGTGCACCTCTGGTGACATTTTTTTAAAAAAGAGCGGGGAGTTGGGTCTGCCCCTGTGTGGATGGATCACCCGGCACCCCTGGTGGCCAGTAGTGTTCATGGCAAAAGATTTTTTGCAAGATCCACTGGGGCTCGTGTGTGCCGCTGGTGAAATGAAAGGTGCGGGGTGTAAAGTCTGCCCCTGTGCGGGTCAGGATGAGTTACCCGGCCCCCCCCTGGTGGCCAGGAGTGTTCATGGCAGTCCTGAACTGTGTGGATTTCGAGGTGGACAGACTGTGTGGCATTGATTTTTTGTGTCTGTCTCTCTGGTACGTGGCGGATATTCATATACTTCTTCGAGCATGTGCGATCAGAATATGCTCGGTTGAAAAGACTCATTCAGACCGTGGTGATAAGCGTCCAGCCGATGAATCCACCTAGACTCTCGATGTAGAAGGCTTTTCAATGGATTAGGGCCTCCCTTCACTTTCTCCAGTACCCACCAGAAAAGATCATTGGGGGTATGTTTGGCTGCAATGAAGTGTGTCACCAATGGGGCTGTTGTATTCTTGCACCTTATCCTTGAGCAGTGTTCTGAGATGCGTAGGTTGACTGCTCTCATGGTCTGGCCCACATACTTCTCCAGCATGGGGTCTGGCATGGATTCACATGCTCATGAATATTCCCCGTCGTCAGGCTGGGAATCCTCGGTAAAGAAAAAAACCAGTATCAGTTTCGTTTCTGATCTGTCTTTCGTAGTAATAACCAATCACTGGTCTCTGCGTCATACTGACCACAGCCAATGACTGCCCTCTACCTAAGCACCGCCTCTGGCAGCCATCTTCAGATTTTTACCGCACGTTCATGTGTTGGGATCCTCGTGCTATTGCTCTCGAGCGTTAGTGCAATTTTTTCGCGCTTTTACAAAAACTTCGATTCTTTCGGTCAAAAGAGCCTCAAGCTCCACCGATCCTACATCCGATCAACGGGGACCCGTGTCGGATTCATCTGTGCCCCTCAAGGGTGAAGATTTCGTCGAGCTACACTTCGGAGGACTCCAGAAGCTTCTCAGGCCCTGTCTCGGAGATGGCCCAGGAGAAGGGAAGCTCGACGCCCGGAAAGCTGTTCAGGGTCTGCCCTGGATGCCAGCTGCAGAACGTCTTCAAGGAGGACGAACACTCTTTCTGCCTTTACTGCCTTCATGAGGACAAGACGCACGTGGAGAAGGACTGTGCGTTTTGCGGCAACATGTCGGAACGGACCATGAAGGACCGCCATCAACGTCTCGCCAACTGGCTGGAGGGTAAGAACCCGTCTGGCGAGAAGAAGAAATCCGAGCGGTCTTCTAAGACCTTTGAGGGCGCCCCGGCGACGGGGGCCCAACATAAGGCCAAGCACCGCGAGTCCGCTGGCACCGGGAGCGCCGAACGGTCGGGCTCTACGGGCGCCAGGCAGGGCGCACCCTCCCCGGCACCATCAACCACGAGCCAACGCTCTGGGTCGGGTAAGAGGAAGGCCGAGCACCCGGCGAAGCTCCTGGAGAGGCCCCGGTCGAGCTCTAAGGCAGAGGAGGAGCGTGGCAGTGCCCCCTCCCTCAAGGATAAGGCGGTGAGCGCACCTAAGGTGGTGAAGGCCTTGATCCATCCGACCAAGCCCTCTATCGAAACGGTCGCGGCGGCCCTGGCTCAGCCTGTGGTGGCTGCACCAGTGGTGGCGACCTCAGGGCCCAGAATCTCCCTGCCTCCTCGGAGGGAGTCTTCCTTTGTGCCCATCGATAGGACCCCCGTGAAACCCTCCGTGGGGAAGAAGAAGGGGGGGCAGGGCGTCGTCGTAGAGTCGGCCTCAACCTCAGAAGAGGAGCTGATCGAGGTCTTAAGCCACGGCCTAGGCGTGGAAGAAGGCCAGCCCGTCGGAATGGACCCCGACGCAGGTGACGACGACGACGACATCGTCGAGGATACCGACGGGGCCCCTGCTCGCCCGTCGGATTCCCCTCTGCCAGCGCCGCAAGACAACTCGGCGGCCATTTTGTTGGCCATACAGTCCTTATGCTCCGAGATAAGGACGAGGCTACCGTTACCGACGGAGGAACCTCTCCCGTCGGGGGATCCAGAACCGGGACCTTCTGGTGTTCCCCCTACCAAGAAAAGAAGGATCCATCCACCACCTCCTTTTCAACCGTCGCGCCCCTTCCAGCCCTCCTCCCCGTCCACCCGAGGGGATGATACGGGGACTGACACGGCAGCGACGGGTACGGACGACGAGGCATACGACGAGGATTTTCCGTCGTCGCCTCCCACCAGGGCCTCTCCGCCCGACGAGATCGGATCTTTCCACTCCATGATCTCCAGGGCTTCCGAGCTTTTCCAACTCTGCCCTGAGGAGAAGAAAAAGGAAGGCTTCCTTTATCAGCGGCGCGAGGCCAAGAGGAAGACGGTCCTCGCAGTGCCTCTGTTGGACGACATTTGGGATGAGGGCCTTTCCCTCCTCAAGAACCCTTCCACGACGCCAGCTAGAAGAGACCGGTACGAGAAAAAGTACCGGGTCCCGGACACGGCCCCCCTATGCCTCCGGGCGCAGCCTACCCCGGACTCCGTCGTCTCCGCGGCAGCCAGGAAGAAAGCGGGGGGGGGGTGCGGCCTCCACATCGACTTCCCCGCCGGACGGCGAGGGAAAGAAATTGGATACTATGGGGCGTAGAGTCATCTCGTCGGCAGCGACGACGATTAAAGCGGCCAACGCCTTGGCTATCGTGGCCCGCTACGACAGGGAGCTCTGGTACAAGATGGCTCCCCTGCTGGATTTTCTGCCGGACGACAAGAGGGCGGAGGCCTTTGAGATCCTGCAGGAAGGTGAGGTGGCCTCGGACCACGCCATCACCGTGGCGACGGACATCGCCGACACTGGATTCCGCCAGCTGGGCAACGGTGTTTGCCTTCGACGTCGTGGATGGCTCAAAGCTACGGACTTCCGGCAGGACGTCCAGACCAGAGTCCTGGACATGCCCTTCGACGGGAACAACCTGTTTGGGAAGACAGTGGACGATTCCCTTCAGGCCATCAAGGCGGATACTGAGACGGCCCGGGCCCTTGGAGTCCTGAAACGACGGACGCCCTTTCGGAGCGGCGGAGGCAAGGGCGCCTCCAAAGGTTCCGGCGGCGGTTTCGCTTCCTACCGTCAAGCGGCCCGCTCGTCGTCGCAAGAGGCCTACAGAGGACGAGGCAAGTCTAGCGGACCCCGCCGTCGTCGCCAAGGAGGTCAAGGCGGCAAGGCCGCGTCCAAGCAGGATTGAACCGGCCGTGGGGTCGGGCCCCCACCGAAGCACCCCGGTGGGAGGCCGGCTGGCGGGCTTCGTCAGCGTGTGGGAGTCCATCTCCACCGACCGTTGGGTGCTGGACGCCCTGGCCCGGGGCCACGCGCTCGAGTTTCAAAGAAGGTGCCCGCGCGTCCCCCCCGTGGCCAGGAAAGAACTTCACGTCCCTCAACTTCTCCTGGAGGTAAAGGCGATGCTCAGAAAGGGCGCCATCGAACTCGTCCCAAAGAGGCTTCGGGGCTCCGGAGTCTACTCGAGATACTTCCTCGTGAAGAAGAAGACGGGAGGATGGCGCCCCATCCTGGACCTGCGACGTCTGAACAAGTTCATCAAGGCGCAGAAGTTCCGGATGGTCACCCTCCAGCACGTCCTGGGTCAGCTGGAGGAAGGAGACTTCCTATCGTCGTTGGATTTGGAGGATGCCTACTTCCACATTCCCATCCTAAAGGGGCACCGCAAATTCCTCAGATTCGTGGTCCAAGGGCGTCATTACCAGTTCAAAGCCCTTCCCTTCGGACTACGGTCGGCACCCAGGGTATTCACCAAGTGCCTTGCACCGGTGGCGGCGCAGCTGCGCCGCGAGGGGATCCACGTCTACCCCTACCTGGACGACTGGCTCATCCGCGCCAAGACGAGGGAGCTCGCCGTGGTCCACACGGCAAGGACCGTCCAACTCCTCACGGACCTGGGATTCTCCGTGAACTACGCCAAATCCCACCTGGTGCCCGCGCAAGTCGCACTGTTTCTGGGAGCGAGGCTCGACACAGTGTCCCTTCTGGCCTCCCCGTCGGAGGAGAGGACCAGGACCATCTTGGGCAAGGTGCAACGGATGTTGGTGGCCGACGCGGCCAAAGTGAGGTCCATCAAGTCCCTCCTCGGGATGATGTCTTCCTGCATCTACCTCATTCCCATGTGCAGGCTCCGGATGCGCCCGTTGCAAGAATTCCTGGATGCGCGCTGGATCCAGACGACGGGCAGCTTCGAGGAAAGGATCAAGCTCGACGAGAGTTTCCGACGAGCGATACGGTGGTGGGGCACCCGCGCGCATCTGACGGCGGGCATGGACTTCCAGACCCCAGCCCACCAGGAGACTGTGACCACGGATGCCTCCCTGGAAGGGTGGGGAGCGCACACCGAAAATCTGCACGCAAGGGGACTCTGGCTCCCGGCGGAGAAGTCCCTACATATCAACGTCCTGGAGCTCCGTGCAGTGTTTTGGGCCCTCAGGTCCTTCCTTCCGTCCCTCAAGGGCAAGGTGGTGAGGATCTTCACCGACAACACCACCACCATGTTTTACATCAGGAAACCGGGCGGAACCAGGTCCCCAGCGCTGTCCAAGGAGGCGCAGGACCTGTGGCATTGGGCCGTCGCCCAAGGGATTTTTCTGGTGCCGTTTCATCTGGCAGGGATAAAAAACACCATCGCCGACTCACTCAGCAGGGAGCTGCGCTCGTGCCACGAGTGGGAACTACGGCAGGATCTGGTGGATCGCCTCTTCCGACGGTGGGGCACACCCCAGATCGACCTGTTCGCGACGGCGACGAACACCAAGTGCCGGAGGTTCGCCAGCAGGTTTCCCCAGACGAGGAGCATGGGCGATGCTTTCTCGTTCCCCTGGGAGGGCCTGTTCCTCTACGCGTTCCCTCCCTTGCCTCTGCTAATCCGGCTCGTCAACCAGCTCAAGAGGTCACGGTGCAGGATGATCCTCGTCGCACCTGCGTGGCCGAGGCAGATATGGTTCCCGGACCTTCTGGACTTGTCAGCGTCCCCGCCGATCAAGCTGCCGGCGGACGCGGATCTACTCTCCAGGGAAGGAGGCGCCATCCTCCACCACGACCCGAAGTCGCTGAACTTGCAGGCCTGGCTCCTGCAGCACTAGAGTTTGGAGGATACGACATACCGGCCGATTGCAGAGAGGTTCTTGCAAAGGCCAGGGCGTCCTCGACTCTTAAATGCTACGGACACAAATGGAAGAGGTTCTCTGTCTGGTGCCACGCACAGAAGATTAACCCTCTAGGGATTACGGCTCCCCAAGTACTGCCGTACCTGCTGACGCTGGCCAAAGCTGGTCTGGCACATGCGTCCATCAAGATTCATCTTGCTGCGATCTCCCGATACACCAGAACCACGGGCCGGACGTCCTTGTGGTCTCATCGTCTGGTGAAAGAGTTCATGAAGGGACTGTTCAGATCGTTCCCGCCTGTGAAGGCTCCGGCCCCGGCGTGGGAGCTCAACGTGGTG
Source organism: Ambystoma mexicanum (assembly GCF_040938575.1). Classification (NCBI taxonomy): domain Eukaryota; kingdom Metazoa; phylum Chordata; class Amphibia; order Caudata; family Ambystomatidae; genus Ambystoma; species Ambystoma mexicanum. The sequence goes on from NC_090926.1 coordinate 1,247,546,192, forward strand.
CTGACCAAGCTCATGGGACCTCCGTTCGAGCCTCTGCACTCGGCCCCGTTGCAGTTTCTATCGTGGAAAACAGCTTTTCTTGTGGCCATCACCTCCGCACGACGAGTGGGAGAGATCCAGGCCCTTTCCTGCAAGGCCCCGTACTTGACTTTCCACGACACGAGGGTAGTGCTCAGGACGCACCCCTCCTTCATGCCCAAGGTACCGTCGGACTTCCATCTCAACGAACCCTTGGTGTTACCTGTGTTCTTCCCGTCGCCTTCGTCGCCGGCTGAGAGGACTTTGCACTCGCTGGATGTAGCTAGAGCGCTGAAGTTCTACGTGGACCGCACGAAGGGTTTTCGGAAGACGTCACAACTCTTTGTGAACTTTGGACCTGTCAATCAGGGGAAGGCTCTCTCGAAGGCTTCCATCTCCAGATGGCTCTCCGGCTGTATCATGTGCTGTCACCGGTTGGCAAACCGACCGCTGCCTGGCCGTCCGAGAGCCCATTCCACCAGAGCGATCGCAGCTACCACGGCGTTCCTATCTGGTGTGCCCCTGCTGGACATATGCAGGGCTGCTACGTGGAGGTTGACGCACACCTTCACGAAATTCTACTGCGTCGACCGGGATTCCAGGGAGGAGTCCAGGGTCGGCCAAGCAGTGCTGCGCAACCTGTTCGCCTGAGGTGAGCCTGGTGAGGAGGTAAGATGCTTAATGTTGAGTTGATGTGATGCTTAATGTTGAGCCTTTGCTACCTCCCGTGGTTGTGCATGTGTGTACTGCTATGTATTCTTTATTCATGAGCATGTGAATCCATGCCAGACCCCATGCTGGAGAAGGAACAAGTTACTTACCTGTAACTGTTGTTCTCCAGCATGGGTCTGGCATGGATTCACATGCGAACCCTCCCGCCTACCCCTCTGCGGCTCTTCACTTGGTCATACTGCCACTTCACGTGCTTCCAAATCTGAAGATGGCTGCCAGAGGCGGTGCTTAGGTAGAGGGCAGTCATTGGCTGTGGTCAGTATGACGCAGAGACCAGTGATTGGTTATTACTACGAAAGACAGATCAGAAACGAAACTGATACTGGTTTTTTCTTTACCGAGGATTCCCAGCCTGACGACGGGGAATATTCATGAGCATGTGAATCCATGCCAGACCCATGCTGGAGAACAACAGTTACAGGTAAGTAACTTGTTCCTTCATGCCACACGGGCACTGAATACAATATACCACACATTCACTTTTACAGTTTGTGTGGTCTCGGAGATGCCATTCCCGTTGACCTATTTGGAACGATTTCAATTTTCCCGTAAACCTGCATGAGGTGCAGTTGCCACAGGGGTAATGACCTTGTAGTGGTCGTAGGACTCTTTGAGATTGATAACTTGGGTCCGATTGGAACAGAGAGTGGACCAGGGACTCCTTCAAGTTCTTGCCTCGTTTGTAAGCAAAACGAGGGGTTGGGTCTTCTGGTAGATTTAATTTGGCTATGTGCCAATGTTTCCTTATGCTTTTCTTCATTTGGGATGTGTGTAGTCCATGTGTAATCACACATGTCAGTCGGTCTTCTCCTGCGGCTTGTCGTGTTGTGTTGTCTTGTTCCAATAGTGTGTCTCTGTTGGTGTGAAGGGCTCTTTTGGCTGCTTGTTTGAGTGTAGATGCTGGGTATCCTCTGGTCTTGAGCCTGTTGGAAAGGTCTTGGGAATGTTTTTTGAAGTTTTCTTTGGAAGTGCAGTTTCTCCTGATGCGTAGAAACTGACCGTACGGTAAATTGGTTCTTGTGTGACTCGGATGATTACTGGTGTGGTGCAGTAGGGTGTTGCGGTTGGTAGGTTTCCGGTATAAGTCGCACTCTAGTTTCCCGTCTTTGTGTTGGATCATCAAATCAAGGAAAGCGGTTTTATTGGTACTGTGCTCCATCGTGAATTGAATGTCCTGGTCACAGGTGTTCAGCCATTGCCAGAATTGTGTGAGGTTGGTCAGATCCCCCTTCCAGATGAAGATGACATCATCAATATATCTGAACCAGGAACTTATGTGCACCCTCCACTGGTTGGTCTGTGACAGTATGTGTTTCTCTTCAAATGAAGCCATATATAGGATGGCCATGCTCGGTGCAAACGCTGCCCCTATAGCTGTTCCTTTTTTCTGCATATATATTTGTCCATTGAAGGTGAAATAGTTCTTGGTGAGGGCTATGGTCATTAATTTGAATATGAAGTTGGTTGGGACTCTTTGTTGTAATGTGTTCCTGGTCAACCATTCTCGCGTGCATTCAATGGCCGCTTCTTGAGGGATATTTGAATATAGGGCTTTTATATCCATTGTGACTAGGATATCGGTTTCTGGATTAAACTCTTTGCCTTCAAATATCGTAATCGTGTGTTTTGTGTCCCGTAGGTAGGTATCTGTTAGCGTGCTCGGTGGTTGTAAGAAAGTGTCTACGAACTTGCATAGAGGTTCCAAAATTGAGCCGCATCCTGACACTATCGGGCGTCCCGGGGGGTTGATGGGGTCTTCGTGAATTTTGGGTAGGGCGTATAGGCATGGTGTTCGTCCCCCCTTCCTGATCAGGAATGCTGCTTCTTTCTCGGTCACACAGTCTCGTTGCATTGCGTAGTCCACTGTCTCTGCAATTTCTTGCTCTAAGTTTTTAGTTGGATCATTGCGAAGAGTAAAGTTGCATTCTTGGTCTTCTAGTATGGTAAGTAGTTAGAGGCGGCCTGGGAGAGCTGAGATGAACGTAGGGGCAGGTAGGGCAGAGTGAGATCGGGCGGTCTAATGTCGTTACAGGTCAAAGGCTGTAGGCCCGAGTAGGGGTCGGGGGTGGGGGGGGGTAATATAGCGTGACGTTATGGCTGCAGGCTGAGAACACAAAGTAGCGTGGCATACAGCTGCCGTCAGATAACAGGTAATCACAGTATAACGATGCGAGGGGGTTGGCAATTGGGTGCTGAATAGTTACACATCAGTGGTGGGCACGGGTGAGCCAATGGCTCGAGGGTTGTCACGTGGTCTTATTCGAGGACCAACAGGATAATATAGGCAGCTGAAAATCATACGTTTAAAATGAATACAAGTTTACAAGTTTAAAATGAACAAACATGTGACCCCAATTGATGTAGAGGTGGCATTTGTGACAAAAATGCATGTGTGACAGTGCCCAGTGAATAAGGTGTGAGGTAGTGCGGTAAGGAATGGCAGTTGTGAGCGTTATACAGCAAATTATCACTTGTAATTGCATATCATTGTGTACAGGCAATGTGGGTAGAATGGCGGGGGAAGGAAGAGAGAACGGAAATAATTAGTTTGAATGGAGCTCAGAATTGAAATTGAGCTACTTCATTAATGAAGAGCGAATACTCATACCTATTTGTGATGGAGGAGTGCCCCATATGGAGTCCTGAGATGGAAGCGAATGATCAGGTGTCTCATTGACAGCTGGGCTCTGCATAGGGCCCTGTGGAAGAGTGGGAAAATAAGGCTGCTCAATGTTGGAGGCAAGTTATTGAGTGGAATCCAGATGTGCACTCCATTGGTGGGGTGCACTGTTAGGCGACCCTAACTAGGTGCATGTGAAAAAGACACGTGTGAGCCAGGCCAGGGCAGCTGTAGTGGGGCACATTTCTGGTCCAGAGCGTACAGAGAGTCCTGGCCCATTTAATGTAAGGCCGAGTGGGAGAGGGTCCGTAAGTGGGGAAGAAGATTGTGGCGGGGGCCACGTGTGCGATACTAAGCGAGGGAGGGAGTACTCCTGCCTGCATTGGAAGGGCAGTAGTGGAGTGTGTCTGTGATCCATCTGTGAAGAGTATGCCAGTGGTAAGCAATTATGTGAACCTCAGTGCGGGTAACATTTGCTGCGGGTGGTATCAAAAATGATATTGGGCTCAGTGGTGAGGTTAAGCTGTGCTGGTAGCAATAGTAGCGTGTGGAGGTTAGCGAAAGGAATGGTGGGCACAGTGGGTGGCATTACCAAAAGTGAGCTTAGAAGGTCAGAGAATAGCATTATTTGCATGCAGAGGTTAGCGAAAAGAATGGTGGGCACAGGGGGTGGTATTACCAAAAGTGAGCTAGGGAAGTTCAAGATTTAACCTGTGCCTGGGATCGCCTCTAACGCTGTGGACAGCGTCATGAGTACGGTGCTCATTTGTGTCCGTAACCTGTTGAAACCCGACCTGGGGTCAGGGACATGATTAGGCCTGAGTCTGGGATGCCTAGCTGGGGAGCTAGCTTAGAGAATTATATATAAACTGCAGCCAGTATCCAAGGGGACCGCCCTGTGACTGACTTGGTCAGGGAAATTTGCCTATACTTCCCCCCCCTGACACCACTGCTCAGCAGGATAGTGCACAAGATGCACCCGGAACAAGTAACACTGATCCTAGTTGCTCCTATGTGGATTTGTATTTTATTTGTATAGCGCACCGGGCCCAAGGGCATTGGGGTGCTTGTCTTAGTTATGTTATGTTATTTTGCATTTATATAGTGCCTTGTATACCATTGGTATGGTCTGAAGGCGCTGGTAGGTTGAACGCCCTTGGAAACCGAAGTTCGGGTCAGTAGAGAAGAGTCTAAATATGCGTGTGCGCACCAGTTATGTGTGCAGCTGGTGCAGAATTTGTGTAATAGCTGCTTCATAGCGGTAGGTGTGGTGGTTGGGAGATCAGGAGTATGTGTTCGCTCAGGCAGGATTTATTCAGACAGAGTGTGGCTGCGTTAGGCCTGAGGAGAATGCCTGGCTGGGGGGTGTGTAACCAGCAGTGTTTACAAAGAGTGATGGGAAGTGAGCGGGAGATGTTGCTATGAGAACAGTCATACCGAATGGTGTCATAGTATCTCTGTGTTCTAGTTGGGTGGTGGTGTAAAGAAGAGAGTAAGCGTGGGGTGTGGTATGATGGGATATATGCTCTTTCAAATGTTCCTTGCATTCCAGGGCATATTATGTACGTCACGCAATTCTATGCGATCAAGTACGTTCTATGCACTTTTACTCGTTTCAGGCATTCAAGATCAGGTGTTTCACTCATCCGCTCTGTACACTCATCCGCTCTGTAGCTCCCCGTATTCGTCCGCTCCCCCACAGTCATCGGCTCCCCATAGTCATCCGCATTCTGCGCTCCTCTGCACTCCACGCTCGTCCGTTCTGTATAGTCATCAGTTCTACGCACTCCTGCGTTCTATTCGCTTCTCTGTATTTACGCACTCATCGGCTCTACACGCTCGTCCACCCTACACACCTAACCACTCTACACACTCATTTGATCTATCTAGTAGTCTGTTCTTTCACTCATGCACTCTTCCACTCGGTGCATTCATCTGTTCTATACTCTTCATCCATTCTAACTATTTCATCCACGCCATTCACTTCGTTCCCTCCTCATTCATTATGTCCATTTCAACAGTGTAGATCTCCTTACTTTCCCAATGATTTATTCATATTATCCACTTCACTGTTTTGATCTACTTTACTCGTTTAGTTCTGTTTGTCTTTCTAGTTTACATTCGAGTTTATTAGCTGTCAGTTTCTCGCATCAGGTAGTTTGTTGGGTCGGTGTCATTGTGATGCTGTTAGTTTGGAAAACCGGTTGGTTTTAGGGGAAGAGCCAGGTTTTCAGTAGTTTGCGGAAGGACGCTAAATCCTCAGTTAGGCGGATGTGGGGTGGGATCGAGTTCCACAGGGTTGGGGCCACGGCTGAGAATGATGATCCGCCCAACCTGACTGAGTTTGTTTTAGGAATTACTAGGAGGCCGGCTGAGCTTGATCTTAGGGGGCGAGTGGGATGATAAGGTTTTAGTTTGTCTTGAAGATATTGAGGTCCTGTTTTATGCAGTGCTCGATGGGACGGGCATAAGGTTTTGAAAGCCACCCTACGGGCTACAGGAAGCCAGTGCAGTGTCTTAAGGGCTGGGGAGACACGGTCTCTTGGACCGAGCGCAAGTAGCATGTTGGCTGCTGCGTTTTGTGCCCTTTTGGAGTTTATTCAGTTGGTAGGCGTGGATTCCAAGGTGCAGGGGGTTTGCATAGTCCAGTCTTGATATAACGATTGATTGGACCGCGGAGAGTCTGTTGGGAAATGAGAGAGATGGAAAGATGCGCCTAAGGGTTTTAAGGAGGTAGTGGCAGGACTTTGAGACATTGTTGACTTGGCGCGAGAGTGTTAAGTCAGAGTCAAGGGTGCATCCAAGATTTTTCACTGAGTTGGAGGGAGTCGGTGAGTTGCCCATGGCGGGTGGCCAGGGTAGTGGGTGCGGTAGAAGTTCGGAGTTGCCGCAAACCATGATTTCTGTTTTGGATGGGTTTAACAAGAGGTGGCTTGGGGTCATCCAGAGTTCTATGTCAAGGAGGCAGGATGCCAGGTCCGGTCGGGAGTTGGGTTTCAAGTCCAGGAGTTTTAGAATTAGTTGAGTGTCGTCGGCGTAGTTGTAACACATGATGTTGTGTGAAGGAATTATTGGTCGGAGGGTGATCAGGTAGAGATTGAACAGGAGGGCGGATAGGCATGCTCCTTGTGGGACTCCCGTGCCGGCTGTTCTGGCTTGGGAGGTATAGGTGGAGAGTATTGTTATTTGGTGCCTATCTTTGAGGAATGAAGCTATCCATTTAGGAGTGGTTCCACAAATTCCTCGGGAGTGGAGGCGGTCTAGGAGGATTGAGTGATTGATTGTGTCAAAGGCGGCGGATAGGTCAAGAAGGATTAGTGCGGCGCATCCCGCGGAGTCTGCTGTCATCTTGAGGTTAGGGTGGTTTCAGTTCCGTGACAGGCGCTGAAACCTGATTGTGTGGGGTCTAGGAGATTGTTGGCTACAACAAAGGCATTTAGTTGGGAGTAGGCGCTTCGGTCAATGAGTTTGGCAAGGAACCTGGTGTTTGAGATGGGGCGGTAGTTTTTGGGCTCGAGAGGGTCGAGGGGAAGGTTTTTTAATAAGGGGTTTCACATGAACCGTTTTGAATGCGTCGGGAAAGATACCGGAGTAAAGGGAGGCATTTATGATGGATCTTGCGTGTTCTCCTGCACATGTTGAAGCGAACATTTCTTTCAGGGTTGTGGCTGGGCAACGGTCTAGCGGAGAGCCAGATGGTTTGCGGGCAGATAGAAGTTTGAGAAATTGTTCTGGTGATATTGGACTAAAGGATTCAAACGTTGGTTGCAGCTGGTCGGCAGGTCAGAATGGGGGTGGGGAGGGGGAGTATTGCCTGGTGGATGTAGGAGATCTACTTTGGTGGCTAGAGTATTTGTTCTTTCGAGAGCTGTGTTGTAAAAGTGGATGGAGAGCGAGTTGCATAGTGATTGTGAGGGGGTCGGGACGGTCGTGGTGCAAGCCGGGTTGGCGAATTAAGAGATGATTTTGTCGAGTTCTTTGCTCAGGTTTTTGCTGTTTAGGATTCGGGAGTTGTAGTGGGCTTTTTTGCTTTCCGGATTTCAGCCTTGTACTGATAAAGGTGCCGGGCCAAGGTGGCCCTGCTCTCCTGGGTTTTGTCTTTCTGCCATTTGCGTTCTATGTATTTATATAGTTGTTTAGTAGCCTTCCACTCGGGAGTGAACCATTTGGGGAAGAGGCCATGTCGCTTTGAGGGTTTGCAAGGGGGTGTGAGCCGCATAAGAGATGCGTTGAGCCATGAGTCCAAGGCGTCAGGGGTTAGTTGTTTGGCAGGATGGTGGTGGAGATTGGAGGAGCGGGTCGGCTAGGTCCGGGACGATAGTTAGTTTTTTCCAGCATTTGCGTAGATTCGGAGGTTCGGATTTGAGTAGGGGAGGGGGGGGTCGGGTGAGCTAATGGTGAGCGAGAGAATAAAGTGATCGGACCAGATGATGGGGGTTGGAGGGTTTAAATTAATCTGGGTGTTGGAGCTGAAGATGGCATCAAGAGTGTGTCCTTTACAGTGAGTCAGGCCATTTATGTAGGGTTGGAGGTTAATTGCGTCTAAACCGTCAACCAGAGAGTGTGTCATAGAGTTGGAGGGAATGCCGAGCCATATGTTGAAGTCTCCAAGAAGTGTGAGGTTGGGGTGGTTTACTTGAAGGGTGGCAATAGTGTCGCAGAGGTTGTTTGCGAATTCTCCATCGTAGCCAGGGGGCCTGTAGATTATTAGGAAGCTGTGTGAGAGCGACTGGGAGAGGGATAGTTTAACAAGGAGAGATTTGCAGGAAGGCATGGAAGGTTGGTTGTCGATGAATAAGGCGTGGAAGACAGACTTGAAGACGAATGCTACTCCCCCTCCTCTGGAGGGACGGTTCAGTGGGATGAGGGAGTAGTCCGGGGGGAAGGCTTCATTAGCGATTGGGGCAAAGTCGTCAGAGAGCCAAGTTTCGGTGATGAAGACTAGGTCTGGTTTGTCAGAGGTGATGAGGTCAAAGATGCAATATCTGTTTTTTGCTACAGATCGGGAATTAAATAGGATGCAGTTTACGTCGGAGGGTGAGGATGGTCTCGGAGCGGAAGGGGATGGTGGCGGAGAGGGAGGGCGGTGGGGTGGGTGATGATCGATGGGAATAGCAGGCGAGCAGATGTATTGGCAGGCGTCGGCCGGGGCTGGGTGGCTGCGTGTGTTATGATGATCCGGTCTGTCCCGGGCGGTTTGAAGGTGGGGTCTGGGCGGTTAGGGGTTTCAGTTGCAGTTGATGAGAAATCTAGGGAGAGGGGTTTCAGGAAGGGTGAAGCCACGGGGAAGGAGGTGAGTGGGGGAATGAGGTGGTGGATTGAGACAAGGGAGGGTAAGAGTGCTGAGAGATTGAGGGGGACGAGGTACGTTTCCTCTTTAGTTTCTTTGTTGCGATTGGAGTGTGAGAGAGGGTAGGTGGGTCAGAGGGGGAGAGGGATGCGGCTTCGGTTCTTTCTAGGGCTAGGCGTGCAGTTTTTAGGGAGGGGAAAGGGTGCGGTCGGTGCGGGAATGTGGTGGGGGTTTGAGGGCAAGGCATGGGGTGGGTGCTTGCAGGGTGGGGTGTGCCAGGTATGATGGTGAGGGGAGCGGGCATGGTTAACGTTGGTTGGTTGGTCGTGGTGGGGTTCAGGGGAGGAGTGGTCTTAGGGTGGCTGGCTCGCCATCGTGCCCCTCTGGCTTGGTGTTTGGAGAGGGGGATGACAGGGAGTGCAAAAGAGGGTGGGGTGATTTTGGAGGGGGGGATGGCAGATCGGGAAGTGGGTGCGTTCCACGGTGGTCGTTTCCGACAAGCTCTGGTGGAATGGATGCACTCATGTTTGGTACGGTCTTTTAGGTGGATTTAGGAGGGCTTCTAGTTGTAGTTCTAAATTCAGTGGGTGCATGCTTTCAGGTAAACTTCCAGGTTCAAATTGCACAGAGATGCTACTAGACTACTAGGGACACTTCTAAGTTCAACTGTACACAGAGATATTAGGTCTACTTCTAGGATCGATTTTGTATAGAGGGGATATTAGATTGTTAGGCTCAGTTCTAGATTCTACATTACACAGATATACTTTTAGGATTAGCACGCTTCGTAACCTCAATGGCAACTTTCACAGAGAGGCTATTGGGCACACTTCCAAATGGAACTTTCACAGAGAGGCTATTGGGCACACTTCTAATTTCACAGAGAGTCTATTGGGCATACTTCTAATTTCACAGAGAGGCTATTGGGCACACTTCTAATTTCACAGAGAGTCTATTGGGCATACTTCTAATTTCACAGAGAGGCTATTGGGCACACTTCCAAATGGAACTTTCACAGAGAGGCTATTGGGCACACTTCTAATTTCACAGAGAGTCTATTGGGCATACTTCTAATTTCACAGAGAGGCTATTGGGCATACTTCTGATTTCACAGAGAGGCTATTGGGCACACTTCTAAATGCAACTTTTCCCAGAGAGGCTATTGGGGACACTTCTAAATTCACAGAGAGGCTATTGGGCACACTTCTAATTTCACAGAGGGTCTATTGGGCATACTTCTAATTAAACGGAGAGGCTATTGGTCACACTTCTAAATGCAACTTTTCCCAGAGAGGCTATTGGGGACACTTCTAAATTCACAGAGAGGCTATTGGGCACACTTCTAAATGCAACTTTCACAGAGAGGGTATTGGAACACTTCTACATGCAGCTTTCCACAGAGCGGCTATTGGGCACACCTCTAAATGCAACTTTCACAGAGAGGCTATTGGGCACACTCACAGAGAGGCTATTGGGCACACTTCTAAATGCAACTTTCACAGAGAGGCTATTGGGCACACATCTAAATTCACAGAGAGGCTATTGGGCACACTTCTAAATGCAACTTTTCACAGAGAGGCTATTGGGCACACTTCTAAATTCACAGAGAGGCTATTGGGCACACTTCTAAATGCAACTTTTACAGAGAGGATATTGGGCACACTTCTAAATGCACAGGGAGGCTATTGGGCACGCTTCTAATTTCACAGAGAGGCTATTGGGTAGTACAAGTAAGCATTGGTACAGGTGAGAACAGTTACGAACTGATGTTGCATATGATCATACAGAGCAGAGTATTCAAAAGCAAGAATTTAGATTGGAATTGCAAGGTAGTAGAACGGCTTGAAGGCAAGATAAGCACTATATACACAATATACATCAATATATACAATCTGCATAGAGAAGTTAAGTTAGGACGCAAAAGAGATTAGCGTACTGTAATGCTGAAGTGGTGGTGGGGAGGAGTTGAAAGGTAATTAACCAGTGTTTGGCTTTTTGTTTAAATAAGGAAGGAGATGATTCGGACTTAATAGCTAGTGGTAACGAGTTCCAGAGTTTGGGAGCAAGGACTGGAAAACTTGCACCACCTATCTGCCGTTTGTATCTAGGGATGGACAGGTAGTGTGCTTGGGCTGATCGGAGTATCCGGGTGGGCATGTAATGAGAGAATAGGGAGGCTAGGTAGATTGGAGGGGGGGGGCCTGATTGTTCAAACATTTGTGAGTGAGAGCGAGAGATTTCAATGAGATTCTTTGTGCTACTGAAAGCCAGTGCAAACTTCTCCTGGTTTTAGATATGTATGAAGATCTGGAGATGCTAAGGGCCGCTCTGATGGTGTTATTTTGGATAACCTGGAGTTTATTTACGTTGCGTTGGTTCGTCCCTAGATATAAGGCGTTGAAGTTTGGACATAACCAATGTCCTGGCCAGAGTAATGCAGTTCGGCCAGAGTAATACAGTTCGGGGTAGTTGGAAAGGGGCGGCATGCTGTGATACGCTTACAAGTGTAAGCAGATGCAGAGATTATAGCATTAGTTTGTCTATTGAGCGATAATGTGGAGTCAAGATAGATTCCTAATGGTTTGTTGTCGCTAGAGACCTTAATGGAGTTGCTGTCAATGTTGAAGGTTTTGAAGGAGGCATCAAGTCTATTCAGTCGATGTTGGGAGCCTAGGATGAGAAGCTCTGTCTTGTCATCATTGAGACAGAGCTCATGTTGGGCCATCCAAGCTTGAATGACTTGGTAAACCTCATTAAGTGCTTTAGAATCCATCATGTAGTCCCCCCGTGATGGGGATGAGTATCTGGATGTCATTAGCATATTTGGTGTAGGTAACACCCAGATAGTCAAGTATGTCAAACGGAGGTTTAGTGAATACATTATAAAGCGTTGTCAAGACGCAAGAACCTTGTGGCACATCACATGGCACCGGTGAAGGCGCCACCGAGGCACTAGGGGAAAAAACCCTCCTGTATCTGTTGTCCAAGAAGGAGCTAATCCATTTGGTGGCTTTCTGAGAGAAGTGGGCAGGTAATTTAAGGTGACAACAGAGGATTTGGTGGTTGACCAAGTCAGATGCTGCCGATAAGTCAAGAAGTAGTAGTAGGGCCAATTTTCCGTTGTCTTTTAGGTCCTCGATTTGTGTTTTGAGATCCATCAGGGCTGTTTCTGTCCCATGCTTAGGTTGGAAGCCAGATTGTCTCGTACCCAGTAATTTGTTGGTTTCCAGATACTTCTGAATCTGGAGGCATGCTGCCGGATCCAGGACTTTCAGCAAGAATGGGACCGTAGTGATGGGTCTGTAGTTGGTAGGTATGCCAGGGATGCCAGGGTCTAGTTTTTTTTTAATATTTTTTTTTTTAGCAGCAGTATGACCCAGGCATTCTTGAGGTTGTCCGGGACAATACCTGAGTGAAATGCGGAGTTGATGAACGCGTTGATGAAAGGGGCGAGTTCATGCGCAGATTCCTTGATGATTGGGGCAGTGCAGGAATCGCCCTGACAGTTGGACGGTTTCAGTTTACTAATAATGCTTTCTACCTCTGGGTTGGTGAGAGGAGCAAAGCTGACCGGTGCATGAGGGAATGTGGTGGGCAGGGTGTTGCTAGTGGGGAGTTTGTCTTGGAGAATGGTTTGAAGGCAATTTTGTTTAGCATTGATTTTGGACTGTAAGGTAGATATTTTAGTGAGGAGAGCTTTTTGGATGTTGTCGCACCACGTATTGTCTTTACTGCATGTAACGGGGGGATTCTAATTCTTTAAGAATTTTGAATAGCTCCTTCGTGTTGGATTCTGCTTGTGAGATATGCAAGTTGTACGTCTCTTTTTTTTTTTTTGGCCTGAAAAATGCTTTCCTTGTAGTTCAGGACACTAAGGTGAGGTCATCTTTATTGGCATCACATGGGTAACTTTTCCAGAGTGCCTCAGCATTACGTTTTTCTTTGCATAGTACTCTTAATTGTGGGGTGAACCACGGGTTGAGGTGGGCATGTTTAGGTTTCCTGGATTTGAGGGGTGCAATGGTGTTGATAGCTCCGAGCACAGTATGGTTAAAGGTGTCAACAAAGACCGAAGGGTCGTCGTGTGTAAAGGCGCAATTGTTGAGAATAGGCAGAATGAGGGGGAACAGTTTGTCCCTGGTGATGTCCTTTTTGTTTCTTATGGGGAAGACGGCTTTGGTTTCCACATCTGCTCCAGCTGGCAATGTGCGACCCTATCAAGCTCCCGTGTCCGTACAACATCTCCACCCACGCCCACAATCAATTAGCTTGACCGCTTGGTTCCTGAAGTCTTCGAGTTTGGCCACTCAAACCTTCCACAAAGGTGTATGAATATCCTCAAGGATGCACGAAAACCCAAGACGAGGCACTGTTATTAATAAGTGGAAAAGAGTTGTGATATGGTGCAAATCCCAATCATTAAATCTATTAGAATGTTCTCCAGCTAACATTCTAAACTACATGCTTACCTTACTAGACTCCGGCCTAGTATTCAATTCCTTAAAGGTGCATCTGGCGGCTCTATTGGCTTACTCCACTTCACAGAACAAGGTGTCCTGGTGGAAAGTCCCTGTCATTAAGGCATTCATGGACGGGGTAAAGAGGCTATACTACCCAATTTCCAACCCTCCACTGGTTGGGATCTCAGTGTTGTGCTCTCCAAGCTCATGGGACCACCCTTCGAGCCTATGCACAAGACCAGCCTAAAGCATCTTACCTATAAAACGGCATTCCTGGTAGCTATCACCTCCATAAAACGAGTCGGTGAGCTACAGGCTTTGTCTGTACAAGACCCCTTTTCATCCTACACAAGGACAAGGTAGTCCTCTGAACACTTCCTAGGTTTTCACCTAAGTTCTTTTCGAAGTTCCATGTAAACCAATCCATAGAACTTCACACCTTCTTTCAGAATCAATCAAACTCAGCAGAAAGAAGCCTCCATACACTTGATGTACGAAGGGCGGTCCTGTACTATGTGAACAAAACAAAAACCCTAAGGAAAACAGACCAACTCTTTGTTTCCATAGCGTCTGGTAGAGAAGGCGTTCACATATCAAAGGGTGCCATCTCCAGATAGATAGTCAAATGCATATAACTCGGCTATTCACTATCCAAAAAGGTTTTACCTTTTAGCCCAAGGGCACACTTTACCAGAGGTACGGCGGCTACCTTAGCTTTCATTTCAAACATCCCTGTAGATGCTGCTACATGGAGTTCCATTCATACGTTCACTCACACCGCATTACTGCATTGACACACATTCTAAAGCAGATTCACAGTTGGGACAAGCGATTCTAAAACATCTCTTTGCCGCTGTACCTTCTAACTTCTCACCTCATTCTCCAGGTACTGCTCGCTAATCTATGCAGAGCATGTGATCTGACCAGATCCACAAGCTCCAGAAGGGATACATTACTCACCGTAATTGTATTTCTGGTGCTTGTATATGCTTAGATTCACATTCGCCCACCCTTCCTCCCCTACTGGAGTAGTAGGCGCATAGTTGTTTTCTGGGTTATCAATATCTATACTCTGCTTTACAATATCTATACTCGCGCCTTCATGCAACATCATGTCCGAAGCAAACCATCTGAGGGACCTTGACATGTGAAGGACCATGGGTACATCGCACGTCACACTAGGGATAGTATTACTAATCATGCCCTGTCGACGTCCATTTTGGAAAACAGATCTTGTAATACTCCGACTTCCACTAGATGTTAGACTATGCAGAGCAGTCGAATCTAAGCAGATGCAAGCACCAGAAATATGATTACGGTGAGTAATGTATCCCATATATTTGAGGGATTTTGAGACCCAGCGAAGCCCGCTAGGATATGCCTATCCCCTCTTTTTTTTGCAGGGCCCAAAGCCCCGATATATTTCCCCTTGAACGTGTTCCTCCCCTTTCCGAAACATGTTTGTTTGGACGAATAAAACATCTAGTCCTGAAAATTTAAATTCCCTTAGGAACATTGAACGTTTCTGTGGCTAGTTTAGCCCTTTCACATTTAGCATCCCAAAGCCTACTGTGGTATTAGCCATCACCATGTTGAGGGTAGAGTCTCGCTGTCCCCACTAACCTGTGAGCGTGCAAGCGTAGTGCGTTTACCCTTCCTTGTATTGCCTCTCTGGCTCCCTGACGATGTTCCCATTTTCTATCACCAGTGTCGCATGCCTCTATAATGGATAATAGTTGCCCCTCCCCCATGTGAGATAAATGTAACAAGCCATTTCCCAATAGGTAAAGACGCCCTATGAAGCCACTCAAGGGAGACATCTCACCTGGAAATGCAGCCAACTGCTCTAAACCGTCTTAGTGCTGAACACTGTATAGTTTAGTAATGCTACTCCTAACTAACACGATTCATAAGCCTTGACAATGGGTTCTGTGAGAAACTACAAGGTGTCTCACCCGTTAGTCCCTGGGGCACTGTCTCTCAGGTGGCCAGGGCACTTCCATTGCCTTTGGATCCAGACCTTGGGGGTGGACCAGTGTGGGAAGATCACCTGGTTGAGGGGTCTTGGTCGAGTGGGACACCGGATGGCGAGACGTGGTATCCCTCCCCTTGTAACACCATTACATCCATCCTACCAGGTAGGAAACATGGGAACTTTACTCCCTCCCACCTTTCCCTTCACAAACACTGCCACACGGGACAGCCCACTCTGGGAGAAAACACTCACACCCGAGCAGTGTACCTGACCTGTCCCGCTACTATTTTACTGACTATCACTCACACCTGACTTCCATTAAACTTCCCCACACGGATAAAAGGCTGAGCACTCGAGAGCACACTCTGAGCAAGGCAAAGCACACAAAGGAGCCGCAGTTTCGACAAGGCAGCTGAATGAGGGGAGAAAGATGGCAAGGAGGGAAATACCCTTGACCTTTCCGACAGGAAACCGTTACTTTCCAACACCTTGTAGATAAGAAACGTATGGCCAGGAAACCAGACTAAAGAATCCTGCATTGTGTGTCAGAGATACCACAGGTCGTCCTCCAAGTCGGGGAGGAGTAGCAACCACTGTGGTATCGTCCTTGGCTCCAAGAAAAAAGTAGCGCCAAGAGATGAACAAAGCCGGTGAGTTGGGTAGGCCAATGCAAGACCGGTCTGTGTTGAAGTCCAGGTTGCAAGCAGCAACAGTGTATACTGGGCACAGGAACGAACATTGTGTGTGATGAAAGATGTGACTAAAGCTAAATTGCTGATGAATGTTTGAACTTTGAGAAGGAACAATACGATACCAGTGACAGTGTTCCGATGCCGCATGGCTGCTCAATGGAAGGCCTCTGAAAGGTATCCAGCCAAGAAGTGGCAGAAATTAAAGTAAGAACTTTGTGTGAAGTGAATCAAAGTGGTCCTGCGATGATTAAGCAAAACCCATTGCACATTCGAAAGTCTTCCATCTTTGATATCAAGAGAAAAACATAGAAAGTGAGATTGCATTGTCCAAGCCCAAACGAGGGAGAACATGAATATTGTGCTAAAAGGTTCCAAGCCGGAACGAGGGGAATCCATGGTCCGAGCCCGAATGAGGGAGACCATTGTGAAAATTGTGGTAAAAAGGGGTCCAAGCCTGAAGGAGAGAGACCCATGATGAATATTGGCTCATTTCAGGACTTGAATCCGGAGCGTTTTCTGCCTCTTTCCTGGACTTTACAGTGGATAGCTGCCGTACAAACAGCCTCACATTTTCACCTGGAGGACGTCCTTTTTTGCAGCACTCGAACTGCCTGGACTAATGGAAACCGACAAAGGTGACTGTGTTGAAGAGAGGCCACCAGGGGGCGCACAGGCAATGGCTGCCTGAGTGCACAGCTCCCGCCGAGGCCCGGGTATCTGAGGGGAATTGAGCCCCCCCCGCGAGCACAACTGGGGTGACCGACTTGGCGCCCCCCCCCCCCCCCGACGAGAGAAAGAACGGAGCGCGAGCTCCCCGGGGAGCCGGAATACGAAGCCCGCGGCGCCTGAGCGGGAGACACAGCAGGACAGGAGCGGCCTCGGGACCGCGAGCGAGGCGGTCCCACCCCGGGTGCACACGGCACCCCAGCCCGACTGGCCTTCACTCCCCCCATCAACACCCACCCCCCTCAGGGTGCGGGGAACGACCCGGCCGAGGTCCGGGCCCCCGGGACTTTGGTGACGCGGCAGTGGGCCGGCCCTCTCCGCCCCTCCCCCCGCGGCCCAGACCAGAACGAAGAGCACCGGGGCGGCGAGGAGGCGGCATCAGGGGGATCGGAGCAGCGCTCCTGGGGAGTTAGCATCCGCCCCCCCCCCCCCCCCCCGAGAGTCAAGAGAAGGAGCGGGGCGGCCCCCCCCCCCCCGGGGACGGCAGCGCAGGCGATCACGGCCCGCCGGAGGCCAGGTCAGCGGAGCAAGGGGAGCCCCGGTGGGCCGGGGACTCGCCCCCCCCACAGGTGAGCGCCCCGAGCGGGGCGGAACCCCAAAAGCAAGAGGACCAAAGGTGGGGTCTGTGGACCAGGGCCCCCCCTCTCCCTCCCCGGAGACAGCAAGGCTCAAAGCGGGGGTGACCAGGGTGAGAGGCCCCTGCCAGCAGTTGGTGGGGCGTGTGCCCGCCCGGAGGTGCCCCCCCCAGGACTCACGGAGCGAGTCACAACGTCCTCCACCCCCCCCTTTTTTTTATTTTTTTTTTTGGATTGGAAGGTTGGGCCCCCTTGATCCACCATCCCCCCCCCTCCAGGAGACCGGAGGAGGCCCCAGAAGACCACGAGGCACTTGAAAAGGGTGTGAGGCCCCTGCCTGAGAACAGGTGGGGCGTGTGCCCGCCCCCCCGGACTTTGCCACCCCATTTGGGACACCTGTGGAGCGCACAACCCAAGCAAGGAAGGACGGGCCAGTAGGGGGCCCCCGTCGGGGCCGCTGGGATCCAGACGACAGGACACAGGGAAGAACCACATGAGCTGGAGGGAAGCCTTGCAGAGATACCGCTTCCGGGGGGTTGTAAGAGGTGACAAAGGCTTAACCCGCGAAGGAACCATGGCCCAATCGGGGGAAGCTTCCCCCTCCTCGGCGGCAATGGAAAGGGGCTTTTCCTCGATCCTACAGGAAATAAGGGACATGCGCTCCGACATTGCCCAAAAATTTGAAAAAATGGACCAGAGGGTGGACAAGATTGAGGACAGGCTCCTTCAGGTCAAATCCAACCAATCCTCCATAGCAGTCCAAGACATACAATATAGCATGAGGTTGGAGGCCCTGGAGAGGAGGGACGAGGAGAGGGCCCGACAGATGGACGATTTTGAAAACAGGGAGAGGAGGAACAACCTCAGAATCTTTGGGGTGCCCGAAATAGAGGGGGAAACGGAGAGGGACGTCACCCGAGCAGTACGAGACATCATTACTCTCCTGTTCACGGAGGAAATGACAACCGAGCCAACTTTCGACAGGGTGCACAGGGCGGGGGGCAGGGCCGGGGCCCCCCGGTCGATTCTGGCCCGGTTTCACTACTACTCAGAGAAGACGAAGGTGTTGGAGGAGGCCAGAAAGGCTAGGGAAATCACTTATAACAACGCACAAGTCTCGATATACCAAGACCTCTCCGCCTACACGCTGGCCAGGCGCAGGATGTGCCGCCCTCTCACACAGGTGCTCAAGGAAAAGGGAGTGCGCTACAGATGTGGCTACCCCTTCTCCCTGACTTTCGAATACATGGGCCAAAGATCGACCCTGATCACGGAAGAGGACATAAGGGGAGCCATACAAGAATACGCAGTGGACACGAACCCCCGGAGGGGCCCATCGGGGCCGGAGCACGGGAGACCCGGCGGCCCTGGCCCGCCCGGCGAGAGGAGAAAGCGCACCGGCGCGAGGAAATTCAGGAAAATGAACACCCCCTCCCCTTCAAAGGAAGGAGACCGTAACGACTCCGAGGACTGAGCACGGGGGCACCCTGGCGTGCCCTGGTCGGAGGGACGCAGACTCAGAGGATTCGCTACTATCAACGTCCCTACGACCTGCAAGTAGGTGGGGTTCGCAGAGGGGTCACAGACGCGGGGGATCTCAGGGGGCTCAAGGAGATGAGCTTCTAATGCAGATTGCCTAGCCGAGGTGGGCAGGCTGGTGGTTCGGCCAAAAGCCAGCGATGGCAGAACTACTTGGCTGGACGCCGGGGAGTGGGGTGGGGGGGGACCACGGGAGTTGGGGAAGTTCAGTTACGGTTTGGGAAGGGGGGCAGTTGGGGT
Source organism: Ambystoma mexicanum (assembly GCF_040938575.1). Classification (NCBI taxonomy): domain Eukaryota; kingdom Metazoa; phylum Chordata; class Amphibia; order Caudata; family Ambystomatidae; genus Ambystoma; species Ambystoma mexicanum. Next base: position 1,247,565,059 of record NC_090926.1, read on the forward strand.
TTTGTCATAAGCCCACCCGGGGGGAGGGGGCGGGGGGAAAAGGGGAACACAGAGTTGATATAACGGAGCACACGGGGAGGAGCGCAGGGGAGGAGTTGACCGAGAGAGAGAAAAATAGCGACTATGGCTGACGGGCTGCCCGCCCTGGGAGTGGGCTCACTTAATGTCCGTGGTTTAAACACCCCCACCAAGAGGTCCTTGCTCTGCAGGGAATTTAGAAGGGCACACCTGGATTTTCTCTTCGTTCAAGAGACTCACTGGCCACAGGGGAAGGAGCCCAAAATGCGGGGAGGGGGAATTGGCGAGGTCCACAGTGCATCCCACAAGTGCAAAAAAAGAGGGGTCGCCATCCTGGTAGCCAAACATGTGGGCTTCGAGAAAGAAGCCCGTTACCTGCTGGTGCGGGGGTCCCTGCAGGGGGCCCCACTGACCCTAGCGGCCATCTATGCCCCAAATGAAGGCCAAGCCCAGTTCTGGGAGGAGGTGGGGGACAAACTCAAATATTTCATCTATGGCACGGTGGTGGTGGGGGGGACTTCAACATGGTTCTGGACCCCACCCTGGACAGGAAACGAGTAGGCCCGCAGTCCTCCAGGGCTGCGGACGAGATCATGGCGCGCACCTTCCAAAAAGTCAACCTAGAATTGGGCCTGTTGGACACGATCCCTGTCCCTAGAACAGACTCCCCCTCCTTTACATATTACTCAGCCATCCACACGTCGTTCTCCAGGATAGACTACATCCTGGTAGACGAGACCCTACGTCCATTTGTCTCGGGCCACAGGGTAGACCCCGTCCCCTGGTCTGATCACGACTTGGTCCGAGCTACAATAGCAAGGGGAGGTCTACACGAACGCAGAGGGAGATGGAAGTGCAACGACTCCCTGTTAAGGGACGAAGTCCTATCCCAGGAGGTCCTCGAGGCCATCGCGGAATTCTTTGAGCTTAATGACAACGGGGAGGTGGGCCCACACACCCTCTGGGACGCCTTTAAGGCAACCTTACGGGGAACCCTGATTAAAATAGGAGCCCAGAAAAAAAGGCAAAGGGAAGGCCAGGAAAGGTACCTCAGGGAGAAAATCGCCCTACTCCAACCTGGGGGTCTCCCCACGGTTCCCCTAGACAGCGAGCAGGTGACCGCATTGGACGACTACAGACTCCAATTGAAGGATCTCCTTCTCCACAAGACGGAGAGGAGTCTCCAACTGGTCAAACAAAAGTACTATGAAAAAGGGGACAGGGCGGACAGGATTCTGGCTTGGAAACTGAGGGAGGTGCAGAGAAGCCGATTAGTGAAAGAGGTCAAGAACGAGGTGGGAAAGGTAGGCTACGACACACCCCACATTGGCGAAGCCTTCCGCCGATACTATGAGAAATTATATTCGTCCGAGTACGATGGGGAGGAGGCGGAGATGGTGGGGTTCCTGAATTCAATCCAAATCCCGGCCCTGACCAGGGAGATAGCGGAGGGGTTGGAGGGCCAGGTGACCGAGGACGAGGTAGAGCGAGCGATTGGAGGAATGAAGGTGGGCACTTCCCCGGGCGAGGACGGGTACTCTGTCTACTTTTACAAAAGGTTCCGCTCGACCCTCTCCCCCCATTTGGTAAAAGTGTTTAACGCGGTGCTGGAGGGGGGGTCTCTCCCGGACTCCATGATGGAGGCAATTATTGTGGTGCTCCCCAAGGACGGCAGGGACCCTAGGGACTGCTCCTCCTACCGACCCATCTCCCTGTTGAATGTTGACGTGAAGATCTTGGCCAAGGTGCTTGGGGGACGGCTGGAGGGGGTCTTGCCGAAGCTGGTCCACGGCGACCAGGTAGGATTTATTAGGGGGAGACAGGGCTCAGACAACATCCGGAAGACCATAGACCTGATGCACTATGCCCAGAGGTCAGACTTGGACGCGAGCGTCCTGTCCATAGACTCGGAAAAGGCGTTCGACAGGGTGGAGTGGAGATTCATGGAACTTACCCTCCAAAAAATGGGCTTTGGGCCACACATCAGGGACTGGGTGGCAGCTTTATATAGGGCCCCGAGGGCCAGGGTCCAAGTCAATGGTGGGTTGTCGGAGCCCTTCCCCCTGTTGCGGGGGACAAGACAGGGATGCCCACTCTCCCCTCTAATCTATATCCTCTCCATGGAACCTCTAGCCATAGCAGTCAGAGCCCACTCAGAGATTAAGGGGATTAAGAGGGGGGAGGTAGAATTTAAGCTCTCCCTGTTTGCGGATGACATCCTGGCTTACTTAGTAGACCCGAGATCCTCGCTCCCCCCGCTCCTCTCCTTGATGGCTACCTACGGGCGTTTCTCTGGTCTCAAGATCAACGCGTCCAAATCAGTCCTGCTCCCTATGAGAACCCGGGACCCGGGCTTGGACGCCCCCGCCAGCCTGGAAGGAATAACGGTGGGAAAGGCCTCCATTCGATACCTGGGAGTCCTCCTTACTCGGGACCTAACCAATCTAGCCCCTGCTAACTATGATCCCGTTGTGGCAGGAATCACTGCAGATTTGAGGAGGTGGAGGTCAATGATTCTGTCTTGGTACGGCCGCATGACGGCTGTGAAAATGAACATTCTCCCGCGACTACTATATCTTTTCACCGCCCTCCCATCTGTAGTCCCTGACCGGACCTTCAGAGCCCTTCAGAATGCGGTGCGGGAATTCATATGGCAGGGTAAGACCCCGAGAACTGCCAATAGGGTCCTGACCTTACCGAGGGAGGAGGAAGGGTTTGGGTTACCAGATTTTCAACTCTATTTCCGGGCAGCCCAACTACGCGTCCTCCTAGAACATATGAAAGAGGGGATGGGCACTTACTGGTCATACCTGGAGGACATGGACGCCCACCCAGTGAAGATTCGAGACCTCCTTTGGGCCCCTAGCAAGTTTATTCCGAACAGACTCAAATCCCACCCAACCCTGGGAGTCCTCTGGACGATCTGGAGGGAGGGTCCCCAGACGGCACACCTAACATCGTGGCCATCACCGATGTCCTCTCTTTGGGGTCACCCCCTCAAACTGGGAAGCAGGGGGTTCCGCAACGCCCAGTCGTGGTCTGACATGGGAATGGAGTGGGCGGGGCAGATGTTCAGAGAAGGAGAATTCCGGCCATATGAGGAACTGAGGGACGCCCTCGGTCAGGGGTCCCTCTCCATATTTGAATACATCCGCCTGAAGGGAATTCTATGTGACCAGGCCTGGGGCCAGAACCTGAAAAGACAGCTGACCCCCTTCGAGAAGCTCCTGGACTCGGCAACCTCCAGGAAGGGTGCGGTATCAGGGATGTACAAGCTACTGAACACGGTTAACCGAGGGGAGAGAAGGGGGTTCCGCTCGTTCTGGAATGACTTAGCGGGGGATGAGATCTCGGAGGACGCCTGGGCGAGAATATTTAAAATAGCCTTCCATGGCGGACATGGAACACAACTTCAAGATTTTACAGGGGTGGCACAGAGACCCAGTGAAGTTGGCTAAAATGTACACGGGAGTGTCCCCCGCATGCCCAAAGGGATGTGGCCAGGTCGGTACGAGAGGGCACATGTGGTGGCACTGCCCGAAAGCCCAGGCATACTGGGAGAAGGTGAGGGGCTGGATCGCCGAAGTTTCTGATGAGCTTCTCCCCCAGAACCCCCTGACAATGCTGCTGGGCCTCCCCCCGGAGGACTCGGACATAACCCGATACCCTAGGATGTGGGAGACAATGCTAAGGGCGGGAAGGGTAGCACTGGCCCAGAAATGGAAGAGCCTGGAGACCCCATCGAAGGAGGACTGGCTAAAAAAGGTAAAAAACATGTACCTGATGGATAAACTGACGGCAATGATGAACAATAACTTGAGCTCTTTCCATGCAAACTGGTACGAGGCACAGCAGACATGGGGTTGGGATGTGCACTGATCCTCAAGGGGGACAAGGAGCGGACAGGGCCCTCGGCCCGGGGGACGATGGTAGTTCATCAGCCATTTCTAATAGTCAATGCTCTCGCTCTTCCTGGAGCTCCAGACTCTCGGAGCTTACACAGTGGCTCCCCAGCAGAACGTTTCTATGAGGACCAAGTTTTTTGGTTTTTCCCTTTTTGGGGGGGGGGGTGCGTGCGTTTGGGGTGGGTGAGGGGGGGGGGGGGTTGGGGCCTGTTACTTGCACAATTTGTGAAAATGTTTTGCGCCCTTTTGTTATAGTATGCAAATGCCAATAAAATAAAGTTGAAAAAAAAAAAAAAGGTGACTGTTTGGCGCACGTTGTGTACTTTCAGTTAGTAACTCCGTTGTGTGTGCACTTTCAGTTAGCAACTACGTTGTGCACGTCGTGTATGTGCTTCACCACCTATTATCTTTGCTGAACACTTATATAGTTTTTTCTGTTTGTGTTTCCTCAAGGGCTACTGCAGACTTTGGCCACGCCCCCCCTCCCCCACCCCGCAAGCTCGCTCGGCCCTTCATTATCCCACGTCATAGCGCACCCGCGCGCGCACTCGGCAAGTACTGCAAGTACTGCAAGTACTGTTTGCTGTTCGTGGGTCGCACGGTCCAGGTCCCAGGTATTACCTACTTTCTACTTTTTAGTTTAATTTCTATCCCTTTTTATTTTAGTTTATTTTCCCATTCTGTTTTCTGCATTCAGTGGTTAATTGTATGATTCCGTACACTCTGACCACCAGCATGCCGCCCATTCTAGAGACCCGCATGAAGAGTCAAGGCGTGAGAACGCCATGAGAAAAATTTTACTCCAACCGCGACTAACCAGTCTATTGCCATGTGTGGGGCGGGCTACAACTCAGCACACCCAATCACTTCCTGATGACATTCAATTGTGTCAATCTGAGGGGATTACATCTGAGGATAAGGGTCACTCTGACCACTCGCCTCCAACAATACAATCTGTTTCCACGAGAGCTGATGTTGTAGACCAGCCGTCTGGCCCTATAATTCCTGACCCCATGCCTACAATAGCCTCTTATATACCATCTCGAGAATCCAACTCGCATGGTGCTCCCACTGATAACACGCTGATAGCAGCTTGCGCTGCAGGTGACCTATGACCTGTCACAGCCCTTTTTCTAGGAGACACCATGCTACAACCGGTTCAGTGTTCAGTTCTGGCCCAACACAAATTGAGACAGGCTTACACTGATCTAACTATGATTGGAGAAATAGAGGAGGAGGATCTTGAATTCATGAACCTCCCTAATTGAACTGAGGAGCGTTCAGAAGAAGTTATATATGTGTGTTCAAATACCAGTGATTTAGTTCAGCTAGAGCAAGCTCCCAACAGTCATTTTGGTACAACTTGCGAAATTCTATCAACAATACGTTGGCAGCGATGAACACAGCCTTGTTAGCTGTGGCAAAACTATGCAAGGGGTTAGATGCAAAAATCTCAGAACAGTCCATCAGTCTTGAGCACCTGCTTTCCGTATACTCAAAAATCATAACACAACCCAATTCATCTGGGCAGATCCAAGAACCAGTGAGATCAAAAATCACTGAAGCAGTTTCTACACAGACGCCAGATAGTAATCTCATCTCACACACCGGATTAGAAACAATTCAATCCAATTTGCCTGTGGTGCCGCTGTCCGACCAACCGTCCAGTACAATTCGAGATACTACTACTGTTGATAGTACCAATAAGACATCGGAAGGCTCTGTCATGGCATTATCAACTGGTCTCAAAGAAGCTTCCGCGTCTGTGCTTGTCGCTGTAGCAGTGTCAAATGGCCATGTAGATGTTCCTGTACCTGTTACTAGCCTCCAAACAAATCGGTCTTCTTGTCCCTTAATGTCAAAGAATATGTTTGAGGTTTTTAACACGACCTCTACCAAATCTACAACACTACGGCCCACCAAAAGAAGAAAAGTCCAATCTGTTAAATCTAAAACTCCTGCCGCAAAATCAACGGCAGGGAAAAAACGGAAAAATCTTGTGGACTCATCAATTGATCAGTCGAACATTTCCATATCTGATATTGGCACCCAGAATCCTGAGGCAACGGCATTGAGAATGCTGATTGTTCAGCACAAACCATTGGATGATCTAGTGCAGAAGGTTGAATGTAATAACGAACAGCGAGAATCTCAGTCAAAAACCTCCAAAGCAACCTCTCCGGTCTCCTCTGTTGCTGCTGCAACAGCATTAGCGGAGTCTCTAAATTATCCATCTGGAGCCCAGAGCGCTCCCATATTGATGGCAATTCAGGCTCGGGTCCAGAAATCTATTGAATCATACCTGAAATTTTTGCCAAATAAATCCCCTCAGATAGCAAGACAGGAACATTGTGATAGTGTGTATCCAATAACTGTGGGCGACCAACTCAAGGCTCATCTCTCCCATCTTGATAGTAGACAAAGCCTGCAATCTGATGGCAAGTCAATCCAGAGCTCAGTGGCCCAGTTAGCCCCGCCAAAAGATGACTGTTTTACGAAAAATGTGGAGGATCAAATTAGAGCCTCAGTGGAGGCATATCTGACGCGCAACACCAGTTCTGATCCTCAGTTGAACTCTTCACATCCACCTCAGGTTTCTGCTCTCCCTCCTCCTCCTGTCTCTAATCAGACCTCAGTTTCTCGACAAGAGCTACGTGAAGAGATCAAGGCCTCCATCGAAGCCTTTATCCACCAATCAAATGAGATTAAACTAACAGAAAAAGGGTTTCCCTCACTCAAGCCCCTAATACAGGGGCCCCAGACAACTATTGCTACTCACCAAGACAGAAGGGCCCATTCCCCGGGAAGGCTACCAATGTTGTCAAGAGTGACCTGCACAAACCAAAGCCAAGCAAGAGCCATCTCACCATCGCTTTATAATTAAATGTAGAGAAACGCCATTTAAGTCTTATGATTTGAATCGATCTAGCATCCTTAACATCTGTGCAGAAATCCCTGCTCTGTCAGCCATCTCGTCATTGGATATTGAACAAATTGAGTTCACGAACCACACGGACCTGTCTGTTGCCCGCATATATATTCGATCCTCATTGGTAGCTGAAACCTTGTGGCAGGCTAGAATGGCATTATTTGACATAGGGTTTGTTCTATCACAAGAAACAATGCCTGGTCCTTCAACATTACAGGGCCATATGTCACGCATATTCATGTCAACCTCCAATAGCTCCTCTCATTAAGATTTAATGGATCAGACCAAACATGCATAACTATGCCATGATACCAAGGTCTTGACCCTAATTTCTTGGAATACACGGGGTCACAGCAATCTCAATTCTGTAAGAAATGGAGACCTAATTGACAGTGATATTGTTGCCCTTCAAGAAACATGGCTTGTCTTACCACCGGTCTAGGACTCACACACCATACTATTTACTCCTGCAGAAAAAGGTGCTCAGGGCAGACCCAAAGGAGGATTGACATTAGCAGTGAAAAAGACCTGTGGTTTAGAGGCAACCGAGTGTAAAGTTCCCTCTGTATCATTTCAGGTGGCAAAGCTATCTGGCATTAATCAAAGAATAGCAATTGTTAACATCTATTGGTGTAGTAACACGTTAGCCTCAGAAGATTTCTTTAAACAACTTGTGGAAATATTAGATGCACTTGCCATTGACTCCAGCTTGACACACACTCTGATATTGGGTGACCTTAATTTACATCTTATTTCAGAGGGGGTTGTTCCATTACCAGAAGATGAAATAAAATGGTCCTTAATTATGGGAGAGCGCAACTTCGTAATGGTAAATGGCAATGTGAGGGGTGATTGCCCTGCCCAGCCCACCTGGCGGAGGGGTGCCCAGCATGCCATAATTATCAATGGCAGAAATTTTAACTCGGTTCAAGAGTTACAAGTGATCGATACTGATCTAAGTGATCACCACAAACTCAAATTGTCATTACAGATTATTGAGACTCAAACGATGCATTGGTTTAACATGAATGTAATTGGTGCTGCTGTGAACAACGGGAGAAATAGATTGTCTTGGGACAAAGAGAAACTGAGAACTTTAGATGATAACCTAGAGACTGTGTATCAGAGTAGTCATGTGGTTAAAGACTATACAACTGCCATCAAGATGTTCACCCGAGTCATTACTAACGATGGGCTCACTAAACAGCGACATAATCATGCCTATGATTTAGAAATAAAATATCGAAAATCTGACTTGAGACAGGAAATTCGATATTTACGGACATCGCAGAGATCCGATATGGCTGAAAAAATCAGAGCAGCCAAGCGAAATTATAAAAAATGACTCCGGATAAAAAGAGCCAAGATGTACGAATTTGAGGGGATAGCTATGCTAAAACAATTAGTCTCAAAATCCACAGCTGGCATCTGGGCTCTGCTTAACCGTACAGCTGACATCCCTCAACATGTAGCCCAAATCAACTCGATTTCATCTGAAACATGGCAGTTGTATTTTCAGAAACTATATCTCTCTCCCTTCCCCGACATGCAACTAGATCTCAATCTGTCAACAGCTACAAAGGAACTCACGTTTGATATTTATGATCTTAGACTGCATCTTGAAACTGAGCTCGTCCCGGGCAGTAGGCCCAGATGGGCTGCACAATGCCATGTTAAAAATGCATATTGATGAATGGGCAGGCATTCTTAACCATATTTTCAATCAAGTGTTATATCTGGTGATATCCCTGAAACCTGGAAAAAGTACATTATCCTCCCGATTTTTAAAAAAGGCAATCACGAGAATCCTAGATCAAATAGGCCTATATCATTACTGGACTGTCCTGGCAAATTGTTTGCCAGACTTCTATTGAAATAATTTAATACATGGCTACAGAGGAGTAACTTGCGAGATCCATATCAAACGGGTTTTTTAGAAGGAATAGGCACTGGTATAAACATCATCACCCTGTCAAGTCTCATCCAGCGAGCCTATCAAAGAAAACAGCCCCTGTATCTCGCCTTTATTGATTTTCAGATGGCGTTTGATGCGCTGCCAAGAGAGCTTTTGTATAAGAAACTAGTAGATGCTGATTGTCCGTGGCACATTCTAAAATGGATAATACAACAATATACCAATACTATAATTCTCCAGCATGGGGTCTGGCATGGATTCACATGCTCATGAATATTCCCCGTCGTCAGGCTGGGAATCCTCGGTAAAGAAAAAACCAGTATCAGTTTCGTTTCTGATCTGTCTTTCGTAGTAATAACCAATCACTGGTCTCTGCGTCATACTGACCACAGCCAATGACTGCCCTCTACCTAAGCACCGCCTCTGGCAGCCATCTTCAGATTTTTACCGCACGTTCATGTGTTGGGATCCTCGTGCTATTGCTCTCGAGCGTTAGTGCTATTTTTTCGCGCTTTTTACAAAAACTTCGATTCTTTCGGTCAAAAGAGCCTCAAGCTCCACCGATCCTACATCCGATCAACGGGGACCCGTGTCGGATTCATCTGTGCCCCTCAAGGGTGAAGATTTCGTCGAGCTACACTTCGGAGGACTCCAGAAGCTTCTCAGGCCCTGTCTCGGAGATGGCCCAGGAGAAGGGAAGCTCGACGCCCGGAAAGCTGTTCAGGGTCTGCCCTGGATGCCAGCTGCAGAACGTCTTCAAGGAGGACAAACACTCTTTCTGCCTTTACTGCCTTCATGAGGACAAGACGCACGTGGAGAAGGACTGTGCGTTTTGCGGCAACATGTCGGAACGGACCATGAAGGACCGCCATCAACGTCTCGCCAACTGGCTGGAGGGTAAGAGCCCGTCTGGCGAGAAGAAGAAGAAATCCGAGCGGTCTTCTAAGACCTTTGAGGGCGCCCCGGCGACGGGGGCCCAACATAAGGCCAAGCACCGCGAGTCCGCTGGCACCGGGAGCGCCGAACGGTCGGGCTCTACGGGCGCCAGGCAGGGCGCACCCTCCCCGGCACCATCAACCACGAGCCAACGCTCTGGGTCGGGTAAGAGGAAGGCCGAGCACCCGGCGAAGCTCCTGGAGAGGCCCCGGTCGAGCTCTAAGGCAGAGGAGGAGCGTGGCAGTGCCCCCTCCCTCAAGGATAAGGTGGTGAGCGCACCTAAGGTGGTGAAGGCCTTGATCCATCCGACCAAGCCCTCTATCGAAACGGTCGCGGCGGCCCTGGCTCAGCCTGTGGTGGCTGCACCAGTGGTGGCGACCTCGGGGCCCAGAATCTCCCTGCCTCCTCGGAGGGAGTCTTCCTTTGTGCCCATCGATAGGACCCCCGTGAAACCCTCCGTGGGGAAGAAGGGGGGGGCAGGGCGTCGTCGTAGAGTCGGCCTCAACCTCAGAAGAGGAGCTGATTGAGGTCTTAAGCCACGGCCTAGGCGTGGAAGAAGGCCAGCCCGTCGGAATGGACCCCGACGCAGGTGACGACGACGACATCATCGAGGATACCGACGGGGCCCCTGCTCGCCCGTCGGATTCCCCTCTGCCAGCGCCGCAAGACAACTCGGCGGCCATTTTGTTGGCCATACAGTCCTTATGCTCCGAGATAAGGACGAGGCTACCGTTACCGACGGAGGAACCTCTCCCGTCGGGGGATCCAGAACCGGGACCTTCTGGTGTTCCCCCTACCAAGAAAAGAAGGATCCATCCACCACCTCCTTTTCAACCGTCGCGCCCCTTCCAGCCCTCCTCCCCGTCCACCCGAGGGGATGATACGGGGACTGACACGGCAGCGACGGGTACGGACGACGAGGCATACGACGAGGATTTTCCGTCGTCGCCTCCCACCAGGGCCTCTCCGCCCGACGAGATCGGATCTTTCCACTCCATGATCTCCAGGGCTTCCGAGCTTTTCCAACTCTGCCCTGAGGAGAAGAAAAAGGAAGGCTTCCTTTATCAGCGGCGCGAGGCCAAGAGGAAGACGGTCCTCGCAGTGCCTCTGTTGGACGACATTTGGGATGAGGGCCTTTCCCTCCTCAAGAACCCTTCCACGACGCCAGCTAGAAGAGACCGGTACGAGAAAAAGTACCGGGTCCCGGACACGGCCCCCCTATGCCTCCGGGCGCAGCCTACCCCGGACTCCGTCGTCTCCGCGGCAGCCAGGAAGAAAGCGGGGGGGGGGTGCGGCCTCCACATCGACTTCCCCGCCGGACGGCGAGGGAAAGAAATTGGATACTATGGGGCGTAGAGTCATCTCGTCGGCAGCGACGACGATTAAAGCGGCCAACGCCTTGGCTATCGTGGCCCGCTACGACAGGGAGCTCTGGTACAAGATGGCTCCCCTGCTGGATTTTCTGCCGGACGACAAGAGGGCGGAGGCCTTTGAGATCCTGCAGGAAGGTGAGGTGGCCTCGGACCACGCCATCACCGTGGCGACGGACATCGCCGACACTGGATTCCGCCAGCTGGGCAACGGTGTTTGCCTTCGACGTCGTGGATGGCTCAAAGCTACGGACTTCCGGCAGGACGTCCAGACCAGAGTCCTGGACATGCCCTTCGACGGGAACAACCTGTTTGGGAAGACAGTGGACGATTCCCTTCAGGCCATCAAGGCGGATACTGAGACGGCCCGGGCCCTTGGAGTCCTGCAACGACGGACGCCCTTTCGGAGCGGCGGAGGCAAGGGCGCCTCCAAAGGTTCCGGCGGCGGTTTCGCTTCCTACCGTCAAGCGGCCCGCTCGTCGTCGCAAGAGGCCTACAGAGGACGAGGCAAGTCTAGCGGACCCCGCCGTCGTCGCCAAGGAGGTCAAGGCGGCAAGGCCGCGTCCAAGCAGGATTGAACCGGCCGTGGGGTCGGGCCCCCACCGAAGCACCCCGGTGGGAGGCCGGCTGGCGGGCTTCGTCAGCGTGTGGGAGTCCATCTCCACCGACCGTTGGGTGCTGGACGCCCTGGCCCGGGGCCACGCGCTCGAGTTTCAAAGAAGGTGCCCGCGCGTCCCCCCCGTGGCCAGGAAAGAACTTCACGTCCCTCAACTTCTCCTGGAGGTAAAGGCGATGCTCAGAAAGGGCGCCATCGAACTCGTCCCAAAGAGGCTTCGGGGCTCCGGAGTCTACTCGAGATACTTCCTCGTGAAGAAGAAGACGGGAGGATGGCGCCCCATCCTGGACCTGCGACGTCTGAACAAGTTCATCAAGGCGCAGAAGTTCCGGATGGTCACCCTCCAGCACGTCCTGGGTCAGCTGGAGGAAGGAGACTTCCTATCGTCGTTGGATTTGGAGGATGCCTACTTCCACATTCCCATCCTAAAGGGGCACCGCAAATTCCTCAGATTCGTGGTCCAAGGGCGTCATTACCAGTTCAAAGCCCTTCCCTTCGGACTACGGTCGGCACCCAGGGTATTCACCAAGTGCCTTGCACCGGTGGCGGCGCAGCTGCGCCGCGAGGGGATCCACGTCTACCCCTACCTGGACGACTGGCTCATCCGCGCCAAGACGAGGGAGCTCGCCGTGGTCCACACGGCAAGGACCGTCCAACTCCTCACGGACCTGGGATTCTCCGTGAACTACGCCAAATCCCACCTGGTGCCCGCGCAAGTCGCACTGTTTCTGGGAGCGAGGCTCGACACAGTGTCCCTTCTGGCCTCCCCGTCGGAGGAGAGGACCAGGACCATCTTGGGCAAGGTGCAACGGATGTTGGTGGCCGACGCGGCCAAAGTGAGGTCCATCAAGTCCCTCCTCGGGATGATGTCTTCCTGCATCTACCTCATTCCCATGTGCAGGCTCCGGATGCGCCCGTTGCAAGAATTCCTGGATGCGCGCTGGATCCAGACGGGCAGCTTCGAGGAAAGGATCAAGCTCGACAAGAGTTTCCGACGAGCGATACGGTGGTGGGGCACCCGCGCGCATCTGACGGCGGGCATGGACTTCCAGACCCCAGCCCACCAGGAGACTGTGACCACGGATGCCTCCCTGGAAGGGTGGGGAGCGCACACCGAAAATCTGCACGCAAGGGGACTCTGGCTCCCGACGGAGAAGTCCCTACATATCAACGTCCTGGAGCTCCGTGCAGTGTTTTGGGCCCTCAGGTCCTTCCTTCCGTCCCTCAAGGGCAAGGTGGTGAGGATCTTCACCGACAACACCACCACCATGTTTTACATCAGGAAACAGGGCGGAACCAGGTCCCCAGCGCTGTCCAAGGAGGCGCAGGACCTGTGGCATTGGGCCGTCGCCCAAGGGATTTTTCTGGTGCCGTTTCATCTGGCAGGGATAAAAAACACCATCGCCGACTCACTCAGCAGGGAGCTGCGCTCGTGCCACGAGTGGGAACTACGGCAGGATCTGGTGGATCGCCTCTTCCGACGGTGGGGCACACCCCAGATCGACCTGTTCGCGACGGCGACGAACCCCAAGTGCCGGAGGTTCGCCAGCAGGTTTCCCCAGACGAGGAGCATGGGCGATGCTTTCTCGTTCCCCTGGGAGGGCCTGTTCCTCTACGCGTTCCCTCCCTTGCCTCTGCTAATCCGGCTCGTCAACCAGCTCAAGAGGTCACGGTGCAGGATGATCCTCGTCGCACCTGCGTGGCCGAGGCAGATATGGTTCCCGGACCTTCTGGACTTGTCAGCGTCCCCGCCGATCAAGCTGCCGGCGGACGCGGATCTACTCTCCAGGGAAGGAGGCGCCATCCTCCACCACGACCCGAAGTCGCTGAACTTGCAGGCCTGGCTCCTGCAGCACTAGAGTTTGGAGGATACGACATACCGGCCGATTGCAGAGAGGTTCTTGCAAAGGCCAGGGCGTCCTCGACTCTTAAATGCTACAGACACAAATGGAAGAGGTTCTCTGTCTGGTGCCACGCACAGAAGATTAACCCTCTACGGATTACGGCTCCCCAAGTACTGCCGTACCTGCTGACGCTGGCCAAAGCTGGTCTGGCACATGCGTCCATCAAGATTCATCTTGCTGCGATCTCCCGATACACCAGAACCACGGGCCGGACGTCCTTGTGGTCTCATCGTCTGGTGAAAGAGTTCATGAAGGGACTGTTCAGATCGTTCCCGCCTGTGAAGGCTCTGGCCCCGGCGTGGGAGCTCAACGTGGTGCTGACCAAGCTCATGGGACCTCCGTTCGAGCCTCTGCACTCGGCCCCGTTGAAGTTTCTATCGTGGAAAACAGCTTTTCTTGTGGCCATCACCTCCGCACGACGAGTGGGAGAGATCCAGGCCCTTTCCTGCAAGGCCCCGTACTTGACTTTCCACGACACGAGGGTAGTGCTCAGGACGCACCCCTCCTTCATGCCCAAGGTACCGTCGGACTGCCATCTCAACGAACCCTTGGTGTTACCTGTGTTCTTCCCGTCGCCTTCGTCGCCGGCTGAGAGGACTTTGCACTCGCTGGATGTAGCTAGAGCGCTGAAGTTCTACGTGGACCGCACGAAGGGTTTTCGGAAGACGTCACAACTCTTTGTGAACTTTGGACCTGTCAATCAGGGGAAGGCTCTCTCGAAGGCTTCCATCTCCAGATGGCTCTCCGGCTGTATCATGTGCTGTCACCGGTTGGCAAACCGACCGCTGCCTGGCCGTCCGAGAGCCCATTCCACCAGAGCGATCGCAGCTACCACGGCGTTCCTATCTGGTGTGCCCCTGCTGGACATATGCAGGGCTGCTACGTGGAGGTCGACGCACACCTTCACGAAATTCTACTGCGTCGACCGGGATTCCAGGGAGGAGTCCAGGGTCGGCCAAGCAGTGCTGCGCAACCTGTTCGCCTGAGGTGAGCCTGGTGAGGAGGTAAGATGCTTAATGTTGAGTTGATGTGATGCTTAATGTTGAGCCTTTGCCACCTCCCGTGGTTGTGCATGTGTGTACTGCTATGTATTCTTTATTCATGAGCATGTGAATCCATGCCAGACCCCATGCTGGAGAAGGAACAAGTTACTTACCTGTAACTGTTGTTCTCCAGCATGGGTCTGGCATGGATTCACATGCGAACCCTCCCGCCTACCCCTCTGCGGCTCTTCACTTGGTCATACTGCCACTTCACGTGCTTCCAAATCTGAAGATGGCTGCCAGAGGCGGTGCTTAGGTAGAGGGCAGTCATTGGCTGTGGTCAGTATGACGCAGAGACCAGTGATTGGTTATTACTACGAAAGACAGATCAGAAACGAAACTGATACTGGTTTTTTCTTTACCGAGGATTCCCAGCCTGACGACGGGGAATATTCATGAGCATGTGAATCCATGCCAGACCCATGCTGGAGAACAACAGTTACAGGTAAGTAACTTGTTCCTTCAAGTACGACTCACCAACGGTGGCTTACTAACTCCTCCCATTCCAACAGCTAGAGGCCTGAAGCAAGGCTGTTTACTAGCTTCAGCCCTGTTTAACTTCTTTGTTTTCGACATCCAGCGTAGCTTTAGCAAATTGACATCTGACTCTCCGAGGCTAATGGGAGATCAGATTCAATGGCTATTGTATGCTGACGACATGGTCTTGATGTTGCACACTCCTAAAGGCTTACTACAATTACTAGGTGCCCTCGATGGTTATACAAAAACAAATGGTATAACAATTAACATTGCCAAGACAAATGTCGTCCAATTTGGCGCTAGGAAACAAAGCCTAGCTCAGCATCATTGGCCTCTTCAGAACAGTAAGATTACTGTTACTAATGTCTATGTATACCTAGGCATCATCCTCTCTAATCTGTGTGCCCATGACCAGTACAATAAACGAGGCCTCCACAAACTCCAAATGTGCATCTCACAAGCTAAGATCATTAAGGCGAGATATTGCAAATTCTCTTACCGATTCTTACATACTATAAGCAAAAACCGGTACCTGTCATTTTGTATGGTGCTGAGACCCGACATATTATGTCATACACCTATTGGGCCATCAGGGAAGGTCGATTTTTGGAGGCAAATTTTACAGCTACCAACTTGGCAGCCCTTAACACTTGTAAGACATGAGCTAGGGTTAATCTCCCTATATGCAATCTATAAATGGAACCTATGTGCCTTATACCGCAAATGCCTCCTAAATGAAGCCACAACAGGGATTACCAATATCATATCTATGTACCTACTAAACTCTATGGATACTTTCCCGAAAGCATGGCGACAAAAAATCCAGTCAATTCTAAGGAAAGCTCAGATAGATCCAACCTTGTTACTGGAGAACCCAGATAAAGCAAGATCAAAAATCTGGGAAGTTGACTGGATCCGGACACGCCTGGCTTGTGTAAACTATACAAATTTTGAGGCTTTTCCATTCGCACTTAAATGCTACAATACTGTGGCCGATTATATGGTGAGGTCTCCTAAATAAAGCCACCGCAATGGATTTCTGAGATTTAGGTTATATATGTGGTTGACCAATGAAGTGGTGAATCGACGGGACAATGTTAATAGCCAATTACCCTGCCGATTCTGTAAACAACATGTAGAAACCCTTCAGCATTTGTGCACAGAATGTGGTAGCCTATTGTCAATTCGCTATGCTCACTTCAAACCCTTATTTTTGGCCCAAGAGATCCTGACCCCAGAAAACCTATGGATCTTATTACTTCACACTAACAGAAAGGCTGTAAGATATGCCGTGGTTAATTATTTACATCAGCTCAAAATACCGATGTATGCACTGTCAAAAAGCTGATTTGTGAGCAAAATACATTCTGTAAGATCTACTGTTGAAACTCCATAATGAGTAATGTTTTAAATTTGTTTTCTACATGTAAAGATCTACATCACCTTTTGTTATTTATTTATCTTGTATATATGCCAATTATGTAAATTGTTGTAAATTTGTGTATATGAGTTTTTAATTTTTCTAAAAGTTGAAAGGTCTTGATTTTGGTCGAGACCAAACCAACTATAAATAAAAAAAGAAAAAACAAAATTGTACATGTGAAAGCCCTGATACAAAGGATCTTTGGTGCTTATTTGTTGCGACGGGCCCTCTGCAGTAAAAGACTGTTATTGGAAAAGAAGCTTTGACAAAAGGCCCTGAGACCTTTGCTCTGAACTGTCTCCTCAGGGCAGAGAAGCCAGAGTGTGTGCGAAGCTTAAATGTGCCGTGCCGCCTTGCCCCGTGCTGAAAACGTGGGGAAGGGAAGCCAACTGCTCAACTATTCGGACATATTATTTCTTGGACACTTTTCTTTTTGCATACACCATTGTTTCACACCATTTTTTTTTATTGATTTAGAAGTAAGGATTGGCTATAGGTTTATTAGTATAGGCCCTTTTATTTTGAGGGACTTGACTTGGACTCTGTTATTTTTATTTGATGGTCATAGCTTGCTCCCATATTTTGATTTAGGTTTAGATAGGCGTTCAACCAACCCATTGAAGTTCAATAAACCCCCTTGAACTGTGATCACTTGCGTCTGTCTTCACTGTTTGATACCATGCCTTCCTTACAGTTGAGGCCTCATGCTATTGTACTCCAGACCAGACCCGTTTCCCACTGCTGCCCACCTATCTATAAAGGAACATGTTCTTAACACATTTTACATCACAGTTCTTCATGCCTGCTAGTTTGCTTGTTACAGAGTGTTGAATCTGCAGTACTTCCTAGATCCAGATGCACAGCCTCGTCCAGGTTGGGACATAAGACTCCCCTCCAAGTCTTTTAAATTCCGTAACTCTCCTAACTCCATTCCTCAATCATTGGATTTTAGACCATTGCAGAACATTGGACGCTTCTTCTCCAGATATAACTCTATGGTCCTCTCCACGATGCTAAAACTTTAGAGAAAATGGGACCCCCATCTGTATCTGGTGATTTGGTCCTGTAGCTAAGATGTTAACTGACGTAAGTCCTTTTTTAGTAGAGTTGCTACTGATAAATCCTGGTATACAAGGATGTCGGACCCCCTCAAAATAAATTGCGCCTTTCTTGCTTGCTTTCTGAACAATTTCTGCTTGTAATGATGGCATTTTGCCAGTACTGAGGGTGGACCGTTCACGTGGCCGTCCCACCTGTGGATTCTACAAAATTCAATTTCGGGTGTCGGAGGTATATCAGAGGGAGTTGATGAGAGCTTTCACCTGCTGTACCAGAGAGAGTTAGATGTTTCCTTCAAGCCCATTATTCGAATGTTGGAGCGTCTCTCCCTGTTCTCAAGATCATAAACCTTCGTGGCAAGATCAGATTCCCTCTGCTCGAGGTCCAGAAAGTGTCCCTCCATTTTCATCTCTGTTAGAACTACCGACTGCTGGTTGTTTTCCAGTGATTCTAATTTGTCTTCTACTTTGTCTATCCTGGACTGCAGGACTGTTATTGTGACTGAAATGCTGCTCTTCATCGGTCTTCTTTCCTCAAGCAGGTGGTGGATGTCTGCTTTTGTAGATGCTTCTTGGTCACTGCCTGGAACGCCTGGTATACTTGCTGAGGGCTGGGACTCAATTATGGAATCACTGCGACAAAAGCACTGCAAAGCTGCAACAGCATTGGGGTCCAGCATCGCGTTTACCGTCTGTGAAAGGGTGGCGAGAAGGGAGGGACTCTCACTACCCACTCTTCCCTGCTTCCATTGCGGCTGCTAGACTGCCATCTAGCTATGCAAGGGTGATGTGGAGGCGGTCTTGCCCCACTTCTCTTCCAGTGCTGCTGCCTCTTGTCACTAATCACTTAACATGCAATGTCAGACTTGGGAAGATTGTCTAGGTGACGCCCCCGACATTTCTCATTGGCTCTGGTCATTAAAAGCTCTTATTTATCCGCAGGGGGGCATGCTGCGCATCAGGTTTCCAGGCTGCTTGTTTGCTGTAACTTCCGGAGCCCTTTTGGTCACTTTATAACTGGGCACTGGGCCCCTACTAGTACTTGCCACCTGATGTCGGCACTTGCACTTGCCACCAGCTGGCTGCACTATTATTTATTGTCTTTATTTTACTGTTATCCTATGTACTGCCCCTCCCCTCCTTTCCCTGTGCACTTTTTCCCTCCCCTTCCCCCCCTGCACTTGCGCGATCTCAATGTTACCTGGCCTAGTAGGATCGTTGTCTCTGTCTTCCCTCTGTTTCTTCTCCCTTGCCTCGTTGCGCCTTGAAACACTAGTGTATAGGCGTGTTATAAATGGCATATCATATCACTGAGGCTCTATTGTAACATCTCAATTCGCTGCGCTGGCGCAATCCACGGTCTGCACTGGGATCCCTGCAGCAATTGCTCCGATGTGCACCGTGTGGAGTAGAGGGGCTTGGATGCTGTGCTCGGAGCAACTCTAGGTGCTTATGACTCTGCCAAGTCCCTGTCTTTTGCACACTCTTGTAACAGTGGGCCGTTCACTGTCTGCGGGTACCGGGCCTGTGTTCGGGCCCGAGATGTGCGCTACGTCCATGAGCAATTTTGATATAGATCCCTGGTGGTCTAGTGCAGTGCGATTTCTAAGCTATTGTCGCTTTCACGGCGAGCCCGCCCGAACACAGCATAGAGATGCACCGCCCCTGCATGGCCCGCTCACCTTCCTGCTTCACTGCCTTCCTTCTGCGCGTTCCTGTGCGGCGGGATTGCTGCCTGCGTAGCTGCTTCCATTGCCAGGGATGCCCCAGTAGCTACTTCACTATAGCGGCAGGTGGATTGAGTCTCCGGCCTGCGCCTTCACTCGAGTGTCCCTGCTCTTCACGCACTTGCGGGTCACTAGTGCGTTGGGTGTGACAACTGCATTCCTTTGCACTTATTGCATGCCGTCTTTTTTGCACGGTGGCTCCTGGGCTCTTATGACACGTCTTTTTTGCACGGTGGCTCCTGGGCTCTTATGACATCCTCTGATGCTGCCAGGCTAGGCTGAGAGTGGATGCGTGCTCATGACACCACCATTGTGCTGCTCCAGGCGAGAGAGACGATCGATCATGCGCCTATTACGCCTGCACCCCCTTGCGGTCTGCACCGGCTTGTGTTTTTAAAGCTTAAGGAATAGTATTTAAAAGGAGAGTGGGAGCCCCTCTACTGAGAACCACCATGGGACAAATACCTTGTTCTATGGAATTTCTTCTACTCAGGAGGGTTTACAACCACGTTTTATCTCACTGCACCCTTCAGAGGACAAATATCCATTATAGCTTGTAGACCCTCCCTAGTGGGCACCTTCCCAAAGAACTTACTTAAACATCAGTCCCTCATCTCCTGAAATCTTTCTTAATCCTCTGCCTATGTTATCTGTGAGATTTTGACTAGACAAAGTGTCTATTATCTTGTTCATTAACTGGGTTGGGCACTCAGAACCCTCCACACAGGACTGGTTCTGAAAAGCCCTCCTCGCGGACCTTAAGAGGACTGCAAGGACGACCAGTTCTGAGTTCAACACACTGCTCCCCAAGAAGGATGGTTGCAGACGTGAGTAACGACGTCAACGGCGGGGTTGGACAGGTTTGTTTCTTGATGGGCAGGATGAGCACAGGTGCCGTACAGCCACAGAATTAGTAAGACAACTGCTTGCAGGAGATCCACACTAAGCAGTCAGCTATAATTAGCTCAGGTTTGGAGCCCAGAGTTATCCTCGTAGGCAGCAACAGGAGAGGTCTCTATTCTCAGCCAGATGGGCAGAGGTCAGCACAGGAACCCTGCAGCGCCAGAGGAATGGAACCACCACTTCGATCAGAGCCTGGGGCACTTAGAAAATTGATTCAGCAAAGAGATGCAGTCAGCAACATTGTGTTGAAGAGGCTGCAGACGGGCCATTGGAAGAGCAACACGAAATGTCACGGTTGAAAGCCGGATGGCAAGGCCAGCAGACGAAGACTCTGATCTTGGAGGACAGGGCATCAAGCCCAGTGAAATCAGCCCCCCAGTGAAAAAGAGCAAGAAATGGCAGCTTTTCAACTTTGAGAACAGGTGGAGCATCAGTTCTGCTAGCCAGGGGTAACTGATAGTTGTTGGAATATTGTGCAACACTATACTCCACTCAAGGTCTCCACGCCGGGAGGATGCCACCAGAATCCTGTTAGACCATGGACGCATTAAACAAAAGGTCCAGCAGACGCAATAGCCAAGCTAAGTTACGAGATGGATGCAGTGTTCTAATTCCGTGGTATAGCAGCACAGACGAGCCCTAATAATTTGGAGAGACATATAAATCCCTTTGAGCCAAAAGATCCAGCTCACCTGATCCAAACAAAGCACCTCGGCACCCTAGACAATGAGCAAGGTTCCTTCTATTTGTCGGAAAGGCAGAGCTTCACCACCTGGTTTCTTGGTGTCCAAAGATTGCTCTTGCAGATCTTCTGTTGTCCCTGGACCATTTGTCTATCTGGATGAATTCCAGGTGTAGATAGTCTGCACCAGAACATTATCTGTTTTTAGGTCCAACCCAGAGTGTAGAAGGTGACCCCATGCAGCTTTCAATCATTTGGTGGCCAGCCAATTGATGCTGACCACCACACAACAACTTTAATTAGCACTTTAATTAGCATTCTCCATGGCAAATTCATTGGGATATCTATTCCAGAGGAATCCCAGCCAACAAGCCCACTCAAGTACTCCAGCACATCTACACAGTCCTTCTTTGAGCCCCTGGCCCCCATGGTCACTCGCCCACTCCACCCAGTAACATAAAGTCAACCAAGTACAGCTGCCTGGATGCAATTGTTGACTCTGTTTTGAGAACATCCAGGAAGAAAAGACCTACCTTGGAGACAAAATGGCAACTTGTGCTGCCACTATATTAAGTTACACTGCCAACAACTAGAACCATTATACCACAGTGTGTCGGCATTCAGACCCAGGGGGACATTCTGGCAGGGACCCCCCACCTTTGCCCACAAATGTTAGAATTGTGTCCCCAGTGAAATCTAGATGAAATTCATTTGGGGATAAATGGTGATTTGATTTATTTATAAAGCGCTTTCGCCAGCGCGCTGTACATAGAACATATTTACAAAAAATTATCATCTCAACTCAAGTTGTCCTGGGAAGGATGAAAGGCTGATTTGACCTCGCCGGGATTCAAACCTGCGACCTGCAGATCACTCCTAGATTGCAGCAGTAAGAGCTCAACCCACTGAGCAATCTTAAAGAATAGATTTCTTGGGACATGGAGCGCAGGCAAAAATAATTGTTTTACCTTGCACTTCATGCACACAAGTCTAGAGAAAGCATTTTGAATGAAGTCGACTGCTGAGTCCACTGCAGTCTTTGGGCAGTCCCTGCTTTCTTTCCTGACGAGTAGTTTGTCTACACTGCTTATCGTTGTTTGGGAGGACCCACATATAATCTAACTCCAGCCGCGGAGTGGGTGCGGAGTCGACTGCAGTCTTTGGGCAGTCTAGCGGCAGCCGCGGCACGCTGCCATATGGAGGAAGAAGGCCGGCTCTTACGGAGCGCAAAAGCTCGCCTCCCGGACGTAACCTCAATGGAGCATGATCTCATCTAGCTGGGAGACTCGCGGGCGGAACAAGGTAAGCAAGCCCCCTCTCCACCCCGCCCCTTGTCTCTAGGCAACGCCTCTGCTGTTTCAACAGCGTCGAGGAGACCTTTGCAAGGAGTTGTCGCGGGGCAAAAAAATGGGGAGAACAGGCCCGCCCGTGAAAACTGCAGAAGCAAGAACCGGCTTTCTCCGAGAGGAGCAAGCCCCGAACGAGTCGCTGGGGCAGAAAACCCCATGCAGCAACGCGGCACAGGCGGGTGCTGAGGGCGCAGAGGTCCCACACCTGGTACCTGGTTCGGCAGACCCGCGGGTTGCTCGCAAACGACCAGATCAAGCAGCAACACCAGATTTGAAGGAGGTGACCGAAGCGGAAGCTCCGACAGCGAGCAAACTGGATCCACCCAAGCCCTCGATTCACAAGCTTGCTTGGGGTTTAGTCCACGGGAGAATAGACCCAGAGCCGGAGAATCAAAGGGGAAGGAAGGGGCGAGGTTTGCAAATACAATACAGATTGACATCCACACAACAACCGAGAAGGAAGATCTGGTGAGTCCACCCTACGTCGAGTCGGAAGGGGTTGGTCAGGGGTCTGACACGGAACCAACACCCGTGAGCGGGTGTGATCGGAGTTCTGCCACTAGTCTTAGCAGTGAACTTTCCAATAACAGCAGCCACTCGAAATCATTACAGACCCAAAAAACCTCACAAGAGGAAAGAACTTTAAAACGGGCTCTAGAGGATAAGCCCTGTATGCACCGAACATTAAAACGCTTGATAATCCTGAAGCAATGGTTGTAATATCTAAACAACGTAAAACCCAACCAAAAAAGGGACACACTGCATCGCTTCCCAGCACTCATGTACTAACTGAAAGCCCAAGAAGAAACAATCGCGCCTAGTGCCAATACTAAAAGGACCAAACAGAAAAGTAACTGCGGCCCCCTCCAGGCACACGTTCTTGATTAACGTCCTAGAAGAGTTCTTCAAAAGGAAACATCCAGCAGCACTGCACGGACCTAAAGAACTATCAACGCAGAACTACTAGCTGGGGCGGAGGACATCATAGGCGATCCACCCAAACAACAACTCCTGGTTAACGTGCAAACAGCACTAGCAGAACGGTGGAAGAAATTAAATGGTCCCTTGACGCAAATGGTGCCTACTCGCACACCAATTAGATGGCACTTTGGTTAACCGGAAAGCAAGAACGGCAACTCATCCTCAGCTTGCAGGGGACATGCATATTACTGACGCTTCCACACGAATCCCTGGAAGCTAACCGTGAATTGACAAAAAACAAGTCATCCGAACATGGTTTGTAAACCTCATCCAAGGTAGCCCCTCGATCAGTAACCTACAATAAGGGGCTGGACACCTCGGAACTAGAAGAGACCAGAGACGCTCACTAATCGGAAGAAATTGTAGCGTCTACTCAGTCAACGCCTGCCAGAAGCCTGAGGTTTATGCCGGATATGAAAGAGAACAGAGAAGATACCTTAAAGATGCAAAAGAAATCTCAGAAGGAACAAAGGAGGTCCTCAGCCAGGTTCCAAAAAGTTCGAGAAAACACTCTTAACCAATAACTTTTTCAAGATACACCGCTTCATATACGTCTTCTGAGTGAGATATCAACCCTGGTCGCAAAAGAATCCCCATTAAAAACCCGACCTGCTGATAATCATATCGACAGTCGCCATCGCATTGGCTCCGTTTTTGCAAGTTGTACAAAGCATTAAATGACACCCAAAAAGACCATACTACCATGTTAGCACTTATGCACACCAAACTATCCATCCTCGAAGGGTTTATAACGGCCAAATCCAACGAAAAACCAACAACAAAATAAAAGCACGGGAACCGATTCATGGTCAACTTTGCCGTCCCAAAGGGACCCCGAATCTTCAGAAACTCGGAATCAGATCGTAACTTTAACTGATCACCAGGCACTAACCGAAACTTTGAACCAGGAAAACGACAGACGGAGACAAAAAGACAGGGAAAGGAACACCTGCAGAATTGAGAAAGGATAATCGAAAAGTCAAGCAATCAAAAAGGCTCGTCAGACCACCAACCTCACCACCAGCAAACCAGTCGGAGCCACAACCCGCCCAAACTGGGGACCTCGGAAGGAATGCTTCGCAACGACTCAATCGCCACATTCTCAATGGATAAGATCCAAAAAATAAATCCAAATCATGAGAAACCAAACCATTTAGTCCAAATTGAGACTAAGGATACACCTTGAGCATCCTTTGGAATTTTCACCCAGAGGTCAGTAACCATACATGCCGAGGACCCACAACTAACATCGTGGTGAGAGATTCTATTGTCTGAACCAAAGCGGATCCAACCGAACAAAGACAGGCGAGTGGTCTTTCTACAAACTCAAAATTCGACACCAATCTCTCCTTTGCAAACAAAAGTGAGAACCTCAAAGATGGAAGATGGGGGAGAAGCCCGATACTCGGTTGTCGAGGAAGAAGTGAAGGAGACCTCCATCGACCTAATGAACTTGAGTATTTATTCAGTAGAAGACTCTTGAGTCGGAAATAATACATCAGATACCCCAAAACCGTAAAGCAGAAGAAATGACAAAAGAAGTTGTGTCATTAGAGCTGAAAAATAAGACCATGATCATTGACACCCAACCACCCATCTCCTATTTGCCTCACGATGGCGGCAAAACACCATCAGGCTCACAAGGAAAGAGACCGACTAGATAACAAAAACAGAGCGATCAACAAGGATAGGACCCACACCGACAGTAATTACACCAATTACTCTGGTGGGAGTTCTAGAGGAAAGACAGTTGAAATATGAACTGCCGTACAACCTGAGACAAAGAAAATTCCAACATGGAAAATAACAGACCGTTGTAAAGAACAACACAGTAGGAACGAGAGGAATTCGCTTAGAGAATATGAAAGACGGTCTCAAGTGACCTCAGAATCAAATCAAAGAACTAAAAAACAGATATGCGAGAGGCTAGAATCAGATTATAGACAACTCAATGAAACCCAAACCGAATCTTTAAATTGGAGAGAGCTCCACAACCATAGAACAATCGCAAGACTATTTGATCAAGTTTCTATCTAGCCTGAGGTATCTAACATTTGACCTAAAGGTGGTAGAACATATATATGGTCGTAAAGACTGTTTTTTCCTTCATGTAAACTTTATGGTCATACAACGCATTCTACTAGACTCAACAGAGCACTTACAATCTCTGGTATATGACCTAAGAGAAGCAAACCCAGAATGGTCACTAAAGAAAGCCCAACCGAAGAAAACGCATGAGACGCAAAAGGATGAACCTCCGTGAGAGCGCAGAGCAGAGAGGAAGAACTCGCCAAACGAGCAGGGGACGAGATAACAACGCTCCCTCGTAGTTAGTTGAGGGCCAGTCTAAGGGCCAAAGAGCACAACACGAGGGAGGAGCTCAGAACTCAAAAAAGCACCATACTCAAAGTCACTTAGCAACGAGAACAAATCCCCCAGACATCCCATGGGCTCAGCCTGACTCACCTCTTAATCGGCCTATGGAGAGATTACCAACGGGCCCTCTGCCCCGGCTCAAAATAACCTTCGAGCAAGATGTATCAACAGCGAGACAGGAGCCGTGTAAAACAAAAGGGAGACCATTGACGCACAAAGAAGCACCAAGCAAGTGGACATGGTCTACAACTTCAGTCGCACCAAAACAGTATTTAGCCACTAAAGCATAGGGACGGAGAAGCTGGCAATCGGCCGAATTCACCGTAGCAGCCAGAAATCCATAATGGAATGTTAATAATGGGGTTGTGGAACACTAGAGGTTTCGGGCATTTAACCTTGCAAAGTGATGATAACCTAGGCAACTTTGATGTGCTATGCTTGCAGGAGACCTGGTTATGCACAAAACCAACATTGGATAGTTATGAACTAGCCTTGACAAGCACCTCGAAAGGCCCAAAAAGCTGCCCCCTTTCGGGCCTGCTTGCAGCAGTCCGTTCGGGAAGCGGTCTACACATATGAAAAACCTTACTCATCGGAATGTATTCAGACCACCTTGATATCTTGGCAACGTCCAGAAGCCAATGAACTAAATGACGTAGTGGAAAACCTCTTACTGATTTAATACCTACTGGAATCCCAGATATATTTCCAATGAGTCCTTCCTTGGAGCAATAGAATCCATTATTGATGAAGCCCAAGAATCAAACGAGATCAAATACACAATCATCAATGGGGACCTGAATGCAGTATGTCAAGATTTAGGGGTCTCCAACAAAAGTAGATCAGGCTCAAGAAAATCGCTAGAACGTGGACGGCAATGGTGATGCCTCATGGACTCGAAAGACCTCCACAATATGCACTGGATGACGAAAATCATGTCGCCCACTGTTCAAACATGGGAACGAGAAGGGTTGAGACCAACAATTGATCACACTTATGTGTCAAGGGAACTCTTGGCACTAGTAGAAAGCTTTACAGTTCTCAAAACGAAACAAAGTGATCATAATTTACTAATTACGTCCTGGCGAGCTCCAAAGAAAATGTCCTTTGAATTAGAAATTTGTGGAGGCGGAACTCGTCTGAGGCTAACAGAAGCAGTAATCAAGAACCTGACAGCCCAATATCTAGAATACAACTAGGCCTGAATGCAGGACTTGAATGCAGTGGACTACCAACCATTGCTCCTAGTATACAGAACGTCAAAGTAAGACAACAACAAATCATCGAAAATACACATCCACGAGTACAATCAAGAACAAGTAGATAAAAGAAAACTCTTAAAGGCAAAAAGAATAGAAAAAACATTTAACATTGATCAAAAAAACAAAGCCAAGGAAGCTGAACTAAGTTACAAAACATGACTGAGGTATTACAAGGTCCAGCTCTACCAATCAGACTCAGAAACAATGCTACGAGCCATATGTGGAAACAACTCTCGGGAATTCTGGTCGCTAGAGCACCTCAAAAGAAATAAACCATACCCGACAGAACAACGTGGGTGAACAAAAGTGGATCGACCATTTTACAAACATGTATAAAAACCAGACGAGTCTTCACTAACCAAACGGAAACAAATGGAAAGCTGCTGGGCTTTCTCGCACGACACGGAAACGATCTTGGCTAAAATCAAGAAATTGCTCCCGAGCGGCTGGGCCGGACAGGATTACTAATCGCGACCTGAAACATCCCGAGGCATGGTCTCTTTTCATAAGTAAGGTCTTTGAAAATTGAAGGAACACAAAAACAATACCGGCATCTTGGAAAAAGGCTTGCATGGTGCCCATCTTTAAAAAAGGCGCCAAAAACAATCCCCGACATTACAGGCCAATAGCTCTCCTGGACACAATGGGCAAAATCTTTGGATCATTGGCACTGGACAACTTCCAAGAATGGACCAGACAAAGCGCAACCTCAGGCCCCTTCCAAGTAAGATTCGTTAAGGATATGGGGACAACAGTAAACCTCTTGGCGTTAAGTTGCATGATGGCAAAGATCAAGGAGGGCACACCCTGAGTCGTCTTGGCATTCGTTGACCTGGTCCTGGCGTTTGACCAGGTCATCCGGGACACCTTATGGAACCAATTGGACCAACAGAAGTGCCCCAGATACATCTTGGATCCTATAATGGCCCTATACTCAGGAAAATTTATGCGAGTAAGATTGGATCAAACCGGGCTATTATCTAAAGAAATAAAAACCGAAAGAGGGGGAAAGCAAGGCTGACCTCTGGCACCAGCCTATATAACGCCTATACAAAAAAGGTAGCAGACGCCCCTCTCTCTAAAGAACACAGCATGGTAACCTGTTCATTGGTTTTTAACCACTTTGAGAGTTCGCAGCCACCTGCTTTTTGCTCACTGTATCTTTCATAGATGGGAAATATCCATTTGGATATCAGTCTTTGTCCCGCCCACACCAAAATGCTATGGCCTGATGAGGCCCAACAAGGCTGAAACACGTGTATGGGGTTGCTGTTGGTACTCTTGTTTAGAAGGTTCCCCGACATTAGGAGATGCGAAGCTATCCAGACTCCTCTACGCGGATGACATCATCTTAATGGATCAAACCATGATTGGTCTTCAGAGACAGATTTCCAATCTACATCTATACACCAAGGAAAATAACCTCGAATTGAATAAAGAAAAAACGAAAATGTCTTTCGAGATTTCCACGAAAAGAATAGAACAGCGAAAAATGATGCTAGACGTAATCCCACTTTAAAAAGTGAAAAGCTTTAGATATCGGAGTAATTTTGGGTAACGACGCAACTGTAATCCGGATGCAGGACAGCCTGTATGCTAAAACAAAGACCCTGACAGCGCAAACAAAATCAGTCTATAAGAAATACTGACGCTTTTCGCTTATCGCGGCCTTCAACTATTAAAAGTACAAGGTATTTTTTTTGTATTTATTTATATTGCGCACCGAACCCTGAGGTAACTGGGAGCTACCAAGCCTAACATACAGAGTTGAAGCAATGGCGATGATCCCGGATATACTCTGGTGAAAACTAGAAGGGCTGTTTTGGCGCAATGTTCTTGTCCTACCTCATTCAATGGCAGCGATTCAGCGAGAGCTGGGACTAATGTCAATCAGCTCGACAGTGGCACGAAATGGCTTAATGCTGTTTAGAAAGATCCTCCGAAAGCCACCATTGATCTTGGAGTCCATAAACAAAGAAATAAAAGGTGAAACCTGCCAGATGCTAACCAAATGGTCAGAGAAGAATAAACTTATGTTAGACACCCTGGGAAGCTCAGGAGAGGAATTGATGTACAATCCAACAAAAGTCAAAAAATGCCTATCGGAACTAGATTGGATTCACACCTCAGAAGAATCTGCGGCTTTAAAATTCTCTAAAGCACTTCCGCGCAATCCAATCAAAATAAATCAAACAAGGCCATACTTGGCAAAATTCCTGGATAAAACAATCCGACAAGGCTTCTTGAGGATTCGCTTTACACAAATGAGATAATAGCAGTAAGAAGCAAATCCAGTTCTCCAGCATGGGGTCTGGCATGGATTCACATGCTCATGAATATTCCCCGTCGTCAGGCTGGGAATCCTCGGTAAAGAAAAAACCAGTATCAGTTTCGTTTCTGATCTGTCTTTCGTAGTAATAACCAATCACTGGTCTCTGCGTCATACTGACCACAGCCAATGACTGCCCTCTACCTAAGCACCGCCTCTGGCAGCCATCTTCAGATTTTTACCGCACGTTCATGTGTTGGGATCCTCGTGCTATTGCTCTCGAGCGTTAGTGCTATTTTTTCGCGCTTTTTACAAAAACTTCGATTCTTTCGGTCAAAAGAGCCTCAAGCTCCACCGATCCTACATCCGATCAACGGGGACCCGTGTCGGATTCATCTGTGCCCCTCAAGGGTGAAGATTTCGTCGAGCTACACTTCGGAGGACTCCAGAAGCTTCTCAGGCCCTGTCTCGGAGATGGCCCAGGAGAAGGGAAGCTCGACGCCCGGAAAGCTGTTCAGGGTCTGCCCTGGATGCCAGCTGCAGAACGTCTTCAAGGAGGACGAACACTCTTTCTGCCTTTACTGCCTTCATGAGGACAAGACGCACGTGGAGAAGGACTGTGCGTTTTGCGGCAACATGTCGGAACGGACCATGAAGGACCGCCATCAACGTCTCGCCAACTGGCTGGAGGGTAAGAGCCCGTCTGGCGAGAAGAAGAAGAAATCCGAGCGGTCTTCTAAGACCTTTGAGGGCGCCCTGGCGACGGGGGCCCAACATAAGGCCAAGCACCGCGAGTCCGCTGGCACCGGGAGCGCCGAACGGTCGGGCTCTACGGGCGCCAGGCAGGGCGCACCCTCCCCGGCACCATCAACCACGAGCCAACGCTCTGGGTCGGGTAAGAGGAAGGCCGAGCACCCGGCGAAGCTCCTGGAGAGGCCCCGGTCGAGCTCTAAGGCAGAGGAGGAGCGTGGCAGTGCCCCCTCCCTCAAGGATAAGGCGGTGAGCGCACCTAAGGTGGTGAAGGCCTTGATCCATCCGACCAAGCCCTCTATCGAAACGGTCGCGGCGGCCCTGGCTCAGCCTGTGGTGGCTGCACCAGTGGTGGCGACCTCAGGGCCCAGAATCTCCCTGCCTCCTCGGAGGGAGTCTTCCTTTGTGCCCATCGATAGGACCCCCGTGAAACCCTCCGTGGGGAAGAAGGGGGGGCAGGGCGTCGTCGTAGAGTCGGCCTCAACCTCAGAAGAGGAGCTGATCGAGGTCTTAAGCCACGGCCTAGGCGTGGAAGAAGGCCAGCCCGTCGGAATGGACCCCGACGCAGGTGACGACGACGACATCGTCGAGGATACCGACGGGGCCCCTGCTCGCCCGTCGGATTCCCCTCTGCCAGCGCCGCAAGACAACTCGGCGGCCATTTTGTTGGCCATACAGTCCTTATGCTCCGAGATAAGGACGAGGCTACCGTTACCGACGGAGGAACCTCTCCCGTCGGGGGATCCAGAACCGGGACCTTCTGGTGTTCCCCCTACCAAGAAAAGAAGGATCCATCCACCACCTCCTTTTCAACCGTCGCGCCCCTTCCAGCCCTCCTCCCCGTCCACCCGAGGGGATGATACGGGGACTGACACGGCAGCGACGGGTACGGACGACGAGGCATACGACGAGGATTTTCCGTCGTCGCCTCCCACCAGGGCCTCTCCGCCCGACGAGATCGGATCTTTCCACTCCATGATCTCCAGGGCTTCCGAGCTTTTCCAACTCTGCCCTGAGGAGAAGAAAAAGGAAGGCTTCCTTTATCAGCGGCGCGAGGCCAAGAGGAAGACGGTCCTCGCAGTGCCTCTGTTGGACGACATTTGGGATGAGGGCCTTTCCCTCCTCAAGAACCCTTCCACGACGCCAGCTAGAAGAGACCGGTACGAGAAAAAGTACCGGGTCCCGGACACGGCCCCCCTATGCCTCCGGGCGCAGCCTACCCCGGACTCCGTCGTCTCCGCGGCAGCCAGGAAGAAAGCGGGGGGGGGGTGCGGCCTCCACATCGACTTCCCCGCCGGACGGCGAGGGAAAGAAATTGGATACTATGGGGCGTAGAGTCATCTCGTCGGCAGCGACGACGATTAAAGCGGCCAACGCCTTGGCTATCGTGGCCCGCTACGACAGGGAGCTCTGGTACAAGATGGCTCCCCTGCTGGATTTTCTGCCGGACGACAAGAGGGCGGAGGCCCTTGAGATCCTGCAGGAAGGTGAGGTGGCCTCGGACCACGCCATCACCGTGGCGACGGACATCGCCGACACTGGATTCCGCCAGCTGGGCAACGGTGTTTGCCTTCGACGTCGTGGATGGCTCAAAGCTACAGACTTCCGGCAGGACGTCCAGACCAGAGTCCTGGACATGCCCTTCGACGGGAACAACCTGTTTGGGAAGACAGTGGACGATTCCCTTCAGGCCATCAAGGCGGATACTGAGACGGCCCGGGCCCTTGGAGTCCTGCAACGACGGACGCCCTTTCGGAGCGGCGGAGGCAAGGGCGCCTCCAAAGGTTCCGGCGGCGGTTTCGCTTCCTACCGTCAAGCGGCCCGCTCGTCGTCGCAAGAGGCCTACAGAGGACGAGGCAAGTCTAGCGGACCCCGCCGTCGTCGCCAAGGAGGTCAAGGCGGCAAGGCCGCGTCCAAGCAGGATTGAACCGGCCGTGGGGTCGGGCCCCCACCGAAGCACCCCGGTGGGAGGCCGGCTGGCGGGCTTCGTCAGCGTGTGGGAGTCCATCTCCACCGACCGTTGGGTGCTGGACGCCCTGGCCCGGGGCCACGCGCTCGAATTTCAAAGAAGGTGCCCGCGCGTCCCCCCCGTGGCCAGGAAAGAACTTCACGTCCCTCAACTTCTCCTGGAGGTAAAGGCGATGCTCAGAAAGGGCGCCATCGAACTCGTCCCAAAGAGGCTTCGGGGCTCCGGAGTCTACTCGAGATACTTCCTCGTGAAGAAGAAGACGGGAGGATGGCGCCCCATCCTGGACCTGCGACGTCTGAACAAGTTCATCAAGGCGCAGAAGTTCCGGATGGTCACCCTCCAGCACGTCCTGGGTCAGCTGGAGGAAGGAGACTTCCTATCGTCGTTGGATTTGGAGGATGCCTACTTCCACATTCCCATCCTAAAGGGGCACCGCAAATTCCTCAGATTCGTGGTCCAAGGGCGTCATTACCAGTTCAAAGCCCTTCCCTTCGGACTACGGTCGGCACCCAGGGTATTCACCAAGTGCCTTGCACCGGTGGCGGCGCAGCTGCGCCGCGAGGGGATCCACGTCTACCCCTACCTGGACGACTGGCTCATCCGCGCCAAGACGAGGGAGCTCGCCGTGGTCCACACGGCAAGGACCGTCCAACTCCTCACGGACCTGGGATTCTCCGTGAACTACGCCAAATCCCACCTGGTGCCCGCGCAAGTCGCACTGTTTCTGGGAGCGAGGCTCGACACAGTGTCCCTTCTGGCCTCCCCGTCGGAGGAGAGGACCAGGACCATCTTGGGCAAGGTGCAACGGATGTTGGTGGCCGACGCGGCCAAAGTGAGGTCCATCAAGTCCCTCCTCGGGATGATGTCTTCCTGCATCTACCTCATTCCCATGTGCAGGCTCCGGATGCGCCCGTTGCAAGAATTCCTGGATGCGCGCTGGATCCAGACGACGGGCAGCTTCGAGGAAAGGATCAAGCTCGACGAGAGTTTCCGACGAGCGATACGGTGGTGGGGCACCCGCGCGCCTCTGACGGCGGGCATGGACTTCCAGACCCCAGCCCACCAGGAGACTGTGACCACGGATGCCTCCCTGGAAGGGTGGGGAGCGCACACCGAAAATCTGCACGCAAGGGGACTCTGGCTCCCGACGGAGAAGTCCCTACATATCAACGTCCTGGAGCTCCGTGCAGTGTTTTGGGCCCTCAGGTCCTTCCTTCCGTCCCTCAAGGGCAAGGTGGTGAGGATCTTCACCGACAACACCACCACCATGTTTTACATCAGGAAACAGGGCGGAACCAGGTCCCCAGCGCTGTCCAAGGAGGCGCAGGACCTGTGGCATTGGGCCGTCGCCCAAGGGATTTTTCTGGTGCCGTTTCATCTGGCAGGGATAAAAAACACCATCGCCGACTCACTCAGCAGGGAGCTGCGCTCGTGCCACGAGTGGGAACTACGGCAGGATCTGGTGGATCGCCTCTTCCGACGGTGGGGCACACCCCAGATCGACCTGTTCGCGACGGCGACGAACACCAAGTGCCGGAGGTTCGCCAGCAGGTTTCCCCAGACGAGGAGCATGGGCGATGCTTTCTCGTTCCCCTGGGAGGGCCTGTTCCTCTACGCGTTCCCTCCCTTGCCTCTGCTAATCCGGCTCGTCAACCAGCTCAAGAGGTCACGGTGCAGGATGATCCTCGTCGCACCTGCGTGGCCGAGGCAGATATGGTTCCCGGACCTTCTGGACTTGTCAGCGTCCCCGCCGATCAAGCTGCCGGCGGACGCGGATCTACTCTCCAGGGAAGGAGGCGCCATCCTCCACCACGACCCGAAGTCGCTGAACTTGCAGGCCTGGCTCCTGCAGCACTAGAGTTTGGAGGATACGACATACCGGCCGATTGCAGAGAGGTTCTTGCAAAGGCCAGGGCGTCCTCGACTCTTAAATGCTGCGGACACAAATGGAAGAGGTTCTCTGTCTGGTGCCACGCACAGAAGATTAACCCTCTACGGATTACGGCTCCCCAAGTACTGCCGTACCTGCTGACGCTGGCCAAAGCTGGTCTGGCACATGCGTCCATCAAGATTCATCTTGCTGCGATCTCCCGATACACCAGAACCACGGGCCGGACGTCCTTGTGGTCTCATCGTCTGGTGAAAGAGTTCATGAAGGGACTGTTCAGATCGTTCCCGCCGGTGAAGGCTCCGGCCCCGGCGTGGGAGCTCAACGTGGTGCTGACCAAGCTCATGGGACCTCTGTTCGAGCCTCTGCACTCGGCCCCGTTGAAGTTTCTATCGTGGAAAACAGCTTTTCTTGTGGCCATCACCTCCGCACGACGAGTGGGAGAGATCCAGGCCCTTTCCTGCAAGGCCCCGTACTTGACTTTCCACGACACGAGGGTAGTGCTCAGGACGCACCCCTCCTTCATGCCCAAGGTACCGTCGGACTTCCATCTCAACGAACCCTTGGTGTTACCTGTGTTCTTCCCGTCGCCTTCGTCGCCGGCTGAGAGGACTTTGCACTCGCTGGATGTAGCTAGAGCGCTGAAGTTCTACGTGGACCGCACGAAGGGTTTTCGGAAGACGTCACAACTCTTTGTGAACTTTGGACCTGTCAATCAGGGGAAGGCTCTCTCGAAGGCTTCCATCTCCAGATGGCTCTCCGGCTGTATCATGTGCTGTCACCGGTTGGCAAACCGACCGCTGCCTGGCCGTCCGAGAGCCCATTCCACCAGAGCGATCGCAGCTACCACGGCGTTCCTATCTGGTGTGCCCCTGCTGGACATATGCAGGGCTGCTACGTGGAGGTCGACGCACACCTTCACGAAATTCTACTGCGTCGACCGGGATTCCAGGGAGGAGTCCAGGGTCGGCCAAGCGGTGCTGCGCAACCTGTTCGCCTGAGGTGAGCCTGGTGAGGAGGTAAGATGCTTAATGTTGAGTTGATGTGATGCTTAATGTTGAGCCTTTGCCACCTCCCGTGGTTGTGCATGTGTGTACTGCTATGTATTCTTTATTCATGAGCATGTGAATCTATGCCAGACCCCATGCTGGAGAAGGAACAAGTTACTTACCTGTAACTGTTGTTCTCCAGCATGGGTCTGGCATGGATTCACATGCGAACCCTCCCGCCTACCCCTCTGCGGCTCTTCACTTGGTCATACTGCCACTTCACGTGCTTCCAAATCTGAAGATGGCTGCCAGAGGCGGTGCTTAGGTAGAGGGCAGTCATTGGCTGTGGTCAGTATGACGCAGAGACCAGTGATTGGTTATTACTACGAAAGACAGATCAGAAACGAAACTGATACTGGTTTTTTCTTTACCGAGGATTCCCAGCCTGACGACGGGGAATATTCATGAGCATGTGAATCCATGCCAGACCCATGCTGGAGAACAACAGTTACAGGTAAGTAACTTGTTCCTTCTAACAACTGCAGGTTTTGCAGAACCCAGGACCAAGTGGAAACCATAAAGCATGTGCTGCTGGAATGCCCGGGGACCCAAGACGTTCGTAACATCCACCTAGGTAATTTTGTTTAAATACCTACATTATTACGACGAAGAAGAATGGTGTACTAAGCCTAGCTGGGGGATCGCAGCAGTGCACTTCTTTCAGACTTGGGCCTAGACATGCTAATCACAATTCACAATTCAAAGTGTAACGTGACAGGATAGGACTACGCACCTTACTGATCGAGTGATAATAAAACTTCTCCAGCATGGGGTCTGGCATGGATTCACATGCTCATGAATATTCCCCGTCGTCAGGCTGGGAATCCTCTGTAAAGAAAAAAATCAGGATCAGTTGCGTTTCTGATCTGTCTATCTTAGTAGTAACCAATCACTGGTCCCTGGGTCATACTGCCCCCAGCCAATGACTGCCCTCTCCCTAAGCCCCTACCCTGGCAGCCACCCTCAGATGTTTACCGCACTTTCAAGTGTTGGGAGTCCTCGTGCTTTAGCTCTCTAGCTTTTACTGCGTTTTGCGAATTTTCAAAGAGATTTCATCTAATTTTTCAGTCATTCGAGCCTCAAGCTCCACCTTTTCTACTTCCGATCAACGGGGACCCGTTTCAGATTTTTTTTTCTATGCCCCTCAAAGGCGACTTCATCGAGTTTCGCTTCTCGGAGGCTTCCCGAAGATCATTGAGGCCTACCCCGCGTGGACATGGCCCAGGAAAAAGGAAACACGACGCCCGGACCCAAGCTCTTCAGAAGCTGCCGTGGATGTAGACTACAGAATGTCTTCAAGGAGGATGAACATTCTCGATGTCTCTACTGCCTTCATGAAGACAAAATGCACGTGGAGAAGGGCTGTGCGTTTTGTAAGAACATGTCAGAGCGGACGATGAGGGATCGTTGTGCCCGCCTCACCAACTGGCTGGAGGGGAAAAGCCCAGCAGCAGGTGAGAAAAAGAAGTCCGAGCAGTCTTCTAAGTCCTTTGAGGGCGCTCCGGCGACGGGTTCCCAACAAAAGGCTAAGCTCCGCGGGCACCGGGAGCACCAAATGGTCGGGCTCCTCGGCTGCCAGGCAGGGTGCAATCTCACTGACGCCATCAACCACGAGCCAATGCTCTGGCTCGGGGAAGAGGAAAGCGGAGAACCTGGGTAAGTTTAGGGAGAAGTCCCGGTCGATCCTGACGACAGCCGAGGGGGAGAGAGGTGGTGACCCTGACCCCAAGGTGAAGGCCTCAAGCGCCTCCAAGGTCATGAAGGCCTTGATTCACCTGGCTAAGGCCTCTATCGAAGGAGTCGTGGCGGCCCTGGCGAAGCCTGTGGAGGCGACCCCAGTGGAGGCGACCTCGGGGCCTAGAGTTTCCTTGCCACCGCGGAGGGAATCCTCTTTTCAGCCCATCGGTAAGACCCCCGTGAAAACCCCAGTGGGAAAAGGGGGGGGGGCTGGTGGCCATCACGGACACGGATTCAGCCTCTGAAGAGGAACTGGCGGGAGTCGTGAAAGTCCTGAACAAGGAGTTCGAGGAGGTCCGGTCCCACAGGAAGGATCCCGAAGAGGCGGACGAGGGAAGCGTCGGCGGTGGCGATGAGTAACACGTGGAGGTGGAGGATTCCACTCCCCAACCGTCGCACCCGGTCCCTGGGCCACAAGACAACTCGGGGGCGATCTTGATGGTGACCCAGGACCTTGTGTACGGAGATAAGGACAAGGTTGCCCTTACCACCAACTGACGACCAAGCGGAGCATGAACTGCCAGAGAGCCCTCCAAACAAGCGGAGGAGAATTCATCCACCCCCTCCTTTCCAGCCCTCTCGGCCTGCACAGCCTTCTTCCCCATCTCCGGAGCCGAGGAATGATACGGGAACAGAGACAGCCACGACGGGGACGGATGCCGACGGTGGTGATGACGGGATGGACCTTCCATCACCACCTCCTCGGGCCTCCCCGCCCATCGAAATTGGCTCCTTCCATGCCATGATCGCCCGGGCATCCAAGCTCTTCCAGCTCTGCCCTGAGGAAGAGAAGAAAGAAGGGTTCCTCTGTCAACGACGGGAGGCCAAAAGGAAGACGGTCCTCTCGGTCCCGTTGATCGACCTATGGGACGAGGGGCTGTTGCTCCTGAAGAACCCATCCACGGCCCCTGCCAAGAAGACCGGTACGAGAAGAAGTACCGGGTTCCGGACTCCATCCCCATGTGCCTTAGGGCACAGCCTACCGCAGATTTGGTTGTCTCCGCGGCAGCCAAGAAGAAAGCGGTGGGGGCGACGGCATCAACTTCGCCATCTCCGCCGGACGACAAAGGGAAGAAACTGAACGCCATGGGACGACGGGTCATCTCGTCGTCGGCGGCGACTGCCATTAAAGCGGCCAACGCCCTCGCGATTGTGGCCCGCTACGACAGGGAGCTATGGTTTAAAATCGCTCCCCTGCTGGATTTCCTCCCGGACGACATGAGGGCAGAGGGAGAGGTGGTGTCGGACCACGCGATAAGTGTGGCCACGGACATGGCCGACAGCGGCTTCCGCCAGATGGGCAACAGCGTTTGCCTTCGCCGGCGTGGTTGGCTCAAGGCAACCGATTTCCGTCAAGACGTGTAGACCAGGGTCCTGGACATGCCCTTCGACGGGAACAACCTGTTTGGCAAGCCAGTGGACAAGTCGCTGCAAGCCATCAAGGTGACACGGAGGCGGCTCGTGCCTTAGGCGTGCCAAGCTCGACACAGTGGCGCGACTAGCATCTCCGTCGGAGGAGAGGACGAAGGCCTTCCCAGGCAAGGTGCAACGGCTGTCGACCATGGACGTGGCCAAGGTGAGGTCAGTCAAGTCCCTGCTCTGCATGATGTCCTCCTGCTTTTACCTTGTGCGCCTTTGCAGACTACAGATGCGACCACTGCAGGAGTTCCTCGACGCCCGTTGGATGCAAGCGACGGGCAACTTCGAAGACAGGATCTCACTCAATGAGACCTTTCGACAGGCGATCCGGCGGTGGGGCACCCGAGCGCATCTGACGGCGGGTATGGACTTCCAGACCCAGCACATCAGGCGACTGTGACGACGGACGCCCCTCTGGAGGGATGGGGGGCCCATTCCGGACATCTCCACGCTGGAGGCCTTTGGCTGCCGGAGGAGAAGTCTGTGCACATCAACGTCCTAGAGCTCCGAGCAGTGTTCTGGGCCCTCAGGTCGTTCCTTCCGTCCCTCAAGGGCAAGGTGGTAAGGATCTTCACTGACAACACCACGACGATGTTTTACATCCGGAAGCAGGGAGGCACCAGATCCCCAGCCCTATCCAAGGAGGCCCAGGATCTGTGGCATTGGGCCGTAGCCCAAGGGATGTTTCTGGTACCCTTCCACCTGGCAGGCATAAAAAACACCATCGCTGACGCACTCAGCAGGGAGCTGCGCTCGTGCCACGAGTGGGAACTGCAGCAGGATCAAGTGGACCTCCTCTTCTGGTGATGGGGCAATCCCCAGAACAACCTGTTCGTGACGGCGGCGAACACCAAGTGCCAGAGGTTCGCCAGCAGGTTCCCCCAGCCGGGGAGTACGGGCGATGCCTTCTCGTTGCCCTGGGACGGCCTGTTCCTGTATGCGTCCCCCTGTTGCCTTTGCTGCTGCGACTCATCAACCAACTCAAACGGTCCAGGTGCAGGATGATCCTCGTGTCACCGGCGTGGCCGAGGCAGATCTGGTTCCCGGACCTTCTGGACATGTCAGCGTCCCCCCCAGTCAAACTGCTGACGGACGCAGATCTCCTTGTCAGAGAAGGAGGCGCCATCCTCCACGATCCGGCGTCGCTGAACTTGCAGGCCGGGCTCCTGCAGCGCTAGAGTTTGGAGGGTACGATACCCCGGCGGACTGCAAGGAGGTACTTGCAAAGGCCAGGGCGCCCTCGACTCTCAAGTGTTATGGACACAAATGGAAGAGGTTCTCTGTCTGGTGCCGTGCACTGAAGATTAACCCTCTGCGGATTACGGCACCTCAGGTGCTGCCGTACCTACTGTCGCTGGCCAAGGCAGGGCTGGCGCACACCTCCATCAAGATCCATCTAGCGGCGATCTTCCGCTACTCCAGGACCCAGGGGCGATCATCTCTCTGGTCCCATCGCCTGGTGAAGGAGTTTATGAAGGGACTGTTCCGGTCATTCCCGCCTGTGAAGGCTCTGGCCCCTGCGTGGGAGCTCTCTGCCCAGGCTCATGGGGCCACCATTCGAGCCACTGAATTCGGCACCGTTGAAGATCCTGTTGTGGAAAACGGCGTTTCTTGTGCCCATCACCTCCGCACGCCGAGTGGGAGAGATCTGGGCCCTCTCCTGTAAACCTCCATACTTGACTTTTCACGATACAAGGGTGGTGCCGAGGACGCACCCCTCATTCATGCCCAAGGTGCCGTTGGACTTCCACCTCAACAAGCCCTTGGTGTTGCCAGTTTTCTTCCTGTCGCCTTCGTCGCCGGCCGAGAGAACTTTGCATTCGCTGGATGTAGCTAGAGCGCTGAAGTTCTACGTGGACCGCACGAAGAGTTTTCGGAAGACATCATAGCTTTTTGTGAACTTTGGAACTTTGAACCAAGGGAAGGCCCTCTCGAAGGCTTCCATTTACAGATGGCTCTCCGGCTGCATCATGCACTGTCACCGGTTGGCAAACCGACCGTTGCCCGGCCGTCTGAGAGCCCATTCAACCAGAGCGATCGCTGCTACCACAGCGTTCTTGTCTGGTGTGCCCCTGCTGGACATCTGCAGGGCTGCTACGTGGAGGTTGACGCACACCTTCACGAGATTCTACTGCGTCGACTGGGATTCCAGGGAGGAGTCCAGGGTCGGCCAGGCAGTGCTGCGCAACCTGTTCGCCTAAGGTGAGCCTGGTGAGGAGGTAAGAGATGCTTAATGTTGAGTTGTTGTATTGCTTAATGTTGAGCCTGTTGCCACCTCCCGTGGTTGTGCATATGTGTACTGCTATGTATTCTTATATTCATGAGCATGTGAATCCATGCCAGACCCCATGCTGGAGAAGGAACAAGTTACTTACCTGTAACTGTTGTTCTCCAGCATGGGTCTGGCATGGATTCACATGCGAACCCTCCCTCCTACCCCTTTGCGGTTCGTCACTTGGTCATACTGCCACTTTACGTGCTACCAAATCTGAGGATGGCTGCCAGTAACTTGTTCCATATTGACAGGAACTTGTATGGATGGGCAGTATAACGTACTAAGGCTAATGAAATAAGGAGCAGCCCTGGGAAACAAAATAGTAACTTTTGTTTTTAAATTATTTCAAATAAAAAAAAAAAAGGAAAAATGTACTTTGAGTGCGAGGCCCTCTTTTTCTGAACATATTTTCAGAGATGTATATGGCTTGAAGGATTAATCTTCCGGTGTTCCTTGCTCCACCTTATCCTTCTTATGCGCAGGAGGTGCTACTTCTTCTTGGTCTAAAATGGATAAGTGGCCACAGAAGGAGTTCTGGGTTGAGAGTCGGGCATTCATCTAGTTTTCTGGTCCTCATACAGACAAGGCCATTACAGGGCAGTCCAACTCCCAGCAGATTGTCATGTGCATCAAGAAATAATCACAGCCCATTTAACCAGGAACCAGGCAACTTCTTTACTGCCCAAAGAGGTGTTTCCTTACTAAATGTCTGTCAGGCTGCCACTTGATTGAGTCTCCAAAGATTTGCCAAGCCTTATCGTCTAGACTCTTTGGTAGGGGAAGTCGCCTGTTTGGTCAGTATTGAAGCATTTCATTTTTGCATCAGTTCCTTGATGTGCTGCTGCATCCCTGGTACTCAGTGCCCCCGATAGGATTTTGAGGTAGGAGTATTTTACTCCCCATTTTTAAACTTTGAGAGTGATTTCAAGAGAGTAAAAATGACTTTTCTCCTTTGCAAGAGTAAAATGTATGTGACATTAAGCCGCCGTGTGCAACAACTGTATGGAAATAGTTACCATGCGGCAGCTTTCTGCATTGTGACAGAATACATCTTTCATTATTTCTCTACGATCTGGCCGTTTGATCTCTCCTGTATATATTTAAATGTTGAAAACACCAAAACCTAGCCAATTACAAAGATTAATTGTAGTGTGTGTTTTGAGGTTTGATAGCAGAATGGTCTTTTGATGTTTAATGAAAGTACTCATTTCCTGAAGCTATTACTACCTAATGGTAAAACAATGTTATGGTAGAACAGTGCAGAGAGGCGAGGACTCCATGCTAAATTCTATACCTAATCTCATGGTCAAATGGTTATTTATATATAGCGCTTTTGGCAAAGCGCTGTACATGGAACATATTTATCGCAATTATCAAACCTAAGTCAGTACTCCTGTATGGACCGCAAAAGGATGAAAGGCTGAGCTGGCCTTGCCGGGATTCAAACCTGCAACCTACAGATCACACAGATCGTAGCAACAAGGTTTCAAATGCCTAGGCGATTTTATTGGCTAACATCCTTCAAAGGTCGGTAAACTATTGACTGAGGTATAATAATCACAGTGCCTAGATGTTGGACAAACCTGTATGAAGCACTACATACAGCTAAATACCAATCTGGATTATCACGGGGACAGGTTTTGCTGCGTTTATATTTCAATTACAAATGTAACTTTAATTTGTTTGTTTTTGCGCAGCGCTTGCACTGCCTGGGAAATCAGGTGTTGGATGTTTTAATTGTAGTCTTGAAGATTTGAGATGCTATAACACCTGTGATTGGTGTAATGACAATCACTCATCCTTGAGCAAAGACTCTTCTGCCACTGGCCATTTATAGTAATGCACCCCATTGAATGTAAGGTTGAATGGATGTAAACTAGACTGTGCATACTCGTCATTTTACAAACTGTCTCTCGTAAGTTTGCCGGTCTGGTAACAACGGTACTGGTAAGCTTGCCGGTACCGCTGTTACCGGAGCGGCAAAGGAAGAGTTCTGCTTGCGGGTGCCTTCCCGCCTGCCAAGACTCACCTGGCGGGCGGACCAGCACCCGCAAGCAGACCTCGATGGATGCACCGGCCTCCCCATTCCCATTGAGCCCTATGGGGCTCAAATGTGAATGGGGAGCATTTTTTTCCCGGCACCCGCGAATGGGCAATTACCGGGTCCGGCAGGGCTGTAAATGACCCTGTAATTGCCCATTTGAGGGCGCTGGAAAAAAATGATACTGGCTTCCGCCGGTCTTGTATTGAGGCCCTCTGTTTTTATAATTAGAGTGTAAAAATGATCTGCCTCTGAATGATAATGCACACAGCACAGGAACTCTGAAAAATACAATTGTGCAATACTGGTTTGCTTTCACTGGATAAAAAGCACCATTTGTTACAAAAGATGAATTCTCAATTGCAATTTAGTTTTCCATCTTATTAATGATATAATCCTAAAATGCTAGGAAAATAAATATGCACAGTGCCTCTGTTTGCTCCCTGAACATACACACAGCAAAAGCTGAATGGAAAGACACCATTCCTTTAATCAGTGTGCAGTTTCTTTTTGAAAGGCTCTAGAGAAATGCATTCTGTTTCAGTGCTTTTCTCCATGGCTTGCAATTACATCCATTTAGCTAAAAATCAAAAGAAGCGTTCTGGTTTCTGTCAAGTAACCTAACCTTTCCACTGCCCTCTACTCTAAACTTGTGTGCACATGTACACAGGAAAATAATAAAGCTGCTGTATTTACAAGATTTTCATGTGTGAAAA
This sequence comes from Ambystoma mexicanum, assembly GCF_040938575.1. Lineage (NCBI taxonomy): Eukaryota > Metazoa > Chordata > Amphibia > Caudata > Ambystomatidae > Ambystoma > Ambystoma mexicanum. The sequence continues at coordinate 1,247,608,049 of NC_090926.1, forward strand.
GGTCTGGTATGCACCTTATCTGGGGGCCTTCTGGTACTACTTTTGGCTGTTTTTCAGCAATGCAGAACCTGTAGGAAGAAGCCATCCGCTAGAATAACAACTTAATGACCTTTAGTGTTCTTACTGATGGATACCCACTTCCTAACACAGAGACTCCCTGCCTCCCACGAAAAACCTCAACTTGCTCATTACTTATTCCATTTTTGGAGTATCTTTGCAATTCCTTTTGGTCTCTGTGGATGATGGAAATCGGGGTTGAATTGTGACACATGCCTGCATCACTGGGTCGCTGTTTTTCAGTTTAGCACCTGCAGATATTTGAAAGATGAGGAATCGCGGCTAGGAACAGTGTGTCCACCAGAAAGCATATTACTGAAGCTAAGTAGATTGTTCCTCAAGTTATGCGACATTCCTCCTGGGGTTAATGTATCCAAGTTCAGTACACTTTTGCCTTGCATGCAATTCCACAAACAAATCTTGTTTCCGAGTCAGACACGCAGGGATAATGTTCCAGTCTGTATGGAACCTATATACAGTCTGCTGCAGCCTCTTGGAAATGTGCAACCCGCTGTGATTTTTTTTTTTTTTTTTTACTTTACAAAAGACAGTGGGGTCTTGTTTAGGCCACAATCAAAATAGAGTTTATGATTACTATGGTGTTAGTAAACTTATGGTTTTTAATTGGTTTCCATCGACAGCGCATGAAGCACTCTATGCAATAACCAAAGAGAGTGACGACGATGTGGACATGGTAGGAAAGACAGGACTGGAGTTGGAACTGGAGCCTGCGCTTGAGAATGGACAGCAGAATCTCGAGTCACATACAGTGCCACTGGCTATGGAGACCACGGACACCTGTCCCATAGTCTACGAAATCCCAAAGGAGCCCGAAAAGTAAGTTCATATTCCCATGGCAGTGATGGGGAGAGTGGTTGAAAGAGGTTGAGTGAGTGTGTGGTGCTATCTTTCAAATGTCATTGTTTTAGATTTTTCACATAGTTGATGTCACAGAATAATGTCCTTTTCCTGCTGTATGCAGAGAAAGATCTCCCTTCCATGGCAGTAGATGTGCTAGATAACTAGATTTTATGAAGGAAAAACGGTCTAAAAATGTATTCCCATCAGTATTACTTTGGGGATAACAAATGTTTGTTTTTTCACAGCAGTGTCTTTAACCCTTTAAGTGCCATGGGTATTTCTCCCCAGTGCCAGAGCCTTTTTTGGTGATTTTGGTATGTGGCCATTCAATGGCTTGTAACTTTTTTGTTACATGAGATATCTCGGCCAAATTTGGCTCCTTTTCTTCCCACATGTAGGCGGTCGTAACGCCACCCAGGAATCCCAGGTTGCTGTAGGGGGGTGAGAGAAAATAAGGAAAATGTGCGAAAATTTTGGGTTTTTTCAAAAAATGCCAATAAAATGATGCACAAAGAAGCCAGTGGTTTTTTCCTTGTAAGAGCTAGGAACAAATGGTTTGCTGTGCTGAGTTCCCCAATGTGTTGGCTTTCAGGAACAGGTTGAGTGGAAATGGAAAAAAATTATTTTGATGGGGATATCAACCGTTTTGTGAGAGGTAGGCGATTTTTGCCATTTTTGCCAATTGGACATGCATGGACGGAATGGAAGAAAAGGGCAGGAAAGCCAAATTGGAGGACAGAAAGGCATATATTTCTGAAAAGTAGACAAAATTTCAAGTTTAGGAAGGGGTGATTTGTATAGGTCAGGCAACAACTAGGTAGGGGAAACTGCCATCGAATGGGGGAAAAGCGGGAAAATGACTGAAAAAAAAGGTATGTGTTGGACATGGTTGGCTTGGTACGGCAATGGCTTCTATGAATTTTGAGAAAAGCAATGCTCCGCTACATTCCCCCGACTCTTGCAGTTAGGAGAGCATACCATTTTTGTAGTGTTTGTACAAAACAAGCAATACCACAAGCCAAACACTGAGCCATGGTACACAGGAGTTTTACGCTCACGGTCTGACCAGACGCACTTAGCATGTGTAAATTGGGAAAACCAATGTGGTGAGGAACGGCAGCCATACATTTTTTGAAAGAGCACAGGCAGACCTTTTCAAGGGTAGGTGACTTGTGCAGGTTACAAAAGTGTATGGTGGCTAAAGCAGCGACTAAATGTAGGTCACATTTGGGAAAAGAAAGGGTTGTGAGACAAAGGGCTCCAGCAAATGGGTCAAAACGTTATGAAAACCACACAAACACAACACATGGCCTACCGTCCCGCGTTCCCACAGGTGTCCCGATGAAAACGGTACCTCACATGTGTGGGTGCACCTACCTGGCCGCCAAGGGGAAAGCCCAAAACACAAGTAACCCCAAGTCTGTTTTCACACCGGAAATGTCACACTCTCCCATCATACAGATATGGGCCTCGGGTGTCCAAGCCACCGAGGAAAACAGGGAACCCCATGCATTTCCGAAAAGAGGACACCCGTGGGAATCCGCAGAGGTATGATATGCCCAAATTGCCCCAGAATTTATTACCCAGACACCCCTGCAAAGTCGGAAATGTGGGGAAAAAAACGCTTTTTCCGTACATTTCGCTCGACGCACCCATCGAAACACGCCCCCAACAACACATGGCCTACCGTCCCGCGTTCCCACAGGTGTCCCGATGAAAACGGTACCTCACATGTGTGGGTGCACCTACCTGGCCGCCAAGGGTAAAGCCTAAAACACAAGTAACCCCAAGTCTGTTTTCACACCGGAAATGTCACACTCTCACATCATACAGATATGGGCCTCGGGTGTCCAAGCCACCAAGGAAAACAGGGAACCCCATGCATTTCCGGAAAGAGGACACCCGTGGGAATCCGCAGAGGTATGATATGCCCAAATCGCCCCAGAATTTATTACCCAGACACCCCCGCAAAGTCCGAAATGTGGGAAAAAATACGCATTTTCCTCACATTTCGCTCGACTCACCCATCGAAACACGCCCCCAACAACACATGGCCTACCGTCCCGCGTTCCCACAGGTGTCCCGATGAAAATGGTACCTCACATGTGTGGGTGCACCTACCTGGCCGCCAAGGGGAAAGCCTAAAACACAAGTAACCCCAAGTCTGTTTTCAGAGGGAAAACTCAGACATTCTGCCGACCGGCACAAGGTACAGATATGGGCCTCGGGTGTCCAAGCCACCGAGGAAAACAGGGAACCCCATGCATTTCCGAAAAGAGGACACCCGTGGGAATCCGCAGAGGTATGATATGCCCAAATTGCCCCAGAATTTATTACCCAGACACCCCTGCAAAGTCCGAAATGTGGGGAAAAAAACGCTTTTTCCGCACATTTCGCTCGACGCACCCATCGAAACACGCCCCCCACAACACATGGCCTACCGTCACGCGTTCCCACAGGTGTCCCGATGAAAACGGTACCTCACATGTGTGGGTGCACCTACCTGGCCGCCAAGGGGAAAGCCTAAAACACAAGTAACCCCAAGTCTGTTTTCACACCGGAAATGTCACACTCTCACATCATACAGATATGGGCCTCGGGTGTCCAAGCCACCAAGGAAAGCAGGGAACCCCATGCATTTCCGGAAAGAGGACACCCGTGGGAATCCGCAGAGGTATGATATGCCCAAATCGCCCCAGAATTTATTACCCAGACACCCCCGCAAAGTCCGAAATGTGGGAAAAAATACGCTTTTTCCTCACATTTCGCTCGACTCACCCATCGAAACACGCCCCCAACAACACATGGCCTACCGTCCCGCGTTCCCACAGGTGTCCCGATGAAAACGGTACCTCACATGTGTGGGTGCACCTACCTGGCCGCCAAGGGGAAAGCCTAAAACACAAGTAACTCCAAGTCTGTTTTCAGAGGGAAAACTCAGACATTCTGCCGACCGGCACAATGTACAGATATGGGCCTCGGGTGTCCAAGCCACCGAGGAAAACAGGGAACCCCATGCATTTCCGAAAAGAGGACACCCGTGGGAATCCGCAGAGGTATGATATGCCCAAATTGCCCCAGAAGTTATTACCCAGACACCCCTGCAAAGTCCGAAATGTGGGGAAAAAAACGCTTTTTCCGCACATTTCGCTCGACGCACCCATCGAAACACGCCCCCAACAACACATGGCCTACCGTCACGCGTTCCCACAGGTGTCCCGATGAAAACGGTACCTCACATGTGTGGGTGCACCTACCTGGCCGCCAAGGGGAAAGCCTAAAACACAAGTAACCCCAAGTCTGTTTTCACACCGGAAATGTCACACTCTCACATCATACAGATATGGGCCTTGGGTGTCCAAGCCACCAAGGAAAACAGGGAACCCCATGCATTTCCGGAAAGAGGACACCCGTGGGAATCCGCAGAGGTATGATATGCCCAAATCGCCCCAGAATTTATTACCCAGACACCCCCGCAAAGTCCGAAATGTGGGAAAAAATACGCATTTTCCTCACATTTCGCTCGACTCACCCATCGAAACACGCCCCCAACAACACATGGCCTACCGTCCCGCGTTCCCACAGGTGTCCCGATGAAAACGGTACCTCACATGTGTGGGTGCACCTACCTGGCCGCCAAGGGGAAAGCCTAAAACACAAGTAACTCCAAGTCTGTTTTCAGAGGGAAAACTCAGACATTCTGCCGACCGGCACAATGTACAGATATGGGCCTCGGGTGTCCAAGGCACCGAGGAAAACAGGGAACCCCATGCATTTCCGAAAAGAGGACACCCGTGGGAATCCGCAGAGGTATGATATGCCCAAATTGCCCCAGAATTTTTTACCCAGACACCCCTGCAAAGTCCGAAATGTGGTGAAAAAAACGCTTTTTCTGCACATTTCGCTCGATGCACCCATCGAAACACGCCCCCAACAACACATGGCCTACCGTCCCGCGTTCCCACAGGTGTCCCGATGAAAACGGTACCTCACATGTGTGGGTGCACCTACCTGGCCGCCAAGGGGAAAGCCTAAAACACAAGTAACCCCAAGTCTGTTGTCCATTCTGCCGACCGGCGCAACTTACAGATATGGGCCTCGGGTGTCCAAGCCACCGAGGAAAACAGGGAACCCCATGCATTTTCGAAAAGAGGACACCCGTGGGAATCCGCACAGGTGTGATTTGCGCCCATCGCCCCAGATTTTTTTACCCAGACAGCCCTGCAAAGTCGGAAATGTGGGGGAAAAAACCGCTTTTTCCGCACATTTCACTCGCCGCACCCATCGAAACACGCCCCCCACAACACGTGGCCTACCGTCCCGCGTTCCCACAGGTGTCCCGATGAAAACGGTACCTCACATGTGTGGGTGCACCTACCTGGCCGCCAAGGGGAAAGCCTAAAACACAAGTAACCCCAAGTCTGTTGTCAGAGGGAAATCTCAGACATTCTGCCGACCGGCGCAACTTACAGATATGGGCCTCGGGTGTCCAAGCCACCGAGGAAAACAGGGAACCCCATGCATTTTCGAAAAGAGGACACCCGTGGGAATCCGCAGAGGTGTGATTTGCGCCCATCGCCCCAGATTTTTTTACCCAGACAGCCCTGCAAAGTCGGAAATGTGGGGAAAAAAACGCTTTTTCCGCACATTTCGCTCGCCGCACCCATCGAAACGCGCCCCCCACAACACATGGCCTACCGTCCCGCGTTCCCACAGGTGTCCCGATGAAAACGGTACCTCACATGTGTGGGTGCACCTACCTGGCCGCCAAGGGGAAAGCCTAAAACACAAGTAACCCCAAGTCTGTTGTCCATTCTGCCGACCGGCGCAACTTACAGATATGGGCCTCGGGTGTCCAAGCCACCGAGGAAAACAGGGAACCCCATGCATTTTCGAAAAGAGGACACCCGTGGGAATCCGCACAGGTGTGATTTGCGCCCATCGCCCCAGATTTTTTTACCCAGACAGCCCTGCAAAGTCGGAAATGTGGGGAAAAAACCGCTTTTTCCGCACATTTCACTCGCCGCACCCATCGAAACACGCCCCCCACAACACGTGGCCTACCGTCCCGCGTTCCCACAGGTGTCCCGATGAAAACGGTACCTCACATGTGTGGGTGCACCTACCTGGCCGCCAAGGGGAAAGCCTAAAACACAAGTAACCCCAAGTCTGTTGTCAGAGGGAAATCTCAGACATTCTGCCGACCGGCGCAACTTACAGATATGGGCCTCGGGTGTCCAAGCCACCGAGGAAAACAGGGAACCCCATGCATTTTCGAAAAGAGGACACCCGTGGGAATCCGCAGAGGTGTGATTTGCGCCCATCGCCCCAGATTTTTTTACCCAGACAGCCCTGCAAAGTCGGAAATGTGGGGAAAAAAACGCTTTTTCCGCACATTTCGCTCGCCGCACCCATCGAAACGCGCCCCCCACAACACATGGCCTACCGTCCCGCGTTCCCACAGGTGTCCCGATGAAAACGGTACCTCACATGTGTGGGTGCACCTACCTGGCCGCCAAGGGGAAAGCCTAAAACACAAGTAACCCCAAGTCTGTTGTCCATTCTGCCGACCGGCGCAACTTACAGATATGGGCCTCGGGTGTCCAAGCCACCGAGGAAAACAGGGAACCCCATGCATTTTCGAAAAGAGGACACCCGTGGGAATCCGCACAGGTGTGATTTGCGCCCATCGCCCCAGATTTTTTTACCCAGACAGCCCTGCAAAGTCGGAAATGTGGGGAAAAAACCGCTTTTTCCGCACATTTCACTCGCCGCACCCATCGAAACACGCCCCCCACAACACGTGGCCTACCGTCCCGCGTTCCCACAGGTGTCCCGATGAAAACGGTACCTCACATGTGTGGGTGCACCTACCTGGCCGCCAAGGGGAAAGCCTAAAACACAAGTAACCCCAAGTCTGTTGTCAGAGGGAAATCTCAGACATTCTGCCGACCGGCGCAACTTACAGATATGGGCCTCGGGTGTCCAAGCCACCGAGGAAAACAGGGAACCCCATGCATTTTCGAAAAGAGGACACCCGTGGGAATCCGCAGAGGTGTGATTTGCGCCCATCGCCCCAGATTTTTTTACCCAGACAGCCCTGCAAAGTCGGAAATGTGGGGAAAAAAACGCTTTTTCCGCACATTTCGCTCGCCGCACCCATCGAAACGCGCCCCCCACAACACATGGCCTACCGTCCCGCGTTCCCACAGGTGTCCCGATGAAAACGGTACCTCACATGTGTGGGTGCACCTACCTGGCCGCCAAGGGGAAAGCCTAAAACACAAGTAACCCCAAGTCTGTTGTCCATTCTGCCGACCGGCGCAACTTACAGATATGGGCCTCGGGTGTCCAAGCCACCGAGGAAAACAGGGAACCCCATGCATTTTCGAAAAGAGGACACCCGTGGGAATCCGCACAGGTGTGATTTGCGCCCATCGCCCCAGATTTTTTTACCCAGACAGCCCTGCAAAGTCGGAAATGTGGGGAAAAAACCGCTTTTTCCGCACATTTCGCTCGCCGCACCCATCGAAACGCGCCCCCCACAACACATGGCCTACCGTCCCGCGTTCCCACAGGTGTCCCGATGAAAACGGTACCTCACATGTGTGGGTGCACCTACCTGGCCGCCAAGGGGAAAGCCTAAAACACAAGTAACCCCAAGTCTGTTGTCCATTCTGCCGACCGGCGCAACTTACAGATATGGGCCTCGGGTGTCCAAGCCACCGAGGAAAACAGGGAACCCCATGCATTTTCGAAAAGAGGACACCCGTGGGAATCCGCACAGGTGTGATTTGCGCCCATCGCCCCAGATTTTTTTACCCAGACAGCCCTGCAAAGTCGGAAATGTGGGGAAAAAACCGCTTTTTCCGCACATTTCACTCGCCGCACCCATCGAAACACGCCCCCCACAACACGTGGCCTACCGTCCCGCGTTCCCACAGGTGTCCCGATGAAAACGGTACCTCACATGTGTGGGTGCACCTACCTGGCCGCCAAGGGGAAAGCCTAAAACACAAGTAACCCCAAGTCTGTTGTCAGAGGGAAATCTCAGACATTCTGCCGACCGGCGCAACTTACAGATATGGGCCTCGGGTGTCCAAGCCACCGAGGAAAACAGGGAACCCCATGCATTTTCGAAAAGAGGACACCCGTGGGAATCCGCAGAGGTGTGATTTGCGCCCATCGCCCCAGATTTTTTTACCCAGACAGCCCTGCAAAGTCGGAAATGTGGGGAAAAAAACGCTTTTTCCGCACATTTCGCTCGCCGCACCCATCGAAACGCGCCCCCCACAACACATGGCCTACCGTCCCGCGTTCCCACAGGTGTCCCGATGAAAACGGTACCTCACATGTGTGGGTGCACCTACCTGGCCGCCAAGGGGAAAGCCTAAAACACAAGTAACCCCAAGTCTGTTGTCCATTCTGCCGACCGGCGCAACTTACAGATATGGGCCTCGGGTGTCCAAGCCACCGAGGAAAACAGGGAACCCCATGCATTTTCGAAAAGAGGACACCCGTGGGAATCCGCACAGGTGTGATTTGCGCCCATCGCCCCAGATTTTTTTACCCAGACAGCCCTGCAAAGTCGGAAATGTGGGGAAAAAACCGCTTTTTCCGCACATTTCACTCGCCGCACCCATCGAAACACGCCCCCCACAACACGTGGCCTACCGTCCCGCGTTCCCACAGGTGTCCCGATGAAAACGGTACCTCACATGTGTGGGTGCACCTACCTGGCCGCCAAGGGGAAAGCCTAAAACACAAGTAACCCCAAGTCTGTTGTCAGAGGGAAATCTCAGACATTCTGCCGACCGGCGCAACTTACAGATATGGGCCTCGGGTGTCCAAGCCACCGAGGAAAACAGGGAACCCCATGCATTTTCGAAAAGAGGACACCCGTGGGAATCCGCAGAGGTGTGATTTGCGCCCATCGCCCCAGATTTTTTTACCCAGACAGCCCTGCAAAGTCGGAAATGTGGGGAAAAAAACGCTTTTTCCGCACATTTCGCTCGCCGCACCCATCGAAACGCGCCCCCCACAACACATGGCCTACCGTCCCGCGTTCCCACAGGTGTCCCGATGAAAACGGTACCTCACATGTGTGGGTGCACCTACCTGGCCGCCAAGGGGAAAGCCTAAAACACAAGTAACCCCAAGTCTGTTGTCCATTCTGCCGACCGGCGCAACTTACAGATATGGGCCTCGGGTGTCCAAGCCACCGAGGAAAACAGGGAACCCCATGCATTTTCGAAAAGAGGACACCCGTGGGAATCCGCACAGGTGTGATTTGCGCCCATCGCCCCAGATTTTTTTACCCAGACAGCCCTGCAAAGTCGGAAATGTGGGGAAAAAACCGCTTTTTCCGCACATTTCACTCGCCGCACCCATCGAAACACGCCCCCCACAACACGTGGCCTACCGTCCCGCGTTCCCACAGGTGTCCCGATGAAAACGGTACCTCACATGTGTGGGTGCACCTACCTGGCCGCCAAGGGGAAAGCCTAAAACACAAGTAACCCCAAGTCTGTTGTCAGAGGGAAATCTCAGACATTCTGCCGACCGGCGCAACTTACAGATATGGGCCTCGGGTGTCCAAGCCACCGAGGAAAACAGGGAACCCCATGCATTTTCGAAAAGAGGACACCCGTGGGAATCCGCAGAGGTGTGATTTGCGCCCATCGCCCCAGATTTTTTTACCCAGACAGCCCTGCAAAGTCGGAAATGTGGGGAAAAAAACGCTTTTTCCGCACATTTCGCTCGCCGCACCCATCGAAACGCGCCCCCCACAACACATGGCCTACCGTCCCGCGTTCCCACAGGTGTCCCGATGAAAACTGTACCTCACATGTGTGGGTGCACCTACCTGGCCGCCAAGGGGAAAGCCTAAAACACAAGTAACCCCAAGTCTGTTGTCCATTCTGCCGACCGGCGCAACTTACAGATATGGGCCTCGGGTGTCCAAGCCACCGAGGAAAACAGGGAACCCCATGCATTTTCGAAAAGAGGACACCCGTGGGAATCCGCACAGGTGTGATTTGCGCCCATCGCCCCAGATTTTTTTACCCAGACAGCCCTGCAAAGTCGGAAATGTGGGGAAAAAACCGCTTTTTCCGCACATTTCACTCGCCGCACCCATCGAAACACGCCCCCCACAACACGTGGCCTACCGTCCCGCGTTCCCACAGGTGTCCCGATGAAAACGGTACCTCACATGTGTGGGTGCACCTACCTGGCCGCCAAGGGGAAAGCCTAAAACACAAGTAACCCCAAGTCTGTTGTCAGAGGGAAATCTCAGACATTCTGCCGACCGGCGCAACTTACAGATATGGGCCTCGGGTGTCCAAGCCACCGAGGAAAACAGGGAACCCCATGCATTTTCGAAAAGAGGACACCCGTGGGAATCCGCAGAGGTGTGATTTGCGCCCATCGCCCCAGATTTTTTTACCCAGACAGCCCTGCAAAGTCGGAAATGTGGGGAAAAAAACGCTTTTTCCGCACATTTCGCTCGCCGCACCCATCGAAACGCGCCCCCCACAACACATGGCCTACCGTCCCGCGTTCCCACAGGTGTCCCGATGAAAACGGTACCTCACATGTGTGGGTGCACCTACCTGGCCGCCAAGGGGAAAGCCTAAAACACAAGTAACCCCAAGTCTGTTGTCCATTCTGCCGACCGGCGCAACTTACAGATATGGGCCTCGGGTGTCCAAGCCACCGAGGAAAACAGGGAACCCCATGCATTTTCGAAAAGAGGACACCCGTGGGAATCCGCACAGGTGTGATTTGCGCCCATCGCCCCAGATTTTTTTACCCAGACAGCCCTGCAAAGTCGGAAATGTGGGGAAAAAACCGCTTTTTCCGCACATTTCGCTCGCCGCACCCATCGAAACGCGCCCCCCACAACACATGGCCTACCGTCCCGCGTTCCCACAGGTGTCCCGATGAAAACGGTACCTCACATGTGTGGGTGCACCTACCTGGCCGCCAAGGGGAAAGCCTAAAACACAAGTAACCCCAAGTCTGTTGTCCATTCTGCCGACCGGCGCAACTTACAGATATGGGCCTCGGGTGTCCAAGCCACCGAGGAAAACAGGGAACCCCATGCATTTTCGAAAAGAGGACACCCGTGGGAATCCGCACAGGTGTGATTTGCGCCCATCGCCCCAGATTTTTTTACCCAGACAGCCCTGCAAAGTCGGAAATGTGGGGAAAAAACCGCTTTTTCCGCACATTTCACTCGCCGCACCCATCGAAACACGCCCCCCACAACACGTGGCCTACCGTCCCGCGTTCCCACAGGTGTCCCGATGAAAACGGTACCTCACATGTGTGGGTGCACCTACCTGGCCGCCAAGGGGAAAGCCTAAAACACAAGTAACCCCAAGTCTGTTGTCAGAGGGAAATCTCAGACATTCTGCCGACCGGCGCAACTTACAGATATGGGCCTCGGGTGTCCAAGCCACCGAGGAAAACAGGGAACCCCATGCATTTTCGAAAAGAGGACACCCGTGGGAATCCGCAGAGGTGTGATTTGCGCCCATCGCCCCAGATTTTTTTACCCAGACAGCCCTGCAAAGTCGGAAATGTGGGGAAAAAAACGCTTTTTCCGCACATTTCGCTCGCCGCACCCATCGAAACGCGCCCCCCACAACACATGGCCTACCGTCCCGCGTTCCCACAGGTGTCCCGATGAAAACGGTACCTCACATGTGTGGGTGCACCTACCTGGCCGCCAAGGGGAAAGCCTAAAACACAAGTAACCCCAAGTCTGTTGTCCATTCTGCCGACCGGCGCAACTTACAGATATGGGCCTCGGGTGTCCAAGCCACCGAGGAAAACAGGGAACCCCATGCATTTTCGAAAAGAGGACACCCGTGGGAATCCGCACAGGTGTGATTTGCGCCCATCGCCCCAGATTTTTTTACCCAGACAGCCCTGCAAAGTCGGAAATGTGGGGAAAAAACCGCTTTTTCCGCACATTTCACTCGCCGCACCCATCGAAACACGCCCCCCACAACACGTGGCCTACCGTCCCGCGTTCCCACAGGTGTCCCGATGAAAACGGTACCTCACATGTGTGGGTGCACCTACCTGGCCGCCAAGGGGAAAGCCTAAAACACAAGTAACCCCAAGTCTGTTGTCAGAGGGAAATCTCAGACATTCTGCCGACCGGCGCAACTTACAGATATGGGCCTCGGGTGTCCAAGCCACCGAGGAAAACAGGGAACCCCATGCATTTTCGAAAAGAGGACACCCGTGGGAATCCGCAGAGGTGTGATTTGCGCCCATCGCCCCAGATTTTTTTACCCAGACAGCCCTGCAAAGTCGGAAATGTGGGGAAAAAAACGCTTTTTCCGCACATTTCGCTCGCCGCACCCATCGAAACGCGCCCCCCACAACACATGGCCTACCGTCCCGCGTTCCCACAGGTGTCCCGATGAAAACGGTACCTCACATGTGTGGGTGCACCTACCTGGCCGCCAAGGGGAAAGCCTAAAACACAAGTAACCCCAAGTCTGTTGTCCATTCTGCCGACCGGCGCAACTTACAGATATGGGCCTCGGGTGTCCAAGCCACCGAGGAAAACAGGGAACCCCATGCATTTTCGAAAAGAGGACACCCGTGGGAATCCGCACAGGTGTGATTTGCGCCCATCGCCCCAGATTTTTTTACCCAGACAGCCCTGCAAAGTCGGAAATGTGGGGAAAAAACCGCTTTTTCCGCACATTTCGCTCGCCGCACCCATCGAAACGCGCCCCCCACAACACATGGCCTACCGTCCCGCGTTCCCACAGGTGTCCCGATGAAAACGGTACCTCACATGTGTGGGTGCACCTACCTGGCCGCCAAGGGGAAAGCCTAAAACACAAGTAACCCCAAGTCTGTTGTCCATTCTGCCGACCGGCGCAACTTACAGATATGGGCCTCGGGTGTCCAAGCCACCGAGGAAAACAGGGAACCCCATGCATTTTCGAAAAGAGGACACCCGTGGGAATCCGCAGAGGTGTGATTTGCGCCCATCGCCCCAGATTTTTTTACCCAGACAGCCCTGCAAAGTCGGAAATGTGGGGAAAAAAACGCTTTTTCCGCACATTTCGCTCGCCGCACCCATCGAAACGCGCCCCCCACAACACATGGCCTACCGTCCCGCGTTCCCACAGGTGTCCCGATGAAAACGGTACCTCACATGTGTGGGTGCACCTACCTGGCCGCCAAGGGGAAAGCCTAAAACACAAGTAACCCCAAGTCTGTTGTCCATTCTGCCGACCGGCGCAACTTACAGATATGGGCCTCGGGTGTCCAAGCCACCGAGGAAAACAGGGAACCCCATGCATTTTCGAAAAGAGGACACCCGTGGGAATCCGCACAGGTGTGATTTGCGCCCATCGCCCCAGATTTTTTTACCCAGACACCCCCGCAAAGGCCGGGGCACGCTTTGCGGGGGTGTCTGGGTAAAAAAATCTGGGGCGATGGGCGCAAATCACACCTGTGCGGATTCCCACGGGTGTCCTCTTTTCGAAAATGCATGGGGTTCCCTGTTTTCCTCGGTGGCTTGGACACCCGAGGCCCATATCTGTAAGTTGCGCCGGTCGGCAGAATGGACAACAGACTTGGGGTTACTTGTGTTTTAGGCTTTCCCCTTGGCGGCCAGGTAGGTGCACCCACACATGTGAGGTACCGTTTTCATCGGGACACCTGTGGGAACGCGGGACGGTAGGCCATGTGTTGTGGGGGGCGCGTTTCGATGGGTGCGGCGAGCGAAATGTGCGGAAAAAGCGTTTTTTTCCCCACATTTCCGACTTTGCAGGGCTGTCTGGGTAAAAAAATCTGGGGCGATGGGCGCAAATCACACCTCTGCGGATTCCCACGGGTGTCCTCTTTTCGAAAATGCATGGGGTTCCCTGTTTTCCTCGGTGGCTTGGACACCCGAGGCCCATATCTGTAAGTTGCGCCGGTTGGCAGAATGTCTGAGATTTCCCTCTGACAACAGACTTGGGGTTACTTGTGTTTTAGGCTTTCCCCTTGGCGGCCAGGTAGGTGCACCCACACATGTGAGGTACCGTTTTCATCGGGACACCTGTGGGAACGCTGGACGGTAGGCCATGTGTTGTGGGGGGCGCGTTTCGATGGGTGCGGCGAGCGAAATGTGCGGAAAATGCGGTTTTTTCCCCACATTTCCGACTTTGCAGGGCTGTCTGGGTAAAAAAATCTGGGGCGATGTGCGCAAATCAGACCTCTGTGCTTTCCCACGGGTGTCCTCTTTTGGGAAATGCATGGGGTTCCCTGTTTTCCTTGCTGGCTTCGACACCCTAGGCCCAAATCTGTAGGTTGCCCACATGAACAAATTGTGCTGTGGCGAAAGGCTTGGGGTTACCAGCGGGTTACCCTTTTCCTTTTGCGACCCCGGTAGGTGCACCCACACATGCGAGGTACCTTTTTCGTCGGAACACCTGTGGGAACACGAGAAGGTATGACATCTGCTGTTGGCGACGTGTTTCGGTGAGTGGACACAGGGAAATGTCTCTGAAATTGGCCGGAAATGAAGACAAATCTCAGACATTTCCCTCTGGCCACTCAACGAAACACACCGCCAACAACACGTGGCCTACCTTCCCGCATCGCCACACGTGTCCCAATGAGAGGCTGACCTCTTTGTGTGCAGGTGTGGTACCTGAGTGACAATGGGCACATCTTTAGTATAGTAACTTCGCTGTAGTGCGCTTAGGAAACAGTAAAGTACTGCCAGTAAGCCATTTCACATGCACCTTTCCTCACACTTCCCATACATAGCAGACGCAATGCAGTTAGACACGCAAGGTGGGATTTAGCACAAGGACCAACCTCCTTGTATTGCACAAGAAGGTTTGTCCTTGTGAGCAGTGATGCCACGTCAAGGCACCCACCGGATCACTGGCCATTCGTATCCCTTTCGTGTCTGCAGTCAGTTGGCATCCATTTCAGCAGTTGCACTTCTACGAAATCACTAGCACCAGAGCAAGTGTATCTACACATGAGCATATCTACACACTTATACCACATGGACATCTGTGTACAATGCAACTGTGTCTCTAGCAATATCTTAACTATCATTTGGCATCAATTTCATAGCAACTGTGTCTGCATGCAAACTTTATGTGCTGGCAATCACATGTGGACAGTGATAGCAAGTGCATACTGCCTGACTTCACTACCCTGCCCTACAGGCGCTATCTTCCACACCAGCTTTCAGTATGCCCATAGCAACTATGGCCAAACATTCTTATGTCCCACCGTACCCACACAAAACAGCCATCCTGCAAAATGACAATCATTTCGTCACTGCTGGAAAAGTCCATTCACAGAAATTGCAACTGCATGTTCTTTGTATCTTTACCTAATTCACACACCAATCATATCCAATGCATTCCTACAGATGACGTGTCACTTACACCACACATAACATTACTCGAGGTAAAACAATAAACAAGGCAGGATCTTACGAGGTACGCAAGACACCGCTGCCATATAGTTGGTGTCCAAGTACCACTTTCATGACACTTAGACCTCAAGGGTAGGAGCCAAAGTGGCGTGTAATATTTTGAAAAAACACCCCTTGAGTGGAGGGAACCTGAATGCCGTTCTGGTCTTCCACAACGCACGGCTTGAGTAGAGGGAGCGGGACTGGCCTTTCTTTGCTTGCCAAACCTTAAGTGGAAGGAGCCAGATTTGGGTTCCTGTCCAAAGTACGCCAGAAGCGGATGGGGTTTTCCAGACGTTTTTTTTTTGTAAGGCAATCCCGAACAGGAGCAAGCTGCACTCCCATAGGGGAGTGACCCACAGTGCTCCACCCTTCTTCTCCATGGCCCGCCTCAACTAGAGGCGGTGGAGTGGCATTCCTTTCCAAGATGCGCCTTCTTTGGACGTAACAAGCATTGCGTTACTTTGCAAGGCACACCACGCGCAGAGGGAGCTAGACTGCCTTTTCCTTAGGAGGCAGACCTGAAGGGAAAGGTACCGGGGGTGATGTCTCTTTCCCAGGCAGGCCTCAAGTGGAGGGGGCAGGACTAGCATTGCTTGCCAAAGCACGCCAAAGGGGAGTAAAGCAGAGTGCTGTCCCCACCTACTCCAAGGCACACCTCAAGTGGAGGGAGCTAGAGTGGCATTTCTTTCAAAGATGCGCCTGCTTTGGACGTAACAAGCATTGCGTTACTTTGCAAGGCACACCACGCGCAGAGGGAGCTAGACTGCCTTTTCCTTAGGAGGCAGACCTGAAGGGAAAGGTACCGGGGGTGATGTCTCTTTCCCAGGCAGGCCTCAAGTGGAGGGGGCAGGACTAGCATTGCTTGCCAAAGCACGCCAAAGGGGAGTAAAGCAGAGTGCTGTCCCCACCTACTCCAAGGCACACCTCAAGTGGAGGGAGCTAGAGTGGCATTTCTTTCAAAGATGCGCCTGCTTTGGACGTAACAAGCATTGCGTTACTTTGCAAGGCACACCACGCGCAGAGGGAGCTAGACTGCCTTTTCCTTAGGAGGCTGACCTGAAGGGAAAGGTACCGGGGGTGATGTCTCTTTCCCAGGCAGGCCTCAAGTGGAGGGGGCAGGACTAGCATTGCTTGCCAAAGCACGCCAAAGGGGAGTAAAGCAGAGTGCTGTCCCCACCTACTCCAAGGCACACCTCAAGTGGAGGGAGCTAGAGTGGCATTTCTTTCAAAGATGCGCCTGCTTTGGACGTAACAAGCATTGCGTTACTTTGCAAGGCACACCACGCGCAGAGGGAGCTAGACTGCCTTTTCCTTAGGAGGCAGACCTGAAGGGAAAGGTACCGGGGGTGATGTCTCTTTCCCAGGCAGGCCTCAAGTGGAGGGGGCAGGACAAGCATTGCTTGCCAAAGCACGCCAAAGGGGAGTAAAGCAGAGTGCTGTCCCCACCTACTCCAAGGCACACCTCAAGTGGAGGGAGCTAGAGTGGCATTTCTTTCAAAGATGCGCCTGCTTTGGACGTAACAAGCATTGCGTTACTTTGCAAGGCACACCACGCGCAGAGGGAGCTAGACTGCCTTTTCCTTAGGAGGCAGACCTGAAGGGAAAGGTACCGGGGGTGATGTCTCTTTCCCAGGCAGGCCTCAAGTGGAGGGGGCAGGACAAGCATTGCTTGCCAAAGCACGCCAAAGGGGAGTAAAGCAGAGTGCTGTCCCCACCTACTCCAAGGCACACCTCAAGTGGAGGGAGCTAGAGTGGCATTTCTTTCAAAGATGCGCCTGCTTTGGACGTAACAAGCATTGCGTTACTTTGCAAGGCACACCACGCGCAGAGGGAGCTAGACTGCCTTTTCCTTAGGAGGCAGACCTGAAGGGAAAGGTACCGGGGGTGATGTCTCTTTCCCAGGCAGGCCTCAAGTGGAGGGGGCAGGACTAGCATTGCTTGCCAAAGCACGCCAAAGGGGAGTAAAGCAGAGTGCTGTCCCCACCTACTCCAAGGCACACCTCAAGTGGAGGGAGCTAGAGTGGCATTTCTTTCAAAGATGCGCCTGCTTTGGACGTAACAAGCATTGCGTTACTTTGCAAGGCACACCACGCGCAGAGGGAGCTAGACTGCCTTTTCCTTAGGAGGCAGACCTGAAGGGAAAGGTACCGGGGGTGATGTCTCTTTCCCAGGCAGGCCTCAAGTGGAGGGGGCAGGACTAGCATTGCTTGCCAAAGCACGCCAAAGGGGAGTAAAGCAGAGTGCTGTCCCCACCTACTCCAAGGCACACCTCAAGTGGAGGGAGCTAGAGTGGCATTTCTTTCAAAGATGCGCCTGCTTTGGACGTAACAAGCATTGCGTTACTTTGCAAGGCACACCACGCGCAGAGGGAGCTAGACTGCCTTTTCCTTAGGAGGCAGACCTGAAGGGAAAGGTACCGGGGGTGATGTCTCTTTCCCAGGCAGGCCTCAAGTGGAGGGGGCAGGACTAGCATTGCTTGCCAAAGCACGCCAAAGGGGAAAGACCCGCATGGCACAACTCAAGTACAGGGACTCATAATGATTACTATTTCGTAGGCACGCCTCCAATGGAAGGAGCCTGATTAGCGTTCCTTTGCAAGTCACGCTTTGAGCTGAGGGATCTAGACTGATGTACATTTTCTTGGCAGGCCTCAAGGGAAAGCTACGGCTGTGGTTGCCTTTCCAAGGCAGGCCTCGAGTGGAGGAAGCAGGACTAGCGATGCTCGTGAATGCACGCTAAATCAAGTGAAGTGAGTTGACATCCTGTTGCATTTTCATTGAAGGTACTCCTCCAGGGCAGGGTGCAAGAGTGCCATTCCTTTACAAGACATGCACGATTTCAGGGGCTAAGGGTCCCTTTCAAGGAATGATGGGCATTTTCGGAAATCAGTCGATCTCCCAATATTTTTCCTTTGTATGATACAAAAGGAAACAAGGCTGAAAGCAGAGGGCAGGCTGGGAAGGGCATTGGGGACAGTACACCCGAGTATCCTTCCTCTTTCCTTGTTTTGTACACACCTTACATTTTCGGTACGGTTGTGCCTTCGTGGCAGTGGGAGGAACATAATCACCAAAGTGTCGCTCTTGCAATCTGGCTACATCTTCGACCTCTGGAAAGGAGGGAATTTGTACATGAACATTAGCCAGAGATTGAACAATTTCTAATTCAAAATCCAAAAAGGAGAGCTTGTTTTGTGGAGTAGCTGCACGGTACACCACATAAGCATTGTACGTTGCCATATGCACAATGTGTGTGGCTAACTTTTTGTACCAGAAACGCGACTTGCGTTCAGCGTGGTATGACTCAAGCACTTGGTCATTTTTGTCTACTCCACCCATGTACTTGTTGTAATCCAGAATGCAATTGGGTTTCAACACTTGCTGAGTCTGCCTGCGCAGAGGGACAGCTGAAGTACTTTCATCATGAATAGTACTTAGCATGTACACATCCCTTTTGTCGCAGAATTTCACTGCTAACAATTCATCCTGCCGCAATGCCATACATTGTCCCTTAGCCAACTTCTTACACACAAGTTGTCTGGGGAAGCGTTTGCGGTTACTGCGGATTGTACCGCATGCGAGTGTGCCCACATTGAACAATTCCTTGAACAGTGGAATTCCGGTGTAGAAATTGTCTACATACAAATGATGTCCCTTGTGGAGCCATGGTGTGAGAAGATCCCAAACAATCTTCTCACTTGTCCCTAAATGGGCTGGGCAGCCCGGAGGGTTTAGGGTAGAGTCTTTACCGGTGTAGACTCTCATGCTGCTGACATACCCAGTGGTACTTTCACACAACATGTACATTTTAATCCCATATCGTGATCTCTTGCTAGGAATGTATTGCCTGAATACAAGGCGACCTTTGAACAACACCAACGATTCATCAATGGATATGTTCTGGCTAGGAACATACACCTCTGCAAATCGGTGAGTGAAATGGTCCAGAAATGGCTTAAGTTTGAACAGCCTATCAAAGTTTGGGTCCGTTTTGGGTAATGCTGCCGAGTTGTCATTGAAGTGCAACATACGGTGCAGTGCTTGAAAGCGATTTCTGCTCATTGTAGCTGAAAAAAACGGGCAATAAAGTGGTGCTACAGTAGTCCAGTACATTGCGACAGACGGCTTGTGTCCAATTCCCATGAGCAAAATGAGACCCCAAAACTGTCTCATTTCAACATCGTTTGTGGGTACCCATGCTTGTGCTCTGGAGTGGGGTTTCAGAGTGGGACCCCTAGACCTCATGAACTGTGCAGCGTATAAATTGGTTTGCTCAACCACGTCTGCAATGAACCCATCATCAACAAAAAGGTTGAAAAAATCAATAGGCTGAAACCCTTCTGTATTCACTGTGCACCCTGATATACCAGTGAAAGGGGGCACAACAGGCTGAGCCATTGCTGGAGGCACCCAGAGCGACTCTTGAGTCATGTCAGGAACTGCCACATTGCGTGGCAGTCTTGCACGTCCCCTCCCCCTTACAGGTCCCCTGCGTGTGGGAAGTGTGCGAAAAGGTGGACGCACTCTTCCTTCCTCTTCATCATCAGATGATGACGATGATGAGTGGGAGGAGGGACTTTCGTCAATGGCCATCTCACTTCCCCAATCACTTCCCTCCTGCCCCTCAGAAGCACTATCTGTTTCAGAATGCATGTACACATCTGTGCCTTGCTCTGAGCCAGATTCCATCACTACAGCTAATGCCTCCGCACCAGACATTGATCGCCGAGAAGCCATGAGTACCTTCGCTATGGAACCCTTCAATGCCCAAAGACCAGATGAAGACTGAAACAAGAAGTATGTGTGCTTCTGAAAGTATGGAACGTAGCACAGTAAGTGGTATTCAGTGCCACAAACCTACTCCACACAGGTACACCAAAAGGTCCAGACTTTGCTCACTAACAGTAGCAGCCCTCTGCAATATGACGTACTCCCTGCACGCTACAATAAACAGAGTAGTACTTTGCAAACACTCACGTGAAATGCTAAGGACCAGCTGACTGCTTTCCTACAAGTGTGTAGACAGCTACAACACACCTGCACCTAAAAGAAAGAGAACAAAAAATCTATGGCCAATGTACTATTCCGCTAAACTGTACAGAAATACAAGCGTGGGGACGAGGATTTCAGCCACACTACCTATTCAGAAACAGCCAACATGCTTTGCACCATGCCCTCCCCCATGGGATGCTTGTGGATGGGAAATCGAGGTGAGAAGGAACCATGCAACGTATTAGTGATTGGGTGAGTTGAAAAGCCATAGGCAATGAAGAAGCAGAGAGGGAAGATAAATACAGTACACGGCTGGCCCTTCCGGCCAACTGCTGGCACACTTTTGACAATAACACCTGCTCATTCATATAGGGGTGTCTATTGTAAGGGGAAAGCTCACATGGACAAAATTATTGCAAGGCCAAGCAAATTGATGTAGGCTGAAGCAAGTAGTGATGGGTACCAAAGAAATAAGTAGCAGAAACATACTAAATGCTTTGACATGCCATGAATGCAAACAATTGCTAGAAAGTGGAAGTCTCACTGCCAACATACTTACTACCACTTCTATTCACCTTTCAGATCTTCCAGTGTGTCCATCAGTCACTGGGCAAACTCCCCCTAAAATAGCGTCTGGGCAAAATCCATTATGTTTCCAATGAACAGCTCCATGCCTGTTTTGGAAAGGTGCACCCCATCTCTGTGAAACATCACAGCACCTTTGATATTGCCATGGTGAATGGTCCGTATTCTGGTGTTGCCCTCTGTCAGTTTAGTGAACTCGCCATTCATTTTCCACACCGAGCGGTTGATGGCCCTTCTATTCCCTTCAGTTCTCCAATCCATCCTGGGAATCATCTGGGACCAGGCCACCACAGTGTTTGGAAACCTCTCTGCAATCCATTCAAGGTCTGCCATGAGCTGCTCGCGTACCCCCTTCCGTCCCACAGACGCAAAATCATTTCCTCCCAGGTGAACCACTATAAGGTCAGGGGGGGGGGCCTTTCCTTTTTCTTGGGCAGCGACGATGGCTCCTCGGAGCTGGTGAAGGCGCATCCCCCCCACCCCAAACCAATGCACCGCAAGGCCATCCCTTCCAGACCCAGATGTAGGTGGCCCTCGGAAAAGTCGTGCAGCCCTTTGGATATAAGAGTGGCCGAAAATCCACACAACCCTCATCCTCACTAGGAAATGGAAACAGGAAAACCCCCATGATTATGGCTACACATACATTTTACCACATTACACAACATTTGCACCAACACATGACTCTTGGAGCAATCCCAGACACACACTTCACCCATTCGGAAACCACCTCTCATTTGAGATAACAGTAGGTCGACACATAATTGCCACGTTATTTTCAGGGGAAGGAGGTGAAGAAGATAGTATGTCACCTTGTGCCAATAACACAGTTGTGCTGGCGCAATTGTAATCAGTAAAAGTTGTCTGCTCCTGTGGCCCACCGCCTGCCCAGCACGGTGGTAAGGTGACGTCCACATGCTACATCGTTACAATTTGGCAGGGTGACTAGTCTCACGGAGGATATGAAGTCCACAGGAAGTGTGCTTTGTACGCTCTGTGAATATAGGTACCCTGACAGAATGTGCCACATTTACCACAAATGGGTGCACCTTCAGACACTTTCAATGTGAGTGTTTCGGCCATAGCTCCAGGACCACTAGTGACCTTGGGGCCACTTCACTACCAAGGAAGGGAGGTGGACAAGGTCACACCCATCACCCACCACTACCCTACATAGCTTCCTGGTCAGCACTACAGCTTTCCTCTCCTGGAAGGGATTGGACCCTGCACACACTGCTGAATTTGGAGGCAAAATATCCACCTGGGGGACGGACGACCAAGGCCAATGACACCCCCCTCTCTAGCTACCTTGCGTTACAGTTTTTTCCCCCTGCAAAAGGATGGGGACCCTGACAGGGCACACTGCGACCACTGCTGAAATTGGACCACAGAAATGGTGAACTTTGCAGTGAAAGGAATGAGCTCTGTAACAAGTGTGCATAGCATGCTCAGAAAAAATGACCATCTATATAACTACTGGAAAAAAATGTTTAAAATTTGCTGCCAAACCTTTCCTTCTGCAAAGCAGCTGCCTTACTCAATGCAAGGCACACCCATCACTGGCCCCCGACCCTCCCCACTACCCTTTCCCACCCTTATCACTGACAATGCACCCACAATTCCTTCCACCACAGTAACCCTCCACCCCCACATTACCAAGTAATAAATGTTGTACTTACATAAGTCAGCAATAGCTTTTCAGTAGCCGAAACTGCAAAGGAAACATAAAAGATTAAAATTCAATGCTTTGCCTACCAATTACACATCCAAACTGTCTGGCAACTATCTGTACATTTTTCACTTCCTTCCACCACTTCCATGACACTTCTCAGTCATCTACCACTACGGAAGGCTAGACTGCAGACGGATTGGAAATGGAAATAAGACAAGTGGGCATATGGCATCCTGCAGAAAAAACATAAAAATAAATAAATCCCGGAAATCTGGCACCAACCCATCACTGTTTGGAAACATCTGTGCTATCCATTCCAGTTCCTCCATTAGCAGCTCATGTATCCCTTCCCCTCCCACAGACGCTAAATCTTTTCCTCCCAGGTGCACCACTGTAGGGTGTTGGGTTTGCATCTCCTTTTGCATGGACATCGCTGATGGCTCCTCTGAGCTGGTGAAAGCACTTCCCCCTAACCCCAAACCAATGTACCAGGAGGGCATCCCTTTGAGAGCCAGATGTGGTTGGCCCTCGGAAAATCGTGCAGCCCTTTGGGTGAAAGAGTAGGCAATTATCTACACAACCCTCATCGTCACTATGATATGGAAACAAGTGAACCCCCATGAATATGCCTATACATACAGTTTACCAACTAGCTGAATGATTGTGTGAACACATGGCTCTTGTAACACTCCCAGACACACACTTCACCTATTCGGACATGCACCTCTCATGTGAATTTACAGTAGGTCATTACGTAATTGGCACTTGTGTTTTAGGGGAAGGAGGTGAGGAAGACAGTATGTCACCTTGTGCCAATAACACAGTTCTGCTGGGGCAATTGTAATCAGTAAAGGTTGTCTGCTCCTGTGGCCCACCGCCTGCACTGCACGGTAGTAAAGTGACTTCCACATGCTACACCATTACACTTTGGCAGGGTGACTAGTCTGACAGAGGATATGACCTGTGCAGCAAAGGTGTTTTGTAACCTCTCCGAATATAGTTCCTCTGACAGAATGTGCCCCTTTCATTACACATGCATGCACATTTGGACTCTTTGATTGTGAGAAATTGGGGCGCAGCTCCTAAAGTACTGGTGAACTTGGGGCCATTCAACTACCAAGGCCGAGAGGCAGCCAAGGTCACACACATCAACCACCACCACACTACATCTCTGCCTGGCCAGCACTGCAGCTTTCCCCTCTAGGACGGGATGGGGACCGTGCCGGGGCACCCTGCACCCACTGCTGCTTTTGAGGGACAAAATATCCATCTGGGAGATGGACGCCCAAGGGCAATGACTTAATCCCCCACCCCTCCTGCCCCTCTAGCTACCCTGCGTTACAGGTTTTCCCCCTGCAAAAGGATGGGGAGCCAGGCGGGGCTCACTGGGACGACTGCTGGAAAAGGACCACAGAAATGGTGATCGTTGCAGTAAAAGTAGTGTTCTCTGTATCAAGTACGCGTACCATGCTCATAACAAAATGACCATCTGCATTACTACCGGCAACATTTTTGAAAAGGAGCTGCTACTTATGTTGCCCAGTTTTTCCTTCTGCAAAGCAGCCACCTTCCTCAATGCAAGGCACTCCCATCACTGGCCCCCGAACCGCCCTCCTACCCTTTCTCCCCCATACCACTGACACTGCAGCCACAGTTTCTTCCACCACAGTAACCCTCCACCCGCACATTACCAAGTAATATATGTGGTACTTACATAAGTCAGCATAAGCTTTTCTGTAGCCACAACTGCAACAGAAACATAAAAGATTTACATTCAGTGCTTTGCCTACCAATAACACATCCGAACTGTCTGGCATATATCTGTACATTTTTCAGCTCCTTCCACCACATACATGAAACTTCTCTGTCATCTACCTCCACAGAAGGCTGGACTGCACAGTGATAGCAAACTGGCCTAAGACCAATGGGTGTATGGCAACCCCCAGCACACAAAACAAACATTGCACAGATGGCTAATTGGCAAACTTCCCTCCCAGGGAAACAGCACTGTTCAGCTGCACTGGGGGGCGTTTTGTCCGCAACCTGGACAAGTGTGTTCCTGGCCACCCCAATACCTCCCCAGAGCACCCACTTCCTTCACAACAGAACACTACAGGCCCTGTTCACCCCCACCCCAATAGCAATGTGCCCTCCACCCACTATCAAATGTTGGAATAAGCAAAATTTCATACGTACATAACAAGGGAGAAGCTTGAACTGCTCAAGACCTGTAAAGGGAAGAACAAAACATATATTATCTGTGTCAGCCCACCCACATACCAGACCACCCATATTGGCCCCACTGTAGCATTGGCCTGTACGTTTTGGGCACCCCGGCGCCAGACTGGCACACCAATGTGCCCCTCTACGCAAAGGCAGGTATAGTAAACGAAGAACCCAATTCAAAATGGCAGGCTGCCCCTTTGTGAGGGCGGAGGGGCCCCCTACACCGCTGTGGAATTTTCTAACGTGAGGGGGGTTGCACCTCTCCACCACCACCCCAATTTGAGGGGCGGCCCATCTCATGTAGCCCTCCCAAGGGGCAGATAAGGGGGAAGGCTGTCCTGCACTCCTCCCTGGGCTCAGGCGTCCGTTCCTAGGAGCAGATATCTGGTCCCAGGGAGGGCTGCATGACATGGCACCCACTCCATTGTGGGCAGGGGGGGGGTTAACACCCCATTCAGCTTTCCCAACCCTTTGGGGTGCTCCACCGCCCCCCCTAAAAAACCTTCCAACAATTTCACTGTTTTCCTTTGGTAACCCAACTCCCCTTTGTGCACAGGGGCACATTGGTGTGCCAATCTGGCGCCGGAGTGCCCAAACACTACTGCCCCCTCTATTGGGGGTCCTGCCCCACCTTTTGGGGTGCCCCCCCCCGCCCCACCCCCAATGGCTGGGGGACACACCTCATGCAGGCCTCCCTGGGCCTCCTCCAAACGGCTGCGTGAGGTACACTCCACCTCCATTTGGGGTGAGGGGGGAGAGGGCCACCCCAAAAGGTGAGGCAGGACCCCCAATAGATGGGCCAGTAGGGTTTGGGCACCCTGGGGGCAGATAGCCACACTAATGGGCCCATCTGCAGCAAGCAAAGTTGGGTAAACAAAAAACAAAATGCAAATTCACAGGCTGCTTTTTAGGGGGGGCTGGGGGCCACCCTAAATTGGCAGCGCCTGATGTACCGCAACGGGGGGTGGCCCTCAACCCCCCCACCCCAAATGGAGGGCCCCACCTCATGCAACCCTCCCTGGGGGCAGATATCTGCTCCTAGGAAGGGGCATCTGACCCCAGGGAGGGATGCATGAGGTGGTGCCCCCCCTATCTGCCCCCAGGGAGGGTTGCATGAGGTGGGGCCCTCCATTTGGGGTGGGGGGGGTTGAGGGTCACCCCCCGTTGCGGTACATCAGGCGCTGCCAATTTAGGGTGGCCCTCAGCCCCCCCTAAAAAGCAGCCTGTGATTTTGTATATTTTTTTTTGTTTACCCAACTTGGCTTGGTGCAGATGGGCCCATTAGTGTGGCTATCTGCCCCCAGGGTGCCCAAACCTTACTGCCCCATCTATTGGGGGTCCTGCCCCACCTTTTGGGGTGCCCCCCCCCGCCCCACCCCCAATGGCTGGGGGACACACCTCATGCAGGCCTCCCTGGGCCTCCTCCAAACGGCTGCGTGAGGTACACCCCACCTCCATTTGGGGTGAGGGGGGAGGGGGCCACCCCAAAAGGTGGGGCAGGACCCCCAATAGATGGGCCAGTAGGGTTTGGGCACCCTGGGGGCAGATAGCCACACTAATGGGCCCATCTGCAGCAAGCAAAGTTGGGTAAACAAAAAACAAAATGCTAAATCACAGGCTGCTTTTTAGGGGGGGCTGGGGGCCACCCTAAATTGGCAGCGCCTGATGTACCGCAACGGGGGGTGACCCTCAACCCCCCCCCACCCCAAATGGAGGGCCCCACCTCATGCAACCCTCCCTGGGGGCAGATATCTGCTCCTAGGAAGGGGCATCTGACCCCAGGGAGGGATGCATGAGGTGGTGCCCCCCCCTATCTGCCCCCAGGGAGGGTTGCATGAGGTGGGGCCCTCCATTTGGGGTGGGGGGGGTTGAGGGCCACCCCCCGTTGCGGTACATCATGCGCTGCCAATTTAGGGTGGCCCTCAGCCCCCCCTAAAAAGCAGCCTGTGATTTTGTATATTTTTTTTTGTTTACCCAACTTGGCTTGGTGCAGATGGGCCCATTAGTGTGGCTATCTGCCCCCAGGGTGCCCAAACCTTACTGCCCCATCTATTGGGGGTCCTGCCCCACCTTTTGGGGTGCCCTCCCCCGCCCCACCCCCAATGGCTGGGGGACACACCTCATGCAGGCCTCCCTGGGCCTCCTCCAAACGGCTGCGTGAGGTACACCCCACCTCCATTTGGGGTGAGGGGGGAGAGGGCCACCCCAAAAGGTGGGGCAGGACCCCCAATAGATGGGCCAGTAGGGTTTGGGCACCCTGGGGGCAGATAGCCACACTAATGTGGCCATCTGCACCAAGCAAAGTTGGGTAAACAAAAAAAAAATTACAAAACCACAGGCTGCTTTTTAGGGGGGGCTGAGGGCCACCCTAAATTGGCAGCGCATGATGTACCGCAACGGGGGGTGGCCCTCAACCCCCCCCCCACCCCAAATGGAGGGCCCCACCTCATGCAACCCTCCCTGGGGGCAGATAGGGGGGGGGCCACCTCATGCATCCCTCCCTGGGGTCAGATGCCCCTTCCTAGGAGCAGATATCTGCCCCCAGGGAGGGTTGCATGAGGTGGGGCCCTCCATTTGGGGTGGGGGGGGGTTGAGGGCCACCCCCCGTTGCGGTACATCATGCGCTGCCAATTTAGGGTGCCCCTCAGCCCCCCCTAAAAAGCAGCCTGTGTTTTTGTATATTTTTTTTTGTTTACCCAACTTGGCTTGGTGCAGATGGGCCCATTAGTGTGGCTATCTGCCCCCAGGGTGCCCAAACCTTACTGCCCCATCTATTGGGGGTCCTGCCCCAGCTTTTGGGGTGCCCCCCCCCACCCCACCCCCAATGGCTGGGGGACACACCTCATGCAGGCCTCCCTGGGCCTCCTCCAAACGGCTGCGTGAGGTACACCCCACCTCCATTTGGGGTGAGGGGGGAGAGGGCCACCCCAAAAGGTGGGGCTGGACCCCCAATAGATGGGGCAGTAGGGTTTGGGCACCCTGGGGGCAGATAGCCACACTAATGTGGCCATCTGCACCAAGCAAAGTTGGGTAAACAAAAAAAAAATTACAAAACCACAGGCTGCTTTTTAGGGGGGGCTGAGGGCCACCCTAAATTGGCAGCGCATGATGTACCGCAACGGGGGGTGGCCCTCAACCCCCCCCACCCCAAATGGAGGGCCCCACCTCATGCAACCCTCCCTGGGGGCAGATAGGGGGGGGGCCACCTCATGCATCCCTCCCTGGGGTCAGATGCCCCTTCCTAGGAGCAGATATCTGCCCCCAGGGAGGGTTGCATGAGGTGGGGCCCTCCATTTGGGGTGGGGGGGGGTTGAGGGCCACCCCCCGTTGCGGTACATCATGCGCTGCCAATTTAGGGTGCCCCTCAGCCCCCCCTAAAAAGCAGCCTGTGTTTTTGTATATTTTTTTTTGTTTACCCAACTTGGCTTGGTGCAGATGGGCCCATTAGTGTGGCTATCTGCCCCCAGGGTGCCCAAACCTTACTGCCCCATCTATTGGGGGTCCTGCCCCAGCTTTTGGGGTGCCCCCCCCCACCCCACCCCCAATGGCTGGGGGACACACCTCATGCAGGCCTCCCTGGGCCTCCTCCAAACGGCTGCGTGAGGTACACCCCACCTCCATTTGGGGTGAGGGGGGAGAGGGCCACCCCAAAAGGTGGGGCTGGACCCCCAATAGATGGGGCAGTAGGGTTTGGGCACCCTGGGGGCAGATAGCCACACTAATGTGGCCATCTGCACCAAGCAAAGTTGGGTAAACAAAAAAAAAATTACAAAACCACAGGCTGCTTTTTAGGGGGGGCTGAGGGCCACCCTAAATTGGCAGCGCATGATGTACCGCAACGGGGGGTGGCCCTCAACCCCCCCCCACCCCAAATGGAGGGCCCCACCTCATGCAACCCTCCCTGGGGGCAGATAGGGGGGGGGGCACCTCATGCATCCCTCCCTGGGGTCAGATGCCCCTTCCTAGGAGCAGATATCTGCCCCCAGGGAGGGTTGCATGAGGTGGGGCCCTCCATTTGGGGTGGGGGGGGGTTGAGGGCCACCCCCCGTTGCGGTACATCATGCGCTGCCAATTTAGGGTGCCCCTCAGCCCCCCCTAAAAAGCAGCCTGTGTTTTTGTATATTTTTTTTTGTTTACCCAACTTGGCTTGGTGCAGATGGGCCCATTAGTGTGGCTATCTGCCCCCAGGGTGCCCAAACCTTACTGCCCCATCTATTGGGGGTCCTGCCCCAGCTTTTGGGGTGCCCCCCCCACCCCACCCCCAATGGCTGGGGGACACACCTCATGCAGGCCTCCCTGGGCCTCCTCCAAACGGCTGCGTGAGGTACACCCCACCTCCATTTGGGGTGAGGGGGGAGAGGGCCACCCCAAAAGGTGGGGCTGGACCCCCAATAGATGGGGCAGTAGGGTTTGGGCACCCTGGGGGCAGATAGCCACACTAATGTGGCCATCTGCACCAAGCAAAGTTGGGTAAACAAAAAAAAAATTACAAAACCACAGGCTGCTTTTTAGGGGGGGCTGAGGGCCACCCTAAATTGGCAGCGCATGATGTACCGCAACGGGGGGTGGCCCTCAACCCCCCCCCACCCCAAATGGAGGGCCCCACCTCATGCAACCCTCCCTGGGGGCAGATAGGGGGGGCCCCACCTCATGCATCCCTCCCTGGGGTCAGATGGCCCTCCCTAGGAACAGATATCTGCCCCCAGGGAGGGTTACAAGGGGTGCCCCCTTTCTACTTTGGTTGGGGGGGCACCCGCCCCTATGGGGGGACACCCCCTCCCTTTCATTCAGTAAAAAATCCATGGTGGCTAGTGGCCCCCACCCCTTCCCCCAACCCTGTTTCCCATCATTTCATTTTTGTTTTTTATTTTACATTCCCTTGGGGCAGATGGTCAGCCATCTGCCCCAGGGTTCACATACACGTGCCCCCATGCTTTGGGGTCGGGAGGGGGGAGAGGGCTGCTTACTTGAAGCAGCCCCCTTCCCACCCCCCACCTCACAAAGAGATCCATGGTGGTCTAGTGGGTTGCTGGTCACGGATCGAGCGCTCTGCGCCGATCCGTGACCAGCAATGCCTCATATGTGGTGTCCTTGGAAAGGGGAGAAAGTCCCCTTTCCAGGGACACCACTTTCTGTTCAATCCCTGGTGGCCTAGTGGGCCCCAGGACCCCAAACCCCCTCCCACCTCCCCCCATCCCTCAGATTATTATTATTTTTTTTAGATATATTTCCCTGGGGGCAGATGGCCAGCCATCTGCCCCCAGGGTACATTTTCATGTGTCCCCATGCTTTGGGGGCCGGGGGGGGGGGGAGAGGGCTGCTTACCTGAAGCAGCCCCCCTCCCCCCCAACTCGCAAACAGATCCATGGTGGTTCAGTGGGTTGCTGGTCACGGATCGGCGCTCTGCGCTGATCCGTGACCAGCAATGCGGCATATGAGTGGTGTCCCTGGAAAGGGGAGAAAGTCCCCTTTCCAGGGACACCACTTTTAGGTCAATCGCTGGTGGCCCAGTGGGCCCCAGGGCCCAAAACCCCCTCCCACCTCCCTCCTTCCCTCGATTTTTTTTTTTTTTTTTTTTTTTTTCCCCCCCACCCCCGGGGGCAGTGATCATCTGCCCCCAGGGGTCCCTGGCGCTGTGGCCCCATGCTTTGGGGCCACGGGGGAAGGGGGCCGCTTACCTAGTAAGCAGCCCCCCCTCCCCCACGCGTCACAAAAGGATCTTCGTTTGATCCGTGACGTTGCTGCCCGCGGATCGAGGCGCCCTGCGCCCGATCCGCGGGCAGCAAAGTCACACAATGGGTACCGTTGGAAAGGGGAGAATCTCCCCTTTCCAACGGTACCCGCCTCGATCTCCGGCTTGAAATACAGCCGGAGATCGAGGCGGAACAAGAAGGGCACTCACCTTCTCTCTCCAACGCAGCAGCCGAAAATGGCTGCTGCGTTGGAAATACTTTCCGTTTCACGCCGACGTGCGTAACGCACGTCGGCGTGAAACTGAAGGAAATCCAACCCCCGGGCAGTGAGGGGGGACCTCCCCCTCGCATAGCCCGGGGGTTGGATTACAGTTTTGAGCGATCCCTGCTTTGCAGGGATCGCTCAAAACAAGGTGCCAAAAAGGACGAGCTATCTCGTCCTTGGCACTGCGTGTGCACTTCCAAGGACGAGATACCTCGTCCTTGGCACTTAAAGGGTTAAAGGATGTTTCACAATTGTAGGACCAAATACTGTATGATAAATAGTAGTGGGGTGAAAGGAAATGTACCGTCACCAACATAGGGTAGGCTTAGTCGGGTGAAGAGGGAATAGATGAGTGGGAGAAGTGGTGTGCTGTTAGCGGCTTCAGTTCGGTATACACTGTGCGCTGAGCTTTGGTGTGAGTATCGGACCGGGCAAGACCTCATGTGCTGTTGGTGCTGCTTATGTGTTTGTTTTGCTGTTGATGCGGTGTAGTAAGGTGCGAGTGGTTTGCCGGGTGAGAGATGGTTGTGTGAATTTTCGGGTGGGTTAGGTATGCAGAGATTTGAAAGTTGGGTTAGTGGGGTGTGTATCCAGGTTCTAGTATAACTTGTACCATTTAAATGGTATTCCTATGGGTGGGGTTATTGCTGATTCCTTTGACCGTCGTGTGTGAGAGGCACGGCTCGCTCCCACTGTATTCTAATGGACTTTGTAATGTGATTGGGTATGTCTATTTCTCTCCCTCTGGTGTAGGAGATGAGGATTGAATGCTCCCTGTCCCCTTCCTATCGATTGTGACAAAGGTCTTTTGGAGCTTGGGTGTGATTCAGGGCCAAGGTGCTAATGATGAATCGTCCTAGTCCTTCTGTCTTGGTGTGCCTATGTATTCAGTCTTTAGTGTCATCCTATCATGTCTATCTCTCAGACAGTCGTTCGGCATGTCGTGGATCGTCTTCCTTAGATTCTATTTTTTGATCGCTTGGTGGGAATCGGGATCTGTGTCTTTATTCATCATTGTTTGTTTTGTGTATGTCCCTGTGGGCGTTC
Source organism: Ambystoma mexicanum (assembly GCF_040938575.1). Taxonomy (NCBI): domain Eukaryota; kingdom Metazoa; phylum Chordata; class Amphibia; order Caudata; family Ambystomatidae; genus Ambystoma; species Ambystoma mexicanum. The sequence continues at coordinate 1,247,639,910 of NC_090926.1, forward strand.
TTCTAGTTATGAAGTGAAGAGCCAGGATTTGAGCAGTTTCTTGTGTTGCGTATGTTCTTTGGTAGGTCGTTCCAAGTTTTCGGCGCCTGGTGAGAGAAAGAAGATCCTCTAAGGTTTCTTTTATTGCAAGGTTTCGGTTCCAGGCGGTTGTTGTTGCTTGATCCGAGGGTTCTTGTTGGTTGATGTAGGCGTAATTTGTCGCTCAGCAACTCGGTGCCTTGTTTGTGTATTGCTCTGTGCGCAATGCACATTGTTTTGAATTTTATTTGTTGTTTTATTGGTAGCCAATGCAGTGTTTTTAGTGCTGGTGTGATGTGTTCTCTTCGGGTAGTTTGAGAAGCAATCTGGCTGCCGCATTTTGTATGCGTTGTAGTTTATTTATAAGTCGATCAGGCATAGGCTATTAGCGTAATCTACTCTGGACATGACGAGAGGTTTGTTTTATTTTATTTGTATAGCGCTCCAGACCCGGGAGTAAATGGGCGCTTAGGACAAGTTACAAGGCACAATACATATAAACATTTGCAGTAGTACATTAGTAAGGTTATGTACAGTATACACAGTTAAGGCATATGTGTGGCATGTACAATATATACAGTTTGTAGTAGGCTAGGCCTAACTTAAAATTGATTTTTAGTCCGTAACCACCCAATGACATGTTTCCGGAATAACTGGAAGGATTTGGTCGATTTAATGTTCAAGGGCAGGGTGTTCCAAAGTTGGGAGGCCAGGACCGTGAAACTAGAACCGCCAGCTCTTTTAGAAGTAAATCTAGGCACAGTGAGGCATAAAGTGTTCGAAGATCTAGTGGTTCTGATGGCCGGTTTCATGGTGAATTTTTGGTAAGGTAGGGGGGAGGGTGGTTAAGGGCTTTGTAGGTGAGTTTTTAAATCAATTTTTTGTTGAATGGAAAGCCATTTGTATGATATTCTGGTAGCGGATATATGCTCCCGCCTAGGAATGTTTAGAGCTGCTTGTAACGCATTGTTTTGGAGAACCTGAAGTTTATTAATTATAGATTGGTTAGCACCTAGGTTGAGGCTGTTGCTACCTTAGATTGTATGAGAGCCCTAGCCAGCGTGAGGCAGCTATTAGTAGATAGAAAATGTCTGCAGGCTCTAATTAATTTCCCTGTGTAGGCGGTAGCTGAGGCAGTCGAATTAACTTGTTTGGTGAGGTTGGTATTGGCATCGAGATAAAGGCCAAGGGTTTTCACATTTTTAGCAACTGGGATGGTATTGCCGTCGATGATTATGTTGGAATAGTCAGGGCTCAGTTTTTGTAGGTTATTAGGTGATCCGACCAGGAGAAGTTCAGTCTCCTCGTCATTTAGGCAGAGGCCATGTGTGGCCATCCATGCCTTTATGATGGAGAAGATTTTGTTAATCCTGGTGACATCAGCTTGATGTGATGGTGAGAGGAGTATCTGGGTGTCATCCGCGTAGTTGGTGTAGGTGACACCCAGAAGGTTCAGTTTGTCGAAGAGAGGCTTTGTAAAGATGTTATATAGAGTGGGGGGAAACACATGATCCTTGAGGGACACCCCAGGTAATGGGGATGGGGTCCGCTGCTGCCACGGAAGAAAAGACCCTCCTGGTTCTATTGGCCAAGAAGAATTGTATCCACGTGACAGCAGAGGAAGAGAAAGGGGCAGCAGAAGAGAGGTGGTTACAGAGTAATATTATGGTCGACCAGGTCGAAGGCTGCTGAGAGGTCTAGGAGGAGTAGGATGGCAGCCTTACCTTTTGTCTTTAACGTCATCAATCTGACTTTTGAGGTCATGATGAGCTATGGTGGTGATTGTTTTGATGGAGAATGATCGGAACTGTAAGATCCTTTTTATCTCTCGCAGGAGAAAGAAGCATTTCTTGGTAAGCGTTTACTTGTGGCTCTCGAGTAAGATTGTTGTCCATCAGGACCCCCAGGTTAACATACGCAATAACATGGGCAAGTATCTGGTTATAGGAACAAATCTGTTAGGTTTACCCAGTATATGGAAAAAATAGTCAGCTTTTGTGAGCGCCCCTCACTTTTTGCTTCTTTTTTTTTTATGATGCTCTGTCCAAATTTCTCCAGTGTGTTCCAGTCCGATCTCACTGGGGAAAAGGCTCTTATGTGTTTGTGGGCCTCTAGAGACTTGTATGCCCTCTAAGGGCATTGGCTACCAGCAATGTGCCCATCACTCCCTCTGTGCCAGTAGATCTGGTTTGTGGTAGTGTACTTAATTACAGTGGCTGCAAGAGTGTTGCCGGTTTGTCTGAGAGAAAGCCTTACTCTTATGTCCCGTCCCCTTTCCTCCAAACTGCATGGGCGTCCCTCGCTAAGGACTGGAGAAGGAACCTTTTTCACCAGAAAAAACCTTCTACCCCTTTAAATTTAGAGGGGTACGGGGGCACAGCCTTGGGAGCATGCGCTCCCCTGTCTATACCCACTGGCGCCACTCCTTGGTTTAGTTAGTGCCCTTTTCCGTGTTGACAGGAAAGGGACGATTTCACCAGCGCTCCTGGGTTTGGCTTCAGCCTTGTAATACCACGTGCTCTTACCCCAGATACTTTCTTCTGTCTTTTTGTCTTCTCTTTTATCAATTAGGTACTCGGTCCTCTGGCGCCATGCTCCTCCCCGGCGCATGTCGACATCAGCGGGCTTGAGCAGGTGTCCAGCCTGCGAAGGGCTCTTCCCTAAGTCCGATCCCCACACTCTTTGCCTCTGCTTCCTTGGCCCCGACCACGGCTGGGAAGGTTGTACCGTGCGTAATGCGCTTCTACTGCATGCTCTGAAGAACGGGCTAGCTCGGTGGAGGGAGCTCTTCGAGAAGTCACCTCCAGAGGACTTGAAGGACTTCATAAGTCAAGTCCCAAGGGAGGGCTGCTTTTTTTCATCGCACCCTGAATTGTGACCTGAATTGTAAATAATATGTACACCTGTATATACCTCACTCTGTATTCATTCTTGTAATTATATTTTATATTTTGTTTTGATTGTAATATCATGATCTATCTGTAACTTTGTAAGCTGTGCATTTCGATACTGCTGCGCCCTGTTACCCTTGGGATTGGTACACATTAGAAATAAACAAATAAACAAACCCAGACGGGCGTCTCCTTCCCAAGGAAACTCTTGAGCGGGAGGAGCCTTTCTGGTTCTTGAACCAGCACAGGTACCGAGGCTATTCCAGCTACCGGCCGCCAGGTCGAGGGGTCATTAGATCCTTCTGGAGACGGTGCTGAGGGACTTCAAGGTTCTTTCACTGGGTGTACACCTGAGGGGTGATGCCCTAATACCGGTCAGATGTCCGAGGGGGCACCTGCTTGCAGCACTATCAGTGATACTGCCGAGGGCAACACGCCTACCAGGCAGTGTCCTGGGGTGCAGGGTAGGTTGCATGCTTCATCGCCAATAGTCCTGGAGGAGGCCGGGTCCAGTGAGCCAAGCACCACGATGTCGGCACGTGGCATGCAGCTCGACAAGATGGCCGCTGCACCAGACAAAATGGCAGCTCGTCCGATACCGCCCCTGGGAACGGAGCAGGTGTGAGAACGAGTTACAAGGTGGGAATGGTGTCAACCAGCTACATGGCCTACAGCTTATCCATCGGCATTGCAAGGCAGGTTTACCTCGCAACTGACACTAGACAGAGTACGCACCGGCTCCCGCAGCCGCCCGCTACCCCATCAACATCACCTGCCACCCCACCGGCCTATGAGGGCAGTCTCTTTGAAAGGTTCCTCACTCTGATGAGATCTCCTCAGATGAGGGCCATCCTATGGGATGTGATCAGGGACCTGCTCCCTCCGGCCCCTCCACTGCGCCTATAGTCATTCCTCCTGTGGCTTCAGCTTCACAGGCCCTGGTGCAGCCTCTGCTGCCCTTGCCGGCTCCTTCGATTCTGGCTCCCCTGCCTCCCACAGTTCACGTGGTTCCACAGCAGCCCCCTGCTCCGGTTCCTACACCACAGCCCTCGTCCCGGTCCGGACCAGCCGGACACCCTGGTGGACACAGATGAGGAGGACCACCCCGAAATGCTGTTTTCAGCCAAGGCTTTCCATGAACGGCTTGCAGGTTTGGCAGAGTATTTGGGGCTCCCTCAACCCGAGGTCGAACAACCAGAGGCAGGATTCCTGGCCGAAGGCCTCACTCTATGCCCCGCGGCTAGAACGGTGATCCAGATGCGAAGGACGTCGCCTTGCACGAGAAGGGGTGGCTCAAGCCACAGTCGGCCCAGTCTGTCAATCAGCGCCTTCACGGCAAGTATAGTCAAATGGAGGGGGATCCACTCTTGCTGTCGGCACACCCTCAACTGCAGTCCTCGGTGATCGCTGCAGCGCCACTCTACTCAAAGCATCAGTCGTCCTCAGCCACCTCGTCCTCGGCGCTGCTAGGCAAGGAGGTGAAGATCTTGGAGGCTTACGGAAAGAAGCTTTATTCAAACGCTTCGCTGCACCTTCGTCAATCCAACGCGGATGCCATGCTGGCAGCCGTTAACTAGAGGCTTTGGTGGGAAATAGCCGATTTCCTTCCAGAACTTAGGGTGCAGAGCCAGGCACACTTCAAGGCGGGGCTGGCAGAGGCGAAACTGGTGGCATAGGACATCATGGAGTCCACTGTGGCCCACATTGACACCTCTGGCCGGGCCATATGCATCGCCAGGGACATGAAAACTGCCTGGCTTTGGGCTACTAAGTTAAACCCAGATGTTCAGGAACGAATATTGGATCTTCCATTCGAGGTAAGTGACCTCTTTCACACCACCACCGATGCGGAACTAGATAAAAAGAAAAACAGTTCCCAAACTGCGAAGTGTTTATCCTTACGAAGGCCACGCCCGAGGCGTACACCCAGTTGCATCAACACCCAGATAAGGGGGTGGATGTTTGGCGGGTTCTGGGGCTTCCAAGAACAGAGGTCTAGGCAGCCTGACCGTTCTGAGTCGGCACCGGCGCAAACAACAAAAGTGGGGAGCGAGGGCTTCTTTCAGTCCCCCTCCTCTGCAACAGCCTCAGAGGGTAAGAAGGCATGACGTGCCCCTTGTGAGTCCACGTGTCTTCGGTGGGGGGAAAGCTTGCCCTTCACGCACAGTTTTGGCATCAGAAGTTAGTGGACCCCTGGATCCTCTCCGTAGTATCCATGGGATGCCGCCTACCGATTCCTCCCTCTCCTTCCTCCTACCCTCCACTCCCACAGATTGGGACAGCAACTCTGTTGGCAGAAATTAAGTCCCTCGTCGAGAGCCAGGCAGTGGAGAAGTCCCAACCTCCCAGCGAGGTTTGGGCTTCTACCCTAGGATTTTCGCCATTCAAAAGAAGAAGCAGGCTGGCCTGAGAGTTGTTGGAACTCTCCACCCTCAACCGTTCCCTGCCTCTTCAAAAATTCAAGATGGTTATGCCAGCACTCATAGCAGAGACACTGTGCAGGGGAGACTGGATGTGCTCCCAGGATCTTTAGGACGCTTATCTACAAGTCCCGATTTGGCAGCCTCATCAATCCTTCCTGCGGTTCAGGATCATGGGCTGCCATTTCCAATACTAGGTTCTACCTATTCGGCCTCAACTCAGCCCCCAGGGTCTTTACCAGGCTAAGGAATGCAGTGGCTGCCCTCCTCAGGGCTGAGGGCCACCACGTCATGGAATCAGGAGCGGTGCTCCCAAGCAGACCTTGTCAGCCTTCCTCCTTCTCTCCACCTGGACCTCACCTGGTGGTCTAGGGACTGCCACCTGCGGAATGGCAGGCCCTTCCGGCAGACACCCCCTCAATTCACCATCGCCACAGATTCCTCCCTGAAAGGCTGGGGGTCTACGCTGGACAATCGGTGTCCATGGAGTCTGGTCCCTGCGTGAGCAGGAGTCTCATATCAACTGGCTGGAGCTGAAAGCTATCTGGCTAGCTCTCAAAGCTTTTCTTCTGCTCCTTGGGGGCAAGGTCGTCCTCATCCAGACGGACAACTCCACCAGCGTGTATTGTCAACAAGCAGGGTGGCACCAGGCCAGATTGGGAGCGGACAATTACGAATGGCAATTGAACGATCAGGGCCTGCTGGGTATCTTCAACAGATGGGGGCATCCTCAAGGGGGACCTCTTTGCCACCAGGTTCAACAGGAAGTGCCTGCAGTTTGCGTCCTGCCAGGGCCCCGGCTCCCTGGGTGACGCTTTTCAGATACAGTGGAACGGCATGACAGCATATGCCTTCCCTCCTACTTCCCTGGTCCACAGGGTGATCTGCAAGATGAGTCATGTCACCTCTGCATCATTCTGCTAGCTCCATGGTGGCCGGCGAGAACTTGGTTCTCAGAGCTCCTCAGCCTCTCGGACAGGCTACCCATTCACCTGCCGCTGGGCCCAGCATACCTTCTCTCACAGGAACGGGGCAGGGTCACCCACCCTGCTCCACAGAAATTAGCCCCAGCAGTGTGGCTCCTGAGCAGGTCACACTGAAGCATCTGAACCTGTCTTTGGCTAACCTAGAAATCATTCAGGGAGCTAGGAGCAAGGCTCCTAGGAACCAATAAAAAAGTAAATGGAATAGGTTATGTCACTGGACGGACTCTTAAGTAGATTGACGCCCTTACTTGCACACTGGACCATGTGCTTCCCTTTTCGGCACACCTCGCTCACTCCGGGGTGCAAATCGACACATGCCACACCTACTTGACAGCAATAGGCGCCAACAGGAACACAGAGGAGGAGATTTTCTCCTCTTCTAACCTTTGGTTTAATGACATCTGGCGGGCCTCACCAGGCTCTACCCGCCCATCAAGAAACCACACCCTGTGTGGGATCTCAATGTAGTGTTCGGCGCCCTAACGCACAAACCTTTTGAGCCAATGGCGTCCACGGACATCCGACTGGTCACCATTCAAACAGCTTTGTTGGTGGGTCTCACCTCTGCTCATAGTTAGCGAGATCCAAGCACTGGTGGCTTCAGCACCCTATACTACTTTTCACAAGGATACGGTGGTCCTGCAAACGCACCCCGCATTCCTACCTAAAGTAGTCTCATACTTCCATCTAAAGAAAGAGATGGTGTTACCCACCTTTTTTTGCCGATCCTAAGTATGATGCTCAAAGGGTAATGCTTTGTCTGGATGTCAGACACACTCTGAAATTCTATCTGGACGGACAAAGAGCTTCCGCAAGTCAGACGCTCTATTTGTCACCTTCGAGGGGGTCAAGGCCTGGGTATCGGGCATCCAAGGCCTCCATAGCAAGATGGATGGTTTTGGCCATCAGGGAGGCATATGAGGGGTAGCACAAACCACTTCCAGCCAACATGCATATCCACGCTGTCAGAGCCAAGGTCACAGGTGTCGCATTCCAAAGACTGCTCCCGTGTCAGGTCATCAGCAGGGCTGCCACCTAGGCCACCCCTTTGGCTTTCTGCGAACACTACTGTTTGGACGCCGACTCAAAGTCCGACCTGGCTTTCGGACAGGCGGGTCTAAGGAACTTGTTTTCTTAAAGAGGGTCACCGCTCCACCCTGCGGCTACACTCTGTTGTAATCGCCCATGTATAGAGAAAGGGGACGGGCCGTACGAGTAATTATAAGTTACTCACCATAGTGACAAATGTACTCTTGATCCTTAGTCCCCTTTCCTCTATACGTCCCTCCATTCCCCTCCCCCCTCCTAATACTGGTGTCCTTAGGAAATGTTTATATTGTCAACGTGTCATTGGGCACTGAGGAGTGGCACCGGTGGGCGGAGTCAGGGGAGCACATGCTTAGGGGCCCCTGCATGCCTATAAATTTAAAGGGGAAGGTTTTTTCTAGTGAAAAAGGTTGTCTCCCGTCCCTAGCGAGGGATGCCCATGCAGTATGGATGAAAAGGGACTATGGAGTCTCTATTTGTGACATCCATTATACATGCAACTGCACTGCTCTTTTGTGTGATTGTGTGGTGTCTGGAAATGGCCATTTATGGACCTTTTTTCTGATGGGTCGCTGCAAATGGAATGTGTGTGATTTCTCTGGAATCACTGATTGTCTGATCGCTCATGGTGCATGTGTGCATGATTGGAGATTCGGGCCACCCTCTGTCCTCCAGTTTGGCATAAAAGCTTACACTCTGCCCCAGGAACACGGTCAACCTTGTAATTTGATCCTGAAACATCCAGCGAGATGGCTTACTGGCTGTTGGGACAGTTTTCCTAAAGTCCAACTAAGGGCTTCATAAAACCATACATCTGAGGATGTGGTAGAATAGACGGAGCCAGGCTTATCTTTGGAGGGCGAGAGGGCTGTAGCTTGGTACAAAGAAATTGTAGCATACGTATGGTCGAAAGAAACACTGAAACACTATGTATTGTAAAAATAAAGGGTTTAATTCTTGGGCAAATAAGTCACATCATATAAACACTATCCTAAAAACGAACTCAATACTTATGGTCTGCATAACAAGGTTTCTGATGTTTGTTAATCTGCTTAGAATCACATGCTGTGCATAGGTCCGACATCCAGTGGTCACTGCGGAGTATTGCATTTTGTTTTTCGTAGTCGAAAAGGGACGTCGACAAGGCGTGTCTGAAATACTATCCCTATAGTGACGTGCGTTGTACCCACAATCCCTCGCGCGTCGAGGTCCCTCAGATTGTTTTTTTCCGCCCAGCTACTGGTCGCCTTTACGCAGAGCTCCTCGAGAGACATTGCAGATTTCACCTCCTCGACCTTTGGTCGTTTTCCTATTTAATATATAACACATCGATCCCTCCCTCGACGCAGTTGTGAAGCTGTCTCCGCCGAGCAAGATCTTCGACGGAGGGGACGAGCGGAGGAGATCCTTCGGCGTTGCCGAACACGTGGCCTGGCCTCGCAGGCCAAATACAGTAGGGAGAGTGGGGTTGTGGGACATCTCTGGTTCTTTTTTGAGAATGCCTTTCCTTTTCCCCTTCCTTTCCCTTGGGGTCGTTATCACGATTTATTGCCTCGGCTATGGAGAGGACACCCTTTAGGTTTTGCCCGCGTTGCAAGGGCAAGTTTACTTGGAAGGACAAGCATTCACGGTGTAACCGCTGCTTGCCCCTCGATCACAAAGAGGAGGGTTGCACGGCTTGTCGGCTTCTTAAGCCAAAGACTCTAAAAGACCGTAGGGTCAAGAGGTGGGCGGCCTACGCTATGTCGAAGGCCGATTCTTCACCCGCCGCTGCTACCACCGACAGTGACGAGGAACGTGATAACACGACCTCCGCTACGGAAGTCGTAGACCCCTCTAAAGAGCGCTTGCGCTCTTCGTCGTCTGTCCCCGGCCCCGACGAGCTCGGCTCACGCCCTGCTTATGGGGATGAACACCCCAGCAACACTGACGCACACGATACCACACATAAGCACACAACCCATGGCTCTTCTATGTCGCAGACGAAGAAAGCATCAGCGCCCAAGGAGACGCAGGTTCCACCGGCGGCCTCCTCGGACCGTTCAGGTTCGAAGCCCCTCTCGCAGCCGCGACCAGCGACTGGGCTTTCGGCAAATAAGGGCGCCGCCCCCAAACCATCGGCCGGCGCGCACCAGCAGAGAGCGCACGCCGCCGTAGAACGATCGACACCCGTAACATCGAAACCACAGCCCTCCGCTGACAAACGAGTCGCAGAGAGCTTGGCGAGGATCGTTGTAGCCGACGCCCAGAAGCATACGCCGAAAGACACGTCGAGCGCTACGCAAAGGTCGAAAGACACGCCGAAAAGCCCGAAGAAAGACAGGGACTACCCCCTTCAGTCGGGGGACCCCCAGCACACCGGAAGGCTTTTCGGAAGGCGACGGGACACTTTCCTCGACATTTATGGGAGAGGTCGAGCCGTTTTCAGCTAGATGACACTAATTTTCCCCCGCTAGACCGCTCAGGGGTACCCCATGAAACCATGGAAAGGCTCCATCTCTGCATGGAGAGGTTTATGAAGACCCAGAACCCTCCCACTCCCAAGAGAACAAGAGAAGGGCCTCAGGAGGACCCCAGGGCCAAATATCCGAGACTAATCAATCCCCAGCAGGACACAGCCTCAGATTTCCATAATGTGTATGACCTCACTGGTGAGGAACAATACTTGGAGGAGGAGGATGAATTTGTGGATGATGAAGAGGGACCGAACCAGGAGGAAGGTCTGGAAGACAGCCCAGACATGGTAGGAGAAGGCTTCGGAGAAAATCCAGAAGAAGGACCTTCTCATCCCTGGCAATCCATCAGTATATTCGGACACGGATGTCCTGAACCTAAATCCTCCTGACAATTCACCTGTTAGAAACACGTCTCCCATTGACGATCGGCCCACGTTCAATGCCCTGTTGCGCAGAGCAGCAGCACATTTCGAACTGGACACTGGGGAGATCTCTCCTGAAATAGACTTTGTGGAAAGAGTAATTAAGGAGAAACCCCCGGTCAGCCAGACCATTCCCCCCCCTCGCTTCAGTGAAGAAAAGAATCATCCCTTCGCTATCCACACCCGCACTAATCAGAGGAGTTAATCCAAGAATTGAAAAACTTTTCACTCCTTCACCCTCAGACCCGCTGTACATCAGGGGACATTCCATTCCGGATTCCCTTGTACTAACTAATACAAGGAAGAGGGCAGGGGTGCCGCTGTCCACCAGCGAGACACCACCTGACAAGGAGGGCAAGAGGTTATATGCCCTTGCAAAGTCACATCCTCGGCTGCCTTTTCGGCAAGAATTGCGAACAACAATTCTTTGCTAGCTAGCTACGCGGACGCGCAGTGGGCCAAACTGCGCAAAGACGCCGAAGAAGCGCCGGAACCACTACGTACACGCCTGCTATCAACTATTGGCGAAGGAACCCAGGTCAACCAGAGTATTGTAAAGAACTCTCTGGATGCTGCAGAGACAGCGGGACGTTCCCTGGTTCAGGGAATACTCCAAAAACGCCATGTATGGCTGCGCAACTCAGGGTTCAAACCGGAGACACAGGCGTCTTTAATAAACAAACCTGTTGAAGACTCAAACCTCTTCGGGAAAGTGGTGGATGAGGCTCTGGAGATGGCTAAAAAAGAGTTCGATACTATCAAAACTCTTGACCAGATCTCTAAGCCCACTACCAGACGCGGCTATGGCAACAACGCTTTTTTCGTGGCCAACGCCAACAGCAGAATCAGCAGCAACAGTACCCTGCCACCAATTACCAGACCAATAGTGGGCAGTACAGCCAAAGAGGCCAGCGCTGTGGCAAAGGGAGAGGTCGGGGGTCCACCCCCAGAGGCTCCCAAGCCCCCAACAACACCAAGTGACGCGAAGATTCGTGTCCCCTCCCATGCAACACCGGTCGGGGGCCGGATAACATCCTTTCTTCCAGCATGGGAGGGAATAACGTCAGACCGCTGGGTACTTTCCACCGTAGCCCACGGATACTGCATCGAATTCAACGGTTCCCCAACATACAGACCCCCGAGGGGACGACGCATGACACCGGTTCACCTTGCCATCCTTCTCCAAGAAGTACAACTACTGCTGGAAAAAGAAGCCATAGAGGTCGTGCCTCTATCTCAGGTAACGGAAGGTATTTATTCACTGTACTTCCTTGTACCCAAAAAGGATCTAACCATGCGCCCTGTATTAGATCTGCGCCCAGCGAACAAGTTTATCAAACCACAGAAGTTTCTTATGGTGACCTTACAGGAAGTGATCCCACTGCTATCACAGGGAGATTACATGACAATATTGGACATGAAAGATGCATACTTTCATATTTTAATGTTGCCAGCGCACAGAAGATACCTCAGGTTCATGATAGAGGGCAAACACTACCAGTTCAGAGTGCTACCCTTCGGCATAGCATCGGCACCAAGGGTATTCACAAAGGTACTGGCAGTGGCAGCGGCCCACCTGCGCAGGTTGTCCATCCCAGTTTACCTTTACCTCGACGACTGGCTCATAACAGGGGATTCTTACGAAACATGCTTCTCCAATACCCAAAAGACTGTAGACCTTTTGTTCCAGTTGGGCTTCTCCATCAACGAAAAGAAGTCCAGCCTAGACCCCAGCCAAATCAAACAATTCCTAGGGGCTCTAATTCAAACAAAGGACGGCCTCGTCTTCCCCTCCAACGAGAGGGTCCAAAACATGCTGTTTCAGATCCCTCAATATGTAACCGGTCGAGAGGTGACGGTACGCAAAGCAATGCGCTTGCTAGGCATGATGGCGTCGTGTATTTATTTGGTACCTCACGCGCGCCTGCGCATGCGCCCTATGCAAGAGTGGCTCAACAGCCAGTGGTGTCAGGCCAGCGGACTATGGGACGATCTAGTGGTGGTCTCGCAGGCCTTGGTTCTCTCGCTACGGTGGTGGACAAAGGAAAACCTGGAAAGAGGGAAACCTTTTGCCACACCCGCGGCGGAAGCCACTCTAACCACAGACGCATCCCTCACAGGATGGGGGGCTCACCTATCCCATCAGACTGCTCACGGAGTGTGGACTCCGAACGTAGCATCCAAACACATAAATCTACTGGAGCTACTAGCTGTGTTCAAGGCGCTAAAAGCCTTCCAGGAACACCTACAAGGCAAGACTGTGTTGGTCCTTACAGACAGCACCACAGCCATGTACTATATCAACAAGCAGGGGGGCACCAAACTGTCCAAACTGGCCCAAAATATATGGAAGTGGGCTCTCAAAACATGTTCCTACTGTCACAACATATACCAGGGGAACTCAATCTGCTGGCAGACAAACTCAGCAGAGATTTCCCCCTGCCCGAAGAGTACGAATGGCGACTGCACGAAGACATCGTCTTCGACGTCTTCACACAATGGGGATTCCCAGAAATAGACCTGTTTGCAACCCTGGAGAACTCACAATACCACAGTTACGCCTCCAGGTACCCCCAGAACCAATTCAAGGGGAACGGTCTGTCGATGCAATGGTCAGGGAAATTTGTTTACGCTTTTCCCCCGACTCCCCTTCTCAACAAGGTGGTGCACAAGATGCACCAGGAACAAGTGACCATGATACTGGTGGCCCCAATGTGGGCCCGACAGCCATGGTTCGCTCACTTGATGGAGATGTCTCTATCTCCCCCAGTGAAACTCCCCTGCCCGTACAACATGCTGTCATACGACCCTGTTCATCTAACAATTACATGGCCTAGCCCTCATAATTGTATTGTATGATGTATTATGTGATATATCTGATCACAGGTCACTGCCTTAATGTAACCCAAGGCACAACCTGCTCACATTGTAACTAATTCTTCCTGCAAGTAACAGTGCCACAATGCCCCTGGGCTGCCTGCGCGCTATATAAATTTAATAAATAAATAAATAATAAGACAAGGGCAGGACTCTGCATCCATGCCCCCAGAACATGAACTTAGCAGCTTGGCTCCTGAGATCATAGAATTCGGACATCTACAGCTCCCGCAGAGATGCATGGACATCCTCAGGGAAGCCAGAAAACCTAACACTCGCCACTGCTATTCTAGCAAGTGGAAGAGATTTGTCATCTGGTGCAGAGGAAAAAGCATCAACCCGATTGACTGCTCTCCCACACATATTGTTCTATACCTGACCCACTTATTGGATTCAGGTCTAGTGTTCAATTCCATTAAAGTCCACCTAGCGGCACTTTCTGCATACACCACTTCCCAACTCAAAGTGTCGTGGTGGAAGATCCCTGTTATAAAGGCCTTCATGGAGGGAGTAAAAAGAATACACCCCCCGATAGCTGACCCAGCTCCCGGATGGGACCTTAACGTGGTACTTACCAGACTCATGGGCTCACCATTCGAACCCATGCACAAAGCATCTCTTAAACACCGCACTCTTAAGACTGCTTTTCTAATAGCTATCACCTCCATCAGGAGAGTAAGTGAACTACAGGCTCTTTCTGTTCTAGACCCCTTTGTTACAGTTCACAGAGATAAGGTGGTTCTACGCACGCACGCACCCAAGGTTTGCTCCGAAATTCATCTCGAAATTCCACGTAAACCAGTCTATAGAACTGCCAACCTTCTTTCAAAATCCTTCCAACTTGGGAGAAAAAACTCTGCACACACTAGATGTGCGCAGAGCGGTCATGTTCTACATGGAAAGAACCAGACCACTGAGGAAAAGTAATCATTTCTTCATCTCGGTGGCAGCAGGAAGAGAAGGGGTTGCAGTTTCAAAGTCCACTATTTCTAGATGGATTGTTCAATGCATTACTCTCTGCTATACTCTTGCTAAGAGAGAACTGCCCTTTAAGCCAAGAGCACACTCTACTCGAGGCACGGGGGCGTCCATAGCATTCATTGCAAATGTTCCCCTTGAGTCCATCTGCAAAGCGGCTACCTGGAGTTCTGTGCACACCTTTACAAAACACTACTGTCTAGATGCACACTCGAGATCTGACTCCCAGGTGGGACAGGCAGTATTAAGACATCTTTTCTCTACTGTTCCTTCTCATAACCCACCGCCATCTCCGGGTACTGCTCGCTAGTCTATGCATAGCATGTGATTCTAAGCAGATTAACAAACATCAGAAGACAATGCATTACTTACCGTAAAAGCATTTCTGATGGTTGTATCTGCTTAGATTCACATGCGCCCACCCTTCCTCCCCACTCGGATGAAAGGAACATAGACTTCCTTTTATATCTCTCTTTTCTGTACTCGCTCACGTCTAGAAGGCTCCCTCAGGGCAGAAAAATACAAACAGAGGGACCTCGACGCGTGAGGGATTGTGGGTACAACGCACGTCACTATAGGGATAGTATTTCAGACACGCCTTGTCGACGTCCCTTTTTGACTACGAAAAACAAAATGCAATACTCCGCAGTGACCACTGGATGTCGGACCTATGCACAGCATGTGAATCTAAGCAGATACAACCATCAGAAATGCTTTTACGGTAAGTAATGCATTGTCGTACTCTTATTTAGAGGAGCAAAAAGCACGTCAAGGTGAGTCAAACCTAAAGTTATACAATCAGGATAGTAATATACTCTTCTTGGGGAATAAGACCAGGTTAGATATACTTTTAGAATACAATCAGTATTCCAAGGGTAGTTGACCTTGTCAGTCATGCAGTGACACACAGTTCTGAAATCCCATAATAAACCAACCCAGTTACAAGTATACTCCTTGCAACTTTACTTTTTAGAACTCAGTTCAGAGCTAGTTAAACAACTCATCCTTTCTGGAGAGGCCTTAAGCTACTCAATGAAAGTATGAACACTCAATAACTATTTTAGAACACACTAAGCAATCAGTAAAAAGCAAAACACTTTAAGAAAGACACTATGTATTTATTTTTTTTTTTTTTCATGTATGGCAGCGTGCCAAACCCTCAGGCATCAGGGCGCTAGTTACAGAAAGTGCGAAGGGACATTCTTCAAAGTGCAAGACGACGTATACAGATTACAACATAACATGTGGATTACAAAAAGCATAAACTGGCAAAGCCACACCTCATGGTACGGGGCTACATCAAGCAAGCAGATACATGAGTAACAGTCATGGTAACTGCACAGTCTGGCAAAATGGCAAAGCTGCTCCTCATGGTACAGGGTTACATCAGGCAAACGGATACATGAGTGACATGTCAAACTCACGGTGACAACAAGTAAGACAGACACAAATGATCACAGTTCAAGGGTGTTTATTGAACAATAAAAATGGTGTGCGGGTTGGAAAAACTAATCTAAACGGAAGTCTAAGATGGGGACAGGTGTCGACCCTGAAATGAAAAATAATGCAGTACTAGTGGTGTCATGTCAATCAAAAGGGCCTATGCTAAGAAGACCCATTGCTTATTCCTTACGCTATTCAAAGAAAGAGTGTGGGATAAGTTTCAAGAAAGAAATAAGTGTTCTCAAATAATAAGTCCAGAGGCGGTAGCCTGGGTCTCCCTTACGCACGTTTTGAGCAAAGGGCAAGGTGGAGTTGGTTGAGCACTGTACTGTCTCTCGTGCCTTCTCTGGCACGAGATAACAGTTCTAATACTAGTTCTCAGGACTGTCGATGGCCAAGCCAAGTCTGGTTTCATCAAGTCTCTTGCCTTCTGGTCTGAGGTGTTCAAACCACAAAACAAAAGTAAAAAAGTTCCTTTAAATCAAATAAATGTTTGTTTCCAAAATTCAACAAGTGTGATGGTTTCACCACCTTTGGTCCCCCTCTTCTGGGCTGACCCTTTCCCAATTATAATCCACAGTTCAGATAGGGTGGTAGCTTGACACTTGGGCCCCCCTCTTCTGGGCTGACCCTTCTGAATTGTATTCCTAATTTTGTATATGGTAGTTTGTTTTTCATTAAACTTTGGGTGTTTACTCCTTGGATCTCCCTCATTTGAGCTCGGACCTCTCTCAACTGCCAGCAATTGGGTAAGGACCTCACCCCTGGATCGCCCTCGTTCAGGCTCCGGTCTCTCTCAACTGCCAGTGCTTTGAGTATCAGCTTCTCAGGGCCATTTTGTCCCTCTTCTCCGGCATCCCTCGCCGGATTCACTATTGCCTTTTCAAAACGTTCTACTAGTTTAAAGTGTTTGCAGGATTCACGTCCCTTTCCTTCATTCACAATTTGGGACTCGCTTCCCTTGCTTTTAGCCAACTTACGGATCAAAATCCTTCGATTGTGCAGAGCTTTTGCTCGACACTCACGTATGACCACTTTGTTCCCTTTGGCAGCCTTCCTATGGCCTTCTGATTTCGGTAGTTCTCGATGTCTCTACTGCCTTCATGAAGACAAAACGCATGTGGAGAAGGACTGCGTTTTGCAAGAACATGTCAGAGCGGACGATGAGGGATCGTCGTGCCCGCCTCACCAACTGGCTGGAGGGGGAAGAGCCCAGCAGCGGGTGAGAAAAAGAAGTCCAAGCAGTCTTCTAAGTCCTTTGAGGGCGCTCTGGCGACGGGGGCCCAACAAAAGGCTAAGCACCGCGAGTCCGCGGGGCCCAGGAGCGCCGAACGGTCGGGCTCCTCGGTTGCCAGGCAGGGGGCAATTTCACCGACGCCATCAACCACGAGCCAATGCTCTGGCTCGGGGAAGAGGAAATCGGAGAACCTGGGTAAGCCCCGGTCGATCCCGATGACGGCCGAGGGGGAGCGACCCCCCAAGGTGAAGGCCTCAAGCGCTTTCAAGGTCGTGAAGGCCTTGATTCACCCGGCTAGGCCTCTATCAAGGGAGTCGTGGCGGCCCTGGCGAAGCCTGTGGCGGCTACCCCAGTGAAGGAGACCTCCGGGGGCCTAGAGTTTCCCTGCCACCGCTGAGGGAATCCTCTTGTCAGCCCATCGGTTAAGACCCCAGTGAAAACCCCGGTGGGAAAAGAAGGGGGGGGGCCATCACGGACACGGATTCAGCCTCGGAAGAGGAACTGGAGGGAGTCGTGAAAGTCCTGAACAAGGTGTTCGAGGAGGTTCCGTCCCATGGGGAGGATCCCGGAGAGGCGGATGAGGGAAACGACGGCGACGAGGAACACGTGGAGGCGGAGGATTCCACTCCCCAACCAATCTGGGGCGATCTTGATGGCGATCCAGGCCTTGTGTACGGAGATAAGGACCAGGTTGCCCTTACCACCAACTGACGACCCAGTAGAGCCTGGACCGTCAGAGAGCCCTCCAAACAAGCAGAGGAGAATTCATCCACCCCCTCCTTTTCAGCCCTCTCGGCCTGCACAGCCTTCTTCCCCATCTCTGGAGCCGAAGGATGATACGGGAACAGAGACAGCCAAGACGGGGACGGATGACGACAGTGGTGACGACGGGATGGACCTTCCATCACCACCTCCTCGGGTCTCCCCGCCCGACGAAATTGGCTCCTTCAAGGCCATGATCGCCAGGGCATCCAAGCTCTTCCAGCTCTGCCCCGTGGAAGAGAAGACGGAAGGGTTCTTCTATCAACGACGGGCGGCCAAAAGGAAGACAGTTCTCTGTCCCATTGCTCGACGACATCTGGGAGGAGGGGCTGTTGCCTCTGAAGAACCCATCCACTGCCACAGCCAAGAGACCGGTACGAGAAGAAGTAGCGGGTTCCGGACTCCGTCACCATGTGCCTTAGGGTACAGCCTACCCCGGATTCGGTTGTCTCCTCGGCAGCCAAGAAGATAGCAGCGGGGGCGACGGCGTCAACCTCGACATCTCCGCCGGACGGCGAAGGGAAGAAACTGGATGCCATGGGACGACGGGTCATCTTGTTGGCAGCGACTACCATTAAAGCGGCCAACGCCCTCGCAATTGTGGCCCGCTACGACAGGGAGCTATGGTTTAAGATCACTCCCCTGCTGGATTTTCTCCCGGACGACAAGAGGGCAGAGGCCCTAGAGATCCTACAGGAGGGAGAGGTGGTGTCGGACCACGCCATAACGGTGGCCACGGACATTGCCGACACCGGCTTCCGCCAGATGGGCAACAGCGTTTGCCTTCACCGGCACGGTTGGCTCATGGCTCAAAGCAACCGATTTCCGTCAAGACGTGCAGACCAGGGTCCTGGACATGCCCTTCGACGGGAACAACCTATTTGGCAAGGCAGTGGACGAGTCACTGCAAGCCATCAAGGCCGACACGGAGAAGGCCTGTGCCTTTGGGCGTTCTCCAGCAACGACGGCCGCCCTTTCGGGGTTCCGGAGGCAAGCAGGGTGCCTCCAAGGGATTTGGCGGCAGCTCCTCGATATACCGCCAGGCGACTCGCTCCTCGTCGCAGGAGGTCTATACAGGACGCGTCAAGCAAGGAGGATCTCGTCACCAGACAGGATTGAATGGGCTGTAGTGTCGGGCCCCACCTGAGCACCCCGGTGGGAGGCCGGCTGGCGAACTTCATCAGCGTGTGGGAGTCCATCTCCACCGACCAATAGGTGCTGGATGCTCTGGCCCGCGGACACACACTGGAATTTCTAAGAAAGTGTCCCTGTATTCCACCTGTGGCCAGAAAGGAAAATCACGTCCCACAACTATTACTGGAGGTACGAGCGATGCTAAAGAAGGGAGCCATCGAACTCGTCCCGAAGAGGCTCCGGGGCTCCGAGTATACTCGCGGTACTTCCTCGTAAGGAAAGACTGGCGGTTGGCGACCCATCCTGGACCTTCGTTGTCTAAACAGGTACATCGGGTCCCAGAAGTTCCGGATGGTTACCCTCCAGCACGTGCTGGGACAACTGGAGGAAGGCAACTTCCGATCGTCGCTGGACTTGGAGAACGCCTACTTTCACATCCCCATCTTGAAAAAACATGGGAAGTTTCTGCGATTCGTAGTCCAAGGACGGCACTAGCAGTGCATGGCCCTTCCTTTCGGTCTGAAGTCGGTGCCCAGGGTGTTCACCAAGTGCCTAGCACCAGTGGCGGCGCGGCTGCGCCTACAGGGGATCCACGTCTACCCATACCTGGACGACTGGCTCATCCGGGCAGAGTCAAGGGAACTCGCCGTCGAACACACAAGGAAGACCGTCCAACTGCTCACGGATCTAGGATTTTCGATCAACTTCATGAAATCACACCTGGTACCGTCGCAAGTCGCCCTGTTCCTGGGAGCGAAGCTCGACACAGTGGCGCGACTAGCATCTCTGTTGGAGGAGAGGACGAAGGCCATCCTAGGCAAGGTGCAACGGCTGTCGACCATGGACGTGGCCAAGGTGAGGTCCGTAAGTCCCTGCTCGGCATGATATCTGTTAAGGTGAGAATCACGGGAGAGTTGCGTACCTGAATACCTGGTTGATCTCGACGGGGCAGCCAGACTGACGAGAAGAATTGGTGACACTAGCAACCAGCCTCTCCTCCACCCAGAATGGGTACTGGGTAGAAGATGGACCGATTCCCAATGCCACAAGCTGCTCTCTCCTGGTTTCAGTGACGTCGGGACTGTGCAAGCACAGACAGGAGAAGTTGAAGGAGCGAATCCTTGAGGTGGCGAGGCTCCAGAGTTCAAAGTAGTCAGGGGCGAACTCCTGAAGAATGGCACTGGATGCTATGGTGATTGAGAGTCCAAAGAAGAGAGAGCAGTACTCCCGAAGCTGGCACTGGAAGCTGTGGTAATGAGAGTCCAAAAGAGTGGGAGCCGTACTCCCGAAGCTGGCACTGGATGCTGTGGTGATGAGAGTCCAAAGGTGAGGGAGCAAGCACCAAGAAAGGCTTTGGCGGTATACCACTAGGTACAGGCTTGGCCAGGGAGGAGAGGAGAGACTAAAGCTGGCAGGAAGCACTGGGCAGACTAAGGGAGAGGAACCAGGAAAGAGAAGGGAAATCAAACAGGGACCAGTAGGGAAGGAGAAATGCTGGCAGAGGACCACAACTAACCCAAGGAGAAAACCCAGAAGGCAGCAGGAAGGAGGAGAAGGAAATCCTTAGGCAGAAGTAAAGGGCAAGGCAAACGCTGGACAAACAAGGGAGAGCGAGTACACGATCCGGAACAGAACGCGTTGAGACGCGATCTGCTCCTGATCCTCTCTCTCCCTTTATGGGCCGGCGGCGCCCGCGAGGCCTGGAACGCAAGCCTGATTGTAGCCGGGCGCCGGCGGACCCAGAGCGAGGCTTGAGCAGCCAGCTGCTCCAATCCTGGGCAACCGCTCCACGGCGCACGCGCGGGACCGTGACCGCGGTCACCCGTGCACGCGCCGCGGAGCTGCAGCCCAGGTCCCCGGAGCTCTCCCCCTGGCGCCTCTCCAAGCGCAAAAGCGCAAATAGAGGCGCCAGGAAGGAAGAGCGCGAGCAGCGAACCCCGGTCTCCCGGTAAGCGTGACACTATCCTCCTGCATTTACCTCGTGCGCCTTTGCAGGCTACGGATGCGACCGATGCAGGAGTTCCACGTTGGATGCAAGCGAAGGGCAACTTCGAAGACAGGATCTCGCTCAACGAGACCTTTCTAAAGGCGATCCGGTGTTGGGGCACCCGAGCGCATCTGACGGCGGGTATGGACTTCCAGCCCATCAGGAGACGGTGACGACTGACGCCTCTCTGGAGGGATGCGTTCCCCCCCCCCCCCATTGCCGTTGCTGCTGCGACTCATCAACCAACTCAAACGGTCCAGGTGCAGGATGATCCTCGTCGCACTGGCGTGGCCGAGGCAGATCTGGTTCCTGGTCCTTCTGGACATGTGAGCGTCCCCCCTCAGTCAAACTGCCGACGGACGCGGATCTCCTCATCAGAGAAGGAGGCGCCATCCTCCACCACGATCCGGCATCGCTGAACTTGCAGGCCTGGCTCCTGCAGTGCCAGAGTTTGGAGGGTATGATATCCCGACCTGGTTATCTCCATGTACACAGGTCACTCGGACCAAGGCAGCGTGACGCAAGTCCTTTGTTGTAACTAAATTGGCTCGTACAGCGGTCTGTTTACTACCAGAGTCGATTAGGGCTTGTATCCGTTTCCCATTTACCCAATCTTTTTCATATATGAACTCGGCAGGGGTTTGATACTAAAGGCTTCTAATTCTTCCTCTGCCTCCTCCCACTCTTCTCCCTTCAAACATCCCATCTCCATAGGTTCTTCCTTCGTTTTTCGGACAGTGCTTAGCTAGATGTCCGATTTCTCTACAGGAAAAAACGAACAAAGGTGATGGTTTGCTTCCTTTTGCTTCTTCCACTTTCCTCTTTGGGTTTCCGGTCAATTTTCCTGATTTCTGTTCATTGTCTCTGTATTCCTTCCTTGTTTTTATATGATCCTGAATGCTCTATTCCCTGGGTTTGCGGTCGATGGATAAATTTATGATCTTTGATCCTTCCACCGATGAGCTAGATGAAAATTTTAGGCGCATCCGAGTGATTTTGCGCAGTCTTGGTGGCCATGGCTAAGGTGGGGCGATTTAATTGAAGGACTGCTTTTTGCAAAAGAGGGGTAAGGAGTTGGTAAATTGTTCTAGGATGATCATCTCCGTCAGTTCATCTAGGGTCTTACTAGTCCATAGGGCCACAGTGTCTTTAATTTGTTCGCCCATTTCTAGAGCAGTTTCTCCTGGGTTTAACCTAATGGCTCGTAATTTCTACCGATTACAAATTGCAGGTTTGCCCCACTCTTCAATAGGCCTTGGGATGGATAGGAAGTAAACTCCTTTAGCTAGGGTGTGTAATTGGTGGGAGGTTTGGAGTGCCCCTTTTAGTAGATGCCCCAGATAACATCTTTTTAAGGTTCTCCTCCCAACCCAGTTCGTCAGCTAGGCGCTCGAAATTTAGAAAATAATTATCAAATCTTCGTCTTCAAGATGGGGTTGAAGTACGCCCTGGGGTAGGTAAGGTCTTGCTTGTAACTCAGTTAGTTTGGTTAAACTTTCTTGGAGTCTATTTTCTGCCTGTATCTGATGGGCAGCTAGTTGGGCAATGACATTGGTCAGATCAGCCATTTCTTCGTGGGGTGTAAGGGTTCCCCTTGAGGTGTCTGAGTCAGAGAAAAAACAACTCTCTATCCCTTCAGACAAGGTTTCAAAATCTCCCGATTCAGAGTTTGTCGAAGGAGAGGACCTAGATAAGTTAGCTCGTAACCCAGAGGGTCCTGCTACTGATGAAAACTGACTACCCTGGAAAAAAAGGGTTCAGAAGGAGGGGGTCTTAGGGAGAATTCTCAGAAATTTGCTAATTCCATTCTACCTTAGAGACCCCCAGCACTTTTGCTGGACTTTAGGACTTTTAAATTTCGGACCTGGAGTGAGTGAAAACCTTTTTCCACTCGTATTTTTGGGTGATTTGGACTATGTTTCTTTTGACTCTGGAGTCTGACAAACTCCATAGGCATCACCTTTACATTGTGACACAAAGCACCTTCAGTGCAGTGACAGAAGGAAGTCTCTTAGATTTCCCAAAGGTTTAAATTCTTTCTCTTGGTAAAACTACTGTTTCCAAAAGCAGTGAAGCGAAATTGACTTTACTTACATTTTGTAACTTTCTAGACCCAGCACAGACTATCTTACTATCTTGCCATAGGGTGATGGACGGGTTACTTAGTATCCTATTTGTCTAGTTTCTCATGTACCCTTTCTACAATTAATGGCTGGTGGCAGTGGTTTACTTTTTCCTACCATTGTGTTTTTTTACTGCGTGCTGTGTTCGCATCTGCAGTAAGGCACCCATGGGTGCCCATTTTGTGAAAATGGCCCAGTCTTTTTTCACCATTTCTTGCTGGAAAAGTCCTTCTTGAGATTTGCTCTGCGCTCCAAACCAGGTTTGGTATTTGTTTGTTTTTTTTTGTCTTCACGAATGAAGCCTGCCTCTGGTTCCAGTATGTCTGGCAGGGGCAGGAAGTGAGGGAGGTGCCCGAAACTCCCTGTGCTTAATCCCCTTGGTTACAGGAATGCACCGAAAGGTGATTGGCGGGTTGGCTGTCCGGCAAGGACATCTACTCTACTCTGCTGTGTGATTGACAGCTAGGCTGGAATGAATAGGAGAAACATGCATAGAGGGAAAGGCTTTTGGCTTGGAAGGCAGAGGCGACCACTGGATGAAGGAATCCGAAGAAGAACTTGAAAGAGACACCTGCTGCAACTCCTGGACTGTTGGTTTTCCCGATGAAGCCCTGCTGCTGTGCTGAAGCTCCGAATTTGTTTCGACTAGAGACTCGTTTGGACATCCTCTCAGAGCTGGCTGTACTTCCACTGCTGCTGGAACTGAAGTGCCAGGGAGAGGAACACCAAATCGAGTGGATCGCTTTTAAGTTGGACCTGAAAACCAGGAAGATCCACCAGACTTCCCTGAAGCAGGACTGACCAAGCCTGAGCCACCTCAACACAGTGCTGGACCCCAGATGTGAGGAAAGTCTGAAGTGGTACCAGAGAACAGCGGTGTTGCTATTTGCTGTCAGACGTGAGGAGCTGAAACACCGGAATGCCACTGAATTGAAGTTTTCCCATTGCTGCAGGCGTTCCCAGATGTCATGCCTCTTGTCCCCACGACTGTGGCCTAGGAATAAAATTATCTGCAGAGCTGTACAGGAACTAAAGCCATATGGAACCATTTCTTCTAGGTACTGTAAAGTCTAAGGGAACTTGCCTCTTGTGGTGTAGCCTTACTTGTTCTCAGTTGAGATTTGTCTTGGTTAACCTTGCAGAGTTGCTTGCATCTTTTCCCCTCACAAGCCTTCCAGCTTGTAGACCTTCAAGTGAATCTTATTTGTATTTGTATTGTTTTTTTATATAGCGCTTTTGTCCAAAGCGCTGTACAGTTAAAACAGTGCAGTACAAAATAGTGGTAAATAAACATCAAAACATAACACATTAATGCTGGTAGTAAACAATCCAGAACAATGTAAAAGGTGAGATTTCAAAGACTAGCGAAAGGTAGGATAGTCAGTGATAGAACGAATAGCCACAGGAAGGGCATTCCAGTGATTGGGGGTAGTGGGGCAAGAAGCTGGAAAGAGCGGAAATGGAACTGGGCACATGGTGGCCGTGGGACATTCAGTCTAAAAAGACCAGAGGAACATAAGGGGCGAGATGGAATGTAAAAAGAAAGAAGTGAAGCCAGATAGTCGGGTGCAAGCTGGTAAAGTGATTTGAAGACTAAACATTGAAACTGGAATTTGAGCTGAGAATGGAAGCCAAGTGAGGTAAGTGATGAAGAAATTGAGTTGCGATAGGAAAGATGGCAGAGTAAACAAACAGAAGAGTTATAGATTGATTTCAGAGGAGCAAGACAGGAACTTGGAATGCCAAAGGGAGTGTTGGAGCAATAGAAGAGCCGTGAAAAACTTAGGGAGGAGATAAGACGTTTGGTGGTCTGCAAGTTGAGAAAAGGACAGATTTTATGAAAATTGTATAGATGGAAGTGACAGGAACGGAAAGTTAGAGAAATATGGTGAACAAAGGAAAGATTAGAGTCAAGATAAAGACCAAGGTTGTGAGCGGTGGGAGAAATCGTAAGACTGCAGATGGAAAAGATTTGGAAGGAGGTAGAGAATGAGGCGGAATAGTATTGGCAGGGAAGAATAGCACCTCATTTCCGCAAGGGCAGGACAATGACTAAGAGCGTCGGCCACGGTCATGGCGTACCCGGACTATTCCATGGGAGTACAGCAACAACGTCCTATAATATGTGGCGATGGAGACGGCTGCGAGAATCCGGCTTTCAGTATATGTTGCTATACCCGGCAAAACTAAGTCTTTCACATGAATAAGGCGTTTTTCTTTGAGACGCCCGAGGAGGCTGCGAGCTGGCTAGACATGTTGGGTTGCCCGGATGGTGTGGAGAGTCGACCTCGGAAAGAGCAGGATAAGTGACCCAGTATATTGTACCATAAACTTATAACAGAGTTGCCGGATCCCAGGGGGCTCCGAAAGATTGTATATAGATGCAGACATTGAAGGCAGTTCGCCCTTAGTAATAGGCATCTGGGCACACATATATAGTAATCTGCAATGTGGGCATAGTGTGGCTTTTAAGCAATTTAGCTTAATGCAGGAGAAATGAGGAAATACGTCCATACCCCCTAAGTTGGTTTAGTAGGGTATCCCCCTGCAGAGTCTCGGCACCGAGGCCGTGGGGGCTAGATGCAGGATAGCCTGAGATCCAAGGATGGAGCTGGGCAGTTGGGAATGGAATGGGAGGGGAGGAGGGAGAAGGGGGGGGGGGAGTTGGGAAGTTGATGGGAGGGGTAGGAAGGGTGTTAGGGGGATGGGAGTAGGGGAGTTTGAAGTGGTGTTCGAGACCGAGTTTACACCTATACATCACTGCGGAGGGCAACCGGGGCGGAACAGGATATGGATTGAATGGGGTACCTCAAGAAAGTGACATGGAATGTCAGGGGGCTCAATAGTTATTTAAAAAGGAATAAGACCCTGATGTACTTGAAGAGACAGAGAATTGACATTGCCTTGCTGCAGGAGACTCACCTAACAAAAGAGAAACAGGAGTTGGTGGGGAGGAAACGGAAGGGGACCACAATAGGATCTGCATATTTGGCATACGCCAGAGGGGTTATTGCGTGGATTGTACCGCATGTCCCCTTTAAACTGTTAGTCTACCATAGAGCCAGATG
This sequence comes from Ambystoma mexicanum, assembly GCF_040938575.1. Taxonomy (NCBI): domain Eukaryota; kingdom Metazoa; phylum Chordata; class Amphibia; order Caudata; family Ambystomatidae; genus Ambystoma; species Ambystoma mexicanum. The sequence goes on from NC_090926.1 coordinate 1,247,665,759, forward strand.
GGAGAATGATACTGCAAAGAGGATTAGTGGAAAATAGGGAGCTGAGCATAATCGACACGTATACCCCGAATCAAGATTCTACGGGCTACTTCAGGGCTTATACAATAAAATCAGTCCATACTTGTGGGGGTGGAGCAGTTATATGGGAGACTTTAATTGTACACTGGACCCCAAGGTAGATAGTTCATATGAGAAGATGGACAAGCCTACCCCGGCAGCTAAAGCTCTAAAGACCCTATTGAGAGATTTCAATCTGGTAGACATGTGGAGGATGCACCACCAGCAGGACAGGCACTACTCCCACTATTCCGCCCTGCATAACCTGTATACGAGGCTAGAGTACATTTTTGGTGCACCAGAGTTGACTGGGGAAATGGTGCGGTTGGAATACAAAGCGAGAGTCCTTTCTGACCACTCGCCTCAGGTTCGCCACCTAGGGTACGGATCCCTACATGGAAACTTACGGCTGAAGTTTTGAAAGATCCAATATTTAGGGAGGATATAAGAAAGGAAATAGTGGAATATTTCGAACATAACACGGAAAGTGTAGACTCGGCTGGCATAGTATGGGAGGCATTTAAGGTGGTGGTGAGGGGAGCTGCAAATCCAAGTCCAAAGGTCTGCAAGTGGGAATAACACATGAGCTGCAAGAAGCGGAGAAGAAAATAGAGGCAATTATACGAAAGGGCGAGCAGTCCCCTGAGGAGGCGGAAATGATGAGACCGTTGCAACAGGATTGTGGGGAGCATTGGGTGAGATTATGTAACTTGAGCTATAAAAAATACGTGGAAAGACAACTCGCGGTGGGAGACCAGCCGGGCAGGCTACTAGCCTGGCTATACAAAAGTGAGACACCCAGGCAGACAATTAGAGCAGTATGGGGAATGAATGGACAAATACTGGATACCCAAGAGGGGTCAACAGAGGCTTTTTAGAATTTTACCAGCAACTGTATAGAGATGTTGAGGGGGAGGGGGAGGAAGGGGCTGAAACATTGGCAGATATTGGCCTTCCCAGGTTGGGGTCTGCGGAGAGAGAGAGAGGGAGGTCCTAGAGGTTCCAATTACAGCGGAGGAACTAGAAGCAGTGATTCAGCTCTTACTTACTAGTAAGGCTCCAGAGTCATATGGACTCCCTAGTGAGTTCTACATAACATAAAGGGCGGAGGTGGTCCCCCCACTATTGACAATGCTAAATAAAGCTTTGGATAGGGGGATACTGCCAGAGTCCCTGAGGGAAGCAATTATTATCCCACTTCTTAAGCCTAACAAACCAAGCATGGGACTGCAGGTCATACCGACCGCTATCCATGCTTAATCAAGATACTCCCAGCAGTGTTGGCGAATAGACTGAGACCGGTTATCAATAAACATGTACATCCCGACCAGACCGGGTATGTGCCGCGCAGGAGTATATCGGATAATATTAGAAGGCTGCATCACGTCATAGAACAAACGGAAGAGGACCCACAGGAGGTTGCTATAATCTCGTTGGATGCGGTGAAGGCATTCGACAAGTGGCCGTGGGTGATGGCGGCCTTAAAGGAGAATGGGATTGGGCCCACGTACTTGAGATGGGCACAGCTGCTATACAGTACGTCACGAAAGGACAGATGACGTCACCACGCAATTACGTGATTACGACATCCCCATGGCGCAAATAAACAAACGGCCGCATTTCTTACAGCGGCGCCGTAATCATCAACACAGGACAGTTCGTTGGAAACTAGGAATAAAGAAGAAACCAGTTAGGATCATAGTTCTCAGAGCACTGGACTATGTAATTGCCCAGTACACTAGGCACAACAAGATCAGAAACATAGTAGATGCGTTTAGTCAGCAGCTCCCAAAGCAATGATAATGAGACATGCTTAACACAGCATTCACCTATTTGCAGATCACAGGGCACAAGAGGTATGTGAAGACCAGTACTACCGACGACAGTCCATGGGGAGAGGATATCCACTGCAGTCTTGGGGGAAGCAGAAGGGACAGCATGCCGTGGGACTTAGTCCTTAAGTGCCTAACATGAACAATCACTATTGTCCTATATACTACCGCAGAGATCAAACCAACCAGGCAACTGTGAGGGATGATTAACAGAGGAATCTGAGATTGAGAACAGTGAACACTATGGGAATACTGAACAGGTAATTTGAGGAGATATACATAGACACCAACCTATTGATTTTAAACTCCCATCTATGGGTTGTTATTAACTGGATATTACTGGAAGGTAGTCTAGTGACTTCATTTTTCATGTTTTTAGTTTTTACGGGAAGCACTTTTAACTCACTAAAGAATAAGTCACACTGAATAGGAAAGAACACAGGTAATTATGAGATACAGAATCATGACAGAAAAAAGTAACGGAAGAAAATACTCTATTGATGAAACACATTCTAAGATAAGAATAATACAAATATTGATTACCCACTATAGATTGGATACCAGATTTTATGAAGAGTACAGACCACTCCTGAAGAAGGGGACAAACGCACCCCGAAACGCGTATAGACACAAGCCAAGGATTGAACATTCGATAAGAAATTGCTATGTAGAGTTATTATTGAATGTTAAATCACATGTAACCTAAGACTTGTAATTGTCTATTCAATTGTGTAATGATTAAGTGACAATAAACGGTAACAGATTAATTAATTTACATATGATAGTTTGATATGAAATGATCTATATATTTGTATACATTTTGTACAAAATATTTCTTTACAGAATAACCTGTGTACGCATTATGATATAAGTGAATTTTGAAATTTACCATTTTAAGGAATTACTATTTGATTGTCTATACAATAGATATTGAGTGTGCAGGGGACGGGAGTGATCCACAAGATTGTGGACATCTTTTAGTTGAGGTATAGTAGTACAACCCAGTGTCAGGGTTGGTGTTCTCCCCGGCACCCCATTACTTATCCAATAAATTATCTAATTCTTGGAATTTGAACAGGAGTGCACTAGGGTAACCAATATTTAGACTTCAAGTGTAGGTAAACCAACATTTGTTATAAGTCTGTACTGCACAGTTTTGGTAGCGTGTTGAGCAGCCAGGCTCATCTCGAGGGGAATGTGAGCAGTAATGATGTTACTCAGAGGTTTACAATCAAAGATGTTCAAATAAATTCTTACACTCAAGGTTTCTTGGATAAATACTTATTAATTCATAGAAGGAGGTAATCCTATAGTAACACGGAAATGTACTTCAATACTGTACACTCTAAGTTTCGGAATCCGACAAGACTCTTTTGAGATGGCCCACAGACACAACCTACACCTACAGGTGACTTTAATAGCAAGGGTGCTGGGGACATATCTTACTGTTGGCATTCAGAATACTTTTCAAGAGGAGTATAAGAAAAAGGTTATCAGAATATAAAAGACTACAATTTTTCTTAGACAGTGCAAATACTTTGAGTTCACCAGAAGAGTCAATTCAATTCAATAGGCTAGGCCAAAGTCAATGGGCTAAAGTCTTGGATAGGATAAAGCGGTTCTGGTAAGAAAACGAAAAAGTCTCTGCACAAGGTCTTGGAAGTAGTTTGTAAAAAGAAGACTCATATGTGGGATCACAAGCTGATTAGGCCTGTGAGTTGGAAAAGTTTCAACCACTTTCACCGTGAGAGGTAACAATGAAGAAAAGGATGCAGCTGATGACTTCTGTTCCAGGCAGTTCCTGCAGATCTCGCTGTTCCTTGGCCTCAGTTGTGGGGACAAGAGGGAGGACGTTGGGGGACTCCTGCACTCCACTGGGACTGGTCAAAAGCTTGCAACTGGCAAACTTCAATTTCAGTGGCTGTTTCGTATTCCAGCTACTTCACTGGTAACAACGCTGGTCCTGGCTGTCAAGGTGCCCTGTCCTTGCTTCTGAGGTCCCGCACTCAGCTGAGGGGGAGTCAGGCTCAGTCAGTACGACGTTGTGGGAGTCCGGAGGATCTTCCAAACGCTTTCGGCTAGCTTACAAGTAACGCACACAATCTGGTGTCCCTCTCCCTGGCTCAACGGTTTCCTACAGCACTCCTGAGGAAATGCAACCAGCTTTGAGATTGGTGTCCAGGTGGCTTACTTGGGAGTTGATTGGTCCTACCAACTCAAAGGTAGAAGTTCATCTTTGCAGGGCTTCTCTGTCGATGCGAACTTGGTGATTCAGACCTGCAGCAGGGCTTCACAGTGCAAACCACCGGTCCAGGAGTTGCAGCAGCCGTCCTCTTCAAGCTCTTCTTCGGTTCCTTCGTCCAGTGGTCGACTCTGCCTTCCAAGCCAAGAGACTCGCCTTTTATTCAGTTCGCTCTCATTCATTCCAGCTTAGCTGCCACTCACCCATCAGGGTGGCTGTCCTTGCCAGACAGTCAGCCAGCCAGCCAATCAGCACAGAGTGCATTTGAGTCTCCTAGGAGACTAAGCACTGGGTGTTTCGGGCACCTCCCACATTTCCTGCCTACCCCATACACTCTGGAGCCAGAGGCGGGTTTCACTGCTGAAGCCCGCCAAAGGGGAATGAACAAAGAGACCAAATCTGGTTTGGCGCACAGAGTAAAACCTCTAGAAGGACCTTTCCACAAAGACATGGCAAAAAAAGAAGCCCAGGAACCATTTTAGCAACGACGGCTGGGCGCCCTCTTGAAACTGGAGCTACGAATAGTTTGCGGTCGGGGAAAAACCATGGTAGTTCGTTGTAAAATCACTGCCACCAGCCATTCTGAGAGGAAAGGGTAACATTTGAGTAACTAGACATGGGGGATACTAAGTAACCCCTCCAGCACGCTGTTTTAAGATAGGGTGTGCTGGGTCTAGAAATGTACAGGACTAAGTGAAGTCAATTTCACTTTACTGTTCTGGGAAACAGTAGTTGATCCCAGAGAAGGTATTTAAACCTTGGGAAATCTGAAATACTTCCCTGTGTCACTGCACTGAAGGTGCTGTGTGACACAAATGAAAAAGATGATGCCTATGGAGTTGGTTAGACTCCATAACCAAAGGAAACGCACACAGAAAAAACTTCTCAACAAATTGAGAAGTTCAAAGTCCCAAGGTTTAGCAAAAGAGCTGGAGGTCTCTAAGGTGGGAAGAATTGGCACATTTATGAGAATTCTCCCTAACATAAGGTCCAAGAAATATCTCCCTGACAACTAGCAAAACTGATCTGACCTAGCAGCCCTCCTGCCCTCCTGAAGTTAGGCCTGACTGCCCAGCCTTTGCTACTAGCTTTATAAAGGTTTGGATTCCTTTTTAATTGGATTTGTTTTTTCGCAATTCGGTTAGATAGTTGCACATCACTCACCAGAGGGATGTGTGTATACATCTCCCTAACAGTAATCCTGTGAGGCTTGAAGGCTAGTAGGTTCGATTGATCGAAGAGCGCTTCTGGGTGTAATTTCTAGGCAGTTCGAGTCAAGTGATGAAAGTATCCACTTAATTGTGGAAATAGTCCTGCAGTTATGTAGCCTTTTGAGATGAAGAATTTATTGCAGAAGACTTGCTGGGAAGAGGATTAGCTCTGTCTTGTGGGTCTGCATTGCTAGATGAAAAGTGGCCGAGAGGAAGCCTTTGTGATGGGACCCTCACAGTGGATGTCCATTGGGAAGCAAGATTACTTTTTCCACACTCTGCTGTCACTTCAGATGCCTTGGTGTTAGGTTAGGTACTTGATGCTTGTGCACTTCTTGTCCTTTTATAATTGCTATAAACTTTACGGTATAGAACGAATTGACCGAATTTAAAAGTCTGACCCACCAAAATACCTAAAACAAACACCACGAAAAGTTCGGACTACCAAAAGTCTGAACTTTTCGTGGTGTGTGTTTCGGTGGGGTCGGACTTGGGCCTGGGCGATTGTCCCACGCAACCCCCGCTCACTGTAGTGAGTGGGGGTGTTGTGGGGGACAAAAATGCAAAATGAAAAAAAAGCAGGGGTGTGTGGGGGTAATTTACAGTATAGTGAGCAGAGGTTACGGGGGAAACCCCTGCAGCTTCCGAACAAAAGGACCCTGTGGCACCGGTTCTCGATCGCGGAAGTGAAAGGGAACTGGCGCTGCAGGGACACAGCGTGAAGGAAAGGTAAGTAGGGTGTGGGTATGTTGGGGGTGTGGGTTTGTAGGGGTTTTAAATGAGTGTTTGCATGGGAAATGCACAAACCTTTTTTGGTTCGCACATTTCTCATGCAAACTTTTCTGTTGCCGACTTTAGTGCGGCGGAAAAATAACGCAGATTCAAACTATACATCACTCTAATAATATATTTACATGCTCTGATGGTCTTCACTAATCAGCTGAACCAGCTGTGAGAGTCTATGCTGCCCAGTGTCATATTGTTCTCTCTCTTACAGGAGGAGAAGCAAGCGGGGGCACCCCGCGGAAGGTGATGGTGTTCTGGAGATGTTTCATTGCCACTATGAAGGGTGTAGCCAAGTCTACGTTGCACTGAGCAGCTTTCAGGTATGTCACATGGAAAAGTGGATTGCTGTAGGAATGTTAGGAGCAATGTGACAGAGACAATATATTAACTGCATGCCTTTCAGTTAGGTCAGGGGGAGGGATGGAGCGGACTGTGAGACTGTAATTGGACTCCAGCTTCTAAAGGGCCACACATGCTGACAAGATGCTGGAGAGTCCAACTGTAAAGGCACATCTTCTTTGAAAGTTTGTTGATGGATACATCTTATGGACATTTTGGTTACAGCACGACCCCATTTGGGTTCATTTGCATTGAGGCTCCCCATTACCTCGGTGGACCTTATAACATTCCAGCAATTGTATTGATGGAAGAAGGAGCATGCTGTACACTGAAGTTCTAAGAGTGTAGGTTTTAGGCAAGATTGTATGCAGTACCCTTTGGGTGCACTACAACAACCCTGACCTCCTGGCAATAGGAACCCAACCTTTGGTATAAGTCTGTACTACACATGTTGGTAGCATGTTGAGCAGCCAGGCTTATCTCAAGAGGGCCAATGTGAGCTGTAGTGGAGTTGTGGGGGACTAGGTGCACACCTTGTAGTCAGTAATTTAGTTTAAAAAATTGGTCAAGTCCCAGCAGTGCTGGCTTTAAAGTATAAAGGTGCACGGGAGGAAATAAAGCCTTGACACAACAGCTTAATATAAAAATGTAAAGAGAGAAAAGGAACCTAGTCTGGAAACCTCCCGTCCCATGCACACGCGACGGGAGGGATCCAGACTAGGTTCCTAGTGTAGGGGAGTTGCACAGAGATTCGTAGTGACAAGTATTCAAATAAACTCTTACACACAAGGTTTCTTGATTAAACAATTATTAATTTAACAGTCAGTTTGAGTAAGCCTTCAGAAGGGGCAATATTATAGCAACACAAATATACTTCAAAATATACACTCTTAGTTTCTCTAAATCAGAAAAATACCCATTTGGGATGGCACACAGACACTGAGTTATATATGTATTTTAGGTATTGTATAACGGTTTTACTCTGTAACTGGTAAGCTTTGCATTTTTCTTATCGCTGCACCCTGTTACCCACGGGTCTGGTGTGCATAAAAAGTGAATAAATAAACAACAACAAACTTCCTTCACCCTCAGGTGACTTAAGTAACTAGGACACTGTAGACATTAATGTATCACTGTTGCATTTAGAGTAATACTGGAGAGTATGTCAAAGAAAAAGATTATTAGAATAAGACAAGAGATAACACCATTATATTCTGAAGCAGCTAAGTACTATTGAAAACCCCCCAATGCAAAGTTAATTAACCCCTTCCGGGAAGGAAGACCAAACACAATGTCAGAGGGAAGAAGAGTCATTCAGGGAGCCAAGCTAGCCAAAGTCTAGGTGAGCTGAAGCACTTCTTGCAGGCAAGTAAAAGTCTTGCACAATGTTTTAGAAGTCTTTATAGAAAAGAAGAAATCAAAGTAGGGCCACAGGCTGATTACGCTTGTGAGGTAAAGAAGCTGATAGCAACTCTACAAAAGCAACCAAGACAAGTCTCAACTGGGAACAAGTGAGGTTACACAACAAGAATGTTCTCTTAGACTTTACAATACCTTTGGTTAGAAGAAAAGGGCTTTCACTGGCTTCTGTTTCTGAGCAGCTCTGCGGATCCTTTGTTCATGGGCATCAGCTGTGGGGACAAGAGGGAGGACGTCTGGAGGACTCCTGCACTTCAACGGGACGGTAGGTGACAGAAAAGGACCAACTTCTATTCAGTGGCACTTTGCGGTTTCAGCTCCTCACGTCTAAGCAAATAGCAACACTGCGGACTCTTGGCTGTCGAGATGGGCTTTCCTTGCCTCTGGGTTCTAGCAATCTGTTGAGGTGGCTCAGGCTCGGTCAGTCCTGCTTCCTGGGAGTCCGGAGGATCTTCCTTGAGCTCTTGACAAACTTAAAAGCCACGCACACTGTCTGGTGTTCCTCTCCCTGGCTCTACTTTTTCCAGCAGCAACGGCAGTGGAAATTCAACCAGCTCCGAGAGGATGTCCAGCTAGCTTACTTTGGAGTTGATTGGAACCACCAACTCAAGGGGAAAAGTCATCCTTGCAGGGCTTCTGTAGTCGAGGCGAATTCAGAGCTTCAGCACAGCAGAAGGGCTTCACCCTGCAAACCAACAGTCCAGGAGTTGCATCAGGCGCCTCTTCCAAGTTCTTCGGATTCCTTCGTCCAGTGGTCGACTCTGCCTTCCAAGCCAAAAAGCCTCGCCTTTTATGCAGGTTTCTCCCAATCATACCAGCCCAGCTGTCAGACAGCCAGCCGGCCAATCACCTAGGAGTGCATTCCTGTCTCCTAGGAGACTAAGCACAGGGAATTTTGGGCACCTCCCTTGCTTCCTGCCCCCGTCAGACAACCTGGTGCCAGAGACGGGCTTCACTCGTGAATCCCACCGAAGACAAAATGAACAAAGGGACCAAACCTGGTTTGGTGCGCAATCTCGAGAAGGATCTTTTCACAAAGAAATGTTGAAAAAAGACGACCGTGGCTATTTTGACAAAAATGGCACCCTTGGGTGCTTTATCGCAGCTGTGAAAAAGCACACCATGGTAGTTAAAAGTAAACCACTGCCACCAGCCATTCATTGAGGAAAGGGTAACATGAAATTTTTACATAAAAAGCTAGACAAAGGGGATACTAAGTAACCCCTTCAGCACCCTATTGTGAGGTGGTGGGTGTTGGGTCTAGAAAGTTAAATGTGCAAGTAAAGTCAATTTCACTTCACTGCTCTTGGAAACAGTAGTTTATCCAACAGAATGTATGTAAACCTTTGGGAAATCTGAACGACTTCCCAGTGCCACTACACTGAAGGTGCTGTGTGACACAGTGTAAAGGATGATGCCTATGGAGTTTGTCAGACTCCACAACCAAAGGAAACACTGTGTTCAAATCACATTAAAAAATACACAAGAGAGTGGGAAAAAAAGAGTCTCACTCTCCCCATGTTAAACATTCAAGTCCTCAAAATCAAGCAAAGTTGCTGGGGGTCTCGAAGGTAGAGAGGAAATAGCACATTTTTGAGGATTCTCCCTAACACTCGTCCCCCCCCAGACTAATGGACAGGATGATTTAATCCACCCCTGGATGAATCTCCTTAGTCCAGTCGGTCAGACGTTATGGAGAGACCATCAGCATTTTGGTGATTACTCCTTGACCTGTGTTCTATGGTAAAATCAAGCCCCTGTGGCTGATTGACCATCTTAACAATTTAGGATTTTCCCCCTTCATCTGCATTAACCATCTCAAGGGTTGGTGGTCTGTTTGAATCACAAAAATACAAGTATGGGCTAACTTCTTCAAAGACCACACAATGGAAAAACATTCACGTTCTACGATTGCCCACCTTGTTTCAGGGTCCTTCAGTTTTCTACTGATGAAGCAGATTGGGTGTTCCCTGAGTTTCTCATCCAGCTGACTCAGAACTGCACCTATACCTGTATTGGAAGCATCAGTTGGTACAATACAGCATTGGTTGTACTCAGTAGCCCTTAGGACTGGAGCATGACAAATGGCTTTCTTAAGTCCTTCAAATGCCTTCGTGCACTCCTCGTTCCACCTGACCACCTTGGGGAATGTGGGTGAGGAGATCAGAGTCAAGGCAGAAGCTATGGTCCCATAGTTCTCATTGAAGGTTCCTATAGTAACCTGTGAGACCTAGAAAGGCTCTCACTTGGGTTTGAGTAGTAGGGGGTGGCCCAGTCTTGTACAGCTTGTACTTTGCTAGGCAATGGCCTTATTTGACCTCCTCCTACCTCATGTTCAAGGTAGACCACTTTACTCTGACCAATTTGGCATTTACTTGCCTTTATGGTCAGATTGGCCTGGTCAAGAGCCTGCAATACATATCCTAAGTGGTCAATATGTTCCTTCCAAGTAGGACTGAACACTGCAATGTCAACCAAGTATGCCATGCAGATGTCCTCCATCCCATTCAGAACATGGTTTACTATCCTTTGGAATGCAGCAGGTGCATTCTTTAGTCCAAAAGGCATAACCTTCAACTGGTAGAGGCCTCCTGGCGTTAAAAATGAAGTTTTCTCTTTGGCATGGTCTGTCAGAGCAATTTGCCAAAAGACTGATGTTAGGTCAAATGTACTGAGGTACTTGGCTGAACCAAGTTTGTCCACCAGCTCATCTGTCCTAGGTAAAGGATGGACATCAGTCGTGGTGACTGCATTAAGAGCTCTATAGTCCACACAGAATCTTAACTCCTTGGATTCTGCCTTTGGCACCAGTACATCTGGACTAGCCCATGGACTTGTAGATGGCTCTATTAGCCCAAGATCAAGCATCTTCTTGACCTCTTCCTTTATGTGGGTTCTTACATGGTCTGACATTCTGTAACCCCTGCTTTTGACAGGTAGACAGTCACCAGTGAGAATCTCATGCTGGCCCCAAGGGTTCAAGCCTGGTGATAGTGAAAACAAGGGGGGGGCGCAAACTGATTTAACAGAATTCTGCACTCCTCCTGTTGTTCCAGAGTCCGACCAGAGGAGAGATTAACTCCTATCTTTCCATCTAAAGGTTGTCCCCTGAGGAGGTCTGGTAGAGGCCCACTCTCCTCCTCCTGAGCAGAGAGTAGAAGCAAAGCTCCCAGTTCCGGTCTAGAGTCATAGGCCTTTAGCCGCTTGGTCTGAAATACCCTGGGGCCAGTTAGGGTTGCCTAAATCCATCAAATAATTGACCTATCCAAGTTTGTTGCAAAGGTGTTGGGGTTTGTTTGTGTGCCAGCTATACTGTGCTCTGTGCCTTGAAAATGTTCCTGTTTTGCACCTCTTCTGGTGTCGCAGATGTGTGAGGAAAGTAAAGAAGCTCAAACCCCTGCCTCTTGTAAGAACGTTGGATTTTTCTCACACTCTGAAAAAACTGCACCACACAATGTTTTGAAGTGTATAATTTGCCAATTTTTACGAGAAATATTTTCTTTGTACAACAAACAAAATGCCCTCTTAGATAACACATATTTCGACACTACACGTGTATCAAATCAGGGCCAATTTGTGAACTTCAAAAAACCCAGCAACAAATCAAAGTGATGGTCATATGTGTGCATGTTACATTGAATAAAAAAGGAAAACCATATATATTATGCACATTTGGTGAGTGAGACATAAACGAGCAAAATACAATAAGGTAGAAGTTCAAATAAATAAAGTGACACTTGTACCATGTTTAATTGCACAGTGCATCTTGATTTATTAATTTATTGGATGTTATACTGAATTGTATACCTATATGATATCATACCTATTTTTGTTTAAAGGAACGATCCAGTGGGGGCCTGTTCAAATTTTTTGGCCACATGGGGATCAATATGAACCTTGCATAATGTATAACTAACTACATTCTAATTTCATATCCACCGAAAATGGATGCACAAAACCAGTAGCATAAGTCACTATGAACTCACATGTTCATTGATTTCCCTCCTGAAATTACCCACACCGTAGTATATCCGCCACAAGCGTAAATATTACTAACCCTGAATTATTTTTCAAAAAAGTGTTACCTTCCAGTAACACTTCTCATTTATCGGTCCATTTTACAACCTTGTGTCTAGAATTTAGTGGGAGCTGACCGATTTCGTCTTGTGTTTATTATTTTGCGATGCCATTCATAGATGTTAATATGGATGGGAGTCTTTTAGTTTTTCACCACTGACGGTATTGCATACTTAAAATACTAAAATACCTTTGGACTATAGCAGAATCCAATGTTCGAACACCAATTCACACAACTTTGGATACTATGGATGCAATTAGATAGACTCTAAGGTTTGGGAACCCAAAATATGGCGCCGACATTAGCAGAACGAATTGGGGTAATGAACATGGTAGAAGTACCAATCTTTACTATAGTAACGCTGCGTAACCACGGCTTTTGCAAAAGTGCATGGAGCCGACGCGAGGAGACAAGTTACACTCCTTGGAGTTAAGCCCTAACTGCCAAATACATTTTGACACAGGCGGCAGCATCTTTATAACAGCCTCTAAGCTGAGGCTCGCATTGGGGGAATCGTATATACTAATAACCACAACCTAATGTATGCGCGATGCATGCAAAGAAAGCAAAAAATAACAATACGCTGCGTTTCATGACCGTTACGCTCCCCGTAAAACATGAACAAGCAATAGACTGATTTCATATATAGTAAAAATGCGGCACAGTATCAGTATAGCATTACAGATATATTAAACCAAATTCGGACTAGAGTCGCTGTAATATTTATCTACGGTTTTTGACAAACTGATCGACCACAACGATTTTATTTACAGGTGGGATTTAACCAATAGTTTAAAATACTGCGAATCCGAATTCAATTGGAATCAACATCTATGTAAGCATATATATTCACTATATATAACTTAGGTCGCTGTGACCTGACTTATGTTCTTGCGCACTATAGTAACACAAATACTTCTACCAGCAGTAAACTATATTTCTAATCTATAAACAGATTATATATGTCAAATAGAAAATGGTGCTTTTTGTGACAATAACCGCAAGTCTTTGCAAAATGTACACTTGGGTATTTAGAGTACAAGATTCCTGAGATACTGACTATGTTAATTTCTTTCTCCTTGTGTTTTTCGAAATCCCTTGTATCATCCACCCAACACCTCTCCTGTTTTTGTCTGTGTTTTGTTTCAAAATTTATTTGAACTTCTACCTTATTATATTTTGCTTGTTTGTCTCACTCACCAAATGTGCATAGTATATATGGTTTTCCTTTTTTATTCAATGTAACATGCACACATATGACCATCACTTTGATTTGTTGCTGCGTTTTTTTGTATGATTTTGAAGTTCACAAATTCGCCCTGATTTGATAAAGACACTTGTAGTGTCGTAACACGTGTTATTCAAGAGGGCATTTTGTGAAGAAAATATTTCACAACTAAAAATTGGCAAATTATACACTTCAAAACATTGTGTGGCGCAGTTTTTTCAGAGTGTGAGAAAAAACCAAATTTCATCCTCTCCAAGTTTGCCCACAACCTTCGTGTAAGGCCCTCTGCCTTGTAGGTACCATAACTAGAACAAGCTGGTCTTCAGTAAACTCAACCATGTTGGCCTTCTGGTCATGCCAATGTTTAACCAGAGCCTGACCTGCTTTCAAGTTATCAGAAGCTTCCGTCATCGTGTGTCATTCTCCTTTTGGAGACCTAACGCATAGTCCGTGACTCTCCTAGGCTTGTGGGAAGGAACACTCTCCAACCCCTCCTTGATTAGGGCCGATGGACCTCTAACTGGATGACTATAGAGGAGCTGAAATGGGCTGAAGCGAACCCCTTCTTGATTGACTTCTCTATAAGCAAAGAGAAGGCATGGCAGTAGAAGGTCCCACTTTCTTCTAAGGGGATCTTCTAAAGCTCCTATCATGCTCTTCATAGTTTTATTAAACCTCTCCACCAACCCTTTGGGCTGAGGATGGTAGGCTGTTGAGAACTTGTAGGCCACTCCAGTTTTTCCACATGGCTTGCATGTAGTGGGACATAAAATGGGTCCCCCTGTCTGAGATAACCTCGTTAGGAAAACCTACCAAATGCCAAGGAGGGCTTTCGCCACTGCCTGAGCAGTAACAGTCCTCATAGGTATGGCTTCAGGATACCTGGTAGCATGGTCTACCACAACCAATATAAATCGGTTGCCTGAAGATGTGGGACGGTCTAAGGGACCAACAATGTTGGTTCGTACCCTCTTAAAAGGGACTCCAACCACTGGGAGAGGCACCAAAGGTGGCAGGTTCTTGGCTCCACTCTTGCCAGGAGTCTGACAAGTGTGACAGCTTCTACAGATTGTATCTACATCAGACCCCATCTTGGGCCAGTAGAAATAAAGAGAAATCCTTTCCTTGGTCTTCTTAAATCTTAAGTGACCAGCTAAAGAAATCTCTTGGGCTAACAGTAGAAACTTGGGTCTCGCCTCCTGAGGCACTACACGTCTTCTGTAGTCCCCTGGGGGTAGACTCAATAGGCTTACTGTAGAGGAGGCCGTCCTCCCAGTACAGCCTGTTTTTCCCTGGCTCTTGCCCTTACCGCTGGGAAGCTGCTTGTTGGCGAAGTCCTTCACGAGTAGGACCATATCTTTGACCTCTGCTGAAGTCTGCCCTACAGGGGCCACCTTCTGCAAGCAAAGTCTGCAACTTAGGATTGTCTTTAGGATCCATATCTCCAACAGGGGGAAGGTCCTCTTCCAGCTCGGTGTCATCAGTCGCTGTTTCACCATCCTCTGGTTGGTCCTCCCGCTCAGCCTCAGCTGGTGTAGGGGTCACAGGTGTGACCTTGAACTGTCCTCTCAGGGCTATCCTGGTTTTGTGCACAGGAGTACTTCCTTTCTAGTTTTCTGAGACCTTGGGTTTCCCCTTTGTCTTTTTCTTCCTTGAAGTAGAGGTTTGCTCTTCCTGTGGACTAGGTTTTATAGGTTTCTCTGTAACAACCCACTGAGAGTCATCTAAAGTGGGCTCTCTGGCCTTCTTGGTCTGCTCTTGCTTCCTTTTGCTGTGAGGTCTGGGGGTGCTTGATACAACTCCAAGAGTTTTTAAGTCATTCCCCAACAGAACTTTCCCAGGCACCCCACTTTGTACAATGACAGCTATTCTTACAGTCATATTGTTGCACTGGAGGAGAGCTGGTATTGGAATCATCAGGACAGGGCCTCCAGCAAGCTTAGGTGGGCCTTTGGGTGCCTTAGCAACATCCTCAGGTTTTGTTAAGAAGAATTCTCCTAAATGTGCAAATTCCTCTTACCTTAGAGCCTCCCAGCTCTTTTACTAAACTTTGGGGCTTTGAACTTTTAAATCTGTTTGTTTACTAGTCTTTTTAAATTCCTAGACCCAGCACACCCTATCTTACAATAGAGTGCTGGAGGGGTTACTTAGTATCCGTGTCTAGATACTCATGTAGCAGTCAAATGCTACCCTTTACTCTCGAAATGGCTGGTGGCAGTGGTTTTACAACAAACTACCATGGTTTTTCCCGACCGTGAGCCCCGGTAGCGTTAAATCGCGGGAGACATGTTTTTCAAGATGGCGTCTGAGCCACCTCTGTAAAAACCGGTCCTGGTCTTCTTTTTTTGACATTTCTTTGTGGAAAGGTCCTTCTCAAGTTTTTCTCTGTGCGCCAAACCTGGTTTGGTCTCTTCATTCGCCTTTGGCGGGCTTCAGGAGTGAAACCCGCCTCTCAGAGTGTCTGGGTTAGGCAGGAAGGGAGGGAGGTGCCCGAAACTCCCAGTGCTTAGTCTCCTATGAGACCCAAATGCACTCTGTGGTGATTGGCTGGCTGACTGTCCGGGAACAACAGCCACCCTGATGGGTGAGTGGTAGCTAGGCTGGAATGAATGGGAGAGAACTGAATAAAAGGCGAGTCTTTTGGCTTGGAAGGCAGAGTCGACCACTGGACGAAGGAACGAAGAAGAGCTTGAAGAGGACGGCTGCTGCAACTTCTGGACCGGTGGTTTGCCCTGTGAAGCCCTGCTGCAGGCCCGAATCGCCAAGTTCGCATCGGCAGAGAAGCCCTGCAAGAACGACTTCTCCCTTTGAGTTGGTGGGACCAATCAACTCCCAAGTAAGCCACCTGGACACCCATCTCGGAGCTGGTTGCATTTCCTCAGAGTGCTGCCGGAAACCGTAGAGCCAGGGAAAGCTTTAGGAAGATCCTCTGGACTCCCACGAAGCAGGACTGACCAAGCCTAACCCCCCTCAGTTGGGTGCAGCACCTCAGATGTGTCGAAAGTTCACCTTGACAGCCAGGAACAGCGCTTATTGCTGTACCGCAAGGAGCTGAAATGAGAAACGGCCACTGAAAGTAAAGATTGCTGGTTGCCAGCTTTGACGGTGCCAATATAGTGCAGGCGTCCCCCGACGTCCACTCTCTCTTGTCCCCATGACTGAGGCCCAGGAACAGTGAGAGCTGCAGAGCTGTACAGGAACAGAAGTCTTCAGCTGCATCTTTTTCTTCTTTACTAAGGTACTGTAAAACTAGCCTAAGAGAACTTACCTCTTGCTGTGGAAGTGCTTGTAACTTCGGCAACTCACCTACATTTGATTCTTCTTGTTCTCAAAGCCTCCTAAGAACTTGTAGCTGTAGGTTGTGTCTGTGGGCCATACCAAAAGGGCCTTGTCTGATCCAGAAACTTAAAGTATACAGTATTGAAGTATATTTGTTGCTATTCTATTGCTCCATTCTGAAGAAGTCTTTATAACGGTCTGATAAATTATTCATTTTTTATGCAAGAAACCTTGAGTGTAAGCGTTTATTTGAAATCCTGTAACTGTGAATCTTTATGTAACCCCACTACTGCTCACATTTCCCCTCTTGAGATAAGCCTGGCTGCTCAACACGCTACCAAAAACTGTGTATTACAAGCTTATACCAAAGGTTGGGTTGCCTATACCTGTAGTCATAGGTGTTTGTAGTGTTCCCAGAGGGCACTGCATTCAAACTTTGCCTAACAGACTTTACTTACATTTGTAACTTTCTAGACCCAGCACACACTATTTTACAATAGGGTGCTGGAGGGGTTACCTAGTATCCCCTTTGTCTAGCTTCTCATGTAACAATTTTGTTACCCTTTTCTCACTGAATGGCAGGTGGCAGTGGTTTAGTTTTAACTACTCTGGTGTGCATTTACCGCGGGCTGCTTTCGCAGCTGCAGTAAAGCACCCAAGGGTGCCATTTTTGTCAAAATGGCCCTGCTCTTCTTTTTTTGCCATTTCCTTGTGGAAAGGTCCTTCTTGAGATTTACTCTTTGTGCCAAACCAGGTTTGGTCCCATTGTTCGCTTTGCCTTTGGCGGGATTCACAAGTGAAGCCCGCCTCTGGCTCCAGGGTGTCTGGGTTGGACAGGGAGTGAGGGAGGTGCCCGAAACTCCCTGTGCTTAGTCTCCTAGGAGACCCAAATGCACTCTGTAGTGATTGCCCGGGTGATTGTCCGGCAAGGACAGCCACCTTGCTGGGTGACTGACAGCTAGGCTAGAATGAATGGGAGAGAACTGAATAAAAGGCAAGGCTTTTGGCTTGGAAGGCAGAGTCGACCACTGGACGAAGGAACCAAAGAAGAACTTGAAGAGGACGCCTACTGCAACTCCTGGACCGTTGGCTTGACCGGTGAAGCCCTGCTGCTGTGCTGAAACTCCAAATTCGTATCAACAGAGAAGCCTCTGCAAAGACGACTTCTCCCCTTGATTTGGTGGGACCAATCGACTCCAAAGTAAGCCACCTGGACATCCTTCTCGGATCTAGTTGAATTTCAACAGAGTTGCTGCTCGAAACCGAACAGCCAAGGAGAGGAACACCTGTGTGCGTTGCTTTTATGCTGGCCAAGAGCTCCAGTTAGATCCGCGGACTCCCAGGAAGCAGGACTGACCGAGCCTGAGCCCCCTCAACAGAGTGCGGGACCCCAGCAGCAAGGAATGTCCATCTCGACAGCTTGGAACCGCAGTGTTGCTATTTGTGGGAGTCGCAAGGAGCTGAAACACCGAAGTGCCACTTGTTGGAAAGCTTGCCAGTTGCAAGTGGTGACCGTCCCATTGCAGTGCAGGAGTACCCAGAAGTCCTCCCTCTTGTCCCCATGACGGAGGCCCAGGAACAGAGACCTGCAGAGCTGCACTGGAACAGAAGTCATCTGCTGCACTTTTTCTTCAATACAAAGTTACTGTAAAGTCCGAGAGAACTTGCCTCTCATTGTAAAGTTGCTTGCATCTTATACTACTAACAAGTCTAATCAGCTTGTGACCCTACATTTGATTCTTCTGTTTTTCAAAGACTTCTAAAACCTTGTGCAAAGACTTTTCTACTTATCTACCAGAGGTGCTTCACCCTATATAAGACTTTTTCCCATTGACTTTGGCCTAGCCTGTTATACTGAATGACTCTGCTTAGGGAATCCAACAGTATTTGCCTGCTTAAGAATATTTGTGGTTTTCTTGTTTGTTCTAATAACCTTTTCATTTTACCAACTTCTAACAGTATTCTAAATGCAAACAGTAAGATATTAATGTCCCCAGCATCCTAGCTATTGAAGTCACAAGAGGGTGTAGGTTGTGTCTGTGGGCCATCCCAAAAGGGTCTTCCCTGATTTTAGAATATTAAGAGTGTGTTTTGAAGTATATTTTAGTGTTACTTTTATATTGCTCCCTTCTGAAGAAGTCTTACTCTGATAAATGAATAATTGTTTGTTCAAGAAACCTTGTGTGTAAGTGTTTATTTGAATACTTGTCACTGTAAATCTGTCACTCCCCTACAGCTCACATTGTCCCTCTCTTGAGATGAGCCTGGCTGCTCAACACGCTACCAAACTGTGTAGTACAAGCTTATACCAAAGGTTGGGTTTCCTATTACTTGTAGTCGGTTGTTGTAGTGCACCCTAAGGGAACTGCATACAATTTTGCTGAACACATTCCAGCCTAGCTGTCAGTCACCCAGCAGGGTGGCTATTCTTGCGGGACAGCCAGCTGGCCAATCACCTAGGAGTGTATTCCTGTCTCCTAGGAGACTAAGCACAGGGAGTTTCAGGCACCTCCCTCGCTTCCTGCCCCCGCCAGACAACCTGGAGCCAGAGGCAGGCTTCATTCGTGAATCCCACCAAAGATTTTAAAAAACAAAGGGACCAAACCTGGTTTTGCGTGCAGTGTAAATCTCAAGAAAGACCTTTCCACAAAGAAATAGGGAAAAAAGAAGACTGGGGCCATTTTGACAAAAATGGCACCCATGGGTGCTTTAATGCAGCTGCAAAAGCAGCACGCGCTAAAAGCACACCACGGTAGTTAAAAGTAAACCACTGCCACCAGCCATTAATTGTAGAAAGGGTAATATGAAATTGTTACATGAGAAACTAGATAAAGGGGATACTAAGTAACCCCTCCAGCACCCTATTGTAAGATAGTGTGTGCTGGGTCTAGAAAGTTAAGTGTAAGTAAAGTCAATTTCACTCCACTGCTCTTGGAAGCCGTTGTTTATCCAAGAGAAGGTATTTAAACCTTGGGGCAATTTGAAAGACCTCCCTGTGCCACTGCACTGAATGTGCTGTGTGACACAATGTAAAAGATGATGCTTATGGAGTTTGTCATACTCCACAACCAGAAGAAACTCCGTGTTCAAATCGCATAAAGAAATACATGAGAGAGTGGGGAAAAAAGGTCTTGCTCTCTCCAGGTTAAAGATTCAAGTCCTCAAAACCCAGCAAAAAGCTGGGAGTCTAAGGTAGAGAGGAATTGGCACATTTCTGAAAATTCTCCCCAACAGTGGGCATAGGCTGCAGCTGTGCATGCACCATCTCAGTCTGGCATGTGCTGCTTGGGCCAACACAACGTTTGTACTCTTAAGGTTCAGGTACTCATACCCACTCCTCACCCTCTTTCTCCTCTCTACCACTTTTGACTGTTTTAAAATGTCACCCTACCCACCACCAGTCACCCCTGAAATGCCTACAACTGCCTAGAGTGTCCCCTGAACTGCCTGGAGCCTCCTCTGCCCAGGTTATCCTTTCACCTCTGCCCCATGGAGTACTTTGTGATTGTGTGTCTGAAGTGCTAGTTGTTCAATTTCTATACTTCCATAATAAATTATCAAAATACCAGAATGTTTATTCTAAATGGTAACTCAGTCCCCAACTATCCCCTGGCCACATGAGAGAGAGATCTGCGGGGACTAGCGGGGTGCGAAACCCTCTGGTTTCTCACACCCTTGAGAAAAGTAAAATCTTACAATCTTTCCCAGAATCCCTGTTGTGCCCCACCGCACTTTTCCCTCACCCACCCGCCCTTAGTTTGCCCTGGTCTCCTTAGGTTTGCCCTCCGCTCAGCCCCCCCCCTTAGGTTCCCTTGCCCCATATTCCTGAGATTCTTTGCTGAGACATTACATTCGCTCCAAATCTCTTCCCTGCAGATTTTTCTCTACCTCTCCCCTCTCCTTTACCCCATGTGTCCCTCAGAGATTTTTGGCCTTCCATGTTGCCTTGTTCCCAAACGCCCCACCCCCAAATTACCTTAGGCTTCCTTGCCCCTCTTAGATACTTGTGTTTCCCCTTTATATCGCCATCCCATTGGGTCCACATCCTCCCAGGAGTTCTTGGTCCCATCTCCACATTTCTTGGAACCCATAAGTTGCCGGTGTCACTTCAGAACCCCTCCCCTTTCTAAAGCTACTCTCAACCACTCACGCCAAACGTAGATACTTTTCTAAATGGCTGGTTTAGCCTCAAACCTATGGCATATGGGTTTTAGACTCTTTGGGTGAGAGAAAGTGGCAACACCCTGTGAATGAAAAGACCAATCCCAACTCATCCTACTCTCCATACAGTGTAACTCTTTCGAGTAGACTAAGTTCTTCATATGGTTTATTTTGTTTAAACTTTGTTTCAATCAGTTCTCTCAATGGTGTGACTGTTTCTCCGTTTCGTTTCTGGGTGCTGTGTTGTGGGAATTATCACGTTCCCTGGGTCTGGGGAATGCAAAACTGAAATACTGGTCAACTAGGAGTCGGACAAAATAATAAAGGATGGGAAGACACTGAAATGAATACCAAGTGGTCAGGATGAATACTTGACCTTGTCCTGAGTGGGCCTCCTCTGCATTGTGGGGGTCCCCAGTGTCCCACTAGACAGTCTGGCTCTGGCCTCCTGAGTTTGTTGTCGTGGCTGTACTGACCTCTGTATTTGGTCAGACATAGGAGACCGTCACAAAGACATGATTCAATGGTTTTTATTAACAGAAAAGAAACCTCAGTTATCACTGTCTATTATGGCAGTCCCTACTAATAAAATAACAAAACTGGTGCTCGTCAAGATGTATTTTTTAAATATATATATATTTTTTAATAAATGTATTTTCCATAATAAACATGGACTGTTAGGCAAGTTTGTGTGCAGTACCCTTTGGGAGACTACATCAACATTGACCTGGCAATAGGAAACCCAACCTTTGGTACAAGTCTGTACTACGCAGGTTGGTAGTGTGGCTGAGCAGCCAAGCTTATCGCAAGAGGGGTCAATGTGAGCTGTAAGGTTGTAACACGGAGTTTCACAGTGACAGTTATCCTTATAAACACTTATCCTCCAGGTTTTCTGATTAAACAATTATTAATTTCAGTCAGCTATATAAGCCTTCTTCAGAAGGCAGTAAAACTTTTAACACTTATAGTTAATTCAAAACACACTCTGTTTCTCTAAATCAGATGATGCCCATTGGGGATGGCACACAGACACTTCCTACAACATCAGGTGACTTAAATAGCTAGGACATTGTGGACATTGATTTATCACGAATACATTAAGAGCAATACTGAGTTTGGTGTAAAAGATTAGACAGAGGAATAAAACAAAGGTTAACAAATAATTCATAAACTGGTAAGTACTTTTTTAAACCCTCCAATGCAAAGTAAATTAACCCTTTACTGTGGGGAAAGGCAAAAACACAAAGTCGGAGGTAGGAAGAGTCTTATCAGGGAGCCAGGACAGTCAATGTTAGTTGAACAAAGTCTAGGGGAGTTGAAGATCTTCTTTGCAGGTAAGTAAAATTCTTGTACAATATTTTTAGAAAGGTTTGTAGAAATATGATTCAGGTGAAGGGCCACAAGCTGGGAGGCTTGTGAGGGGCAAAGCTGCAAGCAACTCTACAAAGCACCCAAGACAAGTCTCAACTGAGAACAAGTAAGGCTACACAAACAAGAGGTAAGTCCTCTTAGTTTAACAGTACTTTTGGTTAGAAGAAATGGTTCCAGCTGGCTTCTGTTCCTGTGTGGCTCTGCAGATCCTGGGGACTCTGCAACACAATGGGAAGGTCGGCGGCAGCAAAGGTCAAACTTCAATTCAGCGGCACTTCGCGGTTTCAGCTCCTCGTGTTTCAGCAAATAGCACTACTGCAGTCTCTCGGATACCACGCTAGGCTTTCCTCACATCTAGTGTCCAGCTCTCTGTTAAGGTGGCTAAGGCTTGGTCAGTCCTGCTTCAAGGGAGTCTGGAGGATCTTCCTGAGGCTCTGGTCCGAACTTAAAAACGATCCACTCGATCTGGTGTTCCTCTCCCGAGCCGCCGCAGCAGCAGTGGAAGTACAGCCATCTCCGAGAGGATGTTCCGACAAGTTCACTTTGGGGTTGATTGGTCCCACCAACCCTAGGGGAGAAGTCGTCCTTGCAGGGCTTCACTAGTCGAGGCGTATTCGGAGTTTCAGCACAGTAGCAGGGCTTCACCGGGCAAACCAACGGTCCATGAGTTGCAGCAGGCGTCTCTTCCAAGTTCTTCTTCAGATTCCTTGGTCCAGTGGTCGACTCTGCCTTCCAAGCCAAAAAAGCCTTGCCTTTTATGCAGGTTTCTCCCATTCATTCCAGCCTAGCTGTCAAATCACACAGCAGAGTGGCTGTCCTCCAAGGACAGACAGCCAGTCACCTTTGGCTGCATTCCTGTAATTAAAGGGATTAAGCACAGGGAATTTCGAGCACCTCACTCACTTCCTGCCAGAGGCGGGCTTCACTCGTGAATATCGTCAAAGACAAAACAAACTAAGTGACCAAACCAGGTTTGGCGCGCAGAGCAAATCTCAAGAAGGACCAACAAGAAATGGCGAAAAAACTAAACCGGGCCATTTTGACAAAATGGGCACCCATGTGTGCCCTACTGCAGCTGCGAATGCAGCCTGCGGTAAATACACACAATGGTAGTAAAAGGTAAGCCACTGCCAGCAGCCATTAATTGTAGAAATGGTAACATAAAAATGTTACATGAGAAACTTAAACAAAGGGGATACTAAGTAAACCCCTCCAGCACCCTGTGGTAAGAGGGTGTGAGCTTGGTCAATTTCACTTCACTGCTCTTGGAAACTGATTTCACCAAGAAAAGGTATTTAAACCTTTGGGAAATCTAAGACTTCCCTGTGTCACTGCACTGAAGGTGCTTTGTGTCACAATGTAAAGATAATGCTTATGGAGTTTGACAGACTCCAAAGTCAAAACAAACGAAGTGGGCCTTGTTAAAAGTATGAAGGTAAGGCATCAACGGTGCTGTTATCGCTACCGGCACCGTTGCAACCGTACCGCCGTACTAGGAGTTCTGCTCGTGGGTGCCCTTGCAGCCACAAGGTCTGACCTGGTGGACGTACCGGCACCCGCAAGCAGAACATGATGGTAGCACCGGTACCGTTATTAACGGTACCGGTGCTACCACCCTCCCCATTCCCATTGAGCCTTATGGAGCTCAAATGGGAATGGGGATGAACTGGGCCCGGCACCTGCCAAAGGGCAATTATCGGTTCCGTCTGGGCGAGTTTGGAGGTAAAACCGGCAAGGCTACCTCCAAACTCGTAATGAGGCCCAGTGTCCAAATCGCAGAAAAATACTTGAGAGAGTGGGCAAAAGGTCTTGCTCTCTCCAGGTTAGAAATTAAAAAGTCCTAAAGTCCAGCAAAAGTGCTAGGGGTCTCTAAGGTAGAAGGGAAGTGGCACATTTTGAAGAATTCTCCCTAACATAGACCAAGCAATAACCTCTGAAATAAACGGTGCAAGTCAAGCAGCAATCCATATTTCCAAAAATATGTTTTGCGCACAGGGCACTTTTCACTTTATCCTTTCCTTTCCCTCCTCCCCTCTGCAGGTGTTGCAGCCGCAGAGTACCCCATCTCACCCTCTACTCCTTCCCCCTTCCATTAGCCCCCTCCGGGATCAGTCTGTCTCCGGCCATTTGCCCCATATTTTCTGGTGCTTTTGGGGGCAACCCCTCTTCCGAAAGACTCTGTGTTCCATCTCGCAACAGTGGTCCTTGGCCTCTCTCCATGTGGTAACGTTGGGAGGAGTTGGGCTACCCCACCCGCCACCAGATCCCTTTTAGCCACCATCACACGAGTCTTAATCAAGCTCTTCTCCCCCAGGTTAAAGTCTGGCTCACCCCAAATATGTAGAAGGCCCAGTTTGGGGCAATCCAGGACCTGATGCCCCACCATCCTTGAGATGGAATCCCTAACCACGCCCCATTATGACCGAATCTGCTGACAATCCCATTGTCAGGATGTCTTACATGAACTCTGTCAAAACCCTATCCTAACCTATGCTTGACCTACCACTAAAACTAAACAATATAATGTAGCCTAAGTCAGTTCAGAATGACGATACTTTGACTTCAAGTGGCTATTTTCGGAACCCCACCCACGGCTGTCATTGGGTTTCGGTGTCTCTCAGGCCCTCGGCCTCTTGCTGATTATCAAAGATGGATTCTTTCAATTCCTGAAAAAGGTTACCCGGAACCCTTGTGCAAAGTATCTTAAAGGTTCAACTAGTTCTTCTCCACCTCGGAATATTGGTTGCTCTGGACTTGTTGTCCTCGACACACACAAAACGTCTCTGGTTTATCCTTATCAAGATGACTGGTGGTTTTCTCATGCTTAGATTGACCTGAGCTATTTGACCCTTCAGGCCGTTTGTTTTCTATTTCTTGTTCACCCCCTTCTCGGGTATTCTCACTGGCAGTTTCTCATCTGTCTGTAGGCCTCTCAGGCCTTCTGCTTTCTAGTTCGCATTCACTCGTTTCCAGGCTATTCTCAGCTTTTGCCCCTCGTAGGTTTCTCGGTTCTCTTCCTCTCTCGGGCTCTCTCAAGTCTATTTCTCCTTCCCTAGGCATATTCTCGGTTTCAGCCCTTCGTGTCTTTTTTATGTTTGGTTCACCCTCTCTGGATATTCTTACTTTTAGCCCTTTGTGGCTTCTTTAGTTCAGTTTCCCCTTCTCTAGGGATATTCTCAGTTTCAGCCCTTTGTGGCTTTCTTAGGTCTATTTCTCTCGCGCTGGATATTCTTAACTTCAGCCCTTCGTGGCTTGCTTCAGTGCCTTTCCGCCTTCCACCCACTCCTCTAAGCAGGCGGCGTCTGCAAGGCACTGTGTATCCATGGTCCCAAGTTCCTTGCGGTCGGGTCCTCTGCCGTGATGCCTCCTGTCATCCAGGGACAGGAGTGTGGCATCAAGGTTGATCAGCGCGAGTACGCTGCTACGCAGGATCTGGTTTCCTGCTTTGGGAAGATGGACCCCGGTTCTCCAACTGCTTCCTGGAATAGGCATGTTCCGCTGGGTTTTCGCTGTTAGCCACGCTTGCATGCAGTAGCCTTTGGGTGCACTACAACCCAACCACCTGGCACTAGAAACCCAACCTTTGGTATAAGTCTGTACTACACAGGTTGGTAGTGTGTTGAGCAGCCAGGCTTCTCTCAAGAGGGGTCAATGTGAGCTGTAGGGGAGTTGCACAGAGATTCACAGTGACAAGTATTCAAATAAACACTTAGACACAAGGTTTCCTGAATAAACAATTATTACGAATTTATTTGACAGTCAGAGTAGGCCTTCTTCAGAAGAGAGCAATATAAAAGCAGCACACAAATACACTCCAAAACTACACACTCGTAGGTTCTAAATCAGTAAAGCCCCTTTTGGGATCGCCCACAGTCACAACCTACACCCTCAGGTGACTTAAATAGCTAGGGTGCTGGGGACATTAATATCTTACTGTAGCATTTAGAACATTCTTAAGAATTGGTCAAAGGAAAAGGTTATTAAAACAAACACGAGCTACCAAATATTCTTAAGTAGGCAAATACTTTCGGATTCCCTAAGCAGAGTCTTTCAGTGTTATAGGTTAAGCCAAAGTCAATGGGTAAATGTTTATACAAACTGAAGCACTTCTGGTAGGTAAGTAAGAAAAGGGCTTTGCACAATGTTTGAGAAGTCTTTGAAGAAAAGAAGAATCAATGTAGGGCCACAAGCTGTTTAGACTTGTGAGTAGTAGAAGATGCAAGCAACTCTACAATAAGAGGTACGTTCTCTCAGACTTTACAGTACCTTTTGGGTTGAAGAAAAAGTGTAGCAGATGACTTCTGTTCCTGTGCAGCTCTGCAGAGCTCACTGTTCCTGGGCCTCAGTCGTGGAGACAAGAGGGAGGACTTCTGGGGACTCCTGCACTTCAATGGGACAGTCATCGCTCGCAACTGGCAATCTTCAAACAAGTGGCACTTTGGTGTTCCAGCTCCTCGTAACTACCGTAAATAGCAACACTGCGGTTCCTGGCTGTCGAAATAGACTTTCCTTGCTTCTGGGGTCCCGCACTCTTTTGAGGGGGCTCAGGCTAGGTCTGTCCTGCTTCCTGGGAGTCTGGAGGATCTTCCTGGAGCTCTTGGCCAGCTTAAAAGCAACGCACACAATCTGGTGTTCCTCTCCCTGGCTATTCGGTTTCCAGCAGCAATCTGTGGAAATTCAACCAGCTCTGGGAAGTATGTCTAGGTGGCTTACTTTGAAGTTGATTGTTCCCACCAACTCAAAGGAAGAAGTCGCCCTTGCAGGGGCTTCTCTGTCGATACAAATTTGGAGTTTGAGCACAGCAGCAGGGCTTCACCGGGCAAACCAACGGTCCAGGAATTGCAGCAGGCGTCCTCTTCAAGTTCTTCTTCGGTTCCTTCGTCCAGTGGTCGACTGCCTTCCAAGCCAAAAGCCTCACCTTTTATTCTGTTCTCTCCCATTCGTTCCAGCCTAGCTGTCAGTCACCCAGCAGGGTGGCTGCCCTTGCCGGACAGTCAACCGGCCAAAAACTACAGAGTGCATTTGGGTCTCTTAGGAGACTAATTACAGGGAGTTTCGGGCCACTCCCTCACTTGAGCCAGAGGCAGGCTTCTCTCGTGAATACCACCAAAAACAAAAGAGAGTAAATCTCAAGAAGGACCTTTCCTCAAAGAAATGGTGAAAAAAGAAGACTGGGCCATTTTGACAAAAAAGGCACCCTTTGGTGCTTTACTGCAGCTGTGAACGCAGCCTGCGGTAAATGCACACCACATTAGTTAAAAGTAAACCACTGCCACCAGCCATTCAGTGAGGAAAGGGTAACATAAAAAAGTTACATGAGAAGCTAGACAAAGGGGATACTAGCTTACCACTCCAGCACCCTATTGTAAGATAGTGGGTGCTGGGTCTAGATAGTTATAAATGTAAGTCAATTTCACTTCACTGCTCTGGTGAAACAGTCGTTTATCCCAGAGAAGGTATTTAAACCTTTGGGAAATATAAAAGACTTCCCTGTGTCACTGCACTGAAGGTGCTGCGTGCCACAATGTAAAATATGATGCCTATGAAGTTTGTCAGGCTCCATAACCAAAAGAAACACAAAGTTCAGAAATCACATTAAGATGCATGAGAGATTGGGAAAAAGGGTCTCACTCGCTCCAGGTTAAAAAAATGAAGTACTCAAAATCCAGCAAAGTTGCTGGGGGTCTCTAAGGTGGAGGGAATTAGCATGTTTCTGAGAATTCGCCCTAACATCCGCCAACCACGCTTCCCACGTGTTCCTTCCTCTAGAGTATGGCCTAGACTGCTGGCCTCTTTTGGTTGTCTTAGTCCTCCCCCCCCTCCTCACTGGTGCAAAGTCTTAATTTCCTTCCTGTAACGGGAATAGTGATTCCATCGGTTCTCAGCAGCAGGTGTGGTGTCCACAACACTGAGTCAGAAACGAAGCTAAACTTGGTAAAGGTCACTGAAGATCATAAAATGGCTCAATTGACATATATCAACAGGGATGGTTCATTTTCATCTCTACTTGGAGCTGCCTTGTCCCCTAAAGGGAGGGAGGATCACCCCAATTTATATCCCACTTGCCCTGTCCCCTAGGCTCATCTCCATAGTCTCAAAGGGGGTAGCTCCCCCTTGGGCAGAAGGGACAAATTCCCTGGATTTGTCACACCTCCCACTCTAATCAGCCCAAAAGGGCGATTCCCTTACCCATTTTGTGGCTCTCTGGGGCATTGCAGGCTTTAGGATCCCAGAACTCTTCTTTACAATGGTCCGCTTTGTTACAGGCTTTCCAGGAGCCCATACACCAAGGTTGTCCGTTACAGGTGTAGGTCAACTAGCCGGCAAGGCACCAGGGAGAGCCTTCATGGAGCGGTTAAGTGAGAGACCGAGAGGAGTCGCTCCCAGTCTGGTGGTTTTTCCAACCCCTTGGAATCATTCCCCTGCCTACTCGTACTCCTCTGAAAATCTCCCTGACCCTCTCTCGAACCTCTTTTCCACCTTCTGGTCATGCCTAGGGCTTGGCCTCGACCTTTGGAACCTACCTGGGCTAGCCACTTAACCCCTTCTCTAATAGTCTCCTTGATTCTCCTTTCTCTTCCTTAGCTCTACATTCCACTTGCTAACTCTTATATTCAAGTGCTAGTCTGGCTCTCACAGCTGTCCTAGGTTTGTTTCCACTCGCCTTCTCCCATCTCTCCTTCCTCCTGGTGTCTCTCCTCCAAATTGGTCTCTTCTCAACTCAGGACTACATTACACCTAGCATCCCCGGCTTTGGGCCTCGTGACTCTTGGACCCCTAGTCATTGCTGCTCATCCTTCTAATAGTTACTCCCTCCACCTGAGGTTTCAACCATGTTCTGTCTGTTGGTCTCCCAATCTTCCACTTCGTTTAATAGTGTCTTGATAAATGTCTTTTTGCTTGTTCTCTCTTTCCTTCTGCACTTTTCCTCTCTTCTGACCTTCTAGCCAAATCCAGTCCTCCTCCTCTTTGAGGTAGCCATTTGTCCAGTACCTCCCTGCTGGCTCTTCCCATCTGGGACCACTGCTGTCAGTGCTCTGGGTCACTCTCCAACTCCCTTCTTGGTGTGTTCCTCTCTACTTTCTCACTACTACCATCTGCTGCTGCAATTACCTCTGCCTGAACACAATCTCCACCACCTCCTGTTGTAATCATTTCCGCATTTACATTACTGCCAGCAGCTGTAATTACTTCTGCCTTCAAACTTCACACTATCCTACAACCTCCTGACCTCACCACCTCCTCCTTGCCACTACCACAACCTCTTGTAATAACCATCACCTCCTGGGTTCTGAATCCACCACCTCCTGTTACTACCCCCTTTGCCTCTCTACTGTCACTGCCATATTATTACTTGAATAGCAGCAATCGCCTGAGTTAACCACCTATTTTTACTGCTTCTTCCAGACTCTTCTGCCCTTTTACTCCTTGGTCTCTCCAAATCCTGCTCTTTCCACACTGCTCCACTTTCCAGCTGAGTGCAAACTCAACATTTTCGGGTCGTGTAATCAACATGAACTGAATATCTGGCACTGGTATTATAGTGGTCTCGACCCCTTCCCCCAACCCCCGCCGCCCCTATCGCCCCACCCCCCTCCCTCCCCGACCGGCTGTGGGTATGTACCTGTGATTCCAAATCTGAGTGCCTCCGATTGATTAGTTTATCCAACCTCATTTGGGCCCAGTTGAGGCTGAGGGTGATGAGACTAAACCTAAATCGGGCCCAATGGCCATTTTAGATTTTCTCTTTGAGTGAAAGGGTCTGTGAGGATGAGAGTGAGGGCTGCCATTGTCTATGGGGAAAATACAGCTCCCGCCTATCATAGGTAACTTTAATGTTGCATGTGTAGGTGTGTTGTTGTTATTTTTATAATTTACATGGTGTTTGGATGCTGGCCGAATGTGCATACCTGCTGTTTTAGCAGTGGGCATGTACGGATCCGTGCACCTTACTGATTTCTATGGGAGCATGCAGGGTCTGAGAACTGCCTCGTTAGAAGGGTTGGGCTGCTTATATTCTCTTTTGGGGTCCAGGGGTCTTCAGGGTGGGGTTATTCAGATCCCTCTTATTGGAAGAGGATCTGCTGGCCTCTGTGATAGTCTGCTGCCAAATGACAGGGACCAAAGAAGGGTGAACAGCAACCGTCCCACTAGTTTATTCCCCTGCTGATCTTGCAGTCAGGCACTGTATTTTGCCGTATCAAGTACTGACCTCTAATGCCTTCTCTTTCTCTTCTTTTGCAGAATCATGTTAACCTCGTCCACCGGAAAGGAAGGACCAAGATCTGTCCCCACCCAGGCTGTGGCAAGAAGTTCTACCTCTCGAATCACCTGGGAAGGCACATGATTATACATTCAGGTGTGAAAAGCTAGGTGGTTGTGCTCTATTTTGTACCTGCGCACATCTGAAATTACGTTTGCAAATGTACATGCGCGACATTCTATACATAGCTTCATGCTGCTTTTATCACATATTTGTTTTCCCAAATTTGCCAGATATGACATCGGTGGCAGCGGAAGTTGAAATGATTTGCCCTCCAGAATTACACACTGTGGGAAAATGGCATTAGAACGGTTTCTTAATTTCCAGGGTTGACAATTCAAACACAACACACCTTCTGTATACACTTTGATTTGATACATCACATCTGCCAATAGAATGCAGCGGAGTCCCATGAAGAAATTAATGTCTAGCTAGAGACATGATTGTCTCCTTGACTCGCATACTCTCTCAACAACCCATCAAAGTACCCATCCACACGCCAATTCTCCATGGGTCGTTAGCAGGGACTTCGACACCCCTACCTACCTTCGTACTGGCCAAAATGCACACCTGCATTCATACCTTGGGCTTCGGTCCTCCAAGGGCGTTCACCGACCACGCTTTGCGGCCATACCAATGGATTTAGGTGCTATACAAATGCCATATAACATTTATAGAACACGCCAAGCAAGATTTCTGCACAGATGGAACACTGAATGTAGAAATAGTAGCTATGAAACGAGTACCCCATGTCCTTCACAAAAAGAAAATGTTTAGCTGTCTCAAAAATATTCTAAATCCATTTGGGAGCGCATCTGAAGTGGCAGTACGTTTCCAAGGGAGACCCCAATCACCAAAAATGTTCTGGTACTCCTAGTTTAAAATGAGAACTTGGGATAGCCAGTAATTGTTTCTACTCCGAATGGAGTGATCTAGATGCTACATATCATTGGACTTTGTTTGCACAATCTGTATGCAATATAAACACTTGGCTGGTAGACAGACTAGTAGTGCATTGCCATAATCCAGCCTGGAGTTAATACGAACCAAACTATTCCTGCGTTGGTCTCCTCGCGGAGGAATGCTAAGAATTTCTTTAACAAATGTAACCTAAAATAAGGTCTTCACAACAATACTAATTTGTAGATCAGATTGCCAGATGACTCCAGGGTTCTTAATTATATCACAAAAAGACGAGGAAAGAGATTGCAGGAGAGAGATGCGTCCTCAGCGATTCACCATAAAATAATCCTCTCACTCTTCTGGTGGACACTTTATGTAGGTCTGGGGATTTGCTTTTTTATGGTGACCAGGGAGAACTTGGTAGTTCAGCATCTTGGCAGCCTTATATGTGCAGGTACTACTGAACAAGAACTCCCAATGCTTACTTGGTTCACCTTTACTAGCAAGGTTTACAAGAGGTAGTATGCGTGGAGTGAGATGCATCATTGCACAGGAGTACACAAGTCAATACATTCATGGGGTTCCAGTGAAAGGTACTGGTTGGGATCCTTGTCCTTGAAGCAGGGGGAGATCCAACTTTAAAATGTACCACTCAGCGATCATCCCTCCACATCCCAGGGGTTTCCGACCTCCCTCTGTACAGTCTTCAGATGACCTTTCTCCACCTATCGATCATGTTATGGAAGTACTTGCAGCAGCCACCTCCTTTTTAGCTTCTTTTCATTGCGTATTCATTCATTTTCTGAAACCTTTCAGTAGCTTCTCTGAAAGGACCTTTACTATTTCGTGGCTTTGCCTTGCATGTTGTTCTTACTTTTTTTGTTTTACTGTTAAATAGCTTCTGTCCCATCCTGTCTCTTCTTGCAGTCTCTCCACAGCATTGATTGCACGCACTATGTCGCTAGCTTCAAGGCGTTTATCCAGCACATACATCCCTTCTCTTCTGACATGCACATAGCATGGGTCCCATTCTTGCCCCATTTGCATCCAGTGCAGTCTTGTGCCCTCTCAAGTAATCAAACCTCACTCCCCTAACGGCTCTCATCAACATATAGAGGCTAAAAGAAAATGACCTCTTTCCAAAGCAACCGCACACTCTATCGTGAATCCAGGCAGTTTAGTCATAGGGTAGGGTAGGGGAGCTCTGTACCAAGCTCGGCTTGGTGTCTGGAGGGTCTACTGGTTCTGAGCAGAAAGTTGCAAACTCCCATTATGAGGACTGCCTGCATGTCGTTCAGAAAAGAATGATTCCGGGGTCCCCTTTTAAGGTTTCTGATATGGAGGGTGTAAGTACGAACCCTTTCGTATCAGAAAATCTTTTGAAGGCGGATAAGGTTATTATTGTACTGAAGAGCAGCTTGTAAGACCACTTTGGCCTAGATCCGTACAGGTCTTGCCTCTGGGTTTGATCTGGTCGTAGTGTAGAAATCAATGTTTTTTTGGTTCCATTGTCCAACTTTGTGAGTGTTGGGTAAGAATTGGTGCAGTCACACTGTGTGAGACTACACAAGACGTAACCCGCTTGCTATTGGGTAACCCACCTTATGGTATAGGTCTGTACTATACAAGTTGGTAATGTGACTGAGCAGCCAGGCCTATCTCAAGAGGGGTAAATGTGAGCTGTAGAGCTGTACAAATGAAATCCGTAATAACAAGTAGCCAAGCAACACACTCAAGGGTTCAGTTATAAATAGTTATTTAACATCAGTTTTAAATAAGCATTCTTTAAAAAGGCAATTCGTTGTAACAATTCAAGTGAGCTTTTGGAAATACTTTACAGAATCAATAAAGCTGACGAATAATCTTTGGATATGCAAAATACTTTTTCTACACCCTGAGGTGACTTCAATTACAAGGATAATATTTGCATTTATATATCACACCAATATACTTTGTAGACTCTGGGTTGCAGAAAGAAAGGGATAAGGAAAATAAAAAGATTAGAACAGATTCTTTAAAAAGGTTGAGGACAACTGAATTCTCCAATGAAGTCTAGGGAAGCCTTTCCCAGCAGTAACAGTATTCAACAAGCTACAACCTATGCAGGGGCAAGCAATGCCAAAGTCAATGGATTTAGAAGAGTGCCTTAAGGGAGCCAGGATAGCCAGTGTTATTCGTACAAAGTCAGTAGTTCTGATGCACTTCTCGGATCAAAGTGTTTCACAAAGTCAGATTGTTCGAAAAGAAAATCACTGAAGACACACAAGCTGTTAGGCCTGTGCAAAGGGGATTGAAATCAACTCAGAAAGTTAAGCAAGTGCAAATCTCAAGTGAGACAGCACAACTTAAGGTAAGTACCCCCAAGCCCAAAGAGTACTTCTGGTTAGAAGTATAGAGTGGTCCAGCTGGTTTCCGTTCCTGAGCACCTCTGCAGATCCTGGTTCCTGAGCCTCAGTCGTGGGGACAAGAGGGAGGGTGGTGGGCTCTTTTCGATTCAGCGGCACTTCGCGGGTCAGCGCTTTGCAAACAGCACTGATGCAGTACAAATCTCTGGTTGGACTTTCCTTGGTCCCTCGGTCCTGGACTCTGGAGTGGGGACTCTGGATCTGGAATTCATGCTTCTGGGGTGTCCTTAGGCGGCTCCTGGAGCTTTTGGCCAGAGTCGTTCCGCGGCTGACTTGCACTTGACTATGGATCCTCGACCCCTAGCATTGGGCTTCTGCAGCAACGGAGAGGCACATCAAGTCTGGGATTGTGCCAAAGTGGAGTTAGTCTTGGGGTTAGTTGGTCCCACTAACCCAGGGGAGAAGTTGTTCCGTCTGAACTTCTTTGTCGAGGTGAAAAAGGATGTCAGTACAGCTGCAGCTCTTCACAGGGCAATTGAAGGTCCAGGAGGTTGCAGCAGGCTTCTCTTCAAGGTTTCTTCATCAGATGTTCCTTCCAGTGGTCCACTCTGACTCTAGTCCCAAAACCTTTGCCTTTTAAGCAAGTTTTCCCATTCATGCACAGCCTAGGCTGTCAATCACACAGCAGGGTGGCTGTCCTTTTAGGACACCCAGCATGCCAATCAGGACTGGTTTCGATCAGGCACATCTAGAGACCAAGGACAGGGGAGTTTTCGGGACACTCCCTCACATCCTGTCCTTCCAGACACATTGGAGCCAAGGGTGGGCTGGAGGGCTGAAGCCCGCCAAAGGCAAAACACAGAAAGGGGGGGCTTAAACCTGCCTCAACGCACAAAAAAGCTGAGAAAGATCTCACAAATAGAAGTGAAAAAAGAAGACCGGGGCATTTTGACACAATGGACACCCATGGGTGCAGTACTGCAGCTGAGGGTTCAGCCTGTGGTAGAAAAGCAGTCAATGGTAGTAAAAATTAAACCACTGCTACCAGCCATTTAAAGTAGTGAGGGTAACAAAAAACTGTTGCATGAGAAAGTAGGATAAGGGGCTACTAAGTAACCCCCCAGCAGTCCACATAAGATGGGGTGTACTGGACCTACCTACAAAGAGAAAAAAGTCAATTTCACCTTACTATACTTGCGGTAGTTCACTTTACTTTAGTTCATTTGTACCATGCAATCCAAACTGGCACGGAGGCATACGGGCACAGAGGAGGACACCTAAAGGGAAAAAAACCACACAAAGAATGGGCAACACATAAATCTTACCTGCCAAACCAGACAAAGATTGCTCAAATTACTTAAAAAGGTAAGTCTTCAGTTTCTACTTAAACCGATCCAGGGACTTTTCCATTCTGAGCTCTGGCGGAATAGAGTTCCATAGTTTGGGAGTTGCAGTGTAGAACCCACTCTTATTGGTTAGAGCCAATTTAGCTCTTGGTAACACCAACAAGTTGGAATTGTCTGATCTCAGATTTTTGACAATAGGCTTCTTACTAATACTTTCCACTAGATATTGTGGGTTCGAGCCCTCTAGGCATTTGTGGAATAAAGAAAGCATGCAAAAGTGAATCCTGGCTTCACCCAAGAAAAGGTAGTTAAAGCTTGTGAGAACTCTAAAAGGATTTCTCAGTGACACTGCACTGAAGTTGGTTTGTGTCGTCATACAACAAGCATATGCCTATGGAGTTTGCCAGACTCCAAAAACAGTGAAAACACAAAATCCAAATCTGGGAAAAACACATGAGGGAGTGAGAAAAAGGTCCCATTCATTCAGGAGTTAAAAGTAAAAAGTCCTAATTCCAGCAAAAGAGCTGGGGGTCTCTAAGGTTGAAGGGAATTGGCACAAAAATGAAAATTCTTCCTAACACTAGTCCCCCCAGACTAAGGGACCGGAGGATCTAATCCTCACCAGGATGGATCTCCTGTTGCAAGTTGGTCGAGTCCACCAGCAATCTTTTGTAACCCTTGCTGTGGTACTGTTTATGATTTTTCATTTACAAGCTATATGACCTACAGGTACTGTTGGGCATATCTCTCTTGTTTAATGTATTGGGGATCTGGTTTAACAGTCCCTCAGAAGTTGTGACAACTTCTGAACCTGCAATAGCCTTTTTACAAGGGTTCTTGTAAAGAAATCCCTTAGACCAAGAGGGTTCTCCATGATTCCTCACCACCTCTCACATGAGCAGGTTGGGGCTCAGGTATGTTAGTTGGAGTTCGAATGGCAGAGCAAGGTACATGCCTCCACTGCCTCTTAGATCTTGTTTTACCTTGGTTAGGGTTTTCCCTTCTAACACTAGGATTCACACTGGAGTCAAACAGTCTCAAGGTGTTTAGCCTTAGACTTATGATTCCTGGATTTCCAACAGTTTTGAGAATTACCAGCTCTCATAGGCCTAGATAGGTTTCCAACCTGTCTCTCCACCCCTTCCTCTGAAGCAGTCTGGGTTAGCCGCTTTACAGTTGGAATTGCAATGATGGAGCATGGTTTGGGCTCCCATTTCCCTAATATTCTAGTTTCTGTCTAGCCTTGCTGAGTGGTTGCCCTACTAACAATAGGACTTACAGTGGGGTCCTCTGCAGAAGACCCCACAGGTTCAGAGTGGTTTCTTAAGGTTGTTTCTCTAGCCAATCTGGTTTGCTCTTATTTACTTTTGTTTTGAGGCCTGGGGGTAAAGGACACTACTCCAAGAGTTTTTAAGTCCTTCCCCCAACAGGACTCGCCCAGGCACCTCATTTTGTACACTGACGGGGATACTTAGTCATATTGCACTGAATGAGAGCTGGCAAAATAGGAACCATTTGGACAGGGCCTCCAGCATGTTTAGTGGGACCTTTGGGTGCCCTAGCTACATCCTCCAGTTTAAAAAACTTTCATCAACCACTGTTCTGCTTCCCCCAGTGTCTCTAATGGCAGGAATCTAAGATACAAGAACACTTTCCATATAATATTCTTTGGTGTTATCTGTAATGGTGTTGGCGGAGTGTTGGCAGAGTGTTGACGTGGCACCTTGCTGCTGCTGCTGCTGCGTTAATCGCTGTGTGCGCTGAGTCTGATTTCATTGCCCTACAAGTAGGAGGGGCTACAGCCTTAAACACTCCATTCCCGACACAGAGCGTGACGAGGTGTTGGCCGAGTGTTTGCGGAGGGATTGCAGTGAAAATGGAGCCGCTACTATGCTAGGACCAGGGAGCCCTTTCAAGGACCCATAGTTAAGCCAGGATTCTACAGAATGGAGGTAGCAGGGGGAGGGGGGGATTCGGAGGGGTCAGAGCAGTGCCTTTGTATCATACGGCCCTTGCAGAATCGATTACATCAAAGCCAGCCGAGGGAATCAGTGTGTCTCCTTCTCCCACTGCCCTGTCCGCCCGCCAAGGCACCATACGCTAATCATGGACCGGCTTCCCCGTCCGCTCCAGCAAATACTGCCTCCCCACCCTTGGAGGAAGAGTGGCTGAATGTTTCAGATGCAGATTTATTGGTCGCATACAGACCATAGTGACAACCCGCAGGAGACGTTCCACCAATTTCAATCTGGCGAAATGAACACGGGGCGACCGAGGAACGGCCCAGCGAATGAAGTCTGCAATGGGTCCCTTGCATTCCTTCCTAACAGAGCCATCCCGTCCCTCGGAGATGAGGGTGTTGGCAAGTGATGACCTTGAAGTGCAGCAGGTGCCCCCTTGGAAGAACTCAGAGGCCCCCCCACTGGTCAAATAATGAGCCTAAATTGGACCGGGACAGAGGCAAAGTGAATACATCCCTGGCCGTTCGTCTGGCAAAAGACATTGCAACATTAACTCTACAACTGAGTATGAATACTTCGGCTAGGGGCGAGAAGATGCCCATCAGGGATGTCGAAGATGACACAGTCCTTGCAATCCTTGCACCGCAAAAAAAGTTGTAACTAGGATGTGTCCCTAGTTCAGCAGCTCAATTTAAGGGCAATCTCTTTAAGCGGGCAGAGATGGCACCAAGTGAGGCCAAGGACAAGCAGCTGCTGGAGAGCCCGAAGGGGCAATTCCCTCGCCCATTGATCTCTAGTGATGAATCTGAAGATTCGGAATCGGACGCCTCCAAGCACGAGAACCTTGACAACAGAGGAAAGGGGCAGGAAATGTCATCGTCCCCACATGAGTGCAGGAGCCCTTTGAATCCAAGCAGGAAGAAACCCATTGTAAATGGGAGGCCCAGTGCGCCCAACTTCAGTCTTCTATAGGGTCTATAAGTCTCTATTACTTTGTCCCCCTTCTTGAAACTATTTGAAACCCTAAATATGAACTATAAGGACCAATCGACTCTTAGCGCTGATGCATTCTAAACTCCTTTTCATCGAACCTCACATTGAAGCATCAAGGGAGAAAAGATCTAGAGAAAAGGAGTAGGAGGGAGTGATACGTAAAATTCTCGTTGGCCTAATTGAAGATGCGAGAAAGTGCAAAAAACCTTCCTAGCATGCTTTAGAGACACCCTCAGACTAATGAAGAGCCAAGATCATACTGATAGTAGAAAAAGTACTGCTACTCGAGTAGACGTAGATCTAACGTCCAAGCCTTTCCAACCACCTACCAGCACTTGGGAAAGGATGCCAGAGCTCCGAACAGCCCTATGGCATCCTGCTGATCCCAGAGAGAGTGCACAAGTTCCATCATGCAGTGGCCTGGGGTGCCCGCTGAAGATCTCTGCATGCCTTCCTCCAGTTCCCAGGTGTTGGGGAGAATTCTCAGAAATGTGCTAATTTCCTTCCACCTTAGAGACCCCCAGCACTTTTGCTGGACTTTAGGACTTTTTAATTTAAACCCTGGATAGAGTGAGACCTTTTTCCCACTCATGTATTTTTTAGTGATTTGGAGTCTGTTCTTTTGACTTTGGCGTCTGACAAACTCCATAGGCATCATCTTTACATTGTGACACACAACACCTTCAGTGCAGTGGCACATGGAAGTTTCTTAGATGTCCCAAAGGTTTAAATACCTTCTCTTTGTGAAACTACTGTTTCCAAGAGCAGTGAAGTGAAATTGACTACTTATATTTTGTAACTTTCTAGACCCAGCACACACTATCTTGCCATAGGGTGCTGGAGGGGTTACTTAGTATCCCTTTTGTCTAGTTCCTCATGTAACATTTTTTTATGTTACCCTTTCTACAATTAATGGCTAGTGGCAGTGGTCTACTTTTTAGTACCATTGTGTGTTTTTACCGCGGGCTGCGTTCGCAGCTGCAGTAAGGCACCCATGGGTGCCCATTTTGTCCAAATGGCCCGGTCTTCTTTTTTCGCCATTTCTTGTCAGAAAGGTCCTTCTTGATATTTACACTGTGCGCCAAACTAGGTTTGGTCCCTTTGTTCGTTTTGTCTTTGGTGGGATTCACGCGTGACACCCGCCTCTGGCTCCAGTATGTCTCGCAGGGGCAGGAAGTGAGGGAGGTGCCCGAAACTCCCTGTGCTTAATCCCCTTGGTTACAGGAATGCACCCAAAGGTGATTGGCTGGCTGGCTGGCTGGCAAGGACAGCCACCCTGCTGTGTGATTGACAGCTAGGCTGGAATGAATGGGAGAAACCTGCACAAAAGGCGAGGCTTTTGGCTTGGAAGGCAGAGTCGACCACTGGACAAATAAATCCGAAGATCTTGGAAGCACCGCCTGCTGCAATTCCTGGACCGTTGGTTTGCCCGGTGAAGCCCTGCTGCTGTGCTGAAGCTCTGAATTCGTCTCAACTAGAGAGGCCCTGCAACGACGACTTCTCCCTTTGGGTTGGTGGGACCAATCAACCCCAAGGTGAACTCGTTTGGACATCCTCTCTGAGCTGGCTGTACTTCTGCTGGAACCGAAGTGCAAGGGAGAGGAACACCAGATCGAGTGCATCGCTTTTAAGTTCAGACCCGAGCCTCAGGAAGATCCTCCGGACTCCCTTAAAGCAGGACTAACCAAGCCTAAGCCACCTCAACAGAGTGCTGGACCCCATATGTGAGGAAGGTCTAGAGTGGTATCTGAGTCCGCTATGGAGCTATTAACTGAGACTTGAGGAGCTGAAACCGCGAAGTGCCACTGAATTGAAGTTTGACCTTTGCTCCTGCCGACCTTCCCCTTGTGTTGCAGGAGTCCCCAGAAGTCCTCCCTCTTGTCCCCACGACTGAGGCCCAGGAACAACAGAATCTGCAGAGCCACACAGGAACAGAAGCCAGCTGGAACCATTTCTTCTAAGCAAAGGTACTGTAAACCTAAGAGGACTTACTACTTTTGTGTAGCCTTACTTGTTCTTAGTTGAGACTTGTCTTGGTTGGCTTTGAAGAGTTGCTTGAAGCCTCCCAGCGTGTGGCCCTTCAAGTGAATCTTATTTCTACAAACTTTTCTAAAAACATTGTGCAAGACTTTTACTTAACTGCAAAAGATCTTCAGCTCCCCGAGACTGTGTTCAACTAACATTGACTGTCTTGGCGGAGTCGGGTAGCAGTCTCTTGCTATTGAGACTACCAGATCATACGAACTTTTTGCTGTTTGGATTCAGTCCTCTTTCTTTCTCCACCACCTTAAAACCCTGACCTGGCCGCGGAGCGGACTGCTGAGTCGGGTAGCAGAGTCTCTTGTCTCTGGCTTGGTGCCGTAGGTGGGCAGCCCACCTCATATTCTGAGAAGTAAGCCGACCAAAGCCCTCTCTCTAATCAACATGAGACAAAGAACTAGAGAGCCCATTCAATGCAACAGAGCGCCGGGATTCGACCGGACTCGCCGACTGCTGCCCACCGAGAAAACGGGTAAGCGTAGTCACCCTACTTTAACTGTCCTGAATTGCTGCTACTGAAGAATAGGACAACCAACGTGAGTGGGAGACTGCAGGGCTTGTCCCTTTGATCCCGCTCACGGTTCCCAACAACGGCTTGCTAGCCGGACCCCCCTCTCGACAACCCTTTGTGCAACCGAACCCCCGACTGCGTGAGAGGAACGAGGTGAGGGTACGGAGCCGGCTATACTCGGATACCGCCTTCCATTTTTCTTGGCAGATATACAACACCCTTAGGGCAATTAGCTCCAACCCCCATTTGTTTATGCTGTACACTCTGCCTCATTAACACCAAGAGTCCATAACCATCCACAAGTCTCAAGTGGAATTGCCTGCCTGTCCATCCTGTCCACACATAGGCATACTATTCGTGACTAACGAGTATAGCCATGTCGAACCCTGGGGGACTAAGGACTCGCCGCAGAGGGAAAACGGATATCGTCGACGCTATGATGGTAAGAATCACAAAGGAAGAGCGACAACCATCGATACTTCAAGTATTCTCCAAAACCATAAAGAAGAAAGTGCTGTCTCTCTTGGAAGCACAAGGTATTCCTGATTCAATGTTGCAAGATCAAGAGGCAAAGAAACAGGACGCAGAAGTAGGAGACCTTACATTTTCTCCTAAGGGGGAAAACCAGTGCGACACTCATAAACTAAGGAAGTCCCAGAAAGAGACGACAGACGTGCAAAGTGCCGTAAAGCCTACGACGCAGCATGCATGCAGGTCGGAATTTATACAATGTCTTCATTCTCCCATAGATAAACATAACTACTCCCTGCCTACAACCCCCTGAGCATCAACGGCAAACATTGTAGCTTCATCAGCCTTGGATGATGCAACGGGAAAACCAGCTGTAAGCGCCGATGTCGTGGCGGCAGGAGAAGAAAATCCCTCAATTTTTTCAGATGTACTTGCCCGAGGGGGATCAGGGGGGCAGGGGGGGTGATGATCTAGACAGAGCGACCAGCACCTTTCCTCCCAGAGAAGTGGGCAGGCGAGAGAAGAAACCATATACTCACCCCTTACTGGCCAAAAAGCCTGTTTGAATGACCCAAACATAGCTACTGCACTTGAAACAGAACTGGCCAACTCAAAACAAATAGAAGATGGGGTTGACCCACAAACTCAAAAAGTTACACAGGATAACGAAGAATCAAGAAGAAATAATTCTCCTATAGATGGAGAGCCCAACATTCAGAGCGACCAAATAGAAACAAAAAAAATTAGACAACCTGATATTCTTACAGAACCTCTGCAGAAGATGACTAACAGGAAAAAAAAAGCGCTGAGAGCGAGAGCACTTTGGATACAGCTTCAAGATAAGAAAATCATAAAAGACCAATTGATCCCTGATATAAGAAATCAAAAGTCGGAACGAACACCCCAGTTGTCCTTAGATATTACTGAATTAGATTCTCTCATGAGCCCACATGAAAAAAGGGAAGAGCTGCACGAAAAAGCACAATGAAAGAGGTCTATACCTTGCCATACATCCACTCCTTTAGCAAAACAGAGTGACCAGAACTTCTCCTTTATACCGAATGACATTCCAATGGTCCAAGAAGAACAAAGCGATGACTTGCGCATAACGGAAAAGGGACAGTGACAAATAAAACATGAGACGATCCACCAGACCTCATTTTTTTTTAAAACTTTGGTTTTATTGGTAATTTTTCAGAAAAAGAAACCATGACAACACCGGGAGCAATATGAATATCACATTTAACATCATCATACCCCCGTGGTCTCCTTCCCCTCCCTCACCCCAGTCCGCCCCTCCCCTCAGATCAATGTCCCATCGAAAAACCAATCGGCGGAGTTGTCCTTAGTACTCATAGTTCGGTGCCTTGGAGCTGTGCTATGCGTTCCCGTAAATGCTGGCCTAGATGGATCCGCTGTCTCCCGGGCCGTGGGTTACACCATTGTCCTTGAGTGGTACTCTCTGGGCTCCATCGCCCTCACGCCCCATGTTGTCCACATAATGTCAGTGAGCATCCCACCCCCATGCCTGGTAAACCCCATACCAATTTGCCTGGAAGGTGCTCGATTCATTGTTTACCATGGCCGTCAGTTTGTCCATGAGGAACATGTTCTTAGGTTTTTTTTTAGCCAGCCTTCCTTAGAGGGGGTCTCCGGGCTTTTCCACCTTTGCGCTAGGGCCACTCTTCCTGCTCGCAACATGGTCTCCCACATTCTTGGGTACCTATATATTTCCGCCTCCTCCGGCGGGAGGCCCAACAACATCGTCAACGGATTGAGTGGGAGTAGTTCCTCGGTGACCTCCGCCATCCATCCCCGTACCTTCTCCCAGAACCCCTGTACCTTAGGGCAGAACCACCACATGTGACCCCTCGTCGCCACTTGGGCACATCCTCTTGGGCATCTGGGGGACACCCCCGAGAACATCTTGGATAACTTCAATGGGTCTCTATGCCATCCCTGTAGGATATTAAAGTTGTGCTTCATGTCCGACGTAAACAGGTCCCCATGGAATGCTATTTTAAATACCCTGGACCATGCGTCCTCCGAGAGCCTCTCCTGCCAAGTCATTCCAGAACCCCCGAAACCCTCTCCTCCCTTCCAAGTTAACAGTATTCAATATCTGGTACATTTTTTTTTTTTTTTTATTTGATTTAGTTGTTAGTACAACTTTACAAATTTTTTTTTTTCAATTTTTTTATGATTGAAACAATAAAATCGACATTTAGTTATAACATATAAAAGGTGACCATATAAAAATACAAATAAATGTTTTCATTTCCTCTCTTTTCATCTTTCCCTTCCTCTATCCTTGTACAAAGGGTGCAACTTTAAAAGGTTCCTTTTGGATAAGGAAATGCTATATCAAGCAATTGTATGGCAGCAATGCTAATCGATATTTTCCTTGCACTAAAAATTTGACACCATATTTCATCATAGGATCGACTAACATGCTGCCATGTCATTTCTTTCATCAATTTAAGTCGATGTGGAGCAAAGACATTACATTGGATGATAATATGCGCAAGCGTTTCTGTTTGAGATTTATCATTACAAAACCGACAATAGCTCTGCTTCTCTGAGACCACACCACGTCTTGCCAAAATTTCATTAACTGGCCATAAATTAAAACGCAACCGCATGATTTTCATTCTTAAATTTACAGATGGACAATTAGTGAGATATTCCGCCATGCTACCAAATTCCTTGTGACCAAAAAGAGATCTATTAAAATCTTTTAATCTTAGGCACTTTTCTTGAGTGGTTAACCAATCAGTCTGATTCAATTTAGTCTTAGCTCGATTCGGGTTTGTAATCAATAGATCGATTGATATGTGTGCTTC
This sequence comes from Ambystoma mexicanum, assembly GCF_040938575.1. Classification (NCBI taxonomy): domain Eukaryota; kingdom Metazoa; phylum Chordata; class Amphibia; order Caudata; family Ambystomatidae; genus Ambystoma; species Ambystoma mexicanum. Next base: position 1,247,709,438 of record NC_090926.1, read on the forward strand.
AACAAGGGCATTCATAACATGTATTCTCCATTTTGGTGGGAAGGGGTGAGTGGAGAATAAAAGATAATTTGCTAAGATGGCAAGACTCTCTCGCTTATTTATCCCCATAAGGCATTTTCTTAGAAGAGCACACATTTTCCATGTAGCTTGAACACGAATGGACAGCAGGCCAAGTTCAAATCTCAGTAGCATATTAGGTGTAGATTTGGGCAGTCTGAGTACACGCTTCCAAAATTTGGCTTCAATACCATTCCAGAATTTAATGGTTCGTGGGAGCAAAGATTCCAAACCATATATAAGAACAGGTATTACCTTTTCTTGGTAGAATTTCATAATCGGAATGCAAGTAAACTTACCAAATCTTGCATGGATTATTTTTGCCTGTGAAATCAATCCTGTTAATTTGGTTTGAATTAATGTCTCGAATGCTTTTTCCGAGGCAAAGTTGTTAAAATATACTCCTAGATATTTATATTCATTCACGATCTGTAGTTTTTTGTTACATATCGACCAGGTATATTTAGTCCGAAGAGACAACTTTGGTTTCCCAAGAATAATGATTTGTGTCTTCTGGTCATTGACTGTGAGATTATTTTTTGCCACATAGGAATCAAGGGCATTTAGTAAGTGTTGGAGCCCACTAGGAGTTTGAGAGATGAGGACGAGGTCATCGGCATAAAGAAGCCAAGCAACAGCTTGATTTCCTAACTTTGGGGGATCTGAGTGTACCACCGCAAGGTCGTCCGCCAAGTCGAGCAAAAATAGGTTAAAAAGGGTAGAGGCGAGTATACATCCTTGCTTGAGCCGCCTCTCAGTTGGGATGGATTTAGATAACAGGCCCTCTAGATTAAGTTTCACCTGAATAGATGTGTTAGAGTGTAGCAAACTCACGATTTTTAACAGTCTCCCTGGGCAACCATAATGCGCCAATTTTCTCAAAAGTAGCACTCGGTCGACAGAATCAAAAGCCATGCGAAAGTCCACAAATGCAACATATAAGGGTTGCTTTCGCATGGCATAGGATTGTTTAATTGCATTGAGAATGGTCAGATTAATAGCTGTTCCGAGACCTGCTACAAAACCCGATTGGAACGGGTCTCTACGCTTATACTGTAGAGACCATTTGTTTAGGTCACGCAATATAAGCCTGCAGAAGATTTTTCCCGGTACATCCAATAAGGCAATAGGTTGATAGCTCAATGGGTTTTGCCTGTCTCCTTTTTTAAAAATGGGAACAATGATGGAATGTGTCCAGGAACTTGGAATTTTTTGAAGGTGTATAATTATTTGAAATAGTGAGTATAGAATTGGTGCCCACATATCAATATGTTTCTTTTAGACCGCGTTCGAAAGTCCATCAGGACCCGGGGCCCGTGACATGCTTGCTTTATTAATAAAATAAAAGATGTCATCTTGGTCAAATTTTAAGGTAAAGGATGAAACTATCGTATCTGAGGGCTCACTTAGGGTAGGAGCAACATATATAGATGAGAAATGGTTGCACCAATCGTTTTCTGATACCCCGTTTATGTGAGATGATACTTGCGATACATTGGTTACTGAATTTAGAAATTGCCAAATTTGTGCTGTATTTTTGTTCTTAATTTGGTCTAACATAGCTTCTCCTTCTTTTTGTTGCTTTGTTATTTTATATTCTTTTATCCAATTTCTGTAAGTGGTTTTGATCGTTCTTAATATGTGAATCTTTAGGTGCAGAGATGATTTGAGAGCTTGTCGCTTTTGTGTTTTGAATAAGGCTTTCCTAGTGCGAATTGCATTGTCATATGGTTGAGCAGACTTTACCTTGATGCTTTGTTGTGTAGCATATAATTGCATAAGATCAAAAGGGACCAATCTATAGGATTCTGCTGACATTTGAGAAAAATCTGCATAAGATCTTATATGATCACGATAGCATGTTAAGGACTCGTGAGACCATTTTAATCGGTTTAAAGAATTATTAATTTCATATTTGCCCATAAGCGATTGACCTTCTACAATCGATGCAGAGGACAGCATAATCTTGAATGTTAATGGGCAATGATCGCTATGTTGCGATGATTTAATAGCAAAATCAGTAGTATGCGCGAATAGATTTCTGGAAACAAAGATGAAGTCAATTGTTGCTGACTGTTTTTGGCGATGCCATGTCGGTAATGGAGGAGAGTCCGCTGCACTTGTGCCATTCAGCATGATTAAATTCCATGACTTCATAAATTTGTTCCATAATCTTCTACGCTCAAGATCTTTAGAAGTTTCTTTGTTAAGAAGATGTAAGTTCAGGTCGCCCGCAATAACAAAGTGTACTATTTCTTGTGCGAGCACAACATTTTCCAGGACAGCTGTTAAATCTTTTAGAAATTTAACAGTTGAAATACCCATTGGGTTCCAATAAACATTGATACAGGCAATTTTAAGAGAACTAGCCGAAATATAGGAGCATTGGATGAATGGATTGCTAGAAGGCAATGGGAAAAGATGGATATTTGCAAGAGAATTTGATGCAATAAGCAGACCTGACATAGGTCTACCTCTCAAAGCGCATAGTGCTGGTTCAAGTAATATATCGTAGTTGTTCCAAGTCGGTGGAGTGGACAACCAAGTCTCTTGAAGAAAAACCAGGTCATAATCACCCAGTATACTTTCAGGGTTATTAATGAAATGAGAAAACCCTTGTGTGTTCCAGCTTAGCACCGATAGATCAACTTGCTCCTTATTTCGATCTAGTTATACTCTAGTGATCACATTTTGGCTCTTGCACATAGGAGTATTGCTTTCATTTCTATGTTTAGGGATGTATGGTTGGAATCTATGTGTAGATTTCATGCAAGATTTGATAGGTCCTTCATCTTTGTTGTTACGTGAGAGTACAAACCCTAGGTCAAATAATTCATCCCGGGCGGCCCAAATGATGTTATGGATTGTAAAAGACCGGCACCATATAAGGACTGTTGTCAGATCCTCACTACGGGGGAATTCGATCTGATCAATATCATTAGATTCGATCTCTCGTAGGGATTTCACGTCTGAGAAAAGTCTAAGAATATTTTGGCGATTCATATTACATGATGTAGATGAATCGTCTCGTGCTGATAAAAGCAAAAAGTGTCTGTTTTCTGCTTTGGATTGTTGTCTTCTACCAGACTTGGTTGGTTTATCAAAAGTGGGCTTTGGATCTATCACTGCTTGGTTAGGAAATTGATGACTGTTTGGTTGTTTTTTAAATTTTTCATCTTTTGGATGGTTTTGCATTTGTGCTTTAGAGTTTAGCATCCATAAGCGTGCAATAGACTCTTTGATTTCATTTAGATCTAGTTGTGACATGGTATTATTAACCAACCCCTCTCGTGTTGTTTCTTCATCGGCGTATAACAATGTGTCAGCAAACGAAACTCGTTTAACTGATGATTTTGTTAATTCACTAGGCATCATATAGGATACAGAATCTAGAGGGTTAAGAGTTAAAGATTTTGCTGGGCCATTAGTTATAATCGGAAAAACTGGAGGATCAAATTTGCGTGTCTCTAGGTATAGATCAATTTCCTCCCTTAGTGCTTTCCTTGATGATGCAACTACATCTGATACTTTTGTAAGTGGCACGCTCATTGCATTTGTTTTTTCAACATTGGTTCTCGAAGGCACATGTACGCTCTGATCTTTGTTTTTAAGTAGAGTTTGTTGTCCCTCTGCCAATGTGATCAAATCATTCAATGGTGGATGATCCATGATTGTTCCCACCGGCTGAGTGCTAATGATGTTTTTTAGCTTCTTAGATTTTGCTAGAGCAACATATTTTTTAGTTATGAGGCTCGCTGCTGAAGTTGAGCTAGAATTCGCCCTCGTGATCTTGTTAACAAATTGTTTGATGGATGGGAAGGATGTTGCTTTTACAGTTTTCATATTTTTTGTTTTTTTTTCTGCCATTTGTCTAGGGCTCTTCTTTTTTGCAGGGTTCTCGCACCCTTCATAGATAGTTTTTTTATCAAAAACAGAATAAATCGTTTTGTGAACTTGGTCGCATTCCAGTTTTTTGTCATGTTTTTTTTTGTACTGAAGGGCGTTCAGCGGCAGAGAATATGACAGGTTCTTGAGGTGTCATTTTTTCTACTATTATACCTGGCACAAAGGGGACCGCTGTTTTGGAAGTATGTAGGACACTGGATTTATATAGTTCAGGACAGATTTGAGAGTCCATAATGATTTCTACAATTTGACAGTCTGGGTCTTCTGTGGTTTGAGTGCTTATACAGTTCCCAGTCACACTTTCTTTAGATATACAACTCGGCTTCTGGGCCAGAGACTCAGCTATTTTTTGTTGTAAATGGGTGACATTATTTATTTTTGCATTTATGTTATCATGTAAGAGGGACATCTCTGATAACAGTTTAGTTTGGTTATTTTCAAGAGTATTAACATTAACAGTGAGGCACTTTAACGTGCTATCCACTGATTCAAACAGCTTTGCAAGGGCCATTAATGCTATGTTCATGACTTCCAAAGTCAGATTTCCGGATTTGGGATTAGTAGAAGATCTTTCAGGACTCGTAAAGATGTTATTCGATCTTCGTGGGGTTGGTGGTATAAATGATATCTCCAAGGTCGATATATCACAATCCGGACGATGGAACATATCTGGGGATTGTGATAATTTAGAGCCCTCTGCTCTAACCGAGCAAACCGAGTTGTTATTTTCTAATACATTTGTCAGTTCACTTGATTTTTCAAAAGTTGCCGCAACTCCAGTTGTCACTGCACCAGACAAGGCATTTTTTAAAAGCATACTATCTGACATAGAGGCAGTGATTTTAGAGGTTAGCAATGTCTCTTTTGAGTCTAAGTTGTCATCTAATATAATCACTCGTTCTTCCCCACTGCCTGTTTCAGAATCAATCGGCACAATGTTAGTAATATTATTGTCATGTGCAACAGTTGCCATCTGAATAGGCAGAGGGGCGGGATTAGTCATTCCACACTGCGCCCCACAGCCATATTTCCGAATATCAGCGTTGTCCATTGATGGCTTTTTCATTTTTCCTTTTGATTTGCATTGGATTCGAGCAGACTGTTGATCAGGCGTGGAACATACATTTCCTGCAGTACTTAATGGAAGTCTTTCGACCACCGACGCAGCCAGCAGTGGCTGGGTTTCTGACATTATTCGCAGCCTTGTATTCAAGGGCATGTCAGTTGTAAGGCGATAAATATCATTTCTTTTGGTGGACATATTTACGTATAGCGTCACCAAATTTATAACCAGAGCAACCTATGATGAAAAGTACTGATGCACTAAAACAAATAAAGGAAGAAAAAAAAAATAAAAAAAAATGAAAGGAAAGAAAAGAAAAGAGGAAAAGGCCCCGAGGTGCCCCGAGCGCCGCGGCGAAGCGGCAAAGCGGGGACTCCACGGGGACTCCACGGGGACTCGCTCGGGTGCGCGCGCGGCTTGGTGCTTATATAGGCCCGCCTCCAACAGGGAGAAAGCCTAAACAAATAAATAAAGAAATAAAAGAATAATAAATATAAACAAGGTATAGATGATGTATAGACCCCCTTGTATATATAAATAACACAGCAATAGGCTTTCTTAGGTGACAATTTCACCTGCTGGGCGTTGTAGTTTAAAGAGTCCAAAGTCCAAATAGCAACAGAGTAACAGAGCAGACTCCAGCAGAATCCAGCAGCGTGTAGCGGCAAAGCGGGGACTCCACGGGGACTCGCTCGGGTGCGCGCGCGCGGTGCGCGCGGCTTGGTGCTTATATAGGCCCGCCTCCAACAGGGAGAAAGCCTGCTGGGCGTTGTAGTTTAAAGAGTCCAAAGTCCAAATAGCAACAGAGTAACAGAGCAGACTCCAGCAGAATCCAGCAGCGTGTAGCGGCAAAGCGGGGACTCCACGGGGACATTTTAGATACTACCCCCTTCCTTGTTGTGGCCGTGTCTTTTCAAAGGGGGTCAGCTGTCTCCGCAGTTTCAGGCCCCAAGTCTGGTCAGAGGATGCCCTTCAGGCGCAAGTATTCAAAGACTGAAAGAGACCCCTGCCCAAGCGCATCTCGCAGCTCCTCGTATTCGAGGAACTCGCCCTCCTTGAACAGTTGTCCCTATAACGCTCACCTGATTCCCACGGAGGCGCAGGTCTGGCTTCGAGTGCTGGTGCTTCTTCAATGGTGAAGCGCAGGACTCTGAAGATGGACAAGGAGGGCCCCTCTACTCTGGCTTCTCTGGCTCGCAGGAATATTCCCCTGTGCGTGAAAAGGGAGTATTACCTACTGACTGAGTTATGCTCAAGTCTCCCACTCTCTTCCAACCCTCCACGATACCCTTCCACGATTCCCCGTGAAGTCTCACCTTAGGGTCATGAAGGATGGGCTCTCCATCCTGCTTCTGATGCTGGGGCGCGTTGAAACCCAGTTACTTCACTGGATTGAGGATTGATGGGAGTTCAGGTAAGCTTGACTATTCAGGTAAGGCGCTGTAAAAGTTCTGCTGCAAGTTCAAAAGTCCAAGCTTTATAATAATGTTCATAGTCTTGTTGCATTGCAGCAAGCGCTAATGCTTATGTCTTTTTCCTCTTAGGGGCCGGGGTTGGGAATGCCGGAGATATGGCGCCGACCCGAAGTGAAACGTGCAGTTCCAGTAAATGACAGGTAAGTTCTGGATGAGCGCTCGGGTAATGTCTTTGCATTCGCTCATTCAATGTCTTTGTCTTTTTTCCCCCCCATAGGGGCCGGGGTCCAGAAAATGCCTGGAAGCGGCAAGACCCGAAATGAAATGGGAATGACCCAACAGGTAAGTCTTAGAAGGAAACTGAGCTTTTCCTATTCCTTTCCTTCTCTCACCTTGTTCTTGTCTTTTCTCTCTAGGCTCTGGGAAGTGGCTGTGGATCCGGATGATCGCTGCTGAAGATGGAGGCGTCCAGGATAGGTGAGTGAAATGCAGCGCTGCAGCGATCGTAGCGAAATGCCTTTAAAAATGATGTCTTCCTTTTCAGGATCGTCGGTGTGATGTCTCCGTGGTGCTGATTTAGCAGGAAAGGTCTTTTGTCTCCCTTTGCAGGTGACCCAGGATACTGACAGGCGTGGCTGAGGTCCCGATGCAGGAGCGGACACGGTGAGCGTCCAGCTGCGAGGAGCAGAACAACGCGAAGCGTGAGTTGCTGATCATGTGTGGTTTAAATAGCTTTGGAAGAAGTTCCAAGTGTGTATCCTTCCACTGATCAGGTATGTATCCTTCCCCGACCACACCCGGGTGGAAAGTATTCCCACAGGTAAAGTAGTCCCATTCAGGCCTCAAGAGGGCCTGGATGTAGCAGCATGGTCTGCATCAGGTAAGTGCACATTAAAACACTTGAACACATGTCTAGCTTTATGAGCCTGGCGCCTAAGGCGCCAGGACAGGGGTCCAACATGAGCCTGGCGCCTAAGGCGCCAGGACTGCGTCCAAAGGGCCCCAGCTTGGGCCCGCTGACACTCCCCTGGGGGAAATGATGCCTGCCTCTGGGGTTGCTGGGTCGGACCTGGCTCCTTGGAGGTAGGCATCATGACAGCCCCGCCCATTCCAGCCCCCCATCCGACCAGGACTGGGCATTCCTGAATCCCCTGCTACCTAGTTTGAGCGGATGGCCCCAGAGCGAAGACATCGGGGAGAGCCATGAAGTGAGGTGTGCAGTTGTGGGACCTTCTTTCCAGATCGACCAAAGTATTCCCAGGGTTGGGTGGGTCTGCAGTTTATTTGGGATGTATTTACGCGGCAACCACAAAAGGTTGCATACTTTCAGAGGGTGGGCATCCATGTCCTCCAGATAAGACCAATAGGTGCCCATCCCCTCCATCATATGCTCCAACAGGACCCTTAGCTGGGCGGCCCGGTGGTAGAGCAGGAAGTCTGGCAGCCCGAAACCACCCTCCTCCCTAGGTAACATTAGAATGGCCTTCCCTATCCTCGGGTTCCGCCCTTGCCATACAAACTCTCGGACTGCCCTCTGTAAGTCTTGAAACATCTGGTCAGGGACCCCCGTTGGGAGTGCCGTGAAAAGATACAGCAGTCTTGGGAGGATATTAATCTTCACCGCTGTCATGCGCCCGTACCAGGACAGGATCATACCTCCCCACCTCCTCAGATCTGATTTAATCTCTGCCATAATGGGCCCATAATTCGCCAAAACCAATTTTGAGAGATCCCCTGTGAGGAGCACACCCAAATACCTAATGGAGTCCCTCCCACCACAATCCCTGCACACCTTTCCTGGTGGTCCAGCCCCGGGTCCCTCATAGGGAGTAACACTGATTTGGATGCGTTAATTTTTAGCCCCGAGAATTGCCCAAAGGTCGTCATCAGGGACAGGAGGGAGGGGGGGGGGGGAGAGAGCGAGGAGCTGGGCTCCACCAGGTATGCTAGAATATAGTCAGCAAACAGGGAGAGCTTAAACTCCACCTCTCCTCTTTTAATCCCTTTAATGTTGGGGTGGGCTCGGACCGCTGTGGCCAGGGGTTCCATCGTCAGGACATATATTAAAGGGGAGAGTGGGCATCCCTGCCGCGTCCCCCGTGTGAGAGGGAATGAGTCGGAAAGTTCCTCATTCACCTGCACTCTCGCCGTTGGGGCCCCGTATAGGGCGGAAACCCAGTTCCTGATGTGAGCCCCGAAGCCCATTCGACGGAGGAGGAGTTGCATGTACCTCCACTCTACCCTGTCAAAAGCTTTCTCGGAGTCCAGGGAAAGCAGACTTGCTTCGAGGTCTGATTCTTGGGCATGGTGGATTAGGTCTATCGTCTTCCTGATGTTATCAGAGCCTTGCCTGCCCCCTATGAACCCCACTTGATCCCCGTGAACCAGCTTGGGCATTATCCCCTCCATCCGCTTGCCTATCACCTTGGCCAGGATCTTAACATCTATATTGAGGGAAATCGGGCGATATGAGGAGCATTCAGTGGGGTCTTTGCCCTCATTGGGCAGAACCACGATTATGGCCCTCATCATGGTATCCGGCAGAGAGCCCCCTCCCCCTCCAACACCCCGTTAAACACCCTCACCAGATGTGGGGCTAGGATAGCCCGAAACCTCTTGTAGAAGTATACAGAGAAGCAGTCTTCCCCCAGGGATGTTACCACCTTCATCCCACTGATCGCGTGCCCCACCTCCTCTTCCGTCGCCCGGCCCTCTAGACCCTCCGCCATTTCACCTGTCAAGGACGGGATCTGGATGGAGTCCAGGAAACCCTCAATCTGTGTGTCATCCCCGTCATATTCTGACGAGTATAACTTTTCATAGAAATGGCGAAAGGCTGCTCCAATGTTTGGGGTGTCGTGATCTAATGATCCCCGATCATTCTTCACTGCCTTCACTGTTCTGTTCCTCTGAATCTCTCTGAGTTTCCAGGCCAGGATTTTGTCGGCTCTGTCCCCCTTCTCATAATATTTCTGTTTCACTAGTTGGAGGCTCCGCTCAGTCTTATGTAGCAGGAGGTCTTTCAACTGGAGTTTGGAGTTTTCTAGGGAGGCAATCTGATCCCTTTCCAGGGGTGCCTCCGGGAGGTCACCCGGCTGAAGTTGGGCTATCTTTTCCCCTCAGGGACTTTTCCTGGGCCTCCCTCTCCCTCTTTTTCTGGGCTCCCATTCTAATGAGGACACCACGTAAGGTCGCCTTGAAGGCGTCCCACAGTACGTGTGTGCCCACCTCGCCCTTGTCGTTCAACTCGAAGTACTCCGAGATGGCGTCCTGCACTTCCTGTGCCAGAACTTCGTCCTTCAACAGGGAGTCATTACATTTCCATCGCCCTCTGCTGCCACTCCGCCATCCCCCTACTATGGTGGTACGGACCAAGTCGTGGTCGGACCAAGGGACCGGGTCAACCCTGTGGCCAGAGATATGTGGAAGAAGGGGTTTGTCTACCAGGATGTAGTATATGCCGGAGTATGATGTGTGGATTGCTGAATTGTATGTGAAGGAGGGAGCCCTGTTCTGGGAGTCGGAATGGTGTCCACCAGGCCCAGCTCCGCGTTGACCCTCTGGAAGGTATGGGCCATGGTCTCATCTGCAGCCCTAGTGGGTTGGGGCCCCAAGCGTTTCCTATCCGCGGTTGGGTCTAGGACCATATTGAAATTCCCAACCAACCCCTCCCCCCCACCAACATCCCGTGAACAAACAATTTCAATCTGTCCTTCACTCCCTCCCAGAATTGCGCCTGGCCTTCATTGGGGCCGTACACAACTGCGAGAGTCAGAGGGGAGCCCTGCAAAGAGCCCCTTGCCAGCAGATATCGGCCCTCTGGGTCCTTCACCATGGCTTCCACTTCAAAGCCAACATCCCTTGCTAGCAGTATGGCTACCCCCCTTTTCTTGGTTCTGTGGGATGCGCTGAGGACCTCCCCGATCCCGCCTGCTTGCAATTGCGGTTCCTTCCCCCGAGCCCAGTGTGTTTCCTGAAGAAAAAGCAGGTCAAGCTTTGCCCTCCTGAATTCCCTGCAGACTAAGGATCTCTTGGTTGGGGTGTTCAACCACCGCACATTAAGGGAACCCACGCCCAGGGCAGGCAGATCCTCAGCCATTGTCTAGGATCAACATCTTACTGGATAGCTGACTCATGGCACTTTTCCTTTCCTGCTCCTTTTGTGTTAAAACCTGATCTCCCTTGCCCCCTCCCCCGCCCCCCAGGTGGGCCTTAAACCTGTCCCCAACTGCCCCCTGGTCCCCCCTCCGAACTGAACAACCCCAACTATTCCTTCGACCCCCCCCCCCCCACCCCGGCGTCCAGCCAAATAGTTCCGCCATTGCTGGTAATTGGCCGGACCACCAGCCTACCACCTCCGGCTGGGCTGATGTCAGAAATCACTCCTCCTTGAGCCCACCCCGTTTCCCCCCCGCCCCCCACAAGCCCCCTCCCCCAGGTAGCCGACATACTTGCTGTTCTGGTAGGCCCCTTACGTCTTTGGAACCCTTGGTCCTGGAAGTCAACTTGTCTTTGAGCCAGGCCGGACGTTGTGATCGTGAACCAAGTTCTTTGCCCGGTTTCATCGTACCCCTTTTTCACTTCCAGATTGGTTTTTCAGCTACAATACTACCCCAGGCCCGACCGGCCTGCTCCTCAGTGTCCGGGGTCAGCGTCCTCCCTGTCCGTCGTCAGGGACGGCGGGTTCAGTTTCTTAAATTTCCGTGGACCTGTCTTCTTACTCCTCTCTCCTTGTGGTCTGCGTTCTCTGGCTACTTCCGCTGCGAATCCCGTGGGTTCTCTCCGCGGGGACAGGTCCGACACATACGCTTGGATGGCTCCCCTTATGTCCTCCTCTGTAATCAGGGTCGACCGTTGACCCTCGTACTCGGACGAGAGGGAGAAGGGGTACCCCCATCTATAGCGCACCCCCTTCCCTTTTAGCATTTGTGTTAGAGGGCGGCAGATCCTGCGTTTGGCCAGCGTGTATGAAGAGAGGTCCTGGAAAATGGACACTTGTGCATTGTTATAGGTAATCTCCCGTGTCTTTCTGGCCTCCTCCAGAACCTTCGCTTTCTCAGTGTAGTAATGAAAGCGGACTAGAATTGACTGGGGCCCCCACCTCTGCCCCCCGCTCTGTGGACCCGATCAAACGTTGGATCGGTCGTCATCTCGTCCGAGAAAAGGAGGGTGATGATGTCCCTCGCCACTCGGTTTAATTCTCTTTCCGTTTTTCCCTCCAACTCCGGCACCCCAAAGATTCTGAGGTTGTTCCACCGTTCCCTATTTTCGAAATCGTCCATTTGCCTGGCCTTCTCCTCGTCTTTTTTCTAGAGCGGCTATTCTCAGGGACATGTCCATCTCTTGGGTCGTTGCTGAGGACTAGTTGGTCTCCAGCTGCAACAGTCTGTCCTCGACCTTGTCTACCCTACGGCCATGTTCTCCATTTTCTGGGCAATGTCCGCCCGTATGTCTCTGATCTCCTCCAGGACTGAGGCAAAGCCCTTTTCCATTGTAAGGGTGGGCGGGGGCGAGGTCTCGGGCTGGGACATTCTGGTCGTCTGTTCCGGGCCGCTAATCTCCCTTCTAGCGTCCTGGTAGCGGCACTCCTGGAGTGTGTGGCGCCAGCTCATCCGATCTCCCTTTCTCTCCCTCCGGCCGGTGGTCCTCGGGGGGGGCCAGGGGCGATGACCCTGCTGGGAGACCACCCTCTCTCCTTCGGGCAAAACCGCTCCGTGGGGAGCTATCTTTGAGCGGGCACATGCCCCACCGGCCTCCGGCGGGGGCCTCACACTCTTTTCCCGCTGCTTGTGGTCGTCTGTCCCTGTGGTGGGAGGTGGCGACGATGTGTGTCAAATTGTGATCGGATGAGGGTCCAGGCTAGGCCCACGGCGTGCTGGTTAGATACTATCGGCCATGTTTACTTCAGAGTTCGTCTCCAGGCGGGCACTCGCCCTGGGAAGGAGCCCAGGGGCCACCACCTGCGTAAGTCTCCTCCCGCCTGAGCCTCTCACTGTTAGGAAGAAACCTGTGCAGTTCCCTCTGGGACCACTGCAAATGATTTAGGACTACAGGTGTTTGGCAGTAAACCCACTTGGTAGCAGTCTGTACCACACAGATTCACTTGGTAGCTGTGGCTGAGCAGTCAGACTTCCCTCAAGAAGAGTTAGGCAGTATACAGAGTATTCACAATAGGTCAAGAGCACACAAAAGAACAAGTAAACACTGACCAGGGCTTGGTGTAAAAGAGATATAATTATTTATTTAAAACCACATCTGGAAAAACACACAGGCACTAATATTAAGCAATTCAAAAACACGGTCACTAAAAGATATACACTCCCTTAAAAGAATATTAGACAAGTCTTAAGTAAAGCCCCACTTATTTTCAGACAGCAGTGAGCGCTTAACGTAGATGGCACTCTAATAGTTCGTTTTAAAAAGGGAGAGAAAAGCAGAGAACAAATTGAAACAGATCCCAACACTTGTACAAGAACATAGCAAGAGAGGAAGGCAAAGTAAAACCGTGAATTCAGTCAGTAGGCCGGATCCGCTTTAAGAGGATCAAAAACGAAATGTGTCCAAGGTCACACTGTTGCAGTGCACAAAAGTCTTATAATGGTTCAAAAAGGAGTTGGATCAGAGAAAGGGACCAGTTAGAGGGTCAAGGCGGCCAGCCCAGTCCAGAAGGTTAAGGAGTTAATATTGCCTTGTTGCAATCTTTAGAAAGGGAGGCCTGGCGGACACGGTACCTTAAAGTGGTGGGAAAGCTCCAGCGGGGGCAGTTCCCGGCAGCAGGTGCAAGTCGGTGCTTCATCCGGAGGAAGAGAGGATCTCGTCGTGGAGGAAGACAGGAGTCCGTTGCACTGCCAGGGAAGAAACCAGCCGCAGAGTTTCTCAGGTACAAGGAGCGGTCCGGTGATTCGCGGTTCAGTGGTGAGTGGCTATCCGGCCGCCGGGGTGCTTGGCACGGGCAGTTCGACCACAAACCGGGCTGGGGTGCGAAGAAAGAAAGGAAAACTGGTTGTGCCCACCAGTCAGGGGAAGAAGCCTCTCCAGCCGGGAGATCTTCTCTGTCGTCGGGAAGTGGTGAGTCGGTTCTGCAGGGCTCCACCGGTGGTGTTGTGGTAGATCGGCTCAGCTTCTCCCTCGTCGGATTCTCAGGTCCTGTGGCGACTTCTGAAGTTCCAGTCCCCAAAGCCCTGCTTTTATGCAGAAAACCCCCATTCACGCAGCCTAGCTGGCTCACCACTTGGGCCAGTCGCACAAGAGTGCGCCCTGAGTTACCAAGTTAACTCGGTCCAGGGTGCCTAAACCCCCTACCACACCCCCTGTGGTACCCAGACAGAGTGGCACCACTTTTGGAGGCTTCTGTGGAGAAGCCTGCCAAAAAAGTGGAACAAAGGGCTCGACTTGGGTTGGAGTCACAGAAGAGAACACAAACGCCATTTTAGAATCGAGTCTTGGCAAATACCAACCGGAGAATTAATATTAATTAAATAAACCGGCGGTATGTTCGAGGCTATGAGAATTAAAAAATTAAAGTTGGTAGCCTCAAACAATGGGAAAATCCCATAGGAAAATATTTGCGGTCGAATATAAAAAGTAGTTTCCACTGCCACCAGCCAAAACTCGATCAGGGGGGGGGACGGAGACGTGCCCCCTCGACTAACAGACCCCGGGGCAATCGAATTGCCCCGACCAGTACGTCCACAATATGATGGTTTGTACTGGTGTCTGTTAATAATTTGGGACTAGTAAAGCCAATGGTGACTTTACATGCCCTGGGAGACAGTAGTCAGTCCCAGGGTATGGCGTCTATGGTGGGGTGTCACTATGACACCCCTGTGTTACTGCACGGAGGGTGCTGTGTAACACACATAGGAAAAACACATGAGACCCTATGGAGTAAAGGACCCCATAGCCCATAAAACACATTACCAGTCAAAGGAATACCATTAATCATGTCCAAGAGTGGGAGGAAAAGAGTCTCACTCTTGGCAGGAGGAAAAAAAAAATCCAGAAATCCAGCAAAGCTGCTGGGGGCCTCGCTAGGTTAGGAAATTCAGCCTAAAGAGAGAATTCTCCCTAACACTCACCAGCCGTGTCCCGCTGTTGTCCGCTGTCCACCGCTCTGATGGCCCTCGCCAGGGTCCGCTGGACGGGGCCTCGCCGCCCCTGTTGCTGGACTCCGTGTTCGGGAGCTCGGGTCAAGCGGGCTGCCTCTCCTTTGGTGGGTCTGCGGCTCGAGTCGCCGCCTGGGGCTTCCGCTCCGCGCTGGTACCGTTCTCCTGTGCCGTGGGCCCCAACGGTGGAGTCCCCGCCGGAGCACCGGCGTGCTCTGTGACCAGGGTAGGGTGGAGAGGTCAGGCGCGCTTGCAGGCCTCAACGGCTACCGCGCACCATGACTCCCCGCACAGCTCCGGAGGCGGGCGGGGCCTCTTGCGGCCCAACAAGAGAATCCACAAGGCCTCGTTCTCGGGCACCCGAGGGTCTTTCGGCGTCGCTCTTTCGCCCGGGGGGTTCCCCCGGGGTTCGACGCCACTGAGAACCACAGATATTTCATGGGGAGGTTGCGGGGGGGGCTCAATCCCCCAACACGGCCCAGTTTCGGTAGGAGCTGCGTCTTCAGGCGACCATCGCCTGTGCGCCCCCTGGTGGCCTCCCACCAGACCTCATTTAATGGAACGGGATGTAACTCTGGAGGAAAACATTCTGAAAATCGCCCTCTAGCTCGACTACCAACTACAATGTACGACACTCGTAGCCCTCATGCATACAAAACAGAGACACATCGAAACTTTCATCATGCAGGTACAACAGCGTTTAGAACAGGAAGCTGAGATAAACCGCATTTGGCAATCGAGACTAGCTGACATTGCTAGTTCAGATCAACTTGAGAGAATTCAATCCACAACAGCTTTGATGTCTCTGATGAAGGAGATGTCAAAAATCACAATGAAACTTACAGATTCACAACCGTCAGTAATGAATGCTACATTGATTGACCCAGGCAAGAAGGGAGACCAGATGAACATAGATGTGCTAAGGAAGCACCATTGAGTCAGCACAAGATAGCTGGTGTCAGGGTCCGGCTTGACTGAATTCCACAGGAGCTGATGCTGGCCCCACAGACCCTCACCAGGAGTTCACCTCTCAACCCTTAAATATAAGCTGAGCTGAAAACCCCAAGAAAGGGAAAGGGGAATTTGGAGAAAATAACAATGGAGACACTGCAGCCCTGCAACCGTCTGGTAGGCTCTGGTATCTGTGGTAAACAAATACACCTGGTTACTTATATGATAAGAAAAACTTCTTTTCTAAAATTATTCTAAATGAACCAAACATAGCATTGTTCCTTTAACCAATCAGATTAAGTTTCTTTCGCTCCATCTTGACTTGGGCAAGCTCAATGTTAATTCTATGTACAAACTCTTCCTGTTACTAACCCAGCCAGTTCTGAAAGCACAACTAACCCAGCCAGCTCTGAAGGCACAATGTTAATCTTGTTACTCTTCCTGTTACTAACCCAGCCAGTCCTGACAGCTGGGATCAAACCACAGATCCCTTCAGAGAATGACCAACAGTCATTTAATATATTTCCAAAGCAGAAGGTGATAAATCCACTGTTCAAAAGAAAATCGGTGGATAAAAAGGCAAAGAAAAGGCAGATGGGCTCACGAGCGTTACTTACGAAACCTCTCACTTCCCCAACCCAATCAAACGCTGATTGGAGTTCGTCTGACCAACGAAAAGACTGTAAAAGCAATCCATGTTGAACAAATAGATCCAATACAGACAACTGGAACAAAAATCACATCCTGTCACAATCATCAAGAAGAAGCAAGACAGCAACCAGAACTAATGGTTCTCTCCTTATACAAAGTAACTTCCGATACAGATGAGTCGGGCAAACACAACAATCCACCATTGTGGAGATAATTATTATAGATCAATATCCCGACACAAAATTTCCTGAAAGTTACATAATCAACCTGACCTGTGAGGAGATATCAGACGAAGAACTTAAGGATCTCCAAGATCCAGGGAGAACAAGCTCGAATGAAACGAGATATAGCTACTCAGAGGAAAGTAAAAAATCGCTCGACCAAGAGAAAAGACTATTATACTTACCAAAGTCTTTAAATCGTGAAGAGAGACAGTTGGCATTTCCACAACTAAGAGCACCTACATTTATAGAGCCTTTGAAAATACAAGAAAAATGTGTGCCAACTCTGGCTCAGCACAAATATGCAAAATCTCTGGTGATACTTAATCGAACCAACATATTACGTCTACTAGGAGCCCTTCTGGAATTGAAACACATAAGAACATAGGATATCAATATGGTGAGATTTACAGATGAAAAGACATTATATAGAGTAGAAATGGAACTAAAGACTGCCATCATAATGCATGAAATCTTAAAAACAACAAAACAATTCGAATACCTAGGATTTCAGTGCACCAAAGGCACAACATGTTATGTTAATGTTCAAGGTAATTTGTACCGTGCACTATCACCACCGGAGTGGTCCCCTGGCGCTCTGGCGGCTCTGAAAGAGGGGGGAGGGTGGGTTAGTGGGTGGAGGCTGCAAAAGTGCAAGATTGCAGTGATGTGCTGTTGGCAGCCTCAGCCCCGTGGTTCCGTCGGCTGGGCCTGGGGTGTATGCGGCCAGTAGTCGTCGTGTGCTGATGTGCGAGTCTGTGTGTTTTTGTTTTGTTGTTGCAGTGTAGTGAAGTTTGTGCGGTTTGCTGCGCTAGAGGTTTGTGGTTGTGTTTGGTTTGGAGTTTGAGAGGTGTATGCAGAGAAGGAAATTGTTAATGGTATTCGTTAGTCATCTCTATCCTGGACTGAACCGGTTGGGCTCGTGTAATCTTACACGACGGGATGCTTGTACACCCTGAGCCTCAGGAGGTACGTGCCCGTTTTGCATTCGAGGCGTTTGAGGATTTAGCTGTCCCCTCTGCCCGCTCCCTTAATAACCTTGCATGCTCCTCACCCCCTCCACATGACTAGCGCAGCTGCTAGTGTCCATACACCCGATTGTGTGGTGATTGGTGGTATCTTGGTCGTTCCACAGCCCCGTGGTACCTAGTTGTGGCTGTACGGGCGGTGGGGGATGGTAAGGGTTGGCTGGAGTAGTTGCATCCGTTTCTCTGGGTCTCGCGGGTGGACCCCTGTGTCCAGCGTCAGCCCTACTGGTGCCCAGGGTACTTCTGTCGGTTCTAGGGGTTTGTCAATGTCCTTTTTTGATGAGTCGTTTGTCTTATTGTTGTTTCGGTTTTAGTCTCTGGTGTTGAAGAGGCAGGTTTTTAGTAATTTTCTGAATTTAAGGTGATCTTTGGTGTTCCTTAATACTTTTGGGATGTTGTTCCAGGTTTTCGCGGCTAAGTGGTAGAAAGCGGTGCCTCAGAGTTTCTTCTTGATGTAAGGTTTTTGTTCCAGTCGGATTTCGTTGGTTGACCTCAGCGGTCTCGTTGGCTTGTAGATTATTTTTTTTTGTAGGAATTCTGCTCCTTGTCCGCCGATTGCCCTGTGCGTTATGCACATTGTTTTAAAGATGATACGCTGTTTTACTGGGAGCCAGTGTAGTGTTTTTAGGGCCGGGGTGATGTGGTCTCTTCTGGGTTATCACACGAATGAAAGATGTCAGATGAAAGACTCCAGAAACCAGAGAGTATTCTTTTGAAAATCAAGTGAGCGCAGTTTCTATACAGACGAAGCGATTAGCGACGCCTCATATGAATCTAGAAAATGGCAGAGCCAACAGAACTTGAACTCTTCCACAACAAATGAAAGAAATGGAAGACCACATACTTGAAAGGAGGATCGCTCTAACTTCCATGCAGGAAGGGAAACCAGCCCACGCCATCTGTAACAACCAACACCTGAAAACAAGTTGACACAAAACTGATCTCATGGAACACAAGGGGCCACGAGCACTAATTTTTACCAGATGCATCTGATCTTGATAGGAAGTCATATAATCTGTTTACAGGAGACATGGCTGTCCTACCCTCCAGTGTGTGAAGGGTATAATGTCTTCATTAACCCAGCCCAAACTAAGCAAAAAGAAGACTTTCCTCAGGTCAGTTGACGCTGGTCAAAATAGACTCCATATGGGCCCCTATTTAGTCATAATGTCTGAATCTATGGACGCAATATACCCTATTGCAGACCACAGATAAAGAAAATAACTCGCCTAGTAACCCAAGAGACACTCCAACCCTAGTTGTGTTCAACCTTTATTGGAGCCCTATGGCAGTTAACAGATGATATTCATAGACACAGTTAGGAGTGAGCTTGACATAATAGCTAAATACAAAAGGATTGATATTGTAGTTTGTGGTGATATGAAGGTTCATCTTGTGAATAAAATGGGAAACCTGAAAGATAAAGCCATTCTGACATCAAAAGAAAGACTATGGGTCAAAGAAATGGACGTGAGATGTTTGTCCAGTGTGGGAAACTACCAAACACAACAAATGATTCCAACATGGACACAGGGTTCAACGAAAGCCATACTTGATTACATATATACATCTCCAGCTATACAGTGTACAAAACAATGCATGGAGATCATTCAGACATCGAATAGCGACCATCATATCTTACTCTTGATCTGGGCAATGTGTCAAAAACAACCGCTCCCAGCACTGGACCTTAATATGCAACAAACACTTTTACGAATGAATCCAGGACAGATGGATGACCTTGTGGGTCAATTTCAACCCTCTGAGAAATCCCCGCTCCTAAAGCTAAACTATGAATGACTTGTAGATCCTCTTATACAAATAAAGAAAAGTGGCGGGATTACCAAGCAGTGTCATAATCACCAATTTGATTGTCAAATTAAAGAAAAAAAAAGGGACCTCAGAAAACTATGCAGGTTCTATAAGATTATTAGATTATCTCTTAGATCCAGTAGGGAAAATATTCGCAACCATGCTGCTTCGAGATCTCTCTACATGGGCCTACGAACAAAATCGCTTTGCTAAGAGACAGACAGGTTTTTCTCAACAAGTGGACAGGAATATTAATCTCTTCCTTCTTAACCTCATGAAACGAGAAGCCATCAATAAAAACACAACAGTTTGGATGGCATTTGTAGATCTGCATTTGACACCGTAAATCGACAACTACTATGGAATAAACTGGAAAAGTGGAAATACCCAGCTCACATCCTGCAACCTACCAAATCACTTAACTCACGGACCAAGATTCGAGTAAGATTGACCAAAGATGGGGTGCAGACCATATTCACCGAGACATGGACTGGTCTTCAGCAAGGCTGCCCCTTGGCAGCAACTCTGTTTAATCTGTTCACCGCAGATCTAGAACAGGAAATGTGGCAGACAATAACGAACCCTCCTAGACTAAATTCTACTCCAGTGCCCCTGATGTATGCTGACATTGTTCTGCTAGATAAAACCCCACAAGGTTTACAATACAGCTTGGATGTTATGGAAACATATATGATCAAAAACGAATTGAAAATAAACATTACAAAAACAAAAGTAATGTCCATAACAAAGACCAAATCCAAAAGGCGAACAAAGTTCAGTCATTCAAATATCTGGGGTTTATGATTAATCAAACAAATGACGAAAAGGAATGGACTCGAATACTCCACAAGTAAGCATATGCCTTAGCTAGACAAAGATATGCTATTCATTGTAAATTTGGAAAGTTCTCCTTTGTACCAATCGTGACCTTTTAGAGGAGTAAAGTCATTCCAGCAATAGCATATGGAAGTGAAACTTTTATAAAACTGCAGCCAACTATATGGCCAAAACTAGAGGCTATATTTTGGAGGAAAATCATGAACCTGCCAACATCATTTCCCATTGCAAGGATATGCTTTGAGGTGTCGATACAATCATTGAGGTTAATTGTGATATGGAAGAAACTGTCTCTGTATTGAAAGATAATCTGCAAAGAAAAAATTCCAGCAATCGAGATGGGATTTTGGTTTAATCTCAGTATATGTGCGAAAGAGGACACCCGTGGGAATCCAGAGGTCTGCCTTGCGCAAATTGCCCCAGTTTTTATTAGCCACAATCCCCGACAAAATGTGATATTTGGTGGGGAAAAACACAATGTTCCCTTTGTCTGGGGTTCTGGGTAATAAATTCTGGGCAGCTTCGCGCAAGTCAGACCTCTGTGCATTCCCACGGGTGCCCTTTTTTGGGAAATGCATGGGGTTCCCTGTTTTCCTTGCTGGCTTCGACACCCTAGGCCCAAATCTGTAGGTTGCCCATATGAACAAATTGTGCTGTGGCGAAAGGCTTGGGGTTACCAGCGGGTTACCCTTTTCCTTTTGTGCCCCCGGTAGGTGCACCCACACATGTGAGGTACTTTTTCGTCTGGACACCTGTGGGAACGCGAGAAGGTATGATATCTGTTGTTGGCGACGTGTTTGGGTGAGTGGACACAGGGAAATGTCTCTGAAATTGGCTGGAAATGAAGACAATTCTCGCTCTGGCCACCCACCGAAACACACCACCAACAACACATGGCCTACCTTCCCGTGTCCCCACACGTGTCCCGATGAAAACGGTACCCACTGGTAACCCCAAGCCTTTCGCCACTGCCCATTTTGTTCATGTGGGCAGCCTACAGGTTTGGGCCTATGGTGTCGAAGCCAGCAAGGAAAACGGGGAACCCCATGCATTTCCCAAAAGGGGACAGCCGTGGGAATCCACACATGGCCAAATTGGAGGGGCGGCCCATCTCATGTAGCCCTCCCCAGGGGCAGATGAGGGGGTGTGGGGGCTGTCCTGCACTCCTCCCTGGGCTCAGGCGTCCGTTCCTAGGAGCAGATATCTGGTCCCAGGGAGGGCTGCATGACATGGCACCCACTCCATTGTGGCACGATGGAGGGGGGGGGGGTGGTTAACGCACCATCACATTAGAACATTTCCAGACCCTTTGTGGTGCCCCACAGCCCCCCTAAAAAGCGTTCCACCATTTTCACTTTTATCCTTGGTTAACCAACTCCCCTTTCGTGCAGAGCGGCACATTGGTGTGCCAATCTGGCCCCGGGGTGCCCAAACTTTACTGCCCCACCCACTGGGGGGCCTGTCCCACAATTTTTGGGGGCCCTCTCCCCCCTCACCCCAAATGGGTGGCGGGGGCACCTCATGCAGGCCTCCCTGGGCCTCCTACAAACGGCTGCGTGAAGTACACCCCCCCTCCATTTGGGCTGGGGGGGAGAGGGCCCCCAAAAATGGTGGGACAGCCCCCCCAGTGGGTGGGGCAGTAAGGTTTGGGCACCCCGGCGCCAGATTGGCACACCAATGTGCCCCTCTGCGCCAAGGCAAGTTTCGTAAACAAAAAAAAAATGGAAACGGTACACTACACTTTAGGGCGGGCTGAGGGGCACCCTAAACCGCTAGGTAATTTTCTAATGTACTGGGGGGGGGAACCCTCTACCCCCGCACACCAAATGCAGGGGGGGCATCTCATGCAGCCTTCCCTGGAGTCAGATGCCCCTTCCTAGGAGCAGATATCTGCCCCAGGGAAGGCTACAAGGGGTGCCCCCATTTCCCCTTGGTGTGAGGGGGAGAGGGCCACCCCCCATTTCTGTAAAATATATCCCTGGTGGCTAGTGGCCCCCCATCCCACCCAAAATTCCCTTTTCTTATTTTCTTTTTGTTTTTCCCCCTTCCCTGGGGGCAGACGATCAGCCATCTGCCCCCAGGGGGGGACTAACCTGCAGGCCCCATCCTTTGGGGGGCCTGCACACTAATTCCTGGTAGCCCCCCTACCCCCCAATTGGATGGGGGGCCACCTTATGTACTCCTGCCTGGGGCCATAAATCTGCCCCCAGGGAGAGCTACAAGGGGTGGCCCCCCTTTCCACTTGGTGTGAGAGGGGGAGGGCCACCACCATTTCATGGGGGGAAAAAAATCCCAGGCCCCCCACCCGCATCCCTGTTCTATTTTTCTTTTTTTTTTTTTAAATTATATTTGCCCCCTTTCCCTGGGGGCAGATGATCAGCCATCTGCCCCCAGGGTTGTACACATATGTGCCCCCATGCTTTGGGGGCCAGGGGGGAAGAGGGCTGCTTACTTGAAGCAGCCCCCTCCCCCCCACGTCACAAACGTTTCCATGGTGGTCCAGCTGGTTGCTGGTCACGGATCAGTGCTTTGCAGGGATCACACAAAACAAGGTGCCAAAAAGGACGAGCTATCTCGTCCTTGGCACTGCGTATGCACTTCCAAGGACGAGATATCTCGTCCTTGGCACTAAAGAGGTTAAGAAGGCTTGTTTTACTGACTTAAATAAATTAATAATTGTTTAACAAATGAACCTTGAGAGTAAGTGTTTATTTGAATAACTGTCACTGTGAAACTCTGTGTTACAACCCTACTGCTCACATTGACCCCTCTTGAGATAAGCATGGTTGCTCAGCCACACTACCGACCTATGTAGTACAGACGTATACCAAAGGTTGGGTTCCTATTGCCAGGAGGTCAAGGTTGCTGTAGTCTTCCAAAGGCTACTGCACACAATCTTGCCTAACAGACTCCATAGTACAGATACAATACAAAGAATAGAGTTCCAAAAGACAGAGCCCATAAGAATGAATGAGTAGAAAAGGGCCCTTCTCTTTCAGGATTAAAAGAAAAAGGTGCAGAAGTCCAGCAAAAAGTGCTTGGGGTCTTTCAAGGAGTGGGGATGAAGCACAATAATGATACATTTCCCTAACAGTCTAGGATGTGTTGCAGTGTTACCATACAGACCATTTGAGACTTGAGGAGTTTAACATCCTAAGGTCTAGTATGGGTCCCCATCGTCCTGATCATTTTCTTACCAGAAAGTATCTGGGGTTCACTGTCCAGAGACCCGTTGGTTTGGTTTCGATTGCCCCCTTTTTTAGGAGGGACCATATGGTAGGGAGAATTCTCATTTCTGTGCTAATTCCCTTCTACCTTAGAGACCCCCAGCTCTTTTCCTGGACTTTGGACTTAATTTTAACCCTGGAGTGAGTGAGGCCCTTTTCTCACGCTCTTGTGTTTCGGCCTAATTTGGATTTTGTGTTTTCACTCTATTTGGAGTCTGACAAATTCCATAGGCATCAACTTTTTGTTTGGTGACTCACAGCACCTTCAGTGCAGTGTCACAGAGAAATCCTTTATATTTCTCATACGGTTTAAATACCTTTTCTTGCGTGAACTACAGTTCCCAAGAATAGTAAAGTGAAATTGACTTTACTTACCTTTTCTCTTTGTAGGACAATCACACATTCTTATCTGGAGTGCTGGGGGTTACCTAGTAGCCCCTTATCCTACTCTCTCATGTAACATTTTTTATGTTACCCTCTCTGCTTTAAATGGCTGGTGGCAGTAGTTTAATTTTTCCTCCCACTGTGCTTTTCTACCGCAGGCTGAACCCTCAGCTGCAGTACAGTAGCCATGGGTGACCATTTTGTCAAAATGGCACCCGTCGTCTTTTTTCGTCATTTTCTGTATGTGAGGTCGGTCTTGGGTTTTACTCTGTGTTAAGATATATTGGAGCCCTTTCTTTGTCTTGCCTTTGGCGGGTATCCGCCCTGAAGCCCACCTCTGGCTCCAGTGTGTCTGGGAGGACATGATGTGAGGGAGGGTCCCGAAACTCCCCTGTCCTTTCTCTCTAGGAATGCCTTAATGCAACAGTCCTGATTGGCTGGCTGGCTGTCCTCTAGGACAGCCACCCTGCTGTGTGATTGGATGAATGGAAGAAACCTGCTTAAAAGGTGAGTGTTTTGGGACTAGAGGCAGTCGACCCCTGGGAGAAACACCTGACGAAGAAACAGTGAATGAAGCTGTCCTCCTGGACCTTTGAATTGCCCGGTGAAGCCCTGCCTCTGTGCTGAACTCCTTTTTCACCTCAACAGAGAAACTCCCGACGGAACAACTTCTCTCCTTGGGTTAGTGGGACCAACTAACCCCAAGACTTAACTCCACTAGACCATCACCCCTGACTTGCTGTGCCTCTCTGTTGCTTTGGCAGCCCAATGCCAGTGGTCGAATATCCGTAGTCGAGTGAAACGTCTGATGCGGTAACAAATACGACAAGAAGCTCCAGGAGTCTAAGGACTCTCCAGAAGCAGGACGATCAGATCCCGAGTTCCCTCATTCCAGGACCCAAGGAGTGAAGGAAGCCTGTAACCGCGAAGTGCCGTTGGACCGAAAGAGCCTGTAACTGCCGACGACCTCCAAAGTACCGCCGCGGGAGCCCTCCGGACGTCCTCCCTCTTGTCCCCATGACTGAGGCTCCGAAACAAGGGTCTGCACTGCTGTAGCAAGACAAAATCCAGCTGGACCACTCTTCTTCAAACCAGAGGTACTGTTTAGGCTTGGGGTACTTACCTCATTGTCTTGTACCCGTGCTTTTCTCAGTTGGGAATTGCAGTGGCTTACCTTTTAGGATAGATTCCAACTCTCTTTTCACAGGCTTAACAGCTTGTGAACCTACAAGGGATTTTTCTACAAACTCTCTAACTTTGTGCAAGACTTTGCTCTAAGAAGTGCATCAGATCCACAGACTGTCCCAAATGAACTTGGCTGCCCTGGCTCCCTGAAGATTTGACTTTGATACTGCTTGTCCCTCGTAGGTGGTAGCTTGTTGTATACTGTTACTGCTGGCGAAAGGCTTATCTAGATTACATTGGAAGATTAAGCTGTCCTAACATATACTGAAAAACTGTCTAATATTTTTCCTTCCCTAATCTTTCCTTTCTGCAACCTCAGAATCTGCAAAGTATAACTAGTGTGATATATAAATGCCATTACTGTCCTTACGATTGAAGTCACCTCAGGGTGTAGGAAGTGTGTAAGAAGCATATCCAAAGATTATCCACTAACTTGCTCTGATTCTGAAAAGTAATTTTAAAGTATATTTGTATTATTACATGAATTGCCTTTCTAAAGAACGCTTATTTAAAAATGTATGTTAATTAAATAAATAACTATTTATAACTGAAACCTTTACTTGGCTACTTGTATTTACGGATTTCATTTGTACAGCTCTACAGCTCACATTTACCCCTCTTGAGATAGGTCTGGCTGCTCAGTCACACTACCAACTTGTGTAGTACAGACCTAAACCAAAAGGTGGGTTACCTAATACCAAGCAGAAAAGTGTTGTGTAGTCTCACACAGTGTGACTACATCAATTCTTACCTAACCCCATACCTTTCGAAGGAGGAATGCTTGTTGTTTTCTGCCTTTGGGATGGGCGGGGGATGGATGGACATTTCCCCATGAATTCCAGAGTATAGCCCTGGTGCAGGCAATGGTGCAATCCGAACACAATGTTGGAGCTCCAACTCGTGTCTATATTGTGGATAGCATATCCATTGACGTATCCTGAGCCAGAAGGTATGTCCATTGGGACAGGAAGCCTTGGATAAGGTTGAGGAAGGCGTTGTTTTGGTGGACCTGGTGGAGGCATGTTAACAACTGCTTCTTCTTCGTTGTCTGAGGACACCATCTCCGGAGCCTCTTTGTCTGAATCAGCCTCCTGTTGTAGTTGTGCAGGATGGGTCATGGATGGACAGGAACTGCAGGGGGTTCTTAAGGAGCCAGTGAAAACTGTGGCTGAGCATGAGTTTACCCGGGAGGTAGGATAATGCAGACGTGACACTTGGGAACTTGGAGACCAAGGGCCTCTGTACTGGCATCGTCGACAAAGCAGACCTGCTTGGTGAAGGCGTAGACCTGGGTGGCAATGCTGCTAAACATTTGGTCATCAATTAAGTGGTTGATGGGACTGAAGTAACGGTTTTACTAGTTGACATAGTTGCCTTGTTTGTCAACAAGTTGGTTGATGGAGTCGACGATGGGTTGGTCGTTGTCGAAGAGGATTTTGTCATCGTCGAGGAGGAGGCGGGGCAGCTGTGTGTCGTTGAAGGGGTTGCCAACGATGCTGCTGTCGATGATGGAACTGTAGTCGTGGCCGAGCATCGCTTTTCTGAAGAGTGTTTGTCTAACAAAACCATCAATAAAGACACTGTTCATGAAGATCCTCGACTTGTTTTTCAGATTACATATCAAGCCTTAAAAAGGCGTTTCTTCCTCGTGTCTGTCATCTCAACTGACTCCTGAAGGCTTCAGATGGAAAGTTGGAACTCTGGAGGCAGTGGAATGGGCTGTAACTTTAAGGCCATGGGTGAGAAGCGAGGCAGCACCAAACCTGAATATTTGATTAAAAAACTATCAAAAATAGACAACAATCATCAAAATTGTAGAAGAGAGAATTCTCTAGTACTCCCAGCACTTAACGTGCAGTAAAGAAAATCTGAAGATGGCCACCAGGGGTGGACCTGTCTAGTTGGCTGTGGACAGTATGACCCAAAATGACTCTTAACAGAGTATTAAAGTGACAAGCAGTTTCAAAATATATAGGTAAACTGCTTTAATGTTACAGTGGATTCCCAGCCTGATGACTGGGAATATTCCAAGAGCATATGAATCCATGAACGATCCAATGCCGGAGAACAGGAGTAACAGATATGTAACTTGTTTCTTTTTCAGTATCTGTCTGGTGTACTCTCTTGGTGTGTCTGATGGGAACCTAACTGTACCTATTCACCCACCTTCTTATCTTTGTTGAGTGAAGTCTTACTGCTCTGACATAGTTACCAATTTGGAGAGTCTAGTCTGTCTTTTGGGTGGACACTGAACACTCGTAGGATACATGATTAAACACAACTCCCCAGAGGCTTGTACAAAAATGGCCCTAACAAATACTGAATAGCCTTCAGTGGTACGAGGCCACACCCATGGCAGTTAATCGGTTTGCAAATAACATAACAGGAGTATTAAGCGATTTCATTTATCCCCTGAGAATAAACATGGACATTGATGTAGGATTACACATGAGTGTAGTTTGTCTAAGCTAGAAGCACTAAAAGGCAAAGTAAGGACACATGTACAGTCAAAGCAACATTTTGAAAAAATATCTTTGGCCAAGTAGTGTGCCTACATACCAGCAGTTAAAGGGTTAATTGATGTAGCAATGAGCGACTTTAGAAAAAGGATGTATATGGGTTCATGATTTTTCTTCTTTCCTTCCCTTAAACAGGTGTCCGGGAGTTTATTTGTGAGACCTGTGGGAAGTCGTTCAAAAGAAAGAATCACTTGGATGTACACAGGAGAACTCACACTGGGGAGACACCGCTGCAGTAAGTTATGTTGTGTTATGTGATATTTCTATAGTGCCTTCACGCCATTCTTATGGCTTCAGAGTGCTGTGGAGTGAGTAGCCTTCGGGCAGTCTGAACAGACGTGAAATAAAAAGAGCATTACATTGCAGGAAAATCATATTCATAATTTCAAGCGACTCTTCAGTTATTAGCAGAGATAACTTGGGTAGTGACATCATAATAGCTGTAGAATGAAGAGTGTACTTGTGCATAGTGGATTGCTGTGTCTGTGGATGTGTGATAGCTGGACTAAATATTTTGTTGGACTCGGTCGTATTCTATAGGGTGCTGTGCTAAAGGTGGAATGAGGATAGTATACATCAGTCTAACAACCCCAAGTGCACATTTCATATTGCAATGATAGTGACTCTACTGATGGTTAATGGGGTTCACTATCCACAATCCTGGTGCCCGGGATAGGTCCTGGAGGGGGTGGTACATGAGCTGGGACTGTTGGAGGAGAAGGCGGATGTGAGCTCCTTTTCTGATACGTATAATTGTGGAGGTACTACGTGGCAGTAGATGTGTGCAGGACCTGAGGCATTGTTACAGGGCCATGCCTGGACTCCGGGCGGTGGGCCTGGTGCAGTTTTAGGGGCCTGGTTGGGTCAGGTGGCTCCTGCGATGATCTAAACATTTGAGCAGGAAGTGACGCGGGGAGAACGTGAAGTGGCTGTCGAACGCCAACTGCTGTTCCACGTCAAAAGATGGATGCCAGATCAAAAAACAAAATTGAGGTGTGCCGGTGTGGTGAGGCGCTGGGTTAGAACTAAATTTGAGAAGACAAACTAAAGTCAATGAGACCCTTACAAACCAAATAAGATTTGGTTGCTGCACGAAAGAGGGACCAGCAGTAACTCTGTGTTACAACCCTACTGCTCACATTGACCACTCTTGAGATAAGCCTGGCTGCTCAGCCACACTACCAACCTGTGTAGTACAGACCTATACCAAAAGTTGGGTTCCTATTGCCAGGAGGTCATGGTTGCTGTAGTGCACCCAAAGGATACTGCACACAATATTGCCTAACAGGGAGTAAAACCTAAGAATGTAATATTCAGTAGCAGGTGCTTTTGAGATCAGTGAAACATAGATTGAGATAAACAGTAACTCTTGTAACTTATTTTAGGATGTTGCACAGCTAACTCACGGTAAGTAAAACCCCTATACTCTTTCAAGGAGCTATCAGCAACTTAAAGGCAGGTATAAACTCGAGACTCGTTTTGTGCCTGTCTAAAACGGACCAGAGAAAGCAAAACCCAGTGTTACACTTTATGAATGACTCAGTTATTCTAGGTAGGTAAAACATAATGCAGTCTTATTCTGGACAGGCTAACAGCAGGTCAGGGGAAGCAAGATCCAGTTGGTAAACTTACACACTAATTTTCTGAAAGAAATAGTTAAGTGAAGCTAACAGCATTACTTTTGGCGAAGAGGCACAACCAATTCACAGGTGAGTAATATACTTTTCTTTTAGAATTGTGAAACTTTTTTATAAGGAAAGAAAGATGTTACATATACTTTTCAGAATGGGACAACATTTCTAAGGTAAGTAATAACTTTTGTAACTGTTCACTCTGAGTTGGTCACCAACCAACTCTTCTATAATATAAGTAAGTCACTTTTAAACACTTATTCTCTTTTCTAGGCAAACGATCCAATCCTTTAAAAGTATTTCCCTTATTCTTGGAGCATGAGTGTTCTCAGTGGTAGAAGGGGGGGGGTTCCTAGGGGTCTGGTGGGCAACAGGCAGTGTTTAGGAAAGGTTCTTAAGTAGCAAAAGTCAGAGTTACTAAGAAAGACTGGGCTTCACAGAAGACACCCTAGGAGGATCCCAACAGTGAGCCGGGGTGAACTGGACGAGAGGCCTCCCAATCACAGAAAACGCCCAAAAACTACACAGGCATCACAAGAGACTAAAGGTAAGTAAATACCCAAGCCAGCACAGTACCTCGGCACAGAAGAAGGTTTTGCAGCAGGAGAACTTGAGGATCTGCAGCCAAAAAACATTGTTGTGGTGACTGAAAACAGGACCTTGGAAGGGATTTCTTTTCAGCAGGGATCAACAGGGAAGGCTCTAGGCAAGGTTTTCCTCGCGGCTGGATGCGGCTCTGTGGATTTGGCGCCTTTTTCAGGCACACAGAAGATGATAGCATATTGCCGGTCAGATTCTCGTCGTTACAAAGGTCCAGGGGACTTTCTGGACTTGAATCGTGTCTCTGGAGTACCAGCAGGATGCCCACAAAGTTTCAGCAAGGATTGGAATTCGGAAGACCGTGCACTGCACTATTTTATTTATTTCAATTAATAAAGCATACAACAGCCCTGGGGCATCGTGGCTCTGTTACATTATATTCACTTTGATGCAACTTAAAACAGATTCTTAGGACCAATATTAAGCAATATTCAGCATCAGTACGGTAGGAGTGTTCCAGGGTTACAAGGGAACAACATTCAGGTACAGTCTAGTTGAATAGATTGGTTTTTACACCTTTCTGAACGCTATGAGTGTGTTTTCTTTTCTAAGTGTGAGTGGAAGGGCGTTCCACGCTTTTGGGACTAACACTTCAAAACTGGTGCCGCCTGCTTTGGCCCTGTTGAACGCCAGGACTTAGAGTAGGTGAGAGTATTGGTAATGGCTTGAGGTCCCAGGGTATTGGGGTATTGCAGGCCTGCAAGGTCTCAGCACATTGTGAGATGGCTCATAATGCAGGTCTTCTTGAGTCTAGTGGGTTTTACCAGGCTCGGGGTCGTCCCTTTTGGGATCCCCAGCTCGATTGGAAGGAAGGGCTACAGCAGGCTCTGGTTACACAGCAGGCTCTCCGGTCGCTAGAAATCGTCTCCGCCACTTTTCCTTCATCATCCAGTTTTGGTTTTGGTTCCAGTGGTCGACTTGTCTTCAGCTTCCAGGTTCGGAGTATTTAACAGGAACTACAGCACCTCTTCTGCATTCTCTCCCTGCATTTTACAAAAAGGGGCGGTCTGGTTGTCCAATCAGGACAGCCAGCCCCCCACTGGGATTTGCCCCCATTAAGGGAAAGAGGAAGACAAAGAGCTGTGGAGCTTTGGACTCCTCCATTGCTTCCTTCCTTCACAGACAGACTGGAGCCTGGGCGGGGAGTCCAGGGGACTCCCGCCGTAGATAAAAAACATACAAAGGAATTTCCCACCCTGGATATCAGGGGAAGGAAGAAGGAAGGGCAAGGAACACTAAAATGGTGAAAAAACAAGACCGGGGCATTTTGGTAAAATGAGTACCCGTGGGTTCCTTTACTGCAGCTGTGAACACAGACCACGGTAAAGGTACACCGAATTAGTACAAGGTATCACTACCACCAGTCGTTAAAGGTAAGCTTGTCCCGGTAACAGAATTGTTAGTTTTAGTGTGAAAGGGGATACATTGCATCTCCCCAGCACACCACATAAGATGTGGTGTGCTGGTTTCACCAAATAAAATGTAAGAGGGATCCAAATATCCTTTCTCCCGTAGTGAACTGTAGTTCTCTGAAGGTTAGCCAGAGAAAGTTAAAAGGGGAGCCCCTAGGGCAACCCAGAAACACCAGGCACTTATTGCCAAAAAGCTGTCAGAGGATAACTTTAAAAAGACACTATGGAGAGTCTAAAAAATGACACCCATAAAAAGACTAAAAGATAATGTGAGTGTGGAAAAAGGTTCCCACACACCAGTATAAGGAAAAGGAATCCACCAGTAAAATGAAAAGGTTCTGGGGTTGACGCAGGTCAGGAAGATTTATAATTACTATGAAAATCTTACCGAACACATGGTTTGGTTTACACAAAGGTTAGATGTTGAGGTAGGCTTCATGTAGTAGACCAGGAGCTATAGGTACAAAAGGAGTGTCTGTTTTCTTCACTTACATGTAGCCGGTCGGTGCAGGCACCAACAGGTAAGTAGTAACACAGGTAAGAAGACTTTCTCTGGCACACAATCCACCACGCATGCCTATCTCCATCTGTCGTACATAATACATTCAACAGGTTACACACGCATACACACGTGCACAGACACACAAACCCCCTCCTCTCACCCTGCCATTACTACACTTCTCTCTCTCTCTCTCTCTCTCTCTCTCTCTCTCTCTCTCTCTCTCTCTCTCTCTCTCTCTCTCTCTCTCTCTCTCTCTCTCTCTCTCTCTCTCGCTCTCTCTCTCCCCCCTCTTAGATTCACATGCTGTACATAGGCCGACATCTAGTGGAAGCTGCAGAGTATTACAGTTTGTTTTTCGAAACTCAAAGGGGCGAACTACGGCGTGCCAGTAATACTATCCCTGGTGTGACGTCCACTGTACCCATGATCCCTCACGCGTGTAGGAACCTCAGATTGTTTTTTTTCCGCCATACTTGTTCGAAGCACATCGCTGAGTTCCCTTGGCGTTATCCATTTATCAATATTTCCCTGTTTCTCCCACCCTACGCTGAAGATCGATGCCGGTGAATTGAGATTGAGGAAATCAGCCGTTGAGACTCCACGACGGACTTTGGGCCTCGGAAGGCCTCTGGCCTCGGCCCTGTGCAAGTAGGGAGAGTGGGGGTGGTCATACACTCGTTAGCTACACGTACCCCCGCTGCCAATCAGTAACATAAGGAGAGTACTCCCTTTAAATTCTGCCCGAAGTGTAACAGGAAGTTTCCCTGGGTAGACGAACACAATACGTGTAACCTTTGTCTCCCACGAGACCATCCCGAGGCTACCTGTAGAGCTTGCAGGTTCTTAAAGCCCAAAACACTCACACCGCTCAACAAAGCACTGGGCCCTTTACGCCAGGCAGCTAGAGGCCATGGACGCCATGGGATCTTTCAACGATGGCAGCAAAGCCGCTTTATCGGACGACGAGGGCACAGGGGTGACTTCAGACACCCACGTGCAAGCCCCGACCTCAGAGGACTGACCGGCGGTTCAGTTATGGGAACAACACCCGGCGGCAAAAGCGGAACACACCACTTCCACCAAGCACATTAGCCCCAGCCGAGATTCGACACGCATGTCGAGCGATCGGCAACAGAAGGCATCGAGAGAGCGGTCCACTGAATCTGTGTCCTCTGGCCGTTCCCGGTCACGTTCGCCTCACGACAAACAACAACCATCCACGGTTGGGAAAGGAGCCACATAACCAGAAGTCATTGAGGAACGGTCGTCAGACGAATACGACCTCTTCTACCCCCCCGCCCCCCACCCCACCCAAGTAACAGGGTCGACGTCTACGAATCTACGCCCCTCTTCCAAGACTTCTGAATCTCGTACCACCTGCGACCCATGCAGGAATGGTTGGCGACTGTGGGCTCAGGCAAAGGGTCAGTGGGACGATCTAGTGGTTGTTTCGCCAACACTAGTACAGAGTCTTTGCTGGTGGACAAGAGAGAATCTTACAAAGGGGAAACCCTTTTTTTACGATCCATAGATGCAAGCTGTCATCACAACAGAAGCCTCCCTGTCAGGGTGGGGAGCTCACTACCTTCACCACACAGCCCAGGGTCTCTGGTCTCACACAGTGGCTCAGAATCACATCAATCTGCTAGAACTTCTGTCAGTCTTCAGAGCGCTTCGGGCATTCATATCCCTCCTATCCAACCTGTCAGTGCAGATCCTAACAGACAGCACGATGGCAATGTTTTTACGTAAACAAACGAGGGAGCACTCGTTTGCCAAATCTGTCCAAGCTTGCCCAGAAAATTTGGAAATGGACACTCGGACGGAAGATTTAATGTCATCTCAACATGTTCCAAGGGATCTCGATTCACTAGCGGACGCCCTGAGCAGAGATCCCCTCCCAGAGGAACACAAGTGTCGACTACACAAAGAAGTCGTAGAAGGAACAAGTTACTTACCTGTAACTGTTGTTATCCAGCATGGGTCTGGCATGGATTCACATGCTCATGAATATTCCCCGTCGTCAGGCTGGGAATCCTCGGTAAAGAAAAAATCAGTATCAGTTTCGTTTCTGATCTGTCTTTCGTAGTAGTAACCAATCACTGATCTCTGCGTCATACTGACCACACCCAATGACTGCCCTCTACCTAAGCCCCGCCTCTGGCAGCCATCTTCAGATTTGGTAGCACGTGAAGAGGCAGTATGACCAAGTGAAGAGCCGCAGAGGGGAAGGCGGGAGGGTTCACATGTGAATCCATGCCAGACCCATGCTGGAGAACAACAGTTACAGGTAAGTAACTTGTTCCTTCTCCAGCATGGGGTCTGGCATGGATTCACATGCTCATGAATAGAAGAGTAAATAGCAGTACACACTTGCACAACCACGGGGGGTGGCAAAAGGCTCAACATTAAGCAATACAAAAAACTCAACATTAAGCATCTCTTACCTCCTCACCAGGCTCACCTTAAGCGAACAGGTTGCGCAGCACTGCTTGGCCGACCCTGGACTCCTCCCTGGAATCCCGATCGACGCAGTAGAATCTCGTTAAGGTGTGCGTCGACCTCCACGTAGCAGCCCTGCAGATGTCCAGCAGGGGCACACCAGATAAGAACGCCGTGGTAGCAGCGATCGCTCTGGTCGAATGGGCTCTCGGACGGCCTGGCAGCGGTCGGTTAGCCAACCGGTGGCAGTGCATGATGCAGCCGGAGAGCCATCTGGAAATAGAAGACTTCGAGAGAGCCTTCCCTTGATTCACAGGTCCAAAGTTCACGAACAGCTGTGATGTCCTCCGGAAACTCTTCGTGCGGTCCACGTAGAACTTCAGCGCTCTAGCCACATCCAGCGAGTGCAAAGTCCTCTCGGCCGGCGACAAAGGAGACGGGAAGAAAACAGGTAACACCAAGGGTTCGTTAAGATGGAAGTCCGACGGCAC
The DNA here is from genome assembly GCF_040938575.1 of Ambystoma mexicanum. NCBI lineage: Eukaryota > Metazoa > Chordata > Amphibia > Caudata > Ambystomatidae > Ambystoma > Ambystoma mexicanum. The sequence continues at coordinate 1,247,743,877 of NC_090926.1, forward strand.
CTTGGGCATAAAGGAGGGGTGCGTCCTAAGCACCACCCTCGAGGCATGGAAAGTCAAGTACGGTGCTTTGCAGGATAGGGCCTGGATATCTCCCACTCGTCGTGCAGAGGTAATGGCCACCAGGAATGCAGTCTTCCACGACACAAACTTCATCGGTGCGGAGTGCATCGGCTCGAATGGGGGCCCCATGAGCCTGGTCAGCACCACGTTAAGTTCCCACGCCGGGGCCTTCACCGGCGGGAACGACCGGAAAAGTCCTTTTCATAAACTCTTTTACCAGTCGATGGGACCACAGGGACGTCCGTCCTGTGGGTCTGGTATATCTGGAGATCGCCGCCAGATGAATCTTAATGGAGGCATGGGCTAGCCCAGCCTTTGCCAGCGATAGCAGGTATGGCAGCACTTGAGGGGCCGTAATCCGTAGGGGGTTGATCTTCTGTGCTCGGCACCAGATAGAGAACCTCTTCCACTTATGACCGTAGCATTTGAGAGTCGAGGACGCCCTGGCCTTTGCAAGAACCTCTCTGCAATCGGCCGGTATATCGTAGCCTCCAAACTCTAGCGCTGCAGGAGCCAAGGCTGCAGGTTCAGCGACGCCGGGTCGTGGTGGAAGATGGCGCCTCCTTCTCTGGAGAGAAGGTCCGCGTCCGCCGACAGCTTGATGGGAGGGGACGTTGACCAGTCCAGAAGGTCCGGGAACCAGATCTGCCTCGGCCACGCCGGTGCGACGAGGATCATCCTGCACCGGGACCTCTTGAGCTGGCTGATGAGTCGAAGCAGCAACGGCAACGGAGAGAACGCATACAGGTATAGGCCGTCCCAGGGGAACGAGAACGCATCGCCCATGCTTCTCAGCTGGGGAAACCTGCTGGCGAACCTCTTGCACTTCAAGTTCGTCGCTGTTGCGAACAGGTCGATTTGGGGTTTGCCCCATCGTCGGAGGAGTTGATCCACCTGATCCTGGCGCAGTTCCCACTCGTGACACGCGCGCAGCTCCCTGCTGAGCGAGTCGGCGATGGTGTTGCTTTCTCCTGCCAGGTGGAAGGGAACCAGGAACATCCCCTGGGCGACCGCCCAGTGCCACAGATCCTGTGCCTCCTTGGATAGGGCTGGGGATCTGGTGCCTCCCTGCTTCCGTATGTAAAACATTGTCGTGGTGTTGTCCGTGAAGATCCGCACCACCTTGCCCTTGAGCGACGGGAGGAACGATTTGAGAGCCCAGAACACGACTCGGAGTTCCAGGACGTTGATGTGCAGGAGCCTCTCCTCCGGGAGCCAGAGGCCTCTTGCGTGGAGATCTCCGGTGTGGGCGCCCCAACCTTCCAGGGAGGCGTCCGTCGTCACTGTCTCCTGGTACGGCGGCGTCTGAAAGTCCTTGCCCGCCGTGAGGTGCGCTCGAACGCCCCACCACTGAATCGCCCGCCGGAACACCTCGTTGAGGGGGACCCTGTCTTCGAAGGTGCCCGTCGCCTGCATCCAACGGGCGTCGAGAAATTCTTGAAGGGGGCGCATCCGTAGTCTGCAGAGGCGCACCAGGTAGATGCAAGAGGACATCATCCCCAGGAGGGACTTGATGGACCTCACCCTGGCCACGTCCGTGGCTAGCAGGCCCACTTTGCCTAGAATGGTCTTCGTCCGTTCTTCCGACGGGGCCGCCAGGCGCCTCACTGTATCGAGCTTCGCTCCCAGAAACAGGGCCACCTGCGACGGCAACAGGTGGGACTTTGGGTAGTTTATGGCGAATCCCAGGTCTCTGAGTAGCTGGACGTTCCTCGCAGTGTGTTCGACGGCGAGTTCCCTCGTCCTTGAGCGGATGAGCCAGTCGTCCAGGTAGGGGTAGACGTGAATCCCCTGCAGGCGCAGCCTCGCCGCCACTGGTGCTAGGCACTTGGTAAAGACCCTGGGGGCCGACTTCAATCCGAACGGCAGTGCTCTGAATTGGTAGTGGCGTCCCTGGACGACGAACCTGAGGAACTTTCGGTGACTTTTGAGGATGGGAACGTGGATGTATGCATCCTCCAGGTCCAACGACGATAGAAAGTCGCCTTCCTCCAGCTGTCCAGTACGTGCTGGAGGGTGACCATCCTGAACTTTTGTGATCTGATGTATTTGTTCAAACGACGAAGGTCCAGGATGGGGCGCCAGCTGCCCGTCTTCTTCCTGATGAGGAAGTACCTTGAGTACACCCCGGAGCCTCTTCGGGACAAGCTCGATGGCGCCTTTCCTGAGCATCGCCCGTACTTCCAACAGCAGTTGCGGGACGTGATTTTCCTTCCTGGCCACAGGTGGAACGTGAGGGCACTTCTTCAGGAATTCGATAGTGTCCTCTTGCCAGGGTATCCAGCAGCCAACGGTCGGTGGAGATGAACTTCCACACGCCGAAGAAATTCGTCAGCCGGCCTCCCACCGGGGTGCTTCGGTGGGGGCCCAAGACCACGGCCGGTTCAGTCCTGCTTGGAGGTGGTGGCCTTGCCGCCCTGGCCACCTTGCCGACGGCGGCGAGGCGCTCCCTGCTTGCCGCGACCCCTGTAGGCCTCCTGAGACGAGGAGCGTGCCGCCTGGCGGTAGGACGACGAGCCACCGCTGGAACCCTTGGAGGCACCCTGTCTGCCTCCGGAGCTCCGAAAGGGCCGTCGTTGCTGAAGGGCTCCTAGGGCGCGTGCCGTCTCTGTGTCCGTTTTTTTGGCTTGGAGGGATTCGTCCACCGCCTTCCTGAACAAGTTGCTGCCGTCGAACGGCATGTCCAACACCCTGGTCTGGACGTCCTGACGGAAGTCGGTCGCCCGGAGCCAACCCCGTCGTCGTAGGCAAACACCGTTGCCCAGCTGGCGGAACCCGGTATCGGCAATATCGGTTGCCACCGTTATGGCGTGGTCCGACGCCACCTCGCCCTCTTGCAGTTTTTCCAGGGCCTCGGACCTCTTGTCCGGCAGGAAGCCCAATATGGGGGCCAGCTTAAACCAGAGCTCCCTGTCGTAATGGGCCACGATCGCCAGGGCGTTGGCCGCTTTGATCGGCGTTGCCGCCGACGAAATGACCCGCCGCCCCATGGCGTCCAACTTCTTTCCCTCGCCGTGAGGCGGGGAATTCGACATAGAGGCTCCTGACCCCGCCGCTTTCTTTTTCGCCGCCGCCGAGACGACCGAGTCTGGCGTTGGCTTGTCCCTGAGGCACAGGGGAGCGGTTTCGGGGACCCGGTACTTCTTTTCGTACCGGTCCCGTTTGGCTGGTGCCGTGGAGGGGTTTTTGAGAACCGACAGGCCCTCCTCCCAGATGTCATCGATTAGAGGCACCGCGATGACCGTCTTCCTCTTGGCCTCCCGGCGCTGATGGAGGAAACCTTCCTTTTTCTGCTCCTCCGGGCAGAGCTGGAACAATTCGGACGCCCTGGCGATCATGGCGTGGAATGAGCCAATCTCGTCGGGCGGCGAGGCCCGTGCGACGGGAGACCCGTTCCGTCGCCCTCGCCCTCAGAACCCGCCGTCGAGCCCAACGCACCATCATCTCCCGACTCGTGGGAGGATGAGGAGGGAACTGTAGGCCTTACGAGGGCGAGCGGAGGAGAGGGTTGGGTCCTCCGTCGTTTGTTCTGAGGACTTCCCGACGGGCCAGGTTGCGGGTCCTCCGGCCTGGGCCGTGGGAATCTCGTCCTTATCTCAGAGCATAAGGACTGGATCGCAGACAAAATGGCCGCCGAGCCATCCTGAGGCCTAGGTTCCGGCCGCGCCGAAAGGGAAGGCTGCTCTGCCTCGCCATCGTCGTCTTCCTCGGTTATCTCCCGAGGATCTTCCTTACGGGATCGAACCTTCTCCAATTGGACTTCGAGGTTCCTCACGGCCTCGGTCAGTTCCTCCTCCGAGGCTGACTCCGAGCTCGAGGAGGCTACCGTGCCCCCCCTCGCTTCTTCCATCATGGCGGCCACGACGATGGGCTGAAAAGAGGATTCCCTCCTTGGCGGCAGGGAAACTCTAGTCCCGGAGGCAGGCTCCGCTGGCGGGGTCTCTGTTGGCTTGGCCAGAGTCGCCGTGATCGCCTCTATAGAGGCCTTTGCCTGCTGGGTAGGGGCCTTCACCACCTTAGGTGCGTCCCGGGCCTTCTCCTTCGGAGGAGGGGCGACGCCTCGCTCCCCCTCTTCCGAGATCGGACGGGGCTTCTCCCGAAGCTTACCCAGGGTCTCGGACTTCCTCTTCCCCGAATTGGAGCGCTGGCTCGTGGTTGACGGTGCCGGGGAAGGTGCGCCCTGCCTGGCGACCGAAGAGCCCGACCTTTCGGCGCTCCCGGAGCCAGCGGACTCGCGGCGCTTGGCCTGGTGTTGGGCCCCCGTCGCCGGGGCGCCCGCACAGGACTTAGAAGCCCGCTCGGACCCTTTCTTCTTCTTCTCACCCGTTGAGCCCTTCTCCAACCAGCTGGCGAGACGGGATCGACGGTCCCTCATGGTCCGCTCCGACAAGTTCTTGCAGAACTGGCAGTCCTTCTCTACATGAGTCTTGTCCCCATGAAGACAGTAGAGGCATTGCGAATGTTCGTCTTCCTTAAACACATTCTGCAGCCCGCATCCAGGGCAGCTGCGAAACAGCTTGGGTCCGGGCGACGAACTCGCATCCTGGGCCATCTCGAAGTAGGCCGCGAATCTTCTGGAATCCTCCAAGAAGTTGATTCGACGAAGTCTTCACCCTTGAGGGGCGTAGGAAAATCCCGTAACGGGTAGCCGTTAACGGGAGTAGAAACGGTGGAGCTTGAGGCTCGATTAACCGAAAAAATGTGAAAATTCTTGTGAAAAAGCGCGAAACACGCAGTAAAAGCTCGAGAGCTAAGCACGAGGACTCCCAACACTTGAACGTGCGGTAAAAATCTGAGGATGGCTGCCAGAGGCGGGGCGTAGGTAGAGGGCAGTCATTGGCTGTGGTCAGTATGACGCAGAGATCAGTGATTGGTTACTACTACGAAAGACAGATCAGAAACGAAACTGATACTGATTTTTTCTTTACCGAGGATTCCCAGCCTGACGACGGGGAATATTCATGAGCATGTGAATCCACGCCAGACCCCATGCTGGAGAAGATCTCTTCTCTCAGTGGGGTTTCTCCACTATAGACCTGTTCGCCACAGGTGAAAACAGGCAATGTCCAGACTTCACATCCAGGTTCCCCCAGCCAGGCTCCAAGAGAATGCTCTATTGGATGAATTGGTCAGGGATGTTTGCCTACGCTTTTCCACCAACCCCTCTGATGAGGAAGGTGGTCAACAAGATGCCCAGGGAATCGATGACGCTCATCCTGGTTGCTCCTATGTGAGCGAGACAACCATGGTTTCCGCACCTACGCAAACTGGCGGTGTGCGACCCCATCAGACTCCCGTGCTGGTACAACCTATGCTCCCAGCACGAAGGACAAACGGTGCATCCTCAACCCAACTCGATGAACTTGGCAGCATGGCTCCTAAAGTCATAGTTCGGGCATCTCCATTTACCCCAGAGATGTATGGATAGTTTAAGAGTCAAGAAAACCTAACACAAAGCACTGTTACTATGACAAGTGGAAAAGATTTGTTATTTGGTGCCAGAATAAACAAATCAACCCAATTCATTGTACTCCTTCCAATATTGTCACCTATATGCTCCACCTACTTAATGCAGGGTTAGTATTTAATTCACTCAAAGTACACCTGGCCACGCTGTCCGCCTACACCACCTCCCATAACAAGGTGTCATGGTGGAAAATGTTAGTTGTCAAAGCCTTTATGGAAGGGGTAAAGAGACTCCACCCTACAATTTCTAACCCACCACCAGGTTGGGACCTTAATGTGGTGATTGCTAAACTAATGGGACCTCCCTTTGAACCCATGCATAAAGCTAGTCGCAAACACCTGACTTATAAAACTGCCTTCTTAGTAGGCATTACATCCATAAGAAGGGTCAGTGAAATTCAAGCTCTCAGTGCAAGATCCTTTCTTTACTGTTCATAAGGATAAACTGGTTTTATGCACTCAACCTCGGTTTTCACCTAAATTAATTTCAACATTCCATGTTAACCAGTCCATTGAGCTACCGGCCTTGTTCCAAGAACCCAAAAGCTCTGCTGAGGTGAAACTCCACACACTAGATGTGAGGAGAGCGGTCCTCTACTACGTGGACAAGACCAGACCGCTAAGAAAAACAGATCAACTGTTCGTCTCCATAGCTCTAGGTAGAGAAGGAGATTGCGTCTCTAAAGATGCCATCTCTAAATGGATAGTACAGTGTATCCAACTGTGCTACTCCCTTTCAGATAAGATACGGGCCCTCATTACGACCCTGGCGGAAAGTAACTGACATGACCGCCACAGCGTAAATAGAGTTTCCGCCATAGCACGATGGAGCAAAGTGCGGCTAATTCCGACCCATCGGGCACGAGCATAACGCAATGGCGGAAGTGCAAAGTCCGCGATGGCGGAAATGGCCCCAAAACGCCCCTTACCGCCGTCGTACGCCGCCCAAGGTGCAACTCCGCCACCCATCTCAGCGGTCACCGTAATGAGCGGGCAGCGCAAATTACGGTCACCGTAAATATACGGAAACGGAAGTAAAAACATGGGGCCGGAACGGGAAACAGCACGCCGTACACCTATAAAATCAGAATCCCAACACAACCATCAAAAACCGACCCTGAGACGCATCCCAACCCGTTAGCCACCCCAGTTAAAAAAATAAATATGGGAAAAGTTGCTAAAAAAGCGTGCGATCGCAAGCGGCAGGTCCACTTCTCCCATGAGGAACTCACCGTGCTCACAGAGACCCTCCAGGAGAATGCTGCTGTCGTCTTCTCGACGCAAATGACCAGGACGGCACTTGCGATCAAGAAGGCCATATGGGCCCTGGTGGCACAGCGGGTAAGTGCGGTGGGGACCGCACCCCGCAACCCACAGCAATGCAGAAAGCGATGGGACGACTTGCGGATACGCATCCGGAGCATACTTTCGGCCAACCGAAACATTGCCACAGCCACCGGGGGAGGATCGGAATCACCCATCAAGTTGACCCCCTGGGAAGAAATCTGTGCCTCCACCATTGGAATGGAGAGCATAGAGGGAGTCGGAGGGATGGAGAAAGGAGTGCAGACATCCGAAGAATCAGGTAGGTGGCCCAAATAAAACAATGCTAAATCCACAATGTCCAATCATGTGAAGTACCATGTGTCCCCATAGTGCAATAGAAACACATGTCCAGGAGAACGTCCACATACATTGCCATGATAGCGCCCTTTAAAAGTCAGATCAAATACATAAATAAGTAAAAATCCTAAAACCACCCTCTACATGTGCAGCATGCACACCCTAACTGCAGGCTGCAAAATAACTGCATCCGCAATCCACACAAAAATGAGACCACCTCCAAGGCCCTGACCCAAATCACCCTCAGGTACCACCCCAATGCATGTGATACATTGCCATTCCAATTTCCACAGACCCATAAATAACGCTCGCCCTCCTTTACTCCACCACAGGGTCCGAATCAAACGACGAGCTACAGGACACCCCTACCAGCACACCTGCAAAGAGGGCCAAGACCAACGGCCAAAGACCCTCCACCTCAGCTGCACGGAACAAAACACGGCAGCAGCACAAATCAAGTGGCAGCACACTGGAGGGGACTTCAACAGGCACCCCAGCAGCCAGCATGTCCACAACAGCAGCACCACAGGTCCCCCCAATGGATGCCACAGAAGGCACTGCTTCTGGTGGCAGCAGCACCATAGGTGACACTGCTTTCATGCCAGCATGCTCCGACACAGAAAACGGTGCTGTAGATGTAGGATCCATCCATGACCTGTCTCAATCCCCCTGTTTGTTTCATCCCGTACACCATGAGGAAACCACGCAGGGGCACCCACTAGACGACGACTGGCCAACCCCCACGAGGCCTGTGGCAAGGCAACATGAGGTGATCAGCCCCGCTGTGACACCACCGCAAATGGGCATGGCCCAGCAGAGGCAACAGTCCCTCGAGCAGATGATTGTGCAACAGCAGCAACTGGCCACGCTCCTCAAGGAGCATGCTGCTGAATGTGGGGGTTCTAAGGCAGCCATTGAAACATCTACTGAGACACTTGGGGCCGAAATGGAGCTAAGTACAGAGACACTAAGGGCACAAATGGAGAGAAGCACCGAGAGCCTGAGGGGGGAACTGCATGCGACGTCCAAAGACGTATGTGGTGAACTTGCCGCTGTGCGCCGTGTGCTCACTGAGCTCTCACAAACCCTTAGGGACATGCATGGACGTGAGCAGGCAGAGACATCATCCGTTGCAAGTTCCGTCCAGGGCAGCCCCCAACGTAGATCTGGGAGGAACCTGCGCTCCACAGGCAGGGGTGCCCCTGATACCCAGAGAGGGGGCTTGCAATAGCGACTGCCCACTGACGCTGAGCATCTTTGGACACTGGTGTTGGGGGGAGAGGTAGGAGGGTGGAGGGGGTATGTTGGGCTTCTTTGGGTGGCGGGTCGATTGGGTGTGTAACATCATTTCACATTTGCTATACATTTCTTCGCATTCATCCAATGAGATGTGTGGACATTGATCTTTGTGTACGAGGCCTTTCTTGGCGTACAGTCCACATTGTGCATGTTCCAGACACACACAGTGCCACAAGTCCCGTGTCCATGTAACAGCCACCAGGCGTGAGTGCTAGAAGCATGCATCTATGAGATTCTGACGAATTACACGGGCCTCCTGTGCCTCGCGGACTCCTTGAGGTGCTCCCACATCCCCACCCACATCATCACCATCCTCAGGTGCTTGCAGTTCTGCGTCAGGGGGCATGGCCACATTTCTACGTACGCACATGTTGTGTAGCATGACACATGCCATGACCATCTTTGCCACCTTCTCATGGCGGTACAGGAGTGCCCCGCCAGACCTGCTGAGGCAGCGGAAACGAGCCTTCAGTAGGCCGAATGCCTGTTCTATGACTACACGGGTACGTGAGTGGGCATGGTTGTAGTCCTCCTCATGCTGGTTCTGTGGGTTCCGGATTGGTGTAAGGAGCCATCTCTTCAGTGGATACCCAGCATCACCTGTATGTGGACAAAGAAGGATGTTTGTGGAATAACATTGCTACGTACGCATCCCCCCCCTTCCTGCCACGTCATTGACGCATCACCTACCCCACATTCACATGCATTAAATGAGACTCACCGAGTAGCCAGGATCGGTGCCCTGCGTGTCGCTCCATGTAGCGTGGTATTGTAGAGTTCCTCAAGACCATAGAATCATGGGTTGATCCTGGAAATCGGGCACAACAATGTGTAAAGATCCTGTTGGAGTCACACACCATTTGTACATTGATAGAATGATATTGTTTCCTGTTGCGGTACTGGACCTCCATGGCATGTGGGACAACCAATTCCACATGGGTGCAGTCGATGGCACCAATGCAACCCGGTATGCCGCCAAGTGCATGGAATCCCACTTTTGTGTTTGTTAGCTCCTGCTCCGAGCGTGGTAAAGAGATGTAGTCGTCTGTGTGCTTCAGGAGGGCATCAAGCACTTGGAATAGTGTCCGTGACAATAGTGGCTGTGAAATGCCATGCAACTGTCCGACTGTGTGCTGGCAGGTGCCTGTGGCCAGGAAGTGGAGCACAGACACCACCTTCAGTAGGGGTGGGATGGCGGTGGGGCTATCTATCATGCTGACAAGGTCAGCGTGTGTCATGTTGACAATGGTGGTTATGGTTTCCCGGTCCAAACGGTAGAGGGTGTGGATCTGCTCAGCAGTGAGGTCGAACGGATTAGCTCGGAAGCGTGGGATTGCGGGCTGCCTGCGTGGTGGTAGTGGCTGTGCTGGTGGGCCTTGCTGCCCGTGCCTTGCCCTCCTCCTCCTTCGTCTCCTCTGTGCGGCCGGTTGTTGTAGTAGTTGGTGTTCGTCTTCTTCTTGAAGTTGGAGTACTTGCAGTGCTATCAGGTCCCCCAGGCCCAACATCGCTAGTCCTGTCGGTAGCATTTTGGAGTGGGTGTGGTTGTGGGAGGGGTTTGGGTGTGCATTTTATGTGTTTTCAGGCTGTATGGCCTCCACCTGTGGTGATTCATTCCACCTGTGCCAGCTGCAGTAACTATTGGGCGAGCACGTCCCGCACACAACGCTGCAATTTGACGCATGGCATCTTGCAATTACAATCATGTATTTAATCCCGATGGCAGTGAAATATTGGTTTATATGTTAATTTTGCTATTGTTCCATTTTTTAACATACTATATTTGCAGTGGCGAACAAACTTGTGAAGGGTCAGTGGAATGTAGTACTCGATGAACGGTGGACCCTCATGCAGCACTGTACCGACGTTCACCGACGGGCGGGGAGTCCCATTAGTGATTGGAGCCAGTTACCATTTTCACACACAGCCACACTACATAGATGTATTTGTGAATTCTTGCGTTCACAGATGCCTTTTCGACGTGATGTTGCAAATGAGGAATTCGAAGGACAGCGCTTTTGGTTTTCAACTAGCGGCGAGGAGACGCCCACAGGTCTGACAGGGAATATAACGTTCTATTGTTGAATGTCCTTGGGACAGGGCCCATGACGAGAATGCAATGATTGATATGAATTAAATGGGATGCGCAATAGCGTAGTGGATGATAAGGCAGGACGTTCCCACTTACATGTTATTTCACTACACTAGAAATCCGGCCAGGAGCACAGTGGATTTTGCAGACTGCATTACGCACAGACTCAATGGAAATTTCAAATGTTATGTGAGTAAATATTCAGGCGTTTTTATACCGGGATGAGGGAATGATGAATGGATGCATGGACAGATGATTTAATTGAGGGTTTGCCATGTACATGGCTTTTTGGAATCTATCCCCTTCCCCTGCGCTATGTGATGCAATGCTGCCATAGTGGGACCATCGTCTATCTGCCCTTGTTGAACCCTCCCTGTCTCGACGCGCCTTCAAACATTTGTGTCTATGCACGTTACCAATCCCATCAAATGGATTCTGTTTTAACAGACGCATGCACACAAACACTCGTTTGTGATAGTGTATTCACCTCGATTTATATCGTTCTGATTCCCAAGTTATTTTTGGGTGAAATTAATCCTTTTGAGTGGGCTAGCATGCATATGGTGGTAGATTTAGTGTGTTGAATGAAGTGAGTAATACTTATGAAGTTCGGATTCCCATACTATTTTAATTTTTATTCATTTGGGTGACAGGTATCTCCTCCCCTTTTGCCGCTGCCATCTGTACGCCACTCCTGCAGATGGCTTCTACAGTCGACACCTGCAGCTTCGAGTTAATCAGTGGAGCACCATTACGATCTTATGGGACGATCGCCAATGGGCCACATGCCCTTACGCAGTACTAGTGGCTAGGGGCAACATCTCATACTTTCAGCTGGACTAGTGCCTACTTCATGGGACGGCCCTGCGGTTCTAGGCGCTTCCATGTTGCCTTTTTGAACGTAAATGTAGCCCCTGTGTACCATGAAGAAACAGGGCGTCACACAAGAAGTAGCTGGTCATTTATTGCGGATGCAGCCCACAGTAATGAAAATATGGAAATTATTTGGGAGTTTATGAGTAAATAGCTGTATGGGCTTGGTTATTTTGATGTGCATTAAATTTATATTCAGTTATTTACCGTGTAGCGTTATTCTTTGCTAGTAATGTAGCACATTCCCATTGGTGCCGCGATGTATTGTGAGATGATATGCATTGGGTTCCGGCTTCTGAGTAGAGTTGTGTGGTACTGTACTGGCCGCGTTTGCCTGCGAAGCCCAGTTAGGTCAGGGATAGGGGCTTCCATTATGACTGTTTTTATGATGTCATGCTCAGGGGCGGGGATTAGCTTTTGTGCAACAGATGCCGGTCAGCCAGGTGAATTGGTGGAATGATGGGATTATCAGAAAATGGCTGGTCACAGGTGCCTGTGTTTGCGTGCGTTTCTTGGAGGGAGACTGAGGTCAGGTCCATTGGAATTGCTGCTGTATTCGTGCCATCTGTGCCCTACAGCTCCCATTGGCCCCTCTTGAGATGAGCCTGGCTGCTCAGTCACTCTGCCAACTTGTGTGGTACATGCTTATGCTGATGGTTGGTTTGTCTACTGGCAAGAGTACAGGGCTGGTGCAGTCTCCCTCAGGATACTGCTTTGGATGTTGATTTTAACTGGTGGCAAGCGATGGGGGACTATTGTTTTGTCTCTTGGAATGTTTCAGTTCATTTTGGTGTACTTGTACCTTCACATGCCTGTGCTGCATCAGTACGGCAATGGTGACATGCCAAATATGGATGGCCCCTCACAAGCCACTTGGAGCCCCTGCATGCATTTGATCGTTGGCATGCATGGGTGACTTGTACATTTCACTGGTTGCATAGTGTAACTACATTGCGCCTACGGGGAGTTGTGCAATGTGGGCAGGGAGTGGAGTACAGGCACTCAGTAGGGCCATTTACGGTTGGTTCGCGATGCCGTAATTCTCGCCATGGCGGAATGGTACTTTCCGCCATGCTTGATGGCGTTGAGTACATGTCCGCTAGGGTCAGAATTCGCGTACCGTTGCGCCATGGCGGAAATTACGGTTTCGCAAGGCGCGCGTGCGCGTACTTGGTGCAGTTAGCGTTGGCGTTCACTACGGTGTCGCTAATGACATCGTACTTTACGGTGACGGGTCATGATCGCAACGAGCGGTATTCGATGGCGGTATTACATTTCCGCCATCGTTTTTCGAATTCCGCCAGGGTCGTAATGAGGCCCACTGCCTTTTACGCCGAGGTCCCACTCTACAAGAGGTACTGGGGCCACTCTTGCTTTCATTGCAAATGTACCCCTTGACACCATTTGCAAAGCAGCTACACGGAGCTCTATTCACACCTTTACTCAGCACTACTGCATTGACACTCATTCCAAGACAGATACTCAAGTGGGACAAGCGGTTCTAAGACATTTGTTCGCTCATGACCCTTCTCACATCCCACCTCCTCCTTCTAACACTGCTCGCTAATCTATGCCCAGCATGTGATCTAAGCAGATTCCACAAGCCTCAGAAGGGATACATTACTCACTGTAATCGTATTTCTGATGCTGGTATCTGCTTAGATTCACATGCGCCCACCCTTGCTCCCCTCTGAGAGAAGGCGCATGGATGCTTGTAGTGTTATCTGTTTTATCTGCTTGGATACTCTGTACTCCCGCTACTCCTCATGCTACCTCATGTCAGAAAAAATGCAATCTGAGGGTCCTACACATGTGAGGGATCATGGGTACGGTGAACGTCACAGTATTACTGGCACGCCGTAGTTCGCCCCTTTTCGAGTTTCGAAAAACAAACTGTAATACTCTGCAGCTTCCACTAGATGTCGGCCTATGTACAGCATGTGGATCTAAGAAGATAATGATAGTGGCTGAGCAGCCAGGCTTATTTTAGGAGGGAGTTATGTGAGCTGCAGAGCAGTACAAAGAAATCAGTTGATACATCCATGCCACCCTTCACCACCTTCTCCAACGCCCCTCTCCCAGAGGGACACGGATGACAATGGCGAGACGGGGGAACCGCCGCCCAGAGCCTCTCCACCAGACGAGGTGTGGTCTTTACACGCAATGATAGCCCGAGCTTCAGAGCTGTTCCAGCTCATGCCAGAGGAGAAGGAAGAAGGCTTCTTGTATCAGCGCCGGGAGGCGAAGAGGAAGACCATCCTTTCGGTTCCCCTCCTGGACGACATTTGGGACGAGGGGCTGGCGTTCATAAAGTACCCCTCTACAGCCCCAGTAAAGAGAGACCGGCTGGAAAAGAAATACAGGGTGCCGGACTCTGCACCAAAGTGTCTGTGGTCTCACCTGTCGCCGGACCCGTTGGTCCCTGTGGCTGCCAGGAAGAGGTTGTTGGGCTCGGCGACCTCTTCTTTCTCCACCCCTCTGGACAACGAGGGAAAGAAGCTGGATTGTATGGGTGGGAAGGTTATCTACTCTGCTGCAACGACGGTCAAGGCCGCCAACGCCCTTGCGATCATGGCCATATATGACAGAGAGCTGTGGTTCAAGTTGGCCCCACTGCTGGATTTCCTCCCCGATGGCAAACTGGTGGAAGCTTTGGAGATACTTCAAGAAGGCGAGGTGGCATCGGACCATGCCATTACGGTGGCCCTGGGCGTCGCAGACACAGGTTTCTGCAGAATGGGAAATGGAGTCTGTCTTCGTCGTCGGTGGCTCAAGGCCACCAACTTTAGGCAGCAGGTCCAGACAAGGGTTTTGGACATGCCCTTTGACGGGGACAATTTATTCGGGAAAACGGTGGATGAGTTCCTTCAGGCCATCAAGGCTGACGCGGAGATGGCACGTGCCCTAGGCACCCTGCAGCAACGACAGGCGTCCTTTCGTTTCTCAGGAGGTAAGTCTTTCAGGTCGTCGAAGGTTTTGGCAGGGGTTCGTCCTCTTATCGCCAACCCTCCTGCTCCTCGACCCAGGCAGACAACAGTGGTCGTCGGGGACCGCAGAAAGGCCTGTCGACCTCCAAACAAGATTGAACCAACCAGAATGTTTGGCCCCCACCCGTGCACCCCATTGGGATGCCGGCTGGCGAACTTTGTCGGCGTTTGGGAGACCGTCTCCATCGACAGATGGATCCTGAACGCTCTCGCCCACGGTCACACCTTAGAGTTCCAACTGAAGTGTCTGCGAAATACCACTGATGGTGAAGCAGGAAAACCACATCCCTCAGCTGCTGCTACAGAAGGGGGCGATAGAGCTGGTTCCACAGCGACTCTGGGGCTCCTTTCGACGGCTCAACAAATACATAAAGTCCCGAAGTTCTGCATGGTCACTCTGCAGCACGTGCTAAGCCAGCTGGAGGAGGGGGACTTTCGGTCATCATTGGATCTGGAGGACGCGTACTTCCATGTCCCCATACACAAAGGACATCCCAAGTTTCTGCTCTTCGTCGTTCAGGGGAAGTATTATCGGTTCTAGAATCCTTCCATTCGGGCAGAAGTCAGCGCCCAGAGTCTTCACCAAGTGCTTAGCGCCGGTGGTGGCCCATAAGCGGCTACAAGGGTTCCACGTTTACCCCTACCTGGACGACTGGCTCATCAGGGCCAGGTCAAGGGACACCACCGTTGCACACACGGAGCGGACCGTCCATCTTCTCACGGATCTGGGGTTCTCAGTGAACTATGCAAAGTCCTACTTAACTCCATCACAGGACGGTCTGTTCCTGGGATCCAGGCTCAACAGAGTGATTGTTGCACGACAGAGTTCCTGTCTGGTGTACCCCTGCTGGACATCTGCAGGGCTGCTACGTGGAAGTCTACGCACACCTTCACAAGATTCTACTGCGTCGAAAGGGACACCAGAGAGGAGGTGGTGTAGAATATTTAGGTGGAGGTTGGAGAGAATATCAAAGGAGGAGAGTAGTGAGGAGGTGGTGTAGAATATTTAGGTGGAGGTTGGAGAGAATATTAAGGAAGGAAAGGAGGACAGCAGTAAGGAGTAGTGTAGAATATTAAAGTGAAAGTTGGAGAGAAGATCAAAGGAGGACATCAGGAAAGGAGGGAGGAGTGGTGTAAAATATTGAGGAGGTTGGAGAAAATATCAAGAGGACAGTGGTGAGAAGGTGGGGAATATTTAGGTGGAGGTCGGAGAGAATATCAAAGGAGGGCAGTAGTGAGGAGTGGTGTAGAGTATTACGAGGACGTTGGCGAGATTATCAAGGGGAAGAAGGAAGTTCAGTGTTACAGAGGAGGGGGGACAAGTGGGACGAGGTAGCAAAGAGTTTTGAAGAAGAGGTGTAGACTGTTGAGGTTGGTGACGACGTTCAGGGTAAGGAATGGGTTGGGGATAGCAGTAAGGGAGAGGAGGATGAAGGTATTATGTACTTGGGAGCGAACTGTAAAGAGAGTGCCAGGCTGGATTAGAGGAGGAGGGGGTTGCAGGAAGATCAGGCAAAATGCCTAAGCCTGAAAGGAGTGAGTGAAACTGGCAGTATGCAGCTTAGCTTCTTTCAGATAGACCTGAACAGTAGACCATACCATATATTACATCCTGATACCGTTAGTCATTTTCTAGACGAGTGGAAAGCTGTGATGGCTGCACTCCATGGAACGCTTGTAGTAGCAGGGATCCAGTGTGGCAGCATGGCCTGGAACCAGCTTAGCAGTACACTCTAAAGCTTGCTAGGCAGTATTGGAGCTAGACCAAAACACCTTGAGTATGTACTTAACTGCCTCGAAATCGCACACTACGAAGTTTCAAGCGGGTTTTGATTGAAACGATTGTGCGGGATACTTGAAGTCTCCGTGGTCTAGTTGGAGAAGTTCCCCACATCTCTTTCAGCCTTTAAATTGCTGTTCTAGACTCATCCACAAGGGGGCAGAAAAACACAAGCTTCAAAAGCCAAGAAATAAATGTCCATTTACAGATTATCAGCTGGTCATTTTTTACTGTTCTTGACAGAGAGGCTGATAAATCAGCTGGGCAGTCAGTAACAGAATCCAACAAGTCCTGGGACAGACACAAGAAGGAGTAATTGCGTGAGAAGAAACCCAGTGGCAGAGACTGGTGGGACCTAAGTTGAACGCAATGTATAGATTTTAAAGCTTTACGTTGAGGGGAGATTGAGATTGTCTGATTAATTTCCCGAATTTGCATTATGCCGAAGTATGGTGGAGTGCACATCTGGGGACCTGTACAGATGTTTGAGCACTAAAGGCATCCCTTTCATCTTCTGCTTTTCTGCTCGCCACGTTTGCGTTTGGTGCCCTACATGGATAGGGGTCTGGCGGGAGGAGGGGTTTTCATCAGGGTCGGACTGGGACAAGAAGTAGGACCGGACACGCCAAAATAAAGTGGCACACCCCTCGCCTAAGAAAAAGTGGCCCTCACACCATCATCTGTGAATCGCGTCAATTCACGACTTTACAGAAAATGCTACTTATTGAGAGTTCATGTGTCTGTTGCATATCATGTGTAAACGCTTGCGAAAGTGATAACATTCCTTTTTTTCTTCATCACATAGCTAAATACTTATTTTGCAGAACCAGTTTCCAGGCATAGCTACTCGTTGCCATCAGTAATGAAAGTAGATTGCATTTAATAAGCAGTACAGTCAAATGATGAAACCGGAAAGTACCTTGCCAGTTGTATTTATGCTCAAATATTACATTACAACAAAACTCCTAAAATGACATAACTCTGCGGCTAGTAGTTGTGACCACTGTTGCTGAATAAATATTCTTTAAAATGCACAATTTTCATGACACTTTGGGCCCGATTCTTGGAATAAATGTGCGCCGAAAACGGGGCGCTTACGTGCAAAACGCACGCAAGCGCCCGTTTACCGATTCATAGAACACATTTCCTGTGGCTTACCTGAGACTTGCATTGAATCCACGCGGGTCCAACACGTCACTGCGACACCATGAATGCCTTGGGCAAGTCGCCCAGTGAAGGTGCACACCGTCCAGCGCACACACCTAAAAAGGGGACGGAACACGTGGAATGGGGAACAAGCAGCGTAAATGTGGGCGTTACAGGGTGGAAGGGAGAAGTACCACAGGAAAATACTCGCAACGCCCACATGCGTGCTAACAATATGTATTCATGGAATCCAACAGGACCCACCTACGTGTGGCAAAAGACGCGCAAACCGCTTACCAAAAACAATGCATAAAAGTGCATGCGAAAATTAAACGCGTGCATACAGCTACTATGAATGTACCCTTCCTTGAAGCAGTGATCGTCGGACACCGTAGGAGGAGGAGGATAGCCAGGGTCCGAATTTTCTTACCGAGGACCAGCCTTTTCGGGATGCTTGATGACCAGGTCTATGTCAGGTATAGGTTTCCACCTCAAATCATCTTAGACCTGGTCATGGAGTGGGAAGATGACCTTGCATCACCCACCCTGTGCTCCCAAGCACTGAGCCCCTTGGAAAAGGTGCTCAATGTACTGCATTGTTTGGCCACTGGGTCATTTCAGCGGCCATCTGCCATAGTTGGGGGCATATTGCAGGCCACAGTCACGATGCCTACACCAGGTGTTGGCAATCATGACTGCATGTCCCTCAGTCCGCAGGCACATATACTTGCCCAGAACACCCGCAGAAAGGCAGGCCGTGGTCCAGGACTTCTATGGGGTGGCGCACATCCCTGAAGTGCTTGGTGCCATTGATTGGACCAATGTGGCCCTACGTCCACCTAGGACCACAGAGCACATCTATTGCAATCGGAAGCACTGGCATTCCATCAACGTGCATGTGATGCCAAGGGAATCGTCACCTCTGTATATGCTAACTATCCAGGGTCCACTCACAATAGTTTTCTCTACAGAATGTCCCCCCTACACCGGGCCCTGGAAGCTGGGAGGCATGGCAACACATGGCTCATTGGTGAGTACAAATGGACCGCCAATTGCGTGCATGTCTCACGCAGACTAAACCACACGCAGACTAAACCACATCACTGACAACCCATCTCACCTCCACAGGGCACAGTGCCTACCCTCTGAGCACCTACAGGATGACTCCAATACGGAACCCCACCACATCACTCCAGGTAAGATACAACACAGCTCACATTGCAACAAGGGCCATAGTGGAGTGCACAGAGTGCTAAAGTCACGCTTTCGCTCCCTTGACCACTCTGGGGGAGAGCTACTGTATGCACCACCAGTAGTGTGCAGGATCATAGTGGCAGCATGTGTCCTACACAATGTTGCATCACGGCGTGGCGTACAGGTGGACATGGTTGTACCCCACCATCCCCAACCACGTGCACGCCCGCAGCGCATGGGAGGGGAAAGGGCACGTGGCGAGGATGCCATACCCAGCTTGTGGCACAATTTTTCACCTAAAATCCAACCCCTGCGGAGTGCACACGGCCCTGGCACGTGCCAGGCCACAATCGATGATGACCAAAGGGACACACATCTGTCCAAGCCTTACCACCCTGAGAATGTGGCAGCGGAAGTGCCACATAGTATGCATTCCCTAGCACTAAAGCAACACAATCTGGTGTGTACAAATGGGACTCGTGGAAGAAGGAGCTTCCAACCACCACCATCGTGCCAAAGCAACCATCTAAATGCTGGTATGTCACCCAAATCCCCACACAATTCATGTCACCTGTCCCACACAACGTTTCATGGCATGCAATTCCCAAGCAGATGGCCAACACAACACCACTGTCACAAAGTGATCAACAATCAACGGACCAAGTCCATGAATCAACCCACCATGTCAACTAAAACCAACAATGTACACAGGAACAACAATTGGCCAGTACAACATACCAGACACACAGCACCCAATAGTGAAGCCCTCGTACCGTGACCAGACATAACTGCACTTGTGCTACAATGTGCGGCGACTTAAGCATGTCACCCTTGGACATACATGTGTCCCAGACAATCAAAGGGATCATCAAATTTCATACAGCCTTAAGGCCAACACCAATGAAGACAGACAAGCAAATATATGAAGTTACCACACCAACAAAGTATGGGACTAAATGCACAAACCAAAAGGGACAAACAGTCATAATTCCCACTAGGGGTGTATACACATGTTGGACTTGAGACTGCCCACAGACCTGATGGAAGCCCATTGCCAATGTGTATGTTACTTTCACACGATGCACACCTTGCAAGCCCATGGAAAGGGGAAGCAGGGGGTGCACATGTGTCTAGACCCAAAGGCACAAACAAGGCGGGTACCAACACGAGACAAGAGATGATCCTGCATAGGTCCAGCTGTAAACCACAGTGGATGCCTTCGGATGCCACACAAAGCAACACAATGGGCCTCATTACGACCCTTGCGGAAATGGAAAAATGATGGCGGAAATGCAATACCGCCATCGAACACCGCTCGTTGCGATCATGACCCGTCACCGTAAAGTACGATGCCATTAGCGACACCGCAGTGAACGGCAACGCTAACTGCACCAAGTACGCGCACGCGCGCCTTGCAAAACCGGAATCACCGCCATGGCGCAACGGTACGCGAATTCTGACCCTAGCGGACATGTACTGAACGCCATCAAGCACGTCGTAAAGTACCATTCCGCCATGGCGAGAAATACGGCAACGCGAACCAACCGTAAATGGCCCACTGAGTGCCTGTACTCCACTCCCTGGCCTCATTGCACAACTCCTGGCAGGCGCAATGTACTCACACTATGCAACCAGTGAAATCCACTATTCACCCATGCATGCCAACGTAGAAAAGCATGCAGGGGCTCAAAGCGCCCCGTGAGTGGGCATCCATGTACGGCATGTCACCATAGCCGTACTGACGCAGCACAGGCATGTGAAGGTACAACACATCAAAATGAAAATCAAGAACACATGACACAAAACAACAGTAGTCCCCCATCGCTTGCCACCAGCGCAAGGCAACATCCACAACAGCATCCTGAGGGGGATTGCACCAGCCCTGTACTCATGCCAGTAAACAAACCAACCATCAGCAGAAGCATGTACCACACAAGTCGGCAGAGTGACTGAGCAGCCAGGCTCATCCCAAGAGGGGCCGATGGGAGCTGCAGGGCACAGATGGCATCAATACAGAAGCTATTCCAATGGACATGACCCCAGTCCCCCTCCAACAAACGCACGCAAACACAGTCACCTGTGACCAGCCACATTCTGAACAACCCATCATTCCACCAATCGACCTGGCTGACAGGCACCAGTCGGCCAAAAGCCAATCCCCCGCCCCTGAACAGCACATCATGTAAACAGGCACAATGGCAGCCTCTATCCGTGACCATACTGTGCTACGTAGGCAAACGCGGCCAGTACTGTACCACACAACTCAACTCAGAAGGCGGAACACAAAGCAGATCATCACGCAATACATACCGCCACAAAGCGAAAATCGCCACATCACCTGCAAAGAACAACGCAACACGACAAATATCGGAATACAATTTAAATGCACATCCAAATGACAAAGGCCCCACATCAATTTGCAAAATCCCACCAAAACAACCATCATCACCGAGGGCTGCATCTGCAATAATTGACCGGCTTCCACTTGTGTGACGCCCTGTACCATCATGGCACACAGGGCTTACATCAACGTTCCAAAAGGCAACATGGAAGCGGCAAGAACCGCAGGTCCGTCCCATGAGGCAGGCACTAGTCGAGCTGAAAGGCCGAAATGTTGCACCTAGCCACCAGTACAGCGTAAGGGCATGTGGCCCATTGGCGATCGTCCCATATGATCGAAATGGTGCTCCACTGATTCACCCGAAGCTGCAGGAGTCGAGAGTAAAAACCATCTGGAGGAGTGGCGTAGAGATGGCATCTGCAATAGGGCAGGAGATACCTGTCACCCAAAAGAAACACAAATCAACCGATTGCATTACGGGACTCATGATGCATTACAATCTTCATTCAACACACCAAATCCACACCCATATGCATGCTAGCCCACTCCAAAGGAATATACACACCCCTAATCCAGTATCGAATCACAACGAAACCAATCGAGCTAAATACACCATTGGCAACGTCGGTTACTGTGCATGCGTCCGTCAAGATAGAACCCATGACATGGGATTAGTAACGTGCCTAGACACAAGTGTATGAAGGCGCGTCGAGACAGGGAGGATCCGACAAGGGCAGAGAGACGTATGTCCCACTATGGCAGCCTTGCATCACATAACGCAGGGGAAGGGGAGTGAACCAAAAAACCCATGTACATGGCAGACCCTAAACGGATTCATCAGTCCATGCATCCACACATCATTCCCTCATCCCGCAATGAAAACGCATGAATATTCACTCACATAATATGTGAAACTTCCATCGCGTCTGTGCGTAATGCAGTCCGCAAAAACCACTGTGCCCCTGGCCGGATCTGTAGTGTTGTGAAGCAAGATGGATTTGGGAACGTCCTGCCTCATCGTCCACTACGCTATTGCGCATCCCCTTCAATTCATATCATTCATTGCCTGCTCGTTATGGGCCATGTCCCAAGGACATTCTACAATAGAACGTTACATTTCCAGCCAGACCTGTGGGCGTATCCTCGCCGCTACTTCAAAACCAAAAATGCTGGCCTTCGAATTCCTCACTTGCAACATTACGTCGAAAAGGCTTCTGTGAACGCTTGCATTCACAATTACATCAATGTAGTGCGGCTGTGTGTCATGATGCTAACTGGCTGCAATCACAAATGGGACGCCACGCCCGTCGGTGAAGTACGTTACTGTGCTGCATGAGGGTCGGCCATCGATCGAGCCCTACATACCACTGACTCTTCACAGGTATGTAAGCGGCTGCAATCATAGCATGTGTAACAATGGGAGCATAGCATGAAAATCAGTCAAAGTACATCACACTGCCATCGGGATTTGATACATGATTACAATCCCAAGATGCCATGCGGCCAAATGCAGCCTTACGTGCGGGCCGTGCTCGACCAGAAGGGATTGCATCTGCCACAGATTCATTCAATCAGCACAGGTGGAGGCCATACAGGCCGACAGCACATATATTGCAGACCCAAACCCCTCCCACAACCACTCCAAAATGCTACCGGCAGGACTAGCGATGTTGGGCCTGGGGTACCAGATAGCACTGCAAGTGCTACAACTACAAGAAGACGACGAACAACAACAGGTACAACAACCGGGCGCACAGGGGAGACGGAGGAGGAGGAGGAGGGCAAGGCAGGGTCAGCAAGGCCCACAAGCACTGCCACTACCACCACGCAGGCGGCCCGCAATCCCACGCCTCCGAGCCGATCCGTTCAACCTCACTGCTGAGCAGATCCACACCCTCTACCGTTTGGACCGGGACACCATAATCGCCATTGTGGACATGACACATGCTGACCTCGTGAGCATGATAGATAGCCCAACCGCCATCCCACCCCTACTGAAGGTGGTGTCTGCACTCCACTTCCTGGCCACAGGCACCTACCAGCACACAGTGGGACAGTTGCATGGCATTTCACAGCCACTGTTCTCACGGACACTCTTCCAAGTGCACGATGCCCTCCTGAAGCACGCCGACGACCACATCACACTACCACGCACGTACCAGGAGATTACCAACGCTAAAGTGGGATTCCATGCACTTGGCGGCATCCCGGGTTGCATTGGTGCCATCGACTGCACCCATGTTGAATTGGTTGTCCCACATGCCATGGAGGTCCAGTACCGCAACCGGAAACAATTTCATTCAATCAATGTGCAAATGGTGTGTGACTCCAACAAGATATTTACGCATTGTTGTGCCAGATTTCCAGGATCTACCCATGATTCTATGGTCCTGAGGAACACAAGAATACCACGCTACATGGAGCGACACGCAGGGCACAGATCCTGGCTACTCGGTGAGTCTCATTCCATGCATGACATCGTGGCCCATTTGATGCGTCAATGACCTTGCAGGGGGGGGGGGGGCTACTTAGCACTATCATTCCACTGACACCCTTTATTCGTCTCATACAGGTGATGCCGGGTATCCACTGAAGAGATGGCTCCTTACACCAATCCGGAACCCACAGAACGAGCATGAGGAGGACTACAACCATGCCCACTCACGTACCCGTGTGGTCATTGAACAGGCATTCGGCCTACTGAAGGCTCGTTTCCGCAGCCTCAGCAGGTCTGGCGGGGCACTCATATACAGCCATGAGAAGGTTTCTAAGATGGTCATGGCATGTGTCATGCTGCACAACATGTGCATACGTAGGAATGTGCCCATGCCCCCTGACGCTGTACTGCATGCACCTGAAGATGATGATGATGATGAGGGTGGGGATGTGGAGGCACCTCAAGGAGTCCATGAGGCACAGGATGCACGTGCAATCCGACAGAGCATCATAGATGCATGCTTCTAGCAACCACGCATGGTGCCTATTACACGGAAAGGGGACCTGTGGCACTGTGTGTGTGTAGTACAGGCACATTGTGGACTGTACGCCTATGAAGGCCTCGTACGCAAATATCAATGTCCACACATGTCATTGGATGATAATGAGGTGCTGTATTGTTGATGTGATTTGATTTATACACCCTATGGACCCGCCACCCAGTGAAGCCCAACACACCCCCTCCACCCTACTACCTCCCCCCCCCAACACCAGTGTCCAAATATGCATGCTGTCCGTGGGTAGACGCTATTGCAAGCCCCCTCTACGGGTATCAGGGGCACCCCTGCCCGTGGAGCGCAGGTTCCTGCCAGATCTGCGTTGGGGGCTGCCCTGGACGGAACTTGCCACGGATGAGGTCTCTGCCTGCTCGCGTCCATGCATGTCTCTGAGGGTTTGTGAGAGCTCCGAGAGCACACGGCGCACAGCAGCAAGTTCAGCACAGACGTCTTTGGACGTCGCATGCAGTTCCCCCCTCAGGCTCTCGGTGCTTTTCTCCATTTGTGCTCTCAGGCTCTCGGTGCTTCTCTCCATTTCTCCCCTGAGGCTCTCACTACTTTTCTCTATTTGTGCCCTGAGTGTCTCGGTGGATGTTTCCATGGCTGCCCTGGAACCCCCGCATTCATTTGCATGGTCCTTGAGTAGCGTGGACGCTTCCTGCTGTTGCTCGATCAGCAGGTCGAGGGACTGTTGCCTCTGCTGGGCCATGGACATTTGCGGTGGTGTGACAGGGGGGCTGCTCAACACATGTTGCCTTGGCACAGGACTTGTGGGGGTTGGCCAGTCGTCGTCTTCAGGGTGCCCCTGCGTGGTTTCGTCATGGTGTAGGGGATGGAACATGCAGGGGGATTGGGAAAGGTCATGGATGGTACCTACGTCGCCAGCACTGTTTTCCGTGTCGGAGCATGCTGGCATGACAGCTGTGTCACCTATGGTGCTGCTACCACCAGAGGCAGTGCCATCAGATACGTTCTTTGGGGGGACCTGTGGTGCTGGGGTTGTGGACTTGCTGGCTGCTGGGGTGCCTGTTGCAGTCCCCTCCAGTGTGCTGCCACTTGATTCCTGCTGCTGCCGTGTCTTGATCCTTGCACCTGAGGTGGAGGCTCTTGGGACGTTGGTCCTGGCCCTCTTTGCAGGCGTGCTGGTAGGGGTGTCCTGCAGCTCGTCGTTGGTATCGGACCCTGTGGTGGAGTAAAGAGGGGCGAGCGTTAGTTATGGGTCTGTCGGATTTGGAATGGCAACGTATCAAATGCATTGGGGTGGTACATGAGGCTGATTTGGGACTGGGCCTTGGAGGTGGTCTCATTTTCGTGTGGATTGAGGATGCATTCATTTGGCTGCCTGCAGTTAGGGGGTGCATGCTGCACATGTAGGGGTTGTTTATGGCTTCTTGATTGATTTGTTTGTTCATTCTGACTTTTAGAGGGCGCTGTCAGGGCTAAGTATGTATTGCACTATGGGGTCACATGGTACTGCACATGTTCGTGGTTTGTGGATTTCGCATTGTTTCTCTTGGCCAACCTACCTGATTCTCCGGATGTCGGCACTCCTTTCTCCATCCCTCCGACTCCCTCTATGCTCTCCATTCCTATGGTGGAGGCGCAGATTTCCTCCCAGGGGGTCAACTTGATGGGCGACTCTGAACCCCCCCCGGTAGCTGTGGCGATGTTCCTGTTCGCAGAAAGTATGCTGCGTACGCGGATCCGCAGGTCGTCCCACCGCTTGCGACATTGCTGTGGCGTGCGGGGTGTTGTCCCCACCGCACTTACGCGCTGTGCCACCAGGACCCATATGGCCTTCTTGTTGGCATGGGCCGTCCTGGTCATTTGACTGGAGAAGACGACGGCGGAATTTTCCTGTAGGGTCTCGGTGAGCACGGTCAGTTCCTCTCGGGAGAAGTGTACCTGCCGCTTGCGGTCACACGCTTTCTTGGCTACCTTTCCCATATTTATTTTTTTAACTGGGGTTGCTAACGGGTTGGGATGTGTGTCAGGGTCGGATTTTTTATGGTTGTGTTGGGATTCGGATTTTATAGTTGTGCGGCGTGCTGTTTCCCGTTCCGGCCACATGCTTTTACTTCCGTTTCCGTATATTTACGGTGGCCGTAATTTGTGGTGCACGCTCGTTACGGTGACCGCTCATTACGGTGACCGCTAAGATGGGTGGCGGTATTGCACCTGGTGCAGCGTACGGCGGCGGTAAGGGCCGTTTTGGGGTCATTTCCGCCATCGCAGCCTTTCGGATTCCGCCATGGCGTAATGCTCGTGCCCGATGGGTCGTGATTGGCCGCACTTTGCTCCTTCGTGCTATGGCGGAAACGCTATTTACGCTGTTGCGGTCCGGTCAGTCAATTTCCGCCAGGGTCGTAATGAGGGCCAATGTCACATAAATGCACAATAGACACAAAAAGAAGAAAAAGAGAAAAATCAAAACCTCCATGGGATAATGGGCCGCATGGCTATCCGGGATCAGGAGACCTGTCGCTGCTGTCGTCATCAGAATGTGGAAGTGGCAAGGGAGGTACACAACATGTAGCCCTGGTCTGGTCCTCGATGGCAGTGGCCATGCAGGACTGAGATGCCTGCATCTGCAGCCTGATGGCTCGGAGGTCTCCATGCAACACCTCACGCGATGCACGCAGTTCCTCTGTGATGGCACGAGTCAGCAGATGCAACTGCTGTGCAGACCGCTGACTGCTGGATGCCTCGAGTGCATCCAGTGTCGTCCTGAGGGACATATACTCCGACCTCGCTTCCCTATGGGCTCGACCCTATACATCCAAGGAGGCGCGCAGATCCCCCGGGTCCACCCGTCGGCTCATGTTGCTAGCCAGCATGTTCAGCCTGTGTGAGCGGCATGTGTGGCATGCCTGCTGCTGGTGATCCACCTGTCTAGCCGGGGGGAATCATTAAATTGGCCACCCTATCCATGCCCTAAGCCAACATCTCCTGTGAAGCAGCCTGTTGTGCAACAGCATACATTGACTGCTCTCACACAGTAAAGCCAGTCAATGACCCCGTGCCTGACCTGGCCAAGGGAACCTGGCCCTTCATGTGATGGTGCTGCCTGTGGCTGCAGGACTGCATCCCTCCCCTGATCAGCTAGCCCAGGCCCAGGAGTCAAGACTGTGGAGCGCGGCACTGCAGCCGTAACCACCACAGACGGACGCACCAACACTGGTAGACCCTGTGAGGCCCCCCACCCTTCAGACGCTTGGAAAGCAACAGGATCCACACTCTATGCACTCGCCTGCAACATCAGAGGCATCCATGTCTGTCTCCCCACCGGAGCCATAGGCTTCCTCAGAGTCTGACTCAGACTGAGTCACGTCCAGGATGGCTTGCAAAACTGGTGGATTCTCATGGGCTACCACCCCATGTCCTCCACTGGTGGTTAGTTGTGTACCAGTATCCTGTACCTCCTCCACCTCCTCCTCTGCTTCCAGTGCCTCATCACCTGCACATAGACAGAAAAACACATGATTAGTCATGGAAACTGTGTAGACCATACACATAGCCACCACAATGTCAACATGCAAGACATCACTTGCCCTGTCACAATTTATTTATTTATTTATTATTTATTTATTCGCATTTGTTTAGCGCACAGGCAGCCCAATGGGCATCGTGGCGCTTGTTACAGAAATGAAAATGACTTGTTTTACATACATTGAAGTCATTAATTAGTTGCAAGCGAAGAAAACAGAAGATATGCAGATGACTAGTTGTACATACATTGAAATAATTTCTTCGTTGCAAGAGAAGAGAAATATCTACAGGAGAGGAAGACGAGGGAGTAGAGGAGGAGGAGGGAGTAAACAACATGAGGAGAGGGAATTAGTTAAACAAGGTGGTTTTCAGCTTTTTTCAGAAGGCAGAGAGAGAGGTTTCTGCTCTAAGTGTGCTAGGTAGTGCGTGCCATAGCTTAGGGGCAATGTAGAGGAAACAATCTCGCACACGCACACAGTGTCAATGCAAGTAATGGACAGCATGAAAGAAGACATGGACATGTGTAGGAAAGACATAAACACAGCACCTGCTCCAACCATGGAGCACCTAAATGGCATAGTCCATACACCAACATCCATGTTGTCAACACACATATGCCATGTAGCATAGTCATGCCTTGATCTGCTAAATGCATCAGATGTGACATGCATACCACTGTCACAGAGCCATGAATGAGGGATGTGACATGCTAATTAAAAAGGGGGGTCCTGGGAGTCCCTCTGCCAGACATTAGTCCTGGTTACAAGAGACTTACCCAGAGTCTTTAGCTCACTATCTTTCACAGAGAAGAAATATCCCAAACATATCAGTCCAGACGTGGACCCCTTGCTCACTATTCTTAGAGAGGCACAGCTCCTCCCTACTGATGAGGTCCAACCAGACCGAAACACGTGTCTGGGGATGCTGTTGGTACTCTCGTTCAGAGGAGAATTGCCTAGCATTTTGGTGCTGGACTGCCCAGGGCAGGACAAAGACTGATATGTTTGGGATATTTCTTCTCTGTGAAAGATAGTGAGCTGAAGACTCTGGGTAAGTCTCTCGTAACCAGGACTAATGTCTGGCAGAGGGACTCCCAGGACCCCCCTTGTTAATTTGCATGAGGGATGTGACATGACATGTAACTCAAAAACTCCATACACATGTCCCACAAGGTGCCAAAATGCAAGGCTGTTGTTATTCACCACTAGTCGAACAGGTCAGGGCGTAGCTCACCCTTAGGATACTAGAGGAGAGGGAGCTGCTCCGGTAAGTTGTCAGTAACTGAACTCTCCGGAACCAGACCGCCTCAACTTGAGGAGCTCTTTAATGCAACACACCACTTTGTTATAATAATACAATCAAAGGAATTAGTTACCCAAAAGAGCAGGGATACCCACACCGCTACACCAAGCTGTGGAAAATAGATAAACACGGTTACAAGGTGATGATTGGAAACATAATATATACAGTTTAGCAAGACAGAGGAGTACCTGAAGATAACCTAGTAGGGCAGTAATGGTATCAAAGAGTGTGGTTGAGACATAACTAATGGGAAGAGAGAGAGGATTGGTTAACTCAGTTTATACCTATCTAGAACCCCAAATATGCACAGAAATGTATTAGGGCTTACCCTGATAGGAAGGAGACTGATAATGGGTGTACAGGAGAGAGAGTGACCCCTGACCGGCCCATAGTCAGAGCTCGCTCTCAAGTACTTTAGGAAGAGATAGCTGCACCTTGAGGTGGATGGGGGTGCAGGTTTTTACTCTGAACACCAATCAATAAGGACAACTAAATGGTTTGGCATAGGGGAGTCCGTTTAATGACAAGTACAAAACACGAGGAAACATGGAAATCAAAAGTGATGCGATAGCCCGTCTCGCTTCAACTCCCAACTCCTTCATGCAATCAGTAACAGTTAAACTCAAAATTTGTCATCATTGACGTGTAACACTCAAAAAGTTTGTCATGCAATTCTATTGGTTGGCAAAGGTAACTTAAATATAGGTGCTATATCTGCATATGGTAACGGAGTGTGAGGATTGGATAAACATCATTAGGTGGGCGTCTAAGCCCATCCTTCTAACATTACTCTTGTAGACTTCACTAAAAGTACAACATCCCATTGGTTCTACTATCTATAGGACTCCAGATTATTTGGTCCACTATGATTGGGTTGGTTTCAACCCATGCATAAATCTCCACTTTAATTAGCAGCACGCAGAATGGTCAACCAGTTGCAGGATGGCCCAAGATTCACCCAGCCTCCCCTCCATCAATCAGTACTTTAGTGCCATGTGTCAATTAGTTGGCTGTAGTCGGCCTCGAAACTGTAGCTTCATGTCGGGAAAAGTTATGGTATCTTCTGTTTGGGAGACAGCAAGGCGTAGGTGCCTCTTCTCGTTCGGCTGGTCACATGCTAGCACACCGTGAATCTGCTTAGTTTTCCTTCCTTTCGTGCATTCAATTCTTATTTGCCTTGCCACCTGCCTGGGCCTCCTAATCTCGACCTTCATGAGGCAGGCTGCTCTGTTCTTAAGTTTCGATTCTCCGGAGCTACTGTCTGCCTCCCTCTCTTGGTTTGACCTAGATTTCCCAGGCACGAGCTGCTCCTTGCTAAGTTTCGATTCCGCCGTCTCATTTCTTGTTTTAGCTGGAATACGAATCCTGTCCTGTTTGACCCTTAGTAACCTGGGTTAATTCTGCTTTTGTATAAAGTGGACTCGCACTTATATAGTGTGCTTTTGTTGAGGTAGATACATAGGTGGCGCTTGCCGCTCTATTCTTCTACTAAGCATAGCAAGCTGCACTGTTTTCTTAGCTTCTTGCGGTTACAAACATGTACAGCCGTTAGCTTGTTGAATAGCTACATCCTGCTTTACAGTTTAAGTTTCTTTATCTTTTAACATCGTCTCTCCTTCTAAGTTCATGATATCCTTATTCATGGCGTTTCGTCTCTGTCATTTTTTGATTGTCGTTTTTCATCTGTGAATCTGTTTGGACCCTCGTGACGTCACCATTCGTCTTCAATTAAGGCCTGTTGAGTTTCTTCTGGGACAGTGTTTAAGCAATCTTCATTTCGTGTCATTTGCTAGTAGGGTTTTCTCAATGGATACCTTACTGTCCATGGTTGTGTGGTTATTGGTACTTCAATAGGTATTGCTCTTCTGATGGGCACTGGGCAGAGCCCTAATGCGGCTCTCTGCTGGTTTATTTGTTCATCATACGTCACATAGCTCGGTGGGAACGTTCCTGGTACTTCAAAATGGACGGCTGGAGTGCAGGCTATATTTGGCACCTCCTCTACACTCCCCCCTCTGGTCGCTTCATCGACCACTTCCGCTTCTCTTTTGGATTCATCTTACTTTGTTCTTCTGTATCCATTTCTTCTTCATCTTCTGGGTTTGTACATGATGGTTTGAAGGAATGTCTCTTTGGAGTCCATATTTTTATCACTCCTTTCAGGCTTCCTGGTGTCTTTACATGTTCATCCTTGTTCCATGTCCTTAGCTGACATTGCCCATTTGGGCTACAATAGATCCATTTTCCTTCATAATTTCTGCGTTTCCTGGGATAAAGAAACTTCGTACCCTCTGGCGCATGGTCGCTTGCCTTCACAAAGTCTCTTAGTTCAACGTGAGTTTGATCTCTGGGCTTCCATCCTGATTTGACATCGATCATGATCGTCATCCTTATGGCTTTCTTCGCAGTTTTCTGGCATTGCGAGATTATTATCTTGATAACGCAAAATCCTAGTAATATCATTACTAGCAGGGCTCCCAAGAACTTGAATGCATCTGCCATCCATTGTGGAACCCATGAAAACAGTGATCCAACCAGCTGTCATCATCCACTTCGTCGGTTTCATTGATCATCTGGTTCTGCAGGTGTGTCGGCATACTAATGGCTTCTGTTAAAGTTCCGTTTTCTTCGTCATGAGAAGGTTTAAATGTGCAACATGATTCTCCAATTTTTGCACAAACTCCTCCATCCATAGCTGTGATCATATCAAGGACATATCTGTTCTGGAGAGTCATCAGTCGGATGGCTCTCAACTCTTCCTCGATCACGTTGTATCCCTTTATTGTCGAGTTGATGGTTTGCAGTAATTCCCATCTGGTTATCTGCAACCATTTAGTATTTGAATCAACTTGGAATCTTTGCATGAGGATTGTCGCGAACACTGATGAGGTGAGGCTGAACAGCATGTTTTCCTATGGGATTGCATAAAATGCTGCTTCTGATTTGGCAGAGAGATCATTTTCTCTCTTCACTCGAGTTGTCAGTTCCACAGATCTTTTCTTCCTCGGGTGAGCATCTGCTTTCGGGAAACTGTTAATATTCAGGTCACCTTTAGAAATAGCTAGTGCTGGAATGTGGACATTCACTATTGTGCACATGCCTCCTCAGTTTTTCAGCAGTCTTGTATGCTTTGGATCCACATGCCCAATAATGATCCATGATTACTGCAGTCCCACGAGTCATTACTGGAGCTTCAAAAATGAGTCTGCAGTTCTGATTTTCTCCCCTTTTCATTGTGCCATTGTTCCTGAAGCACAATTTCGGTCTTTCTAGTGGCACTATCTGCAAGGGTCCTCCTCTGTCTTCCACCCATGTCAGTAGTCTTGTAAGCTTTGGCCATAGTGGTTTGCACAATCTGAGTTTCCAAGGACCATCCATGCTCGACGGATCACTACTCCTTCTTACTATCCGTTTGGTGAAAGCACTGTTACCCAAATCTGCATTTGTCCTCTGTTTTTCCAAATTTGAGTTTCTTCTGGGGTGTTTCCTTGGATGTTCAGTCTTTGGTTTATTTCCCTTCTTATCCCTGCTCCTTTAACTTCAGGTTTCTCGTACCTGATCACGTGATTCCTAGTATGAGCTCTGTTTCTCACTTGATGTCCTGAACATAATCGTCTTCATCGGGATAATCTGTTTCAGTTGCCTCTGGTGTTGCACATTGCTACGTGTGACAGTGTGCTGTCGGGACATCAATTTCTACAGCCACGAAGATCTTGGATTTCCCCATGCTGTACGGTAGAAGTGCACAAACGAAGCATTCTCCTTCTGAATTTCATCTTCCAACTTCTTTCATGTGCTGGTACCAAATGTTGTTCCCTAGGCGTGCTGTGCTGTCCAAGTAATCGTTTAGTTAATTATTCTCTTCATGAAAGCTTCTCTCAATTCTTAGTGTTTTCCTGTAGTTTGCTATAACTACATCTCTGAATGACTCTGTATGGCTTTTTCCTGCTTGAGGGTTCTCGGGTACCCTGGTCCATGGTGCAGGCTTCTGCATCTGCGGCATTTGAGTGGACAAGAGTCTAGCAGCTCTTTCCTGGTCCTCGTGCATCTTTTCTCTGCTGCGTGCAAATGCCCAAGCCAACCAGCCTAGCACTGGTCCTGTATATGGTTATATTATAGGCCTGGTACTTGTCCCTTGTGTTGAAATATGCGTGCTGGCTAATACAAGCTCTGCCGTTTTGTTCTTCAGTTCCTCTTGTCGTTTTCTCGCTCTGGTTAGGTGTGGAAATAGGTCTACTAACATTTGTGTCGTTGCGGAGAGTTTTTCTGCGGCCCCTTCTGTTTTCTTAAGGGATACTGACAAGACTGCTTCTGTTGGCTTTCCTCTTCATTCTTCTTGTTTCTTCTCACTATCTCCTGTGAAAGTTTTTGTGGTAGGCAGTCATCTTCTATGCTGCTTTCGTTTGAGGTTCCTTGGCCGCTTGGCCTGGTTCGTGTGTCTTCAGTGTGTGTAGTCAGTGATTTACACTTCATTCATCTCGTGCCGACCCGGTCTCCAGCTTTCAGCTTTTCTCTTCACTCGTTACCTCAAGTGTGTGTGTGTATCACTGCTAATCACATTTGTTTAGAGTTAATTCGCTCCACTGTCAGATCCCCTAGGGACTGGAATGACTATATAGGGTCTGGGTGCTTTTGTGGGTTTCATGTGTGTATCATCAGGTGGGTGCACTGAAATTGGAACGCTTCGTGTACCAATAAAGAATGCAGTTCTGATCGTTAATGACAGTAAAATAATGATAAATACAATGCATAAATACATTATAGTTCGATATGTAAGACGACAGCATTTTCTTCCAGAAAAGCGGGGGTGCCTCTCTGCTTGTGGGAGAACCAGGTTACTGTTCTGGGCCCCCATCTCGATCATTCGCAAAAAGGTCAATGTTATTGTTCCCCCACTCACTATCGTTCTCCGAGTTTTGTTTCAAAAGTGTCAAGTGGTTCACAAGTGTCCCCCCTCTTGCGAGTGACGATTGTCTCTTAATACAGGATACAGTTCCTTTGCTAAACTATGGGAAAAATAGATTAGAATAATACTTCGATGAGTCACCTTTACTGTGCATGTTCAAAGTGTGTGAGTTCCCAGTCCACTCCTCGAATCTGCTTCTGTCCTGAGGACATGTTTGACACTGGTCAGTATGAGAATATAGGGAAAAATGACAACAAATGTAACAAATAAGGTTCTTGACTCTGCTCCCTGGATCTGTCCCTCGGCGAAAGTCTCTTCAGAACCTCCTCAGATAATCTCTCCAATGGTAGGAAAGTTCTACTTGGAGTATTATTCCATGCAGGAGCATTCCCATTTGTGCGATATTAGCTGGATCTCTGATGAAGGTGAGGATGTCAACCTCGACGGGCCTCCCCACCAATTCCGGAAAGTCGGTAACTAGGCAAAAAAGGACATTGTGCGCTAATCTGCTGCCTTCTGGTGATAGGGACATTTGTCCAGTCTTTGTTGAGATTCAGGATTATACGTTCTTTCCTTTACATAAACAATGTTTGCACTGTCCGGTCGCGTGGAGTGTGAACAAAATACTGATCTTATTTAACAGATGGCTCAAATGTTCAGTGTTTGCTGGATCTCGAAGGAATTTCAATGTATCAGTTGTTCTCCCGACAAGAGATGGACAGTCTTCGATTATGCGAAAGAAAAGTGTTTTGATGAGTTCATCTGTTTCCGCCTGTGCTGGAAGCATTTGTTTCCTTCTCACTGTACTCTAGGAGTACAATGAATGTTTCAGCAATGACCGTAAGCAGTTGTCTGATTATTTTTTCGTTGTCAGGATCTTGAAGAAAGTCTGTGACGCGGGTGAGCCTCACTACCAGTGACGGGTAAGATCTTAACACTAGGTGTATGTTACCACGTCCTTTGTGATGTCTCTACTGTGGGACACCATAAGTGCTTCCAAACAAAGTCTCGGTTTTGGATGATTCGGGATGCTGTATCTGTTTCCAATGTACGTATCCTTGATCAGAGTTTGTCATAGTCCTTTTCTCCTCGCGGCTTGAGGGTGTCTTCGTTCAACAAGTTCAAGTCAACAAAACATGTTGTGGCTTATACGTGCAATTTTCTTCTTCACCCAGAAGTGTCCGTTTCTATGTCTTTATCCCCCTTTTTGCTTAGAGGATGTATCCAAGTTAAGCCATAACTTGCAAAAATTCTTTGTCTTTACTTTGCTGGTCATGCGTCTTTCTTCCTCGTCATGGATCTCGTCTGCACGTGCTGTGGTTCTTCACCGTTGTCTGTAGTCTCTTTGCAGTGGGGTGCAGGCAGGGGGTTCCTCCGATGTATGGCTTGATATCACCCAGGAAAATCCAAGCTCTTCTTCCTTGTAGCTTGACTGCGGATGGAGTAACGTCTTCAACTGTGAATGGTTCGTTGAACCTTGGCTCGTCCCACTTTTTCTTGTGTGATTCCTCACCAAGACGGTGTCCCCAGGGAAGACGAGTGGAACACGTAGACCCTGAGCCTTGTCTGGTGCAGTGTGTCTTTGTGTTCTGTGCTGCACCCTGTTTGTCGTCGCTGCAGCTGGTCTGAAATTACGGTAAGGCAAGATGTCATGCGGTTCAGATAATTTTGCATTTCAGAACCCAGAACCTCTCCTGTCGACTAGGCGTCACATCTAGCTCTATCTCGGGGGGTGAGGGGAGTTTTCATTCTTCTTCCTGTGACTATCTTGTGTGGCGTAAAATGATGGTCGGATCCGGGTTGGTTCCGAAGAGCATACAGTGTCAGTGGAAGGCAGTGCAACCATCCCCTCTTTAGAGTATGCTTCAACTTGGCTATCCTTTCCTTTAACAAGCCGTTGAGCCTTTCACAGACCCCATTCGCTTTTGTATGATACGCAGACAAGAACTTGTGCTTTATACCAAGCAGCAAGCTAATCTGCTCAAAGATTGCATTTACAAAATGAGCCCCATTATCTGATCTCATCACTTCACACACCCCCCACCTAGGGAACCCTTCCCTCACTAAGAATGTGGCCGCACAGGTAGAGTTTGGGTGTGTACATGGACCTGCTTCTATCCATCTAGAGAATGGACACAAAACGACAATTGAATATCTGTACCCGTTGCATACTTGAATCATGTCGACAAAATCAACATGCAAGTGCTGAGAAGGCCCATTTGGCCTGGGGAATGACTCCTCTCATTACTTTTAATGTGTACCCAGCGGTGAATTGCTGACAGACTATGCAGTTCACCATAAAGAATGCAACATGCTCAACTAAATTCGGTGTGAACCAGTCTTCCACGAGCGTTGCTGCTAGACTCTCTTGTCATGTGCGCCGGGTAATGCAACTGTTCCAGCGCTATTTTTAATAGGGCTACAGGCATCACCGGTTTACCAGTGCTGTCTTGTCGCCACAAGCTGTCGGAGGGGTTTAAAGAACACCCTCAACGTTTCCACAAGTTTTTCTCTTCCTGTGGTGCCTCCCCTTGGAGCTTCATTTGTTGCGTTTGCCCAAGATCGTTGTAGGCTTCTGATGTGGTTCGTGCTACCATCATCCTTTCATGGGTGCACGCCACTTCCATAACCGTCTCATTTTTGGATGCCATACGATTGGCTTCTGTGTCTGCTGCGTGATTTCCGCGTGAGACAAAATCTGTCCCTTTCGTGTGGGCGGCGCATTTCACGACTGCTATGCCCACTGGGAACTGTAGTGCCTTTAGCATCCGGTCCAGTAAGGCTGCGTGCTGCTCTGGCGTGCCGTCCGCTCGGAGGTAGCCCCTCCTTTTCCAGCACGCTAAGCCTGCGTGCACTGTTGACGTCACATAGGCGGAGTCACTGTACACCGTTACTTCCTGGAATGCGTGATTCTCAATGGCGAGTATCAACACCAATAATTCTGCAACCTGTGCTGAGTAATGAGATGGTATTCGCGCACTAAAAAGTAACTCGAAATTCTCCATTTGCTATGTGTTTCATTACAGCAATGCCTGTGTATCTTTGCCCATCACCTTGGTCGATCCTCGACGAACCGTCAATAAAGACGATCTCTCCTCATGCCAAGGCATTTTCTTTTACCCTGGGGATTTCATCATAGAATTCTTCATAATTCGTGCAGTCATGTATCGGCTCTCCTTCAGTGACTGGCTCTGCTATAAACATAGCTGGGTTCACTATCTTACATCAGACTATTTTGATAGATAGGTTTGATATGATCACTTCATAAGCAGAAGCTCTCTGAGATACCAATGTGCCCTTTGGTTTCTCTAGAATGGCAAATGAGTGCTCGACGTATAGCCTCATGGAGCATCACATTACAATGGTTGTCGCTTTCTCTATGGCGAACACTGCGGCAGCTAAACTTTGTTTGCATGGGAAGTGGCCTTTCATTACTGGGTCCAGGTTCCCACTGTAATATGTTAAAGGCTTGTACCCCAGCGAGGTTCTTTGGGCGAGCACTGCCGTCCTAGCGCTACCATCTGTGCGAAAACAGGTAAAATTCCTCTGCATAATTGGGAATTCCAAGAACTGGAGCTGTGCAAATCACTCTCTCAAGTTCAGTAAACCCTTTCTCCATTGTCTCAGACCATTCAATCTTTTCCTTTGTCACCTGGGCCTTCTTTAGAGCCTGAAGTATAGGCTTAGTATAGGAGCTGTAATCGAAAACAAATGCCCTAACATAGTTGCACAGGCTTAAAAAGCTCTGTATTTGCTTTGTGTGTGGCTTAGCCGTGCTCAATATGGCTTCAGCCCTTTCTGGGGTCGCCTTCATGTGAGATTAACTCGCCCATGTACAGGACTTTCTGTTGATAATATTGCAACTTTTCCTTGTCAACCTTATAACCTGTCTCAGCCAGTATAGTCAGTAGCTGAACAGAATCGTGCCTGCATTGTTCTTCTGTAGTGTTGCAGAGGATGTCATCCACATACTGCAAGACAGTACTTTCTAATGCAATATTGCTTAAGTCCATCTGCAGGACTCTGTTGAAAATAGACAGACTCACAGTACCCCTGTGGCAGTCTTGTGCTTTTCAGATGCATTTGTCTGAACGTGAATGACGTCAGATCTTGTGAGTCATGGTGCAATGGGATTGAGAAAAAGGCATTTTTCAAGTCGATCACCATAAAATATTTTGCCTCAACGGGTATATTACATAGAATTGTAGATGGGGTAGGCACTAAAGGGAACTCTGCTTCAACAATATTGTTTATTGCTCGTAAATCCTGAATTAAACGCCAAGACCCCTCCTTTGATTTCTTGTCAGGATAAACGGCCATATTACATGGTGACGCTGACGTCACTAAGATGCCTTGGTCCTTCATAGCAGAAATTGTCTTAAAAATCCCTTCATCTGCCTCTCTGGACATGGGATATTGTCGGACTCTGTAAAATTGCTCCTGGTTGTAGTTTGATTTTCACTTCTCCCACCCCCTTCAATAGGCCTATGTCATAGGGTCCTGTAGTCCACACTGAGACAGGCACTTTGCTATATCCTCATCAAAATATTCTGGACGTTCCAACGCCAACATCATTCTCTGAGGCATTTCCCTTTTGATCATTTTTACCCAAAAAATGACTCACTTTCACTCTTGTCTCCTCTGTGTCTGATTGTTCTTCAAACAGATTGTCATCGGTGACGTCAGTCACTCGATACCCTTCTTCGATGGCGATAATCGCGCTCCTGTCTGCCTTCATCATTGTACCCATCAGCCAATGCTACTTTCCCTCGCACTGCTGCTGCATGTATCATCAAGGGAAATACTTGTCCCTCCTCCTCGTGCATAGGTATTCATGGTCTAAATAAAAACTCATCAGGGGTTCTCATGGTTCT
This sequence comes from Ambystoma mexicanum, assembly GCF_040938575.1. NCBI lineage: Eukaryota > Metazoa > Chordata > Amphibia > Caudata > Ambystomatidae > Ambystoma > Ambystoma mexicanum. Next base: position 1,247,782,299 of record NC_090926.1, read on the forward strand.
GTCTGCAAGGCCTGGCAATCCTGCCATAAGCACACGCATTCCATATGCGAAAACGTCTGGCTCCAATGGTATGACCCTCATGGCTATGTGTCCTGAGTATGCTCTAATCATTTTGCATACATTTGAATAGTGCATTCCTGGAGTGGAGCATACTATGCCCTCCTCTGTGAACAAAATTGTCATGTTCAACTTTGTCATTAAGTCTCGACCCAAAATGTTTACTGGGGTCTGACGTGAATATAATAAAGGTACATTCATTTTGCACTTTCCTATGGAGACTAGGAGTGCGTCTGTAAAGGTAACTCGACTGTGAGTTCCTGTAAAACTGAGTATCTATGGCCTCGCCGGACAAGGAAAACTTGCCTTCACTTATGCACCCGTGTCCACCAGGAAGGAATATTCTTTACCCCCTATAACGACATACACCCTAGTTTCCCTATGAGGGTCTGGTGTCACTGATAGGATAGAGCACATCACGGTTCCCAGTGAGCTGTCCTAGTTTATATATAAGTTTGGCCCACTGTGCACTTGCGGATTTTCCCCTTTCCCAGTGTTTCTTCCCCTTCCAGGGTTCTGGGCCTGCCTCATCGTGTGTGACACTTGTAACGGTGCCTGTTGGGATTGTCCTTGTGGTAAATTGCCCATGTTTTGTGGTTGCGCCCCTTGTTGCGCTCCTGGGGCTTGTTGCACTGTGTGATTCTGTGCAACGCCCTCTTGTAAGGCTCCCTGATTGCCCTGCCATCCTCTTCCTCTAAATCCTCTTCCTGTGGGTAAAACCCTACGTTACCCTGGTTATTCTGCTGTGGATTAGCCACCTGCTGCATGCTGTGTTAGTTAGGCCTGTGTGCTGGTGGCAGGTCCCTGCAGCACACGCCTCTTGCCCTTGGGACAAGTGTCCCTTGGTCTCCCTGGGCCGGTGCCTGGACCACTACAGGCATGGCAGGAGGACCCTGAGCCTGGGTGGCCAGCGTTGCATCTGCCCCTGCAGCTACCGGACCCTGGCTGGCCCTGGTTCGCTAGCGCTGGTGGCAGGTCCCTGCAGCATATGCCTCTTGCCCTTTGGGATGCGTCATTGCCATGCCTGTAGTGGTCCGGGCCACGGCCCAGGGAGACCAAGGGACACGCGATTTGGCTGGTGTGAGCGGGGTCAGGCAATTTAGTATTTCCAGGCTAGGATATAGAAGTTTAAATGGCATTTCCAAAGAATTCTGAGTCTCGTGACATCTTTGGCCCATTTGCCACGCTCAGAATTAGGCCTTTATAAACACCTATCCAATTACTGTGATCAGTTGCGAGTACCTTAATACAAGAATAGTACAATCTCCTACAGTGGGGGACCCAGTAAAAGTACACCCGAGGGGTGCTCCCTTCCTTTATCTAGTGACACAAATTAGAATGACCACAAACTCCTCACAGTTCAGCTGGTTGGGGCCATTGTCACGGTCATCACTCATCGTCTTTGGGACCTCAGGGACAGGCTCTTCATATAAATCACTTGGAGTGAATGCAGAATTCCTAAGCCTCAAATCTTTTCTACTCCTTCGCAAGGGAAACGTGGTAACGATTTGTACTAACAAGATGACTGCATGAGGGGAACCAAATCTCGCTGCTGTCACCTATCTCTGCATCTTTGGAAACAGTGCCTTAAGTATTGTATTTTTCTTGTAGCATCCCACTGAAGGAGGACTCTGAGCAGAACAATAGGTTAATCCCTCCCAATATCTCACAAATGGGATTTCCTTTAGGTTGGTAGGTTTGTTTGTGACTCAGAGCAACCCTCATGTAACGGTGTGCTTCCTGTCTGGCAATAGGAACTATGCGAGATGCTTTCAGTCTCCACAAGCTGAGGAGGTTCCTTTGTACTTCGTCTGAATTCTTGTCATTCATCAAACTCTGAGGAAATTTAGGATTTGTCACGACTTTGAAGATTCTAGTTCCTCTCTTTTGACCTCATCAAATATGGTTTTTGCATCTCCTGCATCTGTCAAAGAATATATTTGTTGCTTGCTCATTTTCACGTCTTCTTTTCCAATAGGTAGGCTCAGACCTTCACCCCCTTCAATTGCTGAACTTCAGCATCTGGTCCCCAAAAAATTAGCTTGTGCACCTTTAGGGTTCTCAGTTGATAATGAGGCTATCATTTTTGCATTAAGCACAGATTGTACCAGCAGTACCAGTAGTACAAGAGCAAGCTGGTGAGAATGTGTCACAATGCTCCGGTAAAAGAGTGAACATATAGTTCTTAATCAGCACCCTGTCATGCATGGATGGAATGTAGAGTAACTCTACACCAAATAATCAGACCGACTCAGGAAGTTGGCAAAGTCTCCTTCAACTGTTTTAATATCAGTTGTCTAAAACAGGCAGTTACAACGGACATCGACAGACATTCGCTCCAGCTCTCAACGCAAATCACATAAAAATACACTTAAGTATTAAAAATGTGTCATAAGCGACATCATACTACGTGGCAAATGAGAGAAACCTACGAGGGATTGTGGTTGGCTCAAGGGGAACATCTAAGTATACTTTCTGTACAGGAACAGGTTGTGATTGAGTCTCTACAGTCAGGTGGACAATTTATGCCCACCCCTAGTCCAAGTCATTTTCAACACTTATTAAGTACACCGAATACTATTGGCTCTTAAACTATAAAGCCCTTCGTTATATATATGGCCTCCTATAAATGGTTGGCACGCTTGTGCCATGACTGGAACTGTTGGGTAAATTTTGAATGCAGTACTCTCTGGGAACACTACAAACAACTATGACTACAGGTATAGGCAACACAACCTTTGGTATAAGCTTGTACTACACAGTTTTGGTTGCGTGTTGAGCAGCCAGGCTTATCTCAAGAGGGGAAAGTTGAGCAGTAGTGCAGTTACACAAAGATTCACAGTTACAGGTATTCAAATAAACTCTTACACTCAAGGTATCTTGCATAGACCATTATTAATTTATCAGTCAGTTATAAAGCCTTCTTTAAAAGGGAGCAATATGATAGTAACGCACAAATACACTTCAATACTGTGCACTCTGAGTTTCTGAATCAGAAAAGACCCTTTTGGAATGGCCCCCAGACGCAGCCTACACCCTGAGGTGACTTCAATAACTAGGGTGCTGGGGACATTAATATCTTACTATTGGCATTCAGAATACTCTTAAAAGTTGGTAAAAGGCAAAGGTTATTAGAATACAAGAGATCACGCATTTCGAGGAGATTGTGTCCTCCGACGTATTGCACATCTATGACAGTAATCACCACAGCTGTGCTGCTTCTGAAAAAATGTTGGCGTCTGTCTTGCGCCGATGACGTCGATATGCTGTCCCTCGAGGGCCTCCGTCGAGCGCCGACGTCACTGGATGTTATATGTAGGACACATGACGCCTGTAGCTTCAGCTCTGTTTCTTCCGCGAATGTGTTCGCTTCGGAATCAATGCGCGCCACAGTTCTTCTCCTGTTGAATCGGTTCTTCTAACTTGGTTATTGTGAAAAATATGTCTTTGTCTTCTTCTACACCGGGGTCTGGCTTCAAGAAGTGTCAGGACTGCGGTTCCTAGATGTCCCTGACGGACCCGCACAACGTCTGCCTTTGGTGCCTCAGCGAGAGCCACACCACCGATGACTGCGATGATTGCCAGTCCTTGATGTCGAAGGCCTTGCGGGAGCGGAAGAAGTTGTTGTCTGTAGGTAGGGTTTCCAAGCCCCGTAAGTGCTGGGCTTTCGACCGACGATTCGAGGGGCGACTCTCTGCGTCAGCGTAAGTCCAGGGGGTCTCGTTCTCGGAGTGGGTCCCGCCATTCCTCTGCCTCTTCTAGGCACTCTCGTAAGTGCCGTCACCGGTCACCTTCCCTGTCCTCGTCCGAGGACTCTGCAAGACGGTGGGTAGCTTGTTCTAACAAGCATTCATCACTGGCGGAATGGGACGCATTTCGCAAAGAGATGATGGTGATTTTCGAATCGCAGGGCAGCGTTTCGTCCGCGCCTTCAAGAGAAGCCGGCAAGGAACGTGCTAGGGCCACCGCTTGCACGCCTTCTGGCTTGGGTGGTCGTTGCGATCATCGGGAGCCGTCGAGGTTCGGATCGCCATAGCCATGCCAGGTCCAGGTCCTGGTCCTCGACTCCCTCGAGACAGTTGGAGCCTGTGAAGCCTTCTAAGAAGGCATCAACGGCATCAGCGCCATGTCCGTCGAGGGACTCTAGAGTCTCCGGCTCTGAGGAAGCTGTCGACGCCATCTGCGCCGAGGCCGTCTAAGGACGCGCTCGAGGCTCCGGCCTTGAAGTCGACGCCGATTCCATCGACGCCTTTTGAAGAGGCTTTACCACAGGTGCCCTGGAGGGCCGTGGAACCTCCGAGGAAGGCCCTGAGTAAATCAGTGAGGCATGTGTTTGAGCCTTTCTGTACCTTCATCCAGGGATTTATTCCAGCCTTTGGATTACATTTCAGAGGTGGAAGAAGGGTCAGATGAGGAGGGGATGGTACCTCCTGAGGTTCCTGATGACCTGTTGTCTGGTCATAGCCAGATGGAAGACCTGCATCCATCCTTACGTGATGCCAGTGGTCTGGACACCTCCCCGGAGGTTGAGTTTGGCAGGCCTGAGCCTGGTAAACACGCTGAGTCTTCGTACAGGCGTCTCATGTCGAGGGTGACGGAGTACTTGGGGTGGTCTGCTCCACCTGTGGATTTTCTGCAGGATGACCTGACAGATATATTGGACCAGGGTCCGCCCGGTGCTGCCATTTCATATGGCCTTACAGAGAGGGCGGCGGCGGCTTGGACTGCTCCAGAGAGTCTCCCGGCAGTGAATAAGTTGCTACTGAAAAAATAACGTCCAGCCAGTGGCGACTCCTGCTACTTGTCTACGCACCCCACTCCGGAGAGTTTGGTGGTGCAGGCGGCTACGGCCCCAGCTAAGCAGGCTGCGTACCCTACCATCCCTCCGAATAGGGACGACCAGTGCTTTGACGGTTGGGCGAGGAAAGTATTTTCTTCTGGGGTATGGCTTTAAAGGCAGCCAACTCCGTTTATGCCTTGGCAAGATTCATTCACACTCTGTGGAATTGTGCATCTTTGGCAGCTGACCATATTCCCGAAGGGGAGGAATGGGATGGTTTTCTTGCCCTCGTGCAGGATGGCAAGGATGCCATGTGTAAATCCGTTCAGTCGGGTCTGGACGTGGCAGACTGTGTCAGCCGGTCCATGGCAGCGAGCACTGTGATGCGCAGGTTTGCGTGGTTGCGGAAGTCGGGGGTTTGCTCCTGATGTACAGTCCCGGCTTCTCAACATGCCCTTTGATGGTGACCATCTTTTTGGCAGCAAGGCTGACGAGAGCCTTGAGAGGTTGCAGACCTCCAAAGCTGCAGCGTAGTCGTTGAGCGCTGCAGTACGTCAACCTCCACCTTTTTGTCTTAGGGGACAGCAATGGAGGGGAGGATCCTTTTGCTACTACTCTTCCTTTGGTAGATCGAGGGGAGCTGCCAGTCAAAGGGGCCAACGTAGGAGTACCAAGAGGTGGAAAACAAGGTACTCGGGGTGCCAAAGCCGCTCGGGCAGTTGCCTCTTTGCCCTCAGACACTGCCACAGCCGCTTCCTCTCAGTCATGAGTCCATGTCCCATGGTTCGCCGGTTGGGGGAAGGCTGGCGCAGCATCTGGTAGAATGGCGTGCCATTACTTCAGATGTGTGGGTCCTGGAGATCATAGCCCATGGCTACTGTCTTCCTTTCCGGCAGAGGCCTCACGACAATCCACCGGGGAAGCTCTCTTTGAAGAGTCTGGATCTGCTCCTTGAGCAGGAAATCAAATCCCTGCTGGAGCAAGGCACCATAGAACTGGTGCCTGTAACGGAGAGGAACAAGGGATGGTATCCCCCATATTTTTTGATCCTGAAAAAAGACGGGGGATTGAGACCCATCATGGACTTGCGTGGTTTGAACAAGCTCCTCAGGAAGGACAAGTTCAAGATGGTTGAAGTCTCAAGTCCTCCAGGCCCTTCAACTTCAGGACTGGTTGGTGTCTCTCGGCCTCAAGGATGCTTGCTTTCATATCCCAAGCACAGGAAGTACCCGAGGTTCACGTTTGGCAACTCGCATTTTCAGTTTCGGGTCCTACCGTTCGGGTCGACCTCCGCCCCGAGGGTCTTCACCAAGCTAATGGTGGTGCTGGTCGTGGCAGCATATCTCAGGAAAGGGGGATTCACGTCTACCCCTACCTGGACGATTGGTTGATCAGGGCGTGCTCTCCAGAGCAAGCCCTGGATCATCTGTCGGTCAGCTGCCACTCCCTTCACAAGCCGGGCTTCTCCCTCAACTTAAAGAAGTCTCATTTGACACCTACGCAGCGGCTCCAGTACATCGGAGCAGTGCTCGACACATCTCTGGGGCAGTGTTCGCCTCCCCAGGTGAGGGTGAACAAGTTTCAACATGTCCAGGGTCTCCCGGCGTTCGAGTTCTTGAGGTTGCTCGGCCTCATGGCATCCTGCATTTTACTGGTGCCAGAGGCCAGGCTGCGGATGAGAGCTCTGCAGTGGGCTCTCAAGATCCAATGGTCGCAGTCCTGCGGCAGGATGTCGGATCCCGTTCAGGTGCCGCCCTTGGTCGCCCAGGGTCTTCTGTGGTGGGCCGTCAAAGGCAATCTGATGAAGGGGGCTCCGTTTTGCTACCATGTCCGGAGGTAACGATCGTGATGGACACATCCCTCACGGGATGGGGAGCTCATGCCAGCGAGTTGACAGTCAGCGCTCGGTGGTCTCTGTCGGAGTCCAGACTCCATATCAATCTGTTGGAACTGGGGGCCGTTAGGTCAGCCCTGAAGGCTTTTCTGCCGTCTGTGCGGGGGAAGAGTGTCCTGGTTATGACGGACAATACAGTGGCCATGCACTACCTCAACAAAAAGGGGGGGGGCAGGGTCTCTCCCACTGTGCAGAGAGGCGATGCAGCTCTGGTTCTGGGCCATCCAGCAGGAAATTTCGATCTCGGCAGTTCATCTGGCTGGAGACGAAAACACGGCGGCGGACGCTCTGAGCAGGCAGAGCACGGTGTCTCACGTGTGGGAGCTGGCTCAGGAAGTTCTTTTGGAGATCTTCGCCAATTCGGGGACCCCACAAGTGGATCTCTTCACCACCAGTGTCAACCGGAAGTACGAAAGATTCTGCTCGCGGGAATTTCCTCCAAGAGGAGCCTTGGGGGACGCGTTCGTAGTGAAGTGGTCCTTCCCACTGCTGTACGTGTTTCCTCCAGTCCCCGTCATTCCTCAAGTGTTACGGAGGTTCGGTTCCCGAATGAGCCTCATTGCTCCGGCGTGGCCCAGGAGAGCATTGTCCCCGGACCTTCTCGACATGTCCATCTGCCCTTCACGCCGTCTTCCCTACCGAGAGGATCTGCTCTCCCGGGAGTGGGGTCGGGTTCTCCATCAAGAGGTCAAGTCCCTTCGCCTTGATGCTTGGCATCTGAAAGGCTGAGTTATAAGGCTTGGGACCTCACTGAAGACATGATGGAAGAGTTGCTTTCGGCCGGAAGGCCCGCAACAAAATCCCTGTACCGTTGCCCTTGGAGAAAGTTCTGCGACTGGTGCAGGGTACAGAATGTGGATCCTTTTCAGCGTTCAATTCCTGTGGTTCTGTCTTTTTTGCTTTCATTAGCCCACAAGGGCCTGCAAGTGGGTACCATTAAGGGTTACCTGGCGGCACTGTCCATATTTAAGTGCTCGTCTGAGGAGTGTTCTTATTTTAAGATTCCTTTGTTTCTCAGTTTCTGAAAGGGCTAACTAATTTGTTTCCTCCGTCACCTTTCCGGGTGCCCGGTTGGGATTTGAACTTAGTTTTAAAGTTCCTGATGGAAGATCCGTTTGAGCCCTTACATTCTTGTCCATTGAGACTCTTGTCCTTAAAGACTGTATTTTTAGTTGCGGTAACTTCCGCTCGCAGAGTGAGTGAATTGCAGGCACTATCCGCCAAGCCACCTTTCACTGTGTTCCATAAGGACAGGGTTGTCCTTAGGGTTCATCCTTCTTTTCTTCCGAAGGTTGTGTCGGAATTTCATTTGAGCCAGAAGGTAGTTCTTCCGTTTTATCCTCCTCCTCATCCTGGTAAGGAAGAGGAGAGGCTCCATAGGTTGGATACTAGTAGAGCTTTAAGTTTCTACATCTCGCGCATGTCCCGGGTCAGAGTGGACAATCGGCTATTTGTAGGATACGCTGGAAGGAGCTTGGGTCAAGCTGTTTCTAAGCAGACCTTGTCCCGTTGGATCATCTCGACAATCTCTGAATGCTACCGTCACGCGGGTAAGGACCCTCTGGTGGGCTTACGGGCTCATTCTACTAGGGTTGTGGCTGCCTCCACTGCTCTGCAGAGGGGTGTTCCTATTTGTGAAGCAGCCACATGTGCCTCTGTCCATACTTTTGTAAAACACTACTCCCTGGATTCTATCCATGGGCAAGATTTGGCCTTTGGTAAGGCGGTCCTCTATTCTGCAATTTGATTGGGCATTCTAAATTATTTTCCCACACCCATACGCTAGTACTGCTTTGGGAGTCTGTCATAGATGTGGAATACGTCGGAGGACACAATCCCCTCGAAGAACAAGTTACTTTCTTACCTGGTAACATTCTTTCGATGGGATGTTCCTCCGACGCATTCCACATCGCACCCTGCCAGCCTGCCCCTCTACAGAATTTCTTATGCTATTGCAGCTTACGTTTCCGCAAGGCTTTCTGTAGTCATACTGCCAGAAGATTGGTGCCACACGTTCTGGGGCAAAAACTACAACTGAGGCTACGGGCGTCGGGCGTCCTACAAATAACATCCGATGACGTCGGCGCTCGACGGAGGCCCTCGAGGGACAGCGTATCGATGTCATCGACACAGGACACAGATGCCGAAAAATGTTCCGAAGCAGCACAGCTGTGGTGATTACTGTCATAGATGTGAAATACGTTGGAGGAACATCCCATTGAAAGAACATTACCAGGTAAGAAAGTAACTTGTTCTTCTTAAGCAGGGCAAAACGCTTTTAGATCCTTTTAGAAGAGTCATTCAATTCAATAGGCTAAGACAAAGTCAACGGGGAAAAGGTTTGGATAGGATGAGGCACTTCTGGTAAGTAAACAGAAAAGTTTTTGCACAAGTTGTTAGGAGTCTTTGATGAAAAGAAGAATCAAATGTAGGGCCACAAGCTGATTAGACTTGTTAGTTGTGGAAGTTACAAACACTTCTACAGCAAGAGGTAAGTTCTCTTAGACTTGTTTAACAGTACCTTGAAAAATAAAGAAAAGATGCAGCTGATGACTTCTGTTCCTGTGCAGCTCTGCAGATCTCACTGTTCCTGGGCCTCAGTCGTGGGGACAAGAGGGAGGATGGCGGGGACTCCTGCAATGCACTGGGACACTGTCATGGTCATCGGGCCAAGAACGCAAACATTAAAGGGCTACATACACAGGGGGCCAGGATCGCCAGGCTCATGAATAACAGTAAGCAAGAACATTTATTTGGGACAAGAATGCTTTTATTATGGACATAGCACCACATTTCGGGTGCAAAGTGCAATTAACATGGGAACTTCCATCTCTAAAGCAGCCCCACGTATACACTTGGGTGTGGCTTCTGCTGCTCCTATTAGGTTGCCTTGCACGTGCCGACTCTCTAGGAGTGGCAGGCAAGCCAGGCCTAGTGGGTGTGCCCACGATCGCAGCTATATAAACTGCTCTGATTCCGAGGCAGACGATTCCCGTTGTTTTGCACTTCCATGCAGCGTAACGCTCACCGCCACCTGGGATTAGACTTACCTTTGGAAATCCTGCTTCCTGCCTTCATACATACCACTTGGGGAATCTGCTCTCACCTGTGCGTGTCTTCGTTGATCCTGACATTCTCAAATCTTCCGGGACGCTGACATCGTCATCTTGGCACTGCAGCTCATCTTCAAATCTTCTGGGGCGCTGAAATCTTCATCTTGGCACTGCAGCATGACGCGCCTCGTCCGTGACAGCAGAACCTGCACGTAAAAACGAAAGCCAAGGTTAGACACTTAAGGTCGCGCTACCACCAAACCTCACCCAGTCACCTGTTGTCGGACATTGCGGTTTCATCAATCTTCCATCCGGCCTTGTACCGCGCCCCCAAAGCTGCTTTTAGGGCGCATTTCCATCTATTGGGAAGAAAACAGAAAACGTTATTCAGGAATTAACAACAATATTGAGAGCAATAATATCAAGACAGAAAACGAGAAGGGGCAAAGAGAAAACAGAAAGGGAAAGAGACAAGAGACATCGAGAGACGCTACCAACCAGGAGAAGCATAGTCGGAGCTGGACTAGACTATTACTACCGGGGACCAGTGAAGGAACTAGGTCCCATCGACAAGCGCCACTGCCAGAAGTAGCAGGACGGAGAGCTTACCATCAATAGTTAACAGTTGAGCCCTATGCACAGAAATCGCACCTTAGGTAGAAGAGTTTGAGAGGTGCAATAGTCACTGATCAGCGCACTCACGTTTTCTCTTATCAGGAGCAGTATCACCAATTGCCGCTGCTCACAGCTCATCCGCAGAGGGAAAGACCTAACAGGGGTGATCTAACTCCTGGGAGGGCTGTAACAGTGCCCCAACGCCTCCGCAGAGACCAGGTGAGCGTAACAGGCAGTCAAAACTAGCAACCGGCAAACTTCACTTTCAGTGGCTGTTTCGTGTTCCAGCTCCTTGCGACTACCGCAAATAGCAATAACGCGGTTCCTGGCTTTTGAGGTGGGCTTTCCTTGCTTCTGGGGTCCTGCACTCAGTTGAGGGGGCTCAGGCTTGGCCAGTCCTGCTTCTTGGGAGTCCGGAGGATCTTCCAAAAGCTCTAGGCCAGCTTAAAAGCAACACACACAATCTGGTGTTCCTCTCCCTGGTTATACGGTTTCCAGCAGCAACTCTGTGGAAATGCATCCAGCTGGCTTAGTTTGGAGTTGATTGGTCCCACCAACTCAAAGGGAGAAGTCGTCCTTGCAAGGGCTTGTTTCTCTGTCAATGCAAACCTGGAATTTAGGCACTGCAGCAGGGCTTCACCGGCAAACCAAAGGTCCAGGAGTTGCAGCAGGCGTCCTCTTCAAGTTCTTCTTCGGTTCCTTCGTCCAGTGGTCGACTCTGCCTTACAAGCCAAAAGACTTGCCTTTTATTCAGTTCTCTCCCATTCATTCCAGACTAGCTGTCACTCACCCAGCAGGGTGACTGTCCTTGCCGGACAGTCAGCCAGCCAATCACCACAGAGTGCATGTGGGTCTCCTAGAAGACTAAGCACAGGGAGTTTCGGGCACCTCCTTCATTTCCTGCCTACCCCAGACACTCTGGAGCCAGAGGCGTGCTTCACTCCTGAATGCCGCTAAAGGCGAAATGAACAAAGAGACCAAACCTGGTTTGGCGCGCAGAGAAATTCTCTAGAAGGACCTTTCCACAAAGACATGGTGAAAAAAGACCAGGGACCTTTTTGTCAAAGATGACTGGACGCCATTTTGAAAAAGATGGCTCCCGCGGCGACAAATGCAACCCATGGTAGTTCAAACGAAACCACTGCTACCAGTCATTCAGTGAGGAAAGGGTAACATAAAAATGTTACATGAGTATCTAGACACAGGGGATACTAAGTAACCCTTCCAGCACTCTATTGTAAGATAGTGTGTGCTGGGTGTAGAAAGTTCCAATGGTAAGTAAAGTCAATTTCACTTTACTGCTCTGGGAAACAGTAGTTTATCACAGAGAAGGTATTGAAACCTTGGGGAAATCTGAAAGGCTTCCCTGTGCCACTGCACTGAAGGTGCTGTGTGACACAATGTAAAAGATGATGCCTATGGAGTTTCTCACACTCCATAACCAAAAGAAACACAGAGGTAAAATTCACATTAAAATACATGAGAGAATGGGGAAAAAGGGTCACACTCTCTCCAGGTTAATAAAATCAAGTCCTCAAAATCCAGCAAAGTTGCTGGGGGTCTCTAAGCTGGAGGGAATTAGCACATTTCTGAGAATTCTCCCTAACAGGAACATTCAGCTCCTTAGCAGCACGTCAGCTCATACTTAGGGGCCGGCGGTGGACATGACTTTTCTTCCCACCCAATTAGCCCCTCATCTCTCATGCCTTCTGCCATGCAGACTGTCTTTGAACTTCGCCTGCAGTACATTCTGTTCTCTTGGGATAAACAAGGGAGTACAGGCACACGCTTATCACTGTTCTGGTCTGCATGCCCAACTCCTAGTTCTATCCTTTGCTCACGTGACAGGAGACCGTATTTCGCCTGTTTTATAGCATTTAATTGTCTTGAATTAATAAACTTGCCACCCATGGTGTTCCTCCTTTGCACCTTAACATGAGATGATTCAACGCCTCACAGTTTCTGTTCTTCATGGATAGATAATTAGTTCTTGACTGCTTCAGCTTTGATACCAGGCCAAACAGCTTCACCCTTCAAGTCTGCGATCTCCAGCTAATTATTTGCTGTGACACACACAGCTCTCGATCCTTCTTTCTCTGTGGATTTGAACTTACTAAAGTTGTGACACCGATGTCCAGACACCATATAATGGCGGCACCGCCTGCAATCTTTTCACTACGTATAGCTAACTTCTAAGATTACCTAGTCTACTTGCGTTGTTGCATCTGTACAGTTATTAAATGGCTTTCATTTTCTGCAGTGCTCTTCACACATGCAATCTTTTCTGCATAATGATGTTCACTCGACTCCTTATTTCGTCATCTGTTACTATAAGATCCATCCATCCTCTTATCTTCTTGGTGAGTCTCCCTCACTTCTTGTGACGTCACCAGCTTATCTTTCTCTTGTTTTCATATTCCTTCAGGACATCTTCCAAGAGATTGTCATCTCTTCGGGCATACATTTGGTATGGCTTTCTCAGTGGATACCTTTCCTCGAACACTCCTCGCGGTATAGTCACAACTACTGGTGTCAAACATGGTGCAGTTTCAGTCTTCTAACATACAGGCAGTAGGGGGGTGGGACTTCCTGCAGAGGTGTTCGGGCTACTCCTCTACAAGAGTCAAATGCCATTGGAAAGCCTGGGATTTTGATTCAGTCCTTCAAACATTACCTGCCAGCATATCTTAACAGACCAGGTGCGATTTGTTCCTTATCAAATGAAGCAGTAAAAAGTTGATTTTATGGACTGCTTCAGATACATCTTCCATTTATACATGGCACTTACATTTGCTGACTTCCGAAGAATTCATTTGTTGCTATTTCTTTAGCCAGACGAGTGGCAACTATGATCGTCAGTAGATCCTTTTATTATCTTTGATAAGGACTTGTGCTTAGAGCAGTTATTTCTTTAATTCTGAAGGTGTTCACAGAAACTCATCATAACCAAGGGATTGTGCTTCCTGTTTCATTCAAGAGTGCACTCGTCTTCAGCTGAGAACATTTCCAGAGCTTTTATATTTCACTTGGATACAGCTAATCCTTTCAGAAAGTCTAACTACTGTGAGGAACCAGGAATGAGACGCGGACAGAGGACTCATGAGGATTGCTATAAATATTTATGAAATGATAATGGGGTGGGGAAATACCTCTGTCCCTAATCTAGTAGGTGTTTCCCTACCTCAACCAAAAACTAAGGGCCTGGCCTGTCCTGTGTCAAGATGTCCAAAGCACATATGTCCTGTGTCTGAAATCCTATCCTAGCCCTCTCATTCTAAGCAATCTCGAAGGTGTTAAGGGTATTGTCTTTGGCTTGAAAAGTGCACAAAAAGGTATAAGTCCAACAAAAGGGATAACGTTCACGGTTCCAGGGAATGGCTCCTTTCCCCAGGTTTCTCTCCACCAAAACAAAAGTTCAAAAGAATAATCAAATTCTTTGTAGCCCAAGAAGATCGCCCCCTCCTCTTGGTGTTGCCATTCACTCCAGGGGAAATTATTCTCTTCCCCCAGCCTTTTCCACATAAGGGCAGGATTCTTGCTTGGGATTCCCTTTTCATGATATCTCTACTGGGGTGCGGGACCCAGACTCGCAGAACAGCCGGTATACTTTCCTGCCAGGTTCTTTCATATAGTTCATTGATGCAATGTGTGTGTGTGCGCGTCCCAGACTCACAAAACACCTAGTTATACTCTCCTGCCAGGTTCTATCATATGTTCATTCACTCTCGATCTAGGGGCATATGTTTTCCCCCCAAGTTCCTCTCATCACTGGTGTATTTGCATCTCCCTAAATACTGGCACTTTGTAAATCAGTTTGATGTAAGCCATAGGGCATTTGCCTCAGTTAGGGACCAAGAATGCTTTCTCCAGCTCCCTCACAAGGCCTTGACCTTCCATTGTGGGCTCACTGGCTTTAGGACGGCTCCTGTAGCTCTGACCCCGCTCAGGCCTCTCGCAGCGTCTTCTATCTCTCCTCTTCACACAGTGCGTCTCTGCGACTGGTGGCCGTCAGCGTGCTGCTCCAGCTTCCCTTGCCGACGCAATGCTTCTTTGCCTCTCGTCCTGCTTCGGCATCTCTCCTGCCTGCGGAAATGTGTCTCCAATCCAGATGCCGTGCAGCTTCTCTGCCTCGCCTCTTCTTCATGCTTGCATGTCCACCTGACAGCTTTGCTTCCCCAGCAGTGAGTCTGATCTCTTCGCACTTACCCACGGTTCCGTCTTTGAACTCCCGCGTTACTTAAGGGAGCAGTTTGAAGCCAATCGGATTTCTCCAACAGCTAGACCGCTCACCTTGGTCTAGCTGAGCAATCTTCATTCCGGTTGCTCTCTTCCTCGTGTCAGTCTTTGTTACTGATGTAACTAGATAATGTTTAAAAGTTCTATCACTAGGTTTTGATAAAAGGCGGAGGGTTACTGCCACAATATGCCATGAAGGTCCGAGGTACTGAAGGGGTGTCCATAAAAGGCAATGGGGGATACCATGTCTCACCCACCCCCCGCCCCCTAGGGTTCACTGGTCCTCATGTCAATACCTGCAATATTTCCAGCTTAATAAGGATAGATGGAAAGGTGTAACTTGGGATAGGGTAACAAGAGGGAGGTAGATTGAGTGTGAGGGTTCTTATCCTGACCTCTCCGTAGGTGGATGTTTCTGTTTCCAAAGGGAAAGTCCCTCTCCCTGTGTTCTTCCCAGTATAAACCAACCCTAATTGGATCCACTGGAAGAGTCCTTTCTTGGTAAGCAGGGCTGATGTCTGTGACTTTCTCACAACACCCTTTAATAAGCGCTGGTGAATAACTCAGGAGAAATGTGCTCTTCTTGGAGGAAAGACCGCACTGAGCAGCACAGGTTTGATACCTGGTCCCAAGCTCAGAGGCTGGATTACAGCATGAGGCACGATATAAGAGCCCAGTTTAATTTAGGTTATGATGTTAATGTTAAAGGACATTTGTACCGCGCACTATCATCACTGGAGTGGTCACCTGGCGCTCTGAAAGAGGAGGGGAGGTTGAGTTAGTGGGAGGAAGCAGGAAAAGTGCAAGAGAGCAGTGATGTGCTGTTGGCGGCCTCAGCCCGGTGGGTTCGTTGGCTGGGCCTGGGGTGTTTGCAGTCGGTAGTCGTCGTGTACTGTTGTGCGAGTCTGTTTTTTGTTGTTGCAATGTAGTGAAGTTTGTGTGGTTTGTTGTGCTGTAGGTTTTGGTTGTGTTTCGTTTGGAGTTTGAGAGGAGTATGCAGAAGGGGAAATGGTTAGTGGAGTTGGTTAGTTGGCATCTCTATCCTGAAATTGAGGTGCTGGGCTTGCGTAGTGTCCCCTGATGCGCCTCTGTCCTGATCTGGGTCTGTCTGGCATACAAGGTTCCTTACTCTTCTGGCCCCCACCTCTATCTTGCTCTCTCATAGCCCACCCTTTCCTCCCTTTATGCTCCTGTGGCCAGTGCACCTGCCAAATGTCAACATCTCAGGTAGTGTGGCTATTGCCAGTATCTCGACAATTCCACAACACTGTGGTACCTGGTGGTAACTAAAGGGCGGATGAAAGATGTTGGGTGGGATTGGCTGGGGTCGTTGACTTGGTCTCCATGCGTGTCGCCTGTGTTCCAGTCTATCCAGTGTCACCCGTCCAGGTGCTGAGGGAGCTTCTCTGTCAGTTCTGGGCTGTCCGTGTGCTTTCCAGTTTAGTCATCCTTTTTCCTGTTTCGGTTTTCATTTTGAGTCTGTGGTGTTGAAGAGCTAGGTTTTTAGTGATTTCCTGAATTTTAGGTGAGCTTCAGTGTTTATTTCTTTTGGGATGATGTTCCGGGTTTTTTCGGCTAAGTGGTAGAAGGATGTGCCTCCAAGTTTTTTCTTAAGGTATGGTTTGAGTTCCAGGCGGATTTTGTTGCATCTTTAGGGCAGCCACTTTGACCCTATATTATGCTTTTTTATTAGCATTATTTCACTGATGCATCTTCTAGTAAATATTCTGCCGTAACCCTGCACATTTTATGCAGCCTTTTTCCTCGAAACCTGTCTGAGCATATGGTGCCTCCTCCGCCCAACATATTTGGTGTGCACAATCGGATGCCAAACCAGTTCGGAAGATGGGAAGAGTAGAAGGAAAGAGTAACGAAAGATAAACTTCATTCGGTGTGCTTGCACTCCCTCTTTCACAAAGTGTCCCCAGGTGTTCCTTCTCAGCATATACTTTGCTACAATCTTCAGGTCGTAAACGCATGTTAGAACTGAAGAGGGACATTTGGGGACTCGTGCTGGGAGCCCCTGTTCTAAAGTTTTTTACATTTTTTTTTTTTTAAGAGTCTGCATTCTTTTTGACAAGTTTTGTTGCTGGTAGTACCGAAGCAGTTGGGAGGAAGGAGTGGACTAATCAAAATCGCCATGATGTTAATATTTCCTGTTTTGGGGACAAAGCATGGGGAAAAAAGTATTTTCAATTGTTTGCTTTTCAAGTTTGCGATCTACATCACAATGTTTCTTCCCCCTCTTCCAGGTGTGAGATCTGCGGGTACCAGTTTCGGCAGCGGGCCTCCCTGAACTGGCACATGAAGAAGCACACCTCAGACGTGCAGTACAACTTCACCTGCGAGCACTGCGGCAGGCTCTTTGAAAAGCTTGATGGCGTCAAGTTCCATAAACTCAAGAGCCATCCAGAAGTGAAGGTCACCTGACTGTCCCCACTAGGTGCCCAGGAGCACCTTGCCTTTACTTTCCTGTTCACTGGCTTCCAGTGACTACTTGTTTGGTTCTGTGATCTGCTCTTTGTCCTGGGACACCGGTGGAGGAGACACAAGATGGTTCAGATCAGTGTTGTGGAAATGTCCGTCTGCTCTCTTAAAGACTGGGCGTTCAGACACATCTGTGAAAGTATGTTCCTTGGATGAAGCAGTGGTTGCATTCTCCACCATCCTTGGTCAAAGATGACGAAGCTAAGAGATTATGTGTGGTACCAGTCTGGAGAGTCAAAAGGGGTTAGCGTGTCCCTTTGGGCTGGGCCTGATGGATCTCCTCCTTCCAAGCAAGTTCCTTATTTAAAGTTCAGTTCTATCCCTTTTAAAAGTCTTATTTCAATATTCAAACTGAATAAGCACAGATGAATTACAAATCCATCGGGTATGGAAAGTTCTGGCTGTTGAGAGAGGGGTGCACTGATGCTTCTGGCATTTATATCTTACTGGGTATGGAAACCTGGAACATTCAGACATTGGCAAATGGACATCCGAGTGTAATCTGGAGATGGGGATGAACACAGATGTTAGCAACACTGATGCCTAAGGATATTCGACAGATACTTGTAACATTGAGACTGGGGGATGTGCACAGATGGTAGTAACACTGATGCCTAAGGATGTCCACAGATACTTGAACATTGAGATTGGGGGATGTGCACAGATGTTAGTAACAGTGATGGCTAAGAATGGCCACAGATGCTAGTAACATTGAGACCGGGGATGAGGATCATATAGGTTAGTAACACTGTTACCTAACAATATTCCACAGATGCTTGTAACATTGTGACGATGGGTGAACACAGATGTTAGCAACATTGAGGCTTGCAGATGTCCACAGATGCTGAGGTTATTGAATCCTGATAAATGCAAATATATTACTGAGATTGAGGTCTGGGCCTGTACACAGAGCTTTCTAACATTAAAACTTCTAGGGAACATGCACAGTTGTCTTTGACATTCAGAGCGGGGCGCGGTTTTCTGGTATTTTCAGCTTGAGAAGTGGGGTTATGCTCAAATGTTGGTGATATTGATAAGTGGGGATGTGCACTGGTCTTTATGACATTGGGAATAGGTGATGTTCAGATCATTGTGAAATTCAGTGTTGATAATGTGCACAGGTGCTTGTGGCATTCAGTACTGAGGATAGGCACAGTTATTTGTGGCATTCAGCCCTGAGTCTTTGCACAGGTGGTTGTGACATTGAGACCCGAGAATGTGCACAGGTGATTTTGATTTCTGCGGATGTGCATTTCATATTCAGACATAGTCTTGTGGAGAGAGGGAGGAAAGCAGCGGTTGTCAAAATATAAATGTTTTTTTCTTCTTGTCTCTTTCTAAAAGTGTGGTGTATGTGTGGATGACAGTTTTGCTACTGGGCAGGTGGGTGTCTGCATGAATCAATCTTGCATCCCCAGTCCAGTGTGCCTTGTCCAGATCCATTTCTAAGGTGCAACCCATCCTTCAATGGATTGCTTTTCTCCCGCACATTCCTCATCTGATATCCTCATACAGCTCTGCGGCTCGGAAACTTTTAGATTGGTGGACCTCGACTCGGCCGACGATCCGTCTTGCTTGGTGCCCGATCAGTCTTGCTCAGTGCTACGGACATGATATATACCACATCACTACTCTCTGTACCTCAGTTCCTTTTTTCCGCACGCTGCTTCAGGAACACAACATTGTGTCTTCGACTCAGCGTTTTTGATGAAAATTCATAACATTTCTTATGTAAAACCTTGACCGCAATGTCCGCTCCCCGGATTTCAGGCTTTAAGGTGCACCGACTGCCATTCCAAAATGTTGGTGACTGACCTGCACGCCATTTGTCTGTGGTGTCTGGGTGTGGATCATGAGACAGAGGGATGTGCGTTGTGCTCCAAGATGCATTCAAAATCCATTTGTGAGCGGGCCGCCAAAACTTGCTTTGGGCTGACCGTCCCCGAAATCTCCAGCATGGTTGCTCGTCCGGTCCTCCCAGGCCGAGATGGAAGTGCCCAGTCCTGAAAAAGAGAAGGAAACACATCGGCAGAAGGCCAAAAGGCAGTCACACTCGAGGAGCCACTCTTCCTAGTCTTCATCACGTAAGAAGAAGAGGCGACATCGACAGGAGTCCAGCTCGTCGTCGGAAAAAGCAAAGCTCTCGGCTGGCTCGACCACTCGAGTTTAGTGGGAACATTTAAAAAAAGAAATGCTAGACATGTTTAAGACACAGGCTGCTGCAGGTGCGGTTACCACCTTGCCCCCAAACAGCAAGCCTCAGTGCCAAAAGCAACATTCCCGATTCCACGCATGCCAAACTGTCGACGCCGTTGGCATCAGAGAAGCCTTTGGGCTCGACACTGAAACCATCGACGGCCAGAGACTCACGTTCCCGATGTCACAGCAATACCCAAGTCCCGACCAGCGACGATGGCCATTCCGTCAAAGGAAAATCCCTTGGCGCCAGCGGATCCTTCATCCCTCTCTCCAGGTCCGGATTCTTCGAGTCCATGGCATCGATTTTCAGCGCGACCAGGGGGACATCGATCCCGTGTATACTGGGTTGGGAGGTGTTGATTTTTCCAATGACCAAGCGGACCTGTTGGCATTAGCCAAAGGATTACACAATGCCAGCTGCCTGGGCACATCTCCACATGTGGAATTTCAGCAGGGTCAATCCTACACCTACACCCACACCCATGATACATTTAGGGCCCTAGTAGTAAGGGTAGTAGACACCCTAGGTTTGAAGTCCTCTTCAGTGCCTATCAGGGCTACAAATTGACGGACATCTTAGAAGAAGGCCGAGTAACAGAGCATAACATGCCACTTAATCCACCCCTAACCTCCTTGTGGCAACATCCGTGCTCCATTCCCCCTGTCAACTCTAACTTTGCTGGGAAGTACAGGCCGGCAAGAGGAGATCCATCTTTCCTGGCTTCTCACCCTTCTCCGTGTGGGCTTGTTGTGCAGGCAGCCACAATCGCCACCAGGCCTTCGGCATCCACTTCGAATCTGCCTCCGGATAGGGAGGGTAAAAGGTTGGACGCTATGCCCACGAATGTCTTTACTTCTGGCAGCATGGTGTTAAAAGCCACCAATGTGGCCTGTGGATTTGCAAAACATTCCTTTGGTTTATGGAAAGCCCTGGAGCAGGCAACGCAATACATCCCCAAAGGTGAAATGCTGGCTGGATTTACACGGCTAATGGAAGATGAGAAGGAGGTAGCCAAGCAGTCGTGGCAAACGTGCCTGGATGTGACCGACTGCATTGGCCGTTCGATGGGGTCGGCGGTAGTATTGAGAACGCAAGCCTATCTCAAAACCTCTGGCTTCTCCCCGAACGTCCAGAATAGGCTACTGGGTCATGCCTTTTGTGGGAGAGTTTCTTTTTGGCCCGCAGGCGGATGACTCTTTGGAAAGGTTTGAGTCAAAATTAGCCGCAGAATCGCTGAGCTTAGTTGCGCATCCAGCCAAACCTCCCTTCTGCTTTGACTCTAGGTGCAGAGGCTTCAGGCAATATATGCCTTAAGGCAGGAACGCGCAGCTCCCACAGGCCAGGCGGTGGCAGAAGCGTTTCTCGTGTCCTGGAAGGGGCAGACAGGCTTCCAGAGGCCAGCAAACAGCGGCAGGGGAGGCACCGCCCATAAGCCGCTTTAATGTCCCCTCCCAAGACTTACCTGTGGGTGGACAGTTGGCAGAACATTGGCCCCAGTGACAGGAGAGTACCTCCAATGCCTGGGCCCTGCTGCTCGTTCGGTGAGGTTATTGTCTGCTCTTATTAGGAAAACCACTGGACAGACCCTCACTGCCTCCAATCCTACCGGGACAGGAGCTCCAGGAAGAACTGCAAGCCCTGTTGTTGAAGGTTGCTGTGGAAGAGGTACATTCAGATCAGAGAGGATCGGGTTGGTATTCCTGTTATTTCCTGATATCAATGAAGGAAGAAGGTCTGCGTCCCATTCTGGACCTCAGGGCCTTGAACAAGTTCCTGAGGAAGGACAAATTCAGGATGTTCTCGAACTTCAGGACTGGCTGTTGTCAATAGATCTGCAGGACGCTTATTTCCATGTGCTGAAACATCAAAAGCACAGTAAGTTCCTGAGGTTCCTCATAGGGGACAAGCACTGTCCGTTCAAAGTGCTCCCCTTTGGGTTGACCTCTGCTCCAAGGGTTTTCACCAAGCTCATGTCGGTAGTCGCGACTCACCTCAGGAGATCCGGGATCCATGTATGTCCATACATGGATGACTGGCTCATCTGAGGGAAGTCGGCGATGGCAGGTCTTGTTTCATCTGGAGGACACCTACCTGCTACTACACAGGCTGGGCTTCTCCCTGAAGAGGTCCCATGTGACACCAGGCTCCAGTTCATCAGAGCAGTCCTAGACACCCGGGTGGGAAAGGCTTTCCCCTCCCGAGGAGAGAGTTGACATCATAGCATAGATGGTACACTTCCGGAATCATGCCACCTTACCAGCTGCTTCCCTTCTCCGCCTCTTACGTCTCATGGCCTCCTGTATTTTTCTAGTGCTAGAGGACAGGCTACGCATGAGATCCCTAGTGGTCACAGTACCACGGAGCGCTCACAGATGCCCTCAAGGTGCCCAGCCAAGATGTTGAGGACCTCAGCTGGTTGACCAACCGCAGCAATCTTATTACACGGGGAACCCTTCTGGCCTCTGCTCCTGGTGGTCATGGATGCATCTCCGAAGGGTTGGGGCGCTCACTGCAGGGATTTGCAGGTCAGTGGCCTTGGGTCAGTGATGGAAGCAGGTGGCACATCAACAGTCTTGAATTGCGAGCCATCAGGCTAGCCCTGAGGGTTTTAACCTTTCTCTCAGGGGGACACATGTCCTGAACCTGACATTCAACACAGTGGCCATGCACTACCTGAACAAGCCGGGTGGCGTGCGCTCCCTCCCCTTTTGCAGAGATGCAATGCAGCGGTGGTTCTGGTTGCTGGAGAGTCAAGTCTCGGTCTTGGCAGTTCATCTGGTGGTGGCAGAGAACGGCTTGGTGGATGCTGAGCAGGCAAAGCACAGTCTCGTGCAAGTGTGAAGTGTGCCAGGAAGTCCTGGAGGTCTTCTCTCTCTGGGTTACTCCAGCAGTGGATCTGTTTACCATGGAGTCCAACGGGAAATGCAGACAGTTTTGCTCAAGGGAATTCCCAGTGAACGGTGCACTAGGGGACGCGTTCCTGATGGATTGGACCTTCACGCTCCACTACGCCTCCCCCTGATTCCCGTCATCCCATGGGTTCTTATGAGGTTGAAGAGGTTTCGAGTGACCATGATCTTGATTGCCCCACACTTGGTGAGCAGAACGTGGTACTAAGATCTCTTGGATCTGACCATCTGTCCGCCTCACTGGTTGCCTCGGTGCCACCCGAACCCTGAGTCCCTCAACCTACATGTGTGGTACTTGAGAGGATGAGGTATGATGACTGGGACCTCTCGGCAGAGGTACTCTGGGTGTTGCTGGCTGCATGCAGACTGTCTACAAGATCTCTGTACGCATGCAGGTTGAGAAGATTTGAGGCGTGGTACAGGGACCGCAAGATCGATCCCATCACTTGCCCCACCACTACAGTGATGGAGTTCCTTCTGTCACTGACCTCAGCAGGCCTTCAGGTTAACATAGTTAAAGGGTATTTGGTGGCCTTTTCTGTGTTCAAAAGGTCACCGGATCAAGGTTCTTTCTTTACAATCCCAGCTATGGCCCAATTCTTGAAGGGCCTTGTGAATAAGTTTCTGCTCACTCCTTGTCCCGGACTGGGATTTAAATCTAGTTCTGACATTCTTGATGGTGGCTCCATTTCAGCTCATGCATTCCTGTTCTTTGAGGCAGTTATCTTTGAAAACAGCCTTTTTGGTTGTGATCACGTCAGCCAGGAGAGTTAGTGAGTTGCAGGCCTTGTGTTGCAAGCCCCCGTTCTGCATTTTATTTTCGGTAAAAGGTTTCCCTTAAAGTAAGATCTGGCTTTCACCCGAAAGTGGCTTCTGAGTTCCACCTTTATCAGTACATAGATTTACCGGTCTTCTACCCTCCACCACACCCCTCTAAGGAAGAGGAGCGGTTCCACCACTTAGATCCCAAGAGAGCTTTGAGCTTTTACGTCGCTAGGACGTTTGCTGTCCGGAAAACTGACCAGCTGTTTGTGGCTCATTCATTGTCTCGCAAAGGTCTAGCGGTGACAAAGCAGACTCTATCTCGTTGGATTATCTTTTACATCGCAGAATGTTACCAGTCTGTAACCGGGAGCTTCCTCCAGGCATCAGGGCACACTCAACGAGAGGGGTTTCGACTTCTACAGCCCTGCAGGGGGACAGGGGGTTGCATTAGGGACATCTGTCATGCGGCCACATGGCCATACTTGCACACATTTACCAGGCACTATTGTCTAGATGTCAAACGCGGGGCTAGCGGGTCTGATGCACGTTTTGGTAGGGCAGTTCTGCAAAATCTGCTACTGTAACACTTTCTACCCACTTATCTATCAGATGAGGAATCTGCAGGAGAAAAGCAATTAATTGAAGGTGAAATAACTTTCTGTAATGTTCTTCCTATAAATTATTCTCCCGCAGATTCTTCATTGCCCCTCCCTTCCATCCCGATTCACAAAGTTCTTGTGGCTTTGGCGCATCTGCCTAAGCAAAGGGACGCCTGGTGATGGCTCTGAGGTAACCGCTCCTTTCTGGCTAGTCGCTTGCCTTTCAGAAAAAGAAAACAAAAGCTTTTATTTTTTCCTAAATTCTTGGGGTTTTCACCCTTTGGGATGTTTCCCATTGTCATGGTTAGCCTGGTCTCCCATTGTTTTCCTATGCAGCGTTCAAGCATGGGGAAACTAAGGTACGGGGCGTAGTGACGTGGTATTACGACGACTGACGTCGAGTCCGAAGCCGCCGATCGAGCACTGAGCAAGACGGATCAACAGCTGAGTAGAGGTCCACTACGCCCCTGTCGCAAAGTTTCCAAGCAGCAGAGCTAGATGAGGATATCTATCAGATGAGGAATCGGCAGGAGAAGAATCCATAGAAAGAGGGGGGGAGGGGGTGGGGGGGTTTGAGAAGGGGGGGTTTGAGAAGCCTCTCAAATTATAGGCACAAGTCGTCAAATAATGACCAAGTAGAAAGTGAGCATGATTTGCCCCGGAGGAGGCCTTCAATCTAATAATCAGTATACGTATGTTATCATGCATTTGTATAGCGCCTCCTGCCATAGGTTATGGCGTCAAAGCAACATCCTAGACTTAGCCTTCACATCACCCCCTCTGAATCACCTGTGCAAACCCAACCCCACTTTACTGGTCTGACCACGCTGCCATCCCATTATCGGTCACCCACTCAACTGTGGCTCACAAAGGTCAGGCGCTCACTCAACGCTGATCATTCAAAACCTTCCCGGTTAATGAGCTGGAAGCAGACTTTGCAGCCTTCCACACCATAGAGAATGCCTCAGGCCACCTGAAATTATTCAGCAACTCGGCTGTGAAACTAGTGGACACTCATGCCCCATAAATTCCAGCCGGCCAAAGACCAAACCATCCGCCCCATGGCACACCCTGCCTCCAACAAACTCTCAATCGGAGCCCTAGAGAAATGGTGGTGCAAAAACCATAACTCTGGAGACCTCACCAACCTGAAATCTCTGCAAACCATAGGATTCTAATTACTGAGGCCAAAGCTGCTTATTACTCCACCACCATTGCGGCTGCCTCCAACAGGAGCAAAGCCCTCTTTAAAGTAGTGTGAAGCATTGTACCAACCCTCACCCGACCCCGAAGTGCCAGCGACTCAGCACATTTTTTTATTGAAAAAAGGGACCATCGAATCAACCTCACAGCTTTAGCATCCCCTGTACCCCGGCAGGCATACTGCCCCTCTGAACTGAATTCTCCTCTCTCTTTCGCCCAGATCTCCTAAAAATGATGACCTCCCTCAAACCTACTTCTTACACTGATATCATCATTCCGGCCTCCATCATTAAACAATTGACTGTCCCAGTGCCCTCCTCCGCATCATCAATGCCTCCCTCGCAGAAGGATCATTCCCAGACACCCTCAAAACTGGTTTATACAACCTCCTTTGAAAAAAATCTAAATCCTAGATCCAGACGAATTGCCAACTACCGACCCATTAAGAAGCTCCCGTTTATTGGCACAATATTGGAAAAAGTAGCTGCTACAACTACTTGCCAGAATTGAAAAACTCCACCGCCTAAATGACTAACAGCCATTGTTCCGCCCAAAGTGTAGTATCGAGACAGCCACCATCGAGGTGGTGGATGATGCCCTCCAAATGGTAATGGTAATGTTTATTAATAAAGCGGCAAGTGTTTCAAAGCACTCAAGGAGGGTGGGAACATGGGGAAAAAACAGTCGTTCAGAGCCCTTGAAATTCTTAGACGATAATAGTCTGCACAGGCAGAGTAAGTGCATATAATACAATTAACAGTTAAGACACGGCAAATAGGCCTGATGACGATTCTGCAGTTTTACCAAGTGCAATTAAGGCGTGAAGACAGGGGAGAACAGACAGACGATCTTCAGGCATGCAGCATTTGGATCGTGCAAATGCACAGACAGTTACAGGGAGAGGGAGGTCCAAGTGCACCCAGTCGGTGGTGACTGGGGTAAGTGCAGAGAAAGCTACTCTCTTGGGTCATTTCTCAAGTGCAGTGAGGGTGGGGTGAGTGCAGGGCTCTGAGGCAAGTGCGAGAGTGGACTGGCGTGAGTGCCAGGGATGTGTGAGACTCAGAGGTACACCAAGCGGCCAGTCAGCAGGCTGTAAGAAAAAGGAGGGAGAGAGGGAAAGAGCAGAGCGCTAGGTTAGCAGGGTAGAGAGAGAGAGAGAAGGAAGAGGAAGGTCTTGAGTTTCCGGAACTTAAGGAGGCTCAAGACGGAGGGCGTCAGGGAGGCTATTCCAGAGGGAGGCCCCTGCTGAGGATAAAGATCTCCCTCAAAATCTCGGCTTGGAGAACCGGCTCACTCGCAGAAGGTTGGAGGTAGATGAGCGGAGGGCTCGGAGGGGACAGTATTTAGGTAGGAAAAATTGCAGATAGCTAGCTCCCAGGCCCCAGAAAGCCTTGTGGACAATGCTGAGGGTCTTGAACTTGATCATTGCAGCCACAGTGAACCAGTGAAGGGATTTCACCGCCAAAGAGATGCAATCCCTGGGTTTGGGGCAGGATATGGCTTGCAGGTCTGTTCTGGATGAGTTGCAGAGGGCACATGGCTGTTGAGGAAGAGTCTGCTGCAGTAGTTAAGCCTAGAGAGATCCAGGGCTCTGGAGACAGCGAGCCGCTGTGGGGAAAGTGAGGAAAGGTAGATTACCTCTGAGGAGGTGTAGCTGATAATTAGACTTTTTGGAGATGTCCGAAATGTTAGAGGTGAAGGAGAGTGCAGTCAAAATCATAGATGAGGGCGATCCATGCCCCCTCGTCCGCCTTGACCTCTCAGATGCATTCAACACTGCATCCTTCTCTCCCTCCTTGCTGATAGGCTGGGATTCTCTGGCACTGTCCTGAATTGTTTTAACTCCTACCTCTCAGGCAGACACCAGGCTGTTCAAATGAACTTGTTGCGTCTTTGAGAAGCCAGAAGGTGTCTCACCCACCAGTCCCTGGGGATCTGTCATCCAGGTGGCCAGGACACGGCCATCGCTTTTGGATCCAGTTCCTGCGGGTGGACCAGTGCGGGAGGATCACCTGGGTGAAGGGTCTTCGGGTAGTGGGAATGGGGCACCAGATGGTGAGACGTGGTATTGCCTTCCCCATAACACCTTTACCCCATCCTACCAGGTAGGATATTTAGGAACTCTATTCTCTGACCCCCTTTTACAACACAAACACTTTCTCACGGACAGCCCGCTATGAGAGAATTCAGACTAACACCCGAGCAGTATTCTTGACGGGTCCCAATACAATGGTCAGGCAATTACTAACGATCAAACACACCTAACATCCATTAAGCTTCCCCACATGGATAAAAGGCGGAGCGTAAGAGCACACTCTGAGTGAATCAAAGCATATGAGGAAACAGCAATTTGGAGGGGGCAGCTGAACGAGAGAAGAAAGATGGCAAAGCAGAAGGGGATCGCAAGGAGAGAAGTTCCCTTGACCTTTTGGACAAGGAGCTGTTATTATTTTAGGGAAACCTCGAGAATAGAAAGCGTAAGACCAGGAAACCAGGCTGAAGAATCCTGCATTGTTTGTCAGAGATACCCGGGGCACTCCTGCATCAATAATCAAGGCGGGGATATGCACAAGCCGCAGTGGTACTGACCTTATCTCCAAGAATAAAGCAGCGTCAGTGAAAGCAACACAGCCGGTGTGTTGGGGAGACCGATGCAAAACCAGTCTGTGTTGAAGCCAAGGTTGCATGCAGCAACATTGTATGGTGAGTGCTGGAATGAACATTGTTAAAGCGCGTGTGATAAAAGACTCAAGTAAATTTTAACTGCTGATGAGTGATTGAACTTTCAAAGCAAGATACAATACCTTTGACAGAGTGGTCCGGCAACGTGTGGTTGCTCAATTGAAGGTCTATGTAAGGTATCCAGCTGAGAAGTGGCAAAGGTGAAAGTGAGAAAAAAGTTATATTAAGAAGAGAACGAGTAATTGTGAATCAAAGCGGTCCTGCAACGGGTTGAGCAAAATCCTGCGCACAGTCGAAAGTCTTCGATTTTTTTGGAAGTATCGAAAACTTTGAAAAGTAGATAAAGTTGGTCCGAGCCCAGCAGAGGGAGATCAGTTGAAAGCTTTGTGTTAAAATGGGTCTAAGCCTGGACGGAGGGAGACCCGTGGTGAACCTAAAATCACCCGAGAAGTTGTATATGTGAAATCCTAACAAGAAAGAAACTTTAATGTTTGTTGTGTTGCATCAGGCCCTCTGAAATAAAGAGACTTTGAATGGCAAAGAGACATTTACACAGAAGGTCTTGATATTGAGGTTTTGAACTTCATCCTCATGCTAGAGAAGCCAAAGACTGTGCTATGCTCGAGTGTGCCACCTTGTCCCGGCCTGAAAACGTGTGGAAGGGAAGCCAACGGCTTGAATATCTTGACATAACATTTCTTGAACACTTTTCTTTTGCATAATATTGTTTCCCACACTATTTGAATTTAGAAGTAAGGATTGACAATAGGTTTATTAGTATAGGCTCTTTTATTTTGACAGACTCGACTAGGACTGTTTTTATTATTTGATGGTCGGAGCTTGTTTCCATCTTTAGATTTAGGATTAGATAAGCGTTTTCCAAACCTAA
Source organism: Ambystoma mexicanum (assembly GCF_040938575.1). Classification (NCBI taxonomy): domain Eukaryota; kingdom Metazoa; phylum Chordata; class Amphibia; order Caudata; family Ambystomatidae; genus Ambystoma; species Ambystoma mexicanum. The sequence continues at coordinate 1,247,810,668 of NC_090926.1, forward strand.
TTGACGTTCAATAAACACCTTTGAACTGTGATCACTTGTGTCTGTTTTACTGTTTGATATCATGCCTTCCTTACAGTTGTAACCAACTCCAGGTCTCCTGCAGAGTCCACCAACGCTCCATCCTCTCACCAATGCTTTTTAACCTTTACATGAAGCCTCTGGTCACTCTCCTGAAAGATCCCAATGTAGCCATTCACCAATACACAGATGATACTCAATTGTACATGAGAGTAAAGGGCACACAGGACATCATTTGTCTCTGCGATTACCTAGCCATCATCCAGTCCTGGATGTCGACTGCCTACCTCCTACTAAACCCATCCAAGACTGCTAAAAAACAACTTGTCCAACAATGACTCAATGATCTGCATCTAGAAGGATTTGATCCACAAGTCTCAGACTCACCAAAATCTGTGGGTTTCACCATTGACAGCAGCCTGTCCTTCCAGAAACAAATAGCCATGAAGGCCGAAATAGCCTGGCTCAGAATCTATACCCATCGAAAAATCAAAGCCTTCATCCCGCCTATGGCTTCTGGACCATCGTGCAGGCCCTTGTGGTCTCGCACATCGATAGAGGAAATTCTCCCCTGACAGGGCTCCCAGCTGTTCATTTGGCTCACCTAAAAGCAGTCAACCACACTGCAGCACGTCTTATTACAGGAGCACGGACATTTGATGAATGACCCCATCCAAAGCGAACTACATTGGCTTCCACTCCAAGCCAGGATATTGTTCAAGACTGCATGAATCATCTACAAAGCATTCGCGATTAGCACACCAGCATACCTGGCGGCTAAGCTCCACGTATCTGGTGGAACATGCTCCTCACGCAGCAACTTGACCAACCAGCTTGAATAGCAACTTGTCCGCACAGGGAGGACTCTCAAACACTCCTTCTCTTGTCATGCACCCACCCTCTGGAACTCGATCCTGATGTCTGGTCGGAAGGCCCCTACAATTCTCCAATTTTGCAAATCTATCACATCATGGCTCTTTCAAAAACACCTGACCAAGGACTAATTCCAATAGATTCACAGGACTCGCTGTACTGCACTACTGTTAAAAGATGCCAGCCCAAATGCTTGCTGCCCGAACTCTGCACAGCGCTCCTCTGCTCTCCAGCTAGGTCCATAATATTAGCAATAAAAAAACAAAACTGTATTCTCTGTGACGCAGCCCCAAATGGAGAGATAGCTGTAGAGAGGTGCTCACCCCGCTAGGGGGTATGTCTGGAATGTACTCACCTGATTGAGCTTCTATGTTATGTTATCCAATATTTATACTACGCCTATCACCACTGTAGTGGTCTTACTATGACTGGCCTTGTACAAAAGGTGGCATTTTGTGACTTTGCCAGTGTGTTGCAAAACCTTAGTTTGTGGAAAAGAAGGGGAGGCGATGATAGGAAAGACAAACTAGACAATAGAATTACCAAAAACAATGAGGTAAAAGGATTGAGATGAGTGGAAGGGGATATTGTGTCGAAGTAGAGATGTGTGTTTCTCAAATGTGAAAGTTATTCGTACTCAAGAGTGTAGGACTGTTAGGCAGAATCCCATGCAGTACCCTTTGGGAACACTACACACAATTAAGACTACAATTGTAAGTACAATTTCACCTTTGGTACAAGCCTGTACTGCACAGTAATGTGGTAGCAGTGGCTGAGCAGCCAGACTTCTCTCAAGAGTAAAGTGAGCAGTACAATTGGTTACACAAAGGACTAGCAATTACAGTGATTCAAACAAACACTCGTGGTTTCTTGGTAAAGAATATACATTTATTTACACAGTCAGTTGGAAAACATTCCACTAGCAAGAGCAGCTCAATATTGTATACTAATATACTACAAATACACAACCAATAAGTTATTCGACAAGTTCAGCTCCCCTGAAGTGGGAGCAAAATGGCACTTCAATTACTTTTAAAAGGGGTAAAAATACAAGGTTAAAAGAAATCAAGACACAAATACTTTAATAGGCAGTGCAAAGGGTTTCAGTTCACCACAACCAGCAATTCAATTCAATAGTCCTGGGCCAAGTTCAATGGTTCAGAGTCTTGTATAGGATAGCACAGTTCTGGTAGTAAACGGTTAAGTCTTTGCAACGGTTCTTGGAAGAACTTGGTCAGACAAAGTTAGATGTTGGTTGAGGGAAGGACAAGCCTTCAAAGTTGGGAAAGTTTCACAAACTTTCACCGCGGCTGAACAGAGTTCTGCACCGCACTTGCACAGTACTTGGTAAGTGAAGAAAAGCTGTAGCTGAGGCAATTGTTCCTTCAGATCTCGCTGTTCCTGAGCTTCAGTCATGGGGACAAGAAGGAGGATGTCGGGAGGTTCCTGCACTGCCCAGGGTAGAGGCCACAAGCTTGGCTAAATGTCTGTTTAAGGTGTGAGTGCCTTAAAGACCACAAACTGGTATCCTTCCCACTGGCTATGCGGTTTTCCACAGCACTATGCAGATAATTCGACCAGTATGGGGACGGTGTCCAGGCGGCTTACAAGTTGGTTGTTCCCGCCAAACTCAAGGGAAGAAGTTAACCTTGAAGGGCTTCTCTGTCGATGGAGTTTCAGGCAATTCGGACCTGCAGCAGAGCTTCACCAGTGGACCAGGAGTTGCAGCAGTCGTCTTCCTTCAGCTCGTCTTCGGTTCTTTCGTTCCAGTGGTCGACTCTGCTTTCCAAGTCCCAGAGGCCTGCTTTTAAACAGTTGTCCCCCATTCATTCCAGCCTGGCTGTCACTCACACAGCAGGGTGGCTGTCCTTGCCGGACAGCCAGCTGGCCAATCACTCCAGAGTGCATTCAGGTCTCCTAGGAGACTAAGCACAGGGAGTTTCGGGTACCTCCCTCACATCCTGTCCCCCCCAGACACTCAGGCGCTAGAGGAGGGCTTCAGCACTGAAGCCCGCCAATGAACAAAGGGACCAAACCTGGTTTGGCACGCAGAGACAAACACAAAAAGGACCTTTCCAAAAAGAATGGCGTAAAAAGTTGACCGGAGTCTGTTTTTACACATAGGTCTTGGGCGCCATATTGGAAAACATGGCTGACCCGATTTTTAGCTACCGGTGTTCGCGGTCGGGAATAATCATGGTAGTTTGTTTAAAACCACTGCCACCAGCCATTTCAAGTGGGAAAGGGTAACATTTGACTGTTACATGAGTGTTTGGACTCAGGGGAAGCTAGGCAACTCCAGCACACTATAGGAAGATAGTGTGTGCTGAGTCTGTACATTTAAAAAGACTAGTAAAGTCAATTTAACTTTACATGCTCTGGGAGACAGTAGTCTGTCCCAGAGAAGGTATTTAAACCACGGGGGAGTCTGAAAGACACCCCTGTGCCACTGCACTTAGGGTGCTGTGTGACACACAGAAAAAGATGATGCCTATGGAGTTGTATTAAAACTCCATATCCAAAGAACACGAAAGTAAAACGTATATCAAAATACATGAGAGTGGGAAAAAGGCTCACGCTCTTTCCAGGTAGAAATTAAAATCCTAGCAATCCAGCAAAGTTGCTGGGGGTCTCAAAAGGTAAGGTAAATGGGCACATTCTTGAGAATTCTCCCCAACAAGGATTCAGGAGAGCACAGCTTAGTTTGGAGCAGAGATTTATTGTGATGGCAATGTCTAGAACCAACGAAGCATGTTACTAGATATAGTTGAATGGTGAGTGGTCACGTGATGGACTTGAGAGGTCCTCACACGTCCCTGAATAGTGTGGAGGCTTTCACCAGATTAGTTTATAAGAAACAATATCTGTATTTAGGGAGGAGAGCACTGAGTTTGGCAAGTCAGCTGACAGGTGCCAAGAGTTGGACGTGTAAAGAATTATGCTTGGGGAGAACAAGGGGTAAGTGATAGGGGGGGGAAGGAGACATGATGGACTTGTGTCCAGAAATTGGTTTTTCATTTTTATTTGTGTTTGGTTAATAAAACCTTTACAAAATGGCAGAGTATTTTTTTTATTTAAAATGTTTTGTTTGATTTTACAAACTTTTCATTTACACTTGTTTTGCATTTCAAAAAAAGTATCACTACATTTCAGTCTTTCAAATTGCTATCTTCGATGATCGCTGTCCAGAATTTGATTACTGTGAAGATTAGACATTTGTCTTGTCCTCTTAATAAATTGGCCCATCTTTCTTGAGTCGTCATTTGTTTGTGGGATATCCCAAAAAAGTCTCTGTATAGATCCCTTTTTTCCAGACAGACCATGATCAGGTGAAAGTGTTTCGCGCATGTTTCTTGATTTGCAGAAGCGGCCATCAGAAGTTTTATTATCTGGTTTATCTGTCATAGTTAAATAGTCACGAGTCGATAAAATATTAAAGCGAAAACGCAAGACTAGATCACGGATAGTCCGGTGCGGAAAATAGTTCAGGTAGCCTGGCAGTTCGTGAAGGGGCCCTTATTTCCGTATGACATTTAAGATGATGTTTATATTTACTTTGTTCGGCTACAGTTTTGACCCAATCGGTGGTCCGAATTTTGCGTTTCGCATGCTGTGGTCTATTTATCAACATTTCTTCAGTGATTTCTTCTGTATGCATTTTTTGTATAATCTCGGACGTCCACTTCGAAAAAGCTGTGATTTGAAAAGCTTGTTTCTTTTCTTTAAGGATTTCCAGCGATGGTATTTTGTCTTGGGAGATTATTGTGCGGTGGAGATCCATTTGCTTCCAGAGAACTATAGATTGTATAGATTGAAGGGCTAATTCAAACCGGATTCTTGGCATTGGGAATGAACTAGGAAGAGATGGTGTTTTCCTCCAAAATAGCGCCTCATAATGAGGCCACTTTATTGTTTGCTGATTGATCAGTGATTAACTGGCATAGATCAGGATCGGAATTTGTTTTTGCTTGTACAGAGCAATTGTAGCTTTTATTGAGTATGTTCCAAACTTTAGATGGAAAAATCGACCTTGCCTTGCAAGAGATCTGGCTTTTCCTTCAACGTGGTCTTTCCATTCTTGTTCGTTTAAATAGGGATTAATCATTGCGCCCAGATATTTGATTGCCCTGGTTATCACGATCGGTTTGCTTTCTAGATGTATCTTTAAGTTGTGTTGATTCTTGTTTTTTTGGGAGGAAAGTTTCATTACCTTAGAAAATGAGTTGCTGATAAATATCGATAAAACTATCATGAAATTTTGTGCTTTGTCTAAGGTTTTTTGTAGGCCTGACAGTTTTATCTAAAAGGATGTCGTCATCGGCATAAATTAGGGTTTGAATCGGTTCGTTGTTAATCTTCGGAGGGCTCGCTGCTATGTTTTGGATCCTTTCCCCAAAGTCACAAGTATAACAATTGTATAGGCAGGCTGCCAAGGGGCACCCTTGCTTCAGGCTGTTCCAGGTGGGGATTGGCTTTGACACTATACCATCATTGGTTAACCGGACTTGAACCGAGGTGTTGGAATAGAGTTGTTTTATTGGGTTTCAGGATGGAGGGTGGACAGCCCCATGATGTTAATTTGGTCCAAAGTTTTTGTCTGTTGACGGAGTCAAATGCCATTTTTAGATCTATAAAGCTGGCGTATACCTGTTGGAACTTGGTTATTGCTTCATATTTTATCATGTTGAACAGTAGTAGGTTCACGTTGGTTCCTATTTTGGTGACAAAACCGGTTTGTCTTTTTTCTTGTTTACCGTTTTCTGCTGCCCAGGTGTTGAGTTTTTTTAAAAGATAGCCCGCAAATAATTTCCCTAAAGGATCTAGAAGCGCTATAGGTCTATAGTTTGCCGGGTTTTTTCGGTGTCCAGTTTTGAAAATTGGAATTAGGATAGCCAGTGTCCAAGAGCGAGGGATTTCTTTTGTCATACTAATAAGTTGGAGAAGTTGGATGAAAAAGGTAGCCCATTCGCCTGGAGCTGCTTTGAGATCGGCATTTGATAACCCATCTCGAGCCCCAGGCCCCGATGGACTAAGGGCTATGATGGTATTTCTAAGATCTTCAATGTCCCAGGTAAGATTCCAAGAACCATCTTTCTTCATATCGATTGTTGAAATATCGGTATTTGATTTGTAAAGTGTTTGATCCATATCTGTGCTTCGACTTCTTGGATCATGTTAGGTGCTTTCGATGAATCATTCAGCAATGACCATAGCTGTCTTGTGTTTTTCTGTTTCAGCGCAGCTAGAATTGCTTCTGCATCATTTTGTTGCATTATGGCTTTGATTGCTTTTGAGTTTGAGTATTTCTGTTTTTCTTTTTTATTTCAGTTTTGAAATCATGTTCTTTCTTTTTCTTTAATTGTCGTATTCGTTTCTGATAGTTTTTTCTTCAACTTGATTTCGATATTGAAATGATTGTGTTTTGATGAGTTGGTAAGACTTGATCGCGGTTGATAGTATTTTTCCAGGATCCAGCTGTAGTTCAGTTTTGATTTGATCTTGAAGTGGTGACTCTTCAAAGGTTGATACTAGTCCAGCTATCTGATGATTCTTTATTCAGAGTTTGTTCAAACTGTTATTAAGTTCGAGGGCTGGTAAGGTTATTTGGGGGTTCTGTGATCTTAGCATGTCCCATGAAATTGATATTTGGTAATGGTCACTGGTGGACTGCGGAGTGTTAGCAGTGGAGATGATTAATTTTCATATACCTTCTGAAATTAAAATATAGTCAATGATTGAGGTAGATTTTTCTCATGACCAGGTTGGGAGGAGAAGACCTTTACTATTCATTGGTTGCTCACTCAGGATATGTTACGAATAGTTAATTCTTTAGTCCATTTTCTAGCTCTAGATGACAAAGCCTGAGAATCTAGTTTTGTTCTTTTTCTGCTGAATAAAAGCATGTTGAAGTCTCCCGCAATGATAAATTCTACTTGGTTGTTAGTGTTGGCGATGGTATCGATTTCGTCGCATATTGAGTCTATAAATTTGTTATCGTTCATTGCGGTCGGGTTCCAGTAGATTTTAAAGATGGTTAGATAGATGGCTTCAGAGCATTGATCCAAGTCGATAGTAAAGGTTGGTATAAGTATGGTGATGTATTGTGCCCAGGAATGGATATTCTTCCTTGTTGTTATCGACCACGAGGGGATGAGTTTCGTTAGGATTATCATTCCTGACGCAGGTCTACCTTGCTGTGAGGTAATTGCGGGATTCATCAAGGTTGTAAATCCATCGCAAATTACATCTTCTTTCAACCAGGTTTCCTGTAAACAAATGATGTCTGATTCTGCAAGAGAGGCTCACCCTTCATCGAAGAGGTGTTTGTGGTCTCTGGTATTCCAAGAGCATAGAGATGTTTTACTCAATTGGGGAGTTTTGCATGTTGATTGTTGTAGATAGGTTTTTCTGGACAAACTCAGGTTTCCCCCCTGAATTCTAGATTTTGTTTTGTGTTGGGGGATCCATTGTTGGTCACGCCATATTTCTTGTCTTTTCAGGGTATCATATGTATTTGTCTGGTGGTTTTCCCTGATGGTATCTTGAAGCTTTGGAACAGTATCATTAGCATTCTTCTGGGTATCATGTACCGATTGTTGTTTCATTGATTTGTTTTGCGAAAGTGTCAGTCGTGCATCGTTGGTTAGCTTATTTTGTTTTCAGCCATTAATCTGAATACAAAGATCTTTTCTGTTTTGAAGCCTAGCGTTGCTAATTGAGAATTGGTGGATAGAACACATTGCATTATTTCTTGGCAGTAAAAGTCAATATGGGCTGTTTCCATCTGTCGTTTATGTCAGAGTAAAAAAAAACATAAGCATTTGTGACAAAACATGTCAAATAAAATTATTACATCTATAGATTTTAAAACGACCTAGACAAATACAAATAATCAACAGAAATTGAACCAAATACTTTAAAAAAAAAGTGACAACATCCCTCTTTACATAAAAACCACATTCAACTTTACAACAGTAAAGGACGGAAAAAAGGGTCTTCCCCTATTTCCTTAAATTTCACAATTATTCAATTCCGAAGTTGCTAAATCTTTTTCTATGAATTTTAAATAATGACCTAATGCAAAAATGAGTGGATAGTATGACCCTTGCATAAGTCTATCCCATATGTTTTCATTGAAGTCTGCATTTCTTGTGCCCACAAATTTCATTAAAAACACTGTACGAGATACTTTAAATTGTGGACATTCCAATACAAGATGCTTCAAAGTTTAATTTGGTTTGTCACAATTAGAACATCTACAGCTCTTCGTCTGCATGAACAATGGCATACCTTCCCAATGACCACATCTCTCCTTAGTTCTAATTGGGGGAGGGGGGTGTAACCCATGGCAGTTAAAAGGTTAAGGCAGCACAGGTTTACTCTATGTTCCACCTGATTAATTTAATCCACCACAACAGCAAGAGTATGGGAAGAATCATCCTTTTAGACAAGATTACCTCGATGATGACATTACCCTCTACCAGAATCCCGATTATGAATCCTACATGTATTTTAAGTAATGGTTACCACAAGGATTTTGTGCTTGAGTAGGCCCTACGCTTGTGCGTCTGCAAGTGCTTAAGGACACAAAGCCTGTCTTTAGCTCAGCAATAGTCAAAGTTGTGAGCCTTCTACAGTGTCATGGTGAGTCTGAGTATGTTCAATCCATGCCCAAGAAAACACGGATGGCAAATCCCTTCCACTAATTTGCCTTGTTTGCAAAAGCTGTCTGAAAAGCAAGCAAAACATTGTTTTATTTTGGTTTCCTCATTTATGTCATGGTTGCCACAAGGATTTTTTTAAAATAAATATCATCAAACCCTAGGCTTGTGCATCTGGGCAAAGGGCTAAAGGGCAAGAAGACGGCCTTTGCTCAGCATTGGGCAGGCTTGTTAGCCTTTCAGTGTCATGGTGAGCCGAGGCATTTCATTTCTTAACGTCATTAGTTTAGCGCTTTTCACTATGGGTATGGTACCAATGTGCTGTTGGTTGAATGCCCTTGGTGGGAACATTGTATGGCAAAGTTAGGAGGTGCTAGTATGCATGTGTGCATAATGGCCATTAAAGGTTATGAGGACGTGGTCGAGTCCCTTCTAGCCACCCATGTCTTATTGGTATGTGTATGGGTGGAGAGATGTACACTAGAAAAATAAGCTGAGGGTGCGTGTAAGAAGATAGTTAAGTGTAGCTACACTTTGAATTTTTGTTGTGAAAGTTAGTTACATTCTTATGGCAGAAGTGTTATGCTTAGTGTCAATCAGGTTGTATATATAAGCAAATACATGCGGGAGTGTGGCAGCGCATTTGGTTAATTCCAAAAGCATGGGCTGCAAGAGGATAAATGAATTGGTCATAATCAAATGAAAGCCTAGAATTGGTACATTTGGCCAAATTCTAAAACATATAGGTTGATGAATTGGTTTTATTTCGCTGCAGTATTTTTCATCGCCGTTTTTTTTTCTCGAAAAACTCGTTTTTGTTTTTTTTGGGGGGGTTGCCCCCCAACCCCCCCTTTTTTACATTTTTTTTTTTATTCCCTTACACCCACAACCATATATTTAATTTTTTAACCCCCCAAAAAAAAGATTCGTTTTTAAAAAAAATAATAAAAACGGCGATGAAAAATACCGCAGTGAAATGCGTGTATACCGATGAATTAAGGTGGATGTGTTTTATATGCTTCCAGCTATCATTAAGTGGCTACATTCAATACCCCACTTAACCATAAAGGCAGCATTCTGCCAACACCTGCATTCCCTATGGTGGAACACCTTCTGCAATCGCCTAGAATCCATAACGTGGTCGCCCTCATGGACTCGACTAAGTGCAGCACCCTGGTCAACTGCACATCCCTTCCAAGTGCTATACAATGACTATCACAAGAGATCTTCTGCTGCAAAGGCTACAGTCTGTGCACTATAATGGCTATCCTCACAAGATCCTCTGCGAGCAGCACCCAGTTCACAGGGCAAAACAAGAAAAAATACTTGGCTTCACTTGTAACTCATCTAAGAGCAGAAGCAATGGTCATCTTTCTAATGATGTGGTTCAACATGTTGGTCACCCTCAGAAATTCCTCCAGTGCGATACATTGACAACCACTACCACCCTCCTGCCCCCCCCAATCCTTTGCAGTGCAAATATATTGCACACACCCAGAATCCATCAAAGTGCAGTACATTGCCAAAGTCCATCTAAGAGCAATACATTTCCCAAACCATGCCCAAGAAACGCAGAGGGCAAAGCCCTTCTACTCCTTGAATGGCCAAGAACAACCGGGGTCTATAGATGAGAAAATTAGGAGGAACAATGGGCATTTAACTGAGGGGGCGTGATTTCTGCCATGGCTTCCTTGGGAGCAGAAGCCCCAGTCCAAGGTTCCTGAGTTTTATTCAATGGATTTATTTTACAAGCTTGTATAGCGCTTTTATCCAAAGCGCTAAAGTAATGATCATTACAAAAGATGCAAAACTCACAAGGCAGGACTTCAAAGAAAGAAAGGTTTAAGAGCATATAGAGTGAAATAATTGAAGATTGAGATACTTTTTGATAGATTACGAGAAGGGCAGGATCGAATATCTGGAGAAAGAGCATTCCAAAGACAGGGGCCAAGAAGTTGTAAAGAAAGAAAACGAGATGAAGCACGAGGGGGAGGGGGGGCAGGGACAGATCGAAGGAACTGAGTAGAAGAATGAACCTCGCGGACTGTGTGGCAGAGAGAAATCAAGGGACAGAAATAGGGTGGGGCCAGGTCGTGGGGACTCCTAAACACTGGAAATAGGAAATTAAATTCAAATCATAATTTAAAGCCTTCGGAGACGGGTCAAGTAGGGAGTAATACTGGAAGACAAGAGAAGGTACAACAAGATTCTATCGGCAGTGGGGAGGATTGAACACAGAGGGAGAATGGCATAGTTGGGGAGACCAATATATAAGGAACAGCAATAGTTAAGAAGTTAGACTATGACACTGAAAAGGTGAAAGCGACAGGAATTAATAACAGGCCCAACCTGGGGAAGAAGTCAAAAGGAGCAATCAAAAAGGACACCGAGATTGCGATCTTGGCAGCTGATGACGAGTTCGAGAGCAGGGAAACAGAGAGAGAGAGGAGAGACGGTGGCAGGGGAAGCAGGGAAAAACAATATTTTGGTTTTGTTGGGGTTAAGACAGAGGAAACGGGAGGCCATCACTTTATGCGAATGGTTACAATGGTGTGTGAGCCAAAAATCCTCTTAGGCTGCAGCTGGGCGCTATTAGAAGTTAATTCCCAAAACTAGCCTTCCCTCTCTGGGCTGCATTTAGTGTGCTTTGTCATCACAGGGCATCATGCGATTGGTATGCCAAATCAAGGGTTTAGGGTCTAGTTACCAGATTAGCCTCCTCTCTGTTCCTGTTTGTGATTTCATTTTTCTGTTGCTAATGATATTTGCGTGTTTAGCCTTAAGGCTGCTTCAAGGAGCTTGAACACTAGACATTTAAAGCAACACATTATAACTAAACTTCAACATAATATACCTTGACCTAACCAGCTAGTATAAAAGTGTTGTAAAGTGACTTGCAGGCTTTCTTGGGTTCCAAGCACTTAAGTTACGGTTACATTAAGATAAATGCATGAGAGTATGGACTATAATCAGCACTGGCCCCATCACTCAGGCAGGGGAGCTCTAACTGCCTCAGTATGGAACCCTCAGATCAACACTCCATCATTCACACAGCAACACTCCATGTGACATCACAGACTCACAGCATCACACAGACAGTCACTACATAACACATCTCCTTCTTTTACCAGACCCACATACACACACAGAAGGTCACAACATAATACATCTCCTTCCTTTACCAGACCCACACAACACATAAATGGTCACTACTTAGCACACCTCCTTACATTACCGGACCAGACTCAACACCATGCATACTCAACACCACACATCTCACTCCATTACTTAAAACAAAGACAAACACTACACACCCACTCAGACACTAAATTGTCTGGCCTATCGGGTGCACCCAAATGAGCCAATATATTCAAATACACCGACACTGGCCAGGCATCCCCTAATCCATCTGCGTACCTGACACTTGGCCACTAACGACCCGATGGCAGTATCACGAAAGTCTGTCATGCCATAACCCCACGCTATAGAAAAAGTATAGGCTTCAGCATGTCACATATAAGAAAATCTCAACAATGAAGGCACTACCTCCTTTAAATATATAGTGGCACTAATCTGACCTGGCACACACCCACTAAGTTACCACTCCTACTTCATACTGGCAGAGGCGCTACCTCCCTTACAGTATTCCACAAACGGGAGTCGCTACCTCCCTCAAAAACACTAATGACACGAAAATCAGAGGCGCTACCTCGCTTGAAAACCAATTGTGCCACAATAACCGGAGGCGCTACCTCCCTTAACCGCCTTTGCGTCACACTCGCCAGAGGCGCTACCTCTCTCAATCATGACACAAACAGAGGCGCTACCTCTCAAAAACCACGTTTCCACACAACCTGGAAGCGTTACCTACGTCAATTACCTTAGCATCATACTCACAAGAAGTCACTACCTCTCAATCGTGACGCATACATCGGAGGTGCTACCTCCCACAACATACACTGACACACATATGAGAGGCTCTACCTCTCTCAAATACCACTAGTGCAACCCAACCGGAAGCGCTACCTCTCACTACTACCTAGTGTCACTTACACCAGAGGCGCTACCTCTCTTAAATTACAATCGTGACATAACACACCAGAGATGCTGCCTCTTACTACTACCACAGAGTCACCCACACCAGAAGCGCTACCTCTGCTGTGACAACCTGACTCGTACCACACCTTTATTCCAAGCACTTAAGTTATGGTTACATTAAGATAAATACATGAGTATGGACTATAATCCGCACTGGCCCCATCACCCAGGCAGGGGAGCTCTAACTGCCTCAGTATGGAACCCTCAGATCAACACTCCAGCATTCACACAGCAACACTCCATGTGATATCACAGACTCACAGCATCACACAGTCACTACATAACACATCTCCTTCCTTTACTAGACCCACATACACACACAGAAGGTCACATCATAACACATCTCCTTCCTTTACCAGACCCCCACACACATAAACAGTCACCACTTACCACACCTCCTTCCCTTACCTCATTATCATACACACAGCAACACTCCATGTGACATGTTAATGTTAAAGGACATTTGTACCGCGCACTATCACCACCGGAGTGGTCCCCTGGCGCTCTGGCGGTTCTGAAAAGGAGGGGAGGATGAGTTAGTGGGACGAAGCAGGAAAAGTGCAAGAGAGCAGTGATGTGCTGTTGGCAACCTCAGCCCAGTGGGTCCGTTGGCTGGGCCTGGGGTGTTTGCGGCCGGTAGACGTCGTGTACTGTTGTGCACGACTGTGTGTTTTTGTTTTGTTGTTGCAGTGTAGTGAAGTTTGTGCGGTTTGTTGTGCTGTAGGTTTGGTTTGGAGTTTGAGAGGTGTATGCAGAAAGGGAAATTGTTAGTAGGGTTGGTTAGTTTGCGTTTCTATCCCGAGTTGGGGCGCTCGGTTTGCGAGGTCTCCCCTGATGCAGCTAAATCCAGATCTGGGTCCGACTGGCATATAAGGTTCCTTACTCTTCAGGCCCCCACCTCTAACATGCTCTCTCAGTGCTCCCCTTATTCTCCTTTAATACTCCTGTGGCAAGTGCATCTGCCAATGTCAACCTCTTAGGTAATGTGGTGATTGTCAATATCTCGTCAATGCCATACCACTATGGTACCTGGCGGTAACTAAGGGCAGGCGAGGTGTTGGTGGGATTATCTGGGGTAGTTCACTCAGTCTCCGTGCGAGCCGTCTGTGTTCCAGTCTGTCCGGTGTCACCCGTCCCGGTGTCATGTGAGTTACCCTCTCGGTCGGGGATGTCTGTCCCCTTTCCGGTTTAGTGACCCTTTTTTTTTAGTTTTGGTTTCCAGATTTAGTCTGTGGTGTTGAAGAGCCAGGTTTTTAGTGATTTCCTGAATTTTAGGTGATCTTCAGTGTTTCTTATTTCTTTTGGGATGTTGTTCCAGGTTTTTGCGGCTAAGTGGTAGGAAGTGCCTCCCAAGTTTTTTCTTAAGGTATGGTTTGAGTTCCAGGCGGATTTCGTTGCTTGATCGGAGGGGTCTTGTTGGCTTGTAGACTGTTTTCTTTTGTAGGAATTCTGCTCCTTGTCCGCTGATTGCCCTGTGTGTTATGCACATTGTTTTGAATGTGATGCAATGTTTTACTGGGAGCCAGTGTAGTGTTTTTTGCGCTGGAGTGATGTGTTCTCTTCTGGATAGTTTGAGGAGTAGTCTTGCTGCTGCGTTTTGGATCCATTGCAGTTTCTTCAGGAGGTATTCTGGTATTTCGAGGTAGAGGCTGTTTGCGTAGTCGATTTTTGACATGATTAGGGCGACGATAGTGAGTGTTTTGTGCGTGAAGGAGAGGAAAGGTAGAATTCTTCTCGCCGTGTGGAGGAGGAAATAGCATCTCTTCACTGTTGCATTTATTTGTGGTTCCAGGGTTAGGGTGTTGTCCATTAGGACTCCCAGATTTTTTACTACCTTCGATGGTGTTGGTGCGTTTCCCATTTCCGTGGGCCATGGGATGGTAGTTTCGTTCTCTTGGTCTGTGGATATGATCATGATTTCTGTCTTTCCTGGGTTGATTTTCAGGTTTTTGGCATCCATCCAGTTGAAGACTTCTTTTAGACAGTTGGTTAGGGTTGAGTGGTCGGCATCGGTGTCTTTGATTTTGTAGATGATCTGAGTGTCATCTGCGTAATTGTAACATGTAATGTTGTATTTTTTGAAGATTCTGATGACTGGAGTCTGATAGATGTTGAAATATAGTGGAGATAGTGAGGATCCTTGTGGGACTCCACAGTCGTTAACTCGTGGGGTTGATTTAAAAGGTTTTATCCATACCGTTTCTGTTCTGTCTGCTAGGAATGATTTGGTCCAACCTAGTGCTGTGTCTGTTATGCCTATGTCTTCTAGTCTTTTGGTCAGGGTGTCGTGGTTAACTGTGTCAAAGGCTGCAGAGAGGTCGAGCAGAATAAAGGCTGAGGTAGTGTTCGAGTCTGCGTTAGTTTTGAGATCGTCCCAGATGGATAGCTGTTTCCGTTCCTCTCGCTGGTCTGAAACCGATTTGAGCTTGGTCCAGCAGGTGGTGTTTTTCTACGTGTTCTTGAGTTAGTTTATATACGTAGGTTTCTAGAAGTTTTGCTAGGTAGGAGATGTTAGAGATCGGCCTGTAGTTGGAAAGGTCATCTACGTCACCACTTGTGTTTTTCAAGAGTGGCCTGATGTATGCTGATTTGAAGATCTTCGGTACAGTCCCTGTTAATAGTGAAAGGTTTAGAAGGTTTCTGTAGTGTTCTGCTGGCGATCCTTGCGCGAGGATTGATTTGTATATGTCTGGGGGACAGGGGTCCATGGGTGATCCCGCTTTCTTGCTTCGTTTTACCAGCATTGCGAATGCCTCTGCTGATATTTCAGGCAAGCTTTGGAGTTTGTGCTTTGGTTCCGTGTTAGGTCAGTTGGGTTGTGTGTTGTGGTTGGTTGGTCGCTTTTGTATGGTTTGTCGGATATCATTGATTTATTTTTTTGAAGTGGTCTGCCAGGTCGTTGCAGAGTTTTTCTGAGGGCGTTGGGGTGTTATCGCAGCCTGGTGGGTTTCTCATTTCTTTAATGATGCTAAACATTTCTTTTTGTGTGTTGGTGGCATTGTTGATTCTGTCATCGTAGTGTCTTCTCTTTGCTTTTTGAATTTCCTTCTTGTATGCGCGGATTTTTTTCTGGTATAGTGTTTTTTTTTCCTTGGGTTGTATTCTTTCCTCCATTCCAATTCCCTCTTTTTGTTTTCCTTTTTCATGTCGTTTAATAGTAGGGTGACCCATTTTGCCGCTGCTCTTTTTTTTTTTGATGGGGTGAACGGTTTTTCTGGGGTGATCTTGTCTATTGTATTTGTGATCCATTTGTGCAGTATCTCTGCTTTCCCGTCTAGGTCCGCTAGCTCCAATTCTGTATTTGAGGGTTTCGTTAATTCCAGTTGTTCGAAAAGGTTGCTTTCTTTGACGTGTTTCCAGTTTCTTTTGGTGGTGGTAGTGAGTTTTGGATGTTGGATGTAGGCTTGGGTAGGCAGAGTGATCACGAATGGGATGATGAGATGGTCGCTCCACAGTATTTGTATCGGCGGTGCCGTGGTGATTTTTCTTTGGCGGAAATTGCATCTAGGGTATGTCCTGCCGAGTGTGTGAATCACAGCATCACACAGACAGTCACTACATAACACATCGCCTTCCTTTACCAGACCCACATACACACACAGACGGTCACAACATAACACAAAGGAAACCAACATCATATTCTCCAACCCCCCAAATCGAGTGAATACATACAAATACTAGTAAAAATCCAGCAACACTCTGGTAGGTTCTAGTTAACTTGAGTTTAGTTTTGGGAAAATAATACATTGATCTTAAACAAACAAAACATTACACAGCATGTTTCTAAAGCTTAAAAACGACTTGGCGTAGAATACCAAATCTGAGTGTAGCACTTCAAAACAGGGCAGAGCACAGACCATATAGCTTAGCGTAGTCACATAGCAAACCACGCCATCGCTAGGCTTCCCAAATAGATAATGATGCAACCCAGCAGAAACTGTGCCACAAAGGTAGCGTGTCCTTAGATATTGAAGATATTGGCATGGTGGCGCACATGCACATGTTGGGGTTGGAAGCCCTGGGTCTCAATCGCAAGGGACAACATCCCTCACACTCTTCCTTCAGTCTACCCTAGGCCTAAGAAGTGCCATCTCTCCTGGACATAGGAAGGAACATGTGGGTCCTTTTTAGTGAGAGAGTGTTGGCTCATTGTTTGAAACTACTCCTGGCTTCAATAAATGGACTTTATTTTTATTTCCTTATTTTTTTTTTTTATTTGTAGTTGTATACATTGCTAACATACTGCCTTGCCTCATGCTTGCTTCATAGCTCTTCAGTTGTACATCAGTGGCTTTACTAGTGATAAAGACAAACGATGGAACATGACTTGAGCCCTGCGTTTACATTACAGCCACAGTTCAGTAGATAACCGTAGACTGCCTTGCAGTGCATGCCTTGAAAGAGAGCAGTGATAGTAAGGTACTGTGGGTAAAGTCACCTGATCGATGATATGGATCCTTCTTTAAGTAATGATGACCAGGGATAGCTGGAATGAAATTGTTTGTTCTAAAATGACCAAATCTTTAGGTTGTATGTTTGTCAAGGTTTGTCACAATGTTCCTAGCACTAGGAACACTAATTTAGGCAACCTGGGCGAGAATTGTCTTAGAGGCGGATATGTTAGGAGTGCATCCTCATTATACAGGAAGACGACACAGTCGAAACTAAATCGAAAGGTTCCTCTTTCCATTTTGGGGTCTGCATTATAAATCATAAAGGACTATCTCTGCGTACATGCCGGGTCCCGGAACACACTTAGGTTAAAGAAACAATTAAGTGCATTTTACATGGAGCGATACAAACTACACAGAATCGCATTAGAAGTCATTTTTCTTTTTGTAAACATAGAGAGCAAATAGCACTTGTGCTTACTATGTAATCTGCAGAGCCATATTAAACAGACTATGAGAAAACAAAAAGGAAACGCCTAAGAGAAGAAATCCCCAGCTCTGGGTCGCTGCCACAGTCCCATGAAGCACTGTACTGACTGTTATCCCTCAGGTCCCTATGGAATTGTCAGCAACCTGCTCATTGTTGTCGAGGATATCTTCTGTGTTGTCTGAATCAACTTCGAAGCACTGTCGCACCTCTCCAGAGACTGGTTGGATGTCTGAATGTTGAGACATTTGATGTCAAAGCATTCTTCAAAGACTTTGAGTTCCTCAGACTATTTGTCAATACACTGTACTAGTCAGTCAACATCTGGACAATCTGCCACCAGCTTCTTCAAAAACATCAACTCTGAAGAGACGAGAACTGGCTCCTTGGGATATGGAAGTAGCTTCAGCCATGGGACTATTGAATCTCTGTCTCCTATGAGGACAGAAGCGATCTTGAGAGCAGTCACCATAAGCGCTCTAGAGTAGAGATGTTGCCTGGAACCCCTTTGAGGCCGCCTTCTATGGATTTGGGTCGGTCTCGTTTCGCTCTTTCACCTACCTTGTCGGCCAAGTCCAACGTGTCTCCTCCGAATGACATAACCTTCAACAAAGTACTCATGACAGCTGCAAACAAAGTCCCAACTTTGTTTTTGTCAATAAAGGCCACAGGGATTTCACCAATCAATGATCTATAAATCCCTAGTACCTCATAGTACCAGGCATCATGTAATTGGCAGAATATGCATTCTGTATGTTTTTTCCAGCAATAGGTACAAAATCAACAAAATCAAAACCGGATAAGAAATGTAAAACTCTGGTACAGGACACGTTATTTCTCCAGCATTGGATCGTTCCTAGATTCACATGCTTGAATATTCCCCGTTGTCAGACTGGGAATCCTCGGTTATATAAAAAGAAATATATATATATTTTTTTTTTCTCAAATAGGAAAAATCAAAACAGTTTGCCCATTCTACCTGTACGGGCACTCGCTTATGTAGTCCCTCCACCTCACTTTGATCCTTTATGACCCTAACCAATGAGGTGGCAGGGCTTAAGCTCCATCCCTGGCAGCCATCTTCAGGTGTTTCACCGCAGTCAAACAGACTAGGGGAACCCTCATCAGCTCTCCAACCTTTCTTCAAATATAACCATCTTTACTAGAAAACGATTTTCTGAAAGAGCCACACTTGCTCAACACAGTTAGTGTTTTTGAACTCTGTGTCTCTTTTGCTGTGCCTGTATTCGTCGAGAGAAGAGCCTCCACAGGGTACTGCATGTCCACGGCAGACAGAGGCATTGGAGGTACTTCCAAGAGGAAGACCTCTCTCTTTAAGTACTGCTTTAAATGCAGGAAGAAGCTTCTTTTCGTCAGAGATCCACACATGGAGTGGATCGACTGTCTCTACCCACATGACATTCATGAATGTAATATTTGTAAAACTTTCACTCAGAAGACCCTCTAAGACAGACACAGAACGCTCTTACATCCCCTGCATCATCTGATGCGGCTTCTGAGAAGCAAACCCCTAAAAGGAGAGCTTCATTAGTTGAAAGAGGATCTTCACCTCCCTCGAAGGTCAAGAAAAGGAGTGTCAAGGAGTCTAGGGCAGGTTGCCAGGCATCCAATGGGCACAAACAACGGCATCCGGAGGCTAAGGGGACCAAACCCAAAGGTAAGAGCCCCCTTCCAAATCCTCATCCACAGGACTCTAGTCTACAGAGTGGGTTGCAGCAACTGACGGATAAAAAGGCCATGCCTACAAGTCATTCTCCCACAAAGGGACACTCATCCACGGACCGAGTTCTGACTGACCCTGAGACACCATTGATACCTATGTTGTCCATGGGAGAACGTTTGTCCACTGGGAAATCCCTATCCACAGCAGCTTTAGCGTTGACGATCATGATGAAAACCTGGTCAAAACACTGCTCGTCCACTACTATCCTCTCGTCCACGGGTGTCCCGTCAACGGAAAAACACAGCTCATCCATGGCTACCTCATCACCGGACTATTTGTAAATGAGATAAGCCTTGTCAAATGACCATTCACCCACAGAGGCAATCACATCCACAGTGAGCATTGAACAAGCTGCCAATATTCCATTTCATACACTGACAACCCCCTATGCATACACCAGAGGGAGGCTAGAAAACCAATCAAAAACCCTATAAAAGGAGGGCCTGTGCTGGCAGTAGGCGAACCTAGGTTAATAAAAATGTGTTCGGCTGATTCTCATCTGCAATTCCTTCTAGTGCTTGACTTCCATTTGCTGTATGGAAACGCAGAAGCTGTGGTAGTGATAGTGCAGCATGAGGGCTGAGAACAGCCCTGAATTGAGACGGCATGCCTTGGTGATATTCCTCACAGGGTACCCGGATTTCGCATTTCTCTGCACTTAAACGATAGCTATGTTGGTTGGGTGCCTACATCCGAGTGCTGTGTCCATTCCCTTCCCATTATCAGTTTGAATCCTACTAGGTCCTTTCGCTCCCTTTGTGTAGAACCCGATTCAGCATTTTAAACTTTTGTGCTTGATAAAATGATAACCAGTAGTATTTTATTTAAGAACCAAGAGGCTGTTCCATTTGGCCAATTTTAGCATTAAATGTGAATCGCTGATAAGGGTGCAGGGAAGGACACATAGTCCTACATCATTTAAGTCTCTCCTGAACGGCAAGCAAACACTTTCTTTGAAACATACATCCATCCTTTATTAACTCAGACATACACAAACACCACTCTGGTACTGGGGCAAAGAAGAGGAATGCTGAGTGCTAAGACCGTTGTTCGATTGAAGAATATTGTCTGTACGTGAGGCCAATTGGGTGGTATAAATGGCACGGTCAGGTGAGGCTAAGGAGAACACCTGTGAAGCGCTTGCAGAGGAGAAGCTGGAGGTGAATGCAGGAGACGCATGCCCAAAGTGCTGAGGAGCTGCAGAGTCATTGCCGCAGAAGCAGATTGTGGCAGGAATTTTCAGAAGGTCTCTGGTGGCAGGGTTGGCCTCCCTCTCCGCGGTTAAAACATTTTTATTTTTCACAATAAGGAATAAAACATAACATAGCGCTAATCCAACAAATAAGCACACAATCAACCAAAATCAGAATACGTTAAGAAAATCACATTAAACCAAAACTGAATAACAAATAGAAGAGAAAGAATAGAGGTGCACGAAGGGGGAAAAAGAAAAGGATGAAAACGAAAAGAAAGAAAGTAGTGAAGCCAATGACTGAAAACTACATTTGAAATAAACCATGTAGCAAACATAACAATATTATAGACGCATTACATAAGCTAACAAAGAAATACTCATATCTAGAATAATCAAAGCTAGAGGTGTATTGTACCCCAAATAAAGTCCAGTTTCACCCATAGACATCGAGAAAACTGCTCCAAATGTCCCAAAATTTGTCAACATCATCTATGTTTTTGTAAATGGCTTTTTCATACGTTGAAACTGTAAGAAACTCCTCCACCCAGTCATCAATATTAAAGGAATTACTTGATTTCCAGCACCTCAATACTATTTTTTTTTAGCAACCATGCATGCGCGCAGCAACCATACTTTCTTGCCAAAGTCAATGTCAACCAGCAAAGAGATATCACCCAAAACCAATAATCAAAGCTAGAGGTGTATTGTACCTCAAATAAAGTCCAGTTTCACCCATAGACATCGAGAAAACCGCTCCAAATGTCCCAGAATTTGTCAACATCATACATGTTTTTGTAAATGGCTTTTTCATACGTTGAAACAGAAAGAAACTCCTCCACCCAGTCATCAATATTAAAGTAATTACTTGATTTCCAGGACCTCAATACTATTCTCTTAGCAACTATGCATGCGCGCAGCAACCATACTTTCCTGCCAAAGTCAATGTCAACCAGCAAAGAGATATCAGCCAAAACCAATAAAGAAGCTTTCATGGGGATCGCAGCGTTCAAGACTAGACTCAATCTTTCACAAACCTTTCTCCAGAACTGCATTGTTTTGGGGTATGACCAAATCAAGTGACTGAGGGAACCTCTTGCCAACTTGCACTTCCAGCAGAGATCACTATCCAAAAGTTGTCTCCCAAACAATTTCACAGGTGTCCAATAGGCTCTAAATAGCAATTTCGTTTGAGAGGCTCTAAGGCCCCAATCCAAACTCTTTAACCGAGTGTTATCACAGCACGTTCGCCAACATCTCAAGTCAACGTGTTCCCCTATCTCCTCCGCCCAAACTGCAGGTGAACTCGGATCATCTTTACGATTGGCTTTTATGATTCCGTACATGGTAGAAGCGGGGGTGTGATGCATTCAAGCATACCTCTAAAGCTGCCCAGGCAGTACTCTGGTTTGCTAACTGCAGCGCTTCAACACAAGCAGAAATAATAATCTTCAATTTCCTGTATTCAGCAAATGAGCAGTCTGCCATCTCATATATCTGACCAAGTCGAGCGTATGGAATCCAACTTCCTTATTCAAACAAATCTTTCGAGTACTTTATACCAGCCATAAACCATTCCGTCCAGAAGAGGGACTTCCCCTGGTACAACAATGCCGGATTATTCCATATGGATGCATCCGGGTGCAAATAGGGATCAGGACCCAAACGACTTGAGAGTTCACACCAGCAGTCTTGCAAGAAGCGAGTGCACTGGATTTTTTCAATTTACATCTTTTAGTAGTCAGCAGGGCTTTAGGGTCCAGTAGGGAAACTGCACCACAATGCCACGACAAGAATTCAGATTGAGCAGACTGTTCATTCATCAAGCCAGCAACCCTGCATAAGTGGCGAATGGAGAAGGACAAGTGGTAATCCAAGAAATTAGGCAAGTTCATTCCTCCAAGTTTCAATGGGAGCTGAAGTTTCCAGATTGCGAGACTTGGGGGCTTCCCATTCCAAATAAAGTGCTGCATAAGTCTATTAATCTCCTTAAAAATGGTTCCAGGCACCTTTATCGGTAGCATGGATAAGATATAATTTATCCGGGGAGCCAAATTCATTTTTATACAGTTTATTTTGCACCAGGTTGACAGATGTAAAAGACCACATCTTCCCAAATCTGACTTGAGTTTCGGGAGGATCCATGCAAAATTAATCGTTAGCAGTTTCATTATATCTGCTCCAATCCAGATGCCTAGATATTTCATTTTTTCTGCACACCACCTAAATTGAAATTGGGCACAGGTATGCAGTTGACAAAGATAATTAACCGGGAGGATTTCGCATTTACCCCAATTAATCCTATAGCCTGATATCGAGGAGAACAATTGAATATTACGCATCAGGTACGGAATACCAACAGCCGGGTCCTGAAGTGCAATCAATAAATCGTCAGCGTACAGCCAAATTAGATTATTCCGGCCATTTCCAAGAAGAGGTTGAAGGTTCACATCTGCTCGTAAGCATACCGCAAGAGGTTCCATAGACCAAATGAACAGGAGAGGTGAAAGTGGACAGCCATGCCTTGTACCCCGATGAAGCACAAATGTTTCTGAAATAAGGCCATTTGTTAGGACACTTGCAGAAGGATTATTACATAAAAGCTTAACCCAGCGTCGGAAGTCTTGCCCAAAGTTCATTTTTTCAAGGCACATGAACGAAAATTTCAATTCCACACGATCAAATGCTTTCTCAGCGTCTAGTGAAATAACTGCATTGGGAACAGGCTGATTGTGTCCCTTCTCAATGGTCAGTAACAGGCGTCTCATGTTATCCGCCACCGCTCTGCCAGAAACAAAACCCACTTGATTTTCATGCACCAAACTTGAAATGACTTTTCCAAGTCGAACAGCCAAGATTTTAGCCAGTATTAGCCAGCAATTTATTAAACTGATCGGTCGGTAATTTTCACACCTGGTAACATACCTGTCTTTCATTTTCAGTACTGTAATCAATGCATGTCTCATTGTATCCGGTAGCGAGCCAGACTCAAATGCATCATTAAAAACTTCACTCAAAAGTTGCAGTGCAGAATCTGGGAGGGCTTTATAGAATTCAACAGGTAGTCCATCAATACCAGGCGATTTACCCACAGTACGCTTCGAGATTGCCTGTTGCACATCAGCTAACTCCACTCTCCCTTCAAGGCTTGCCGCCTCATCAGTTCTCAAACGAGAGAAAGTTTGTGAATCAAGAAACCTCTCAATGTCCACTTTATCACAGGCCAATTCAGAGTCATAACGGTTCTCATAAAAGCCACAGAAAAATCGTTAATTCCCCTCTGCTCCGTTTCTAATGAATTATTCAGATCTCTGATTGCAGTAATGAAGTGGTCACTTTCAGTTACCTTCAGTCTATGTGCCAGCAATCTCCCAGCTTTCTCACCGTTCTCAAAGTAATTAATCTTTTGCCTGAATAGGGCATAATCAACCTGGCTGGAGATGATTTTATTCAGTTCATACTTTGCTTTTCTCAGTTCAGAGTTTGTCACATCATCCTTACTAGTTGCAAACAGATTGTCCAGAGGCTTTGCTTCAGAAGAGAGTCTTTGGATTTCTTTAGACCTCAGTTTTCTCTCTTTCCCAGTTTTTGAAATCAGCACCCCACAGACAAAGCATTTCAGTGCCTCCCAGACCAATGAGATTTTGACATCAGCAGTCTTATTGATTTGAAGTAAGCTTTCAATTTCCTCTACCACCTCTCGCCTGATTTGGTCATTCTTTAGAATATTTGAATTCATTCTCCACCTTGAAGATTTAACCAGAGAGTGATGCAACGATAATCGAAGTGAAACAGGTGCATGATCTGACAGGGCAATGAGCCCAATTGCTGTATCATAGCAACTCGAAGTCACCCTTCCAATGTGTTATCTTGAGCGTGAGAGATTGTGTATAGCACACACTGCCTAACCTATTAACCTCTTGGCGAAAGGTGACTGCAATGACAAGGAAAGATGTTTTAAGAAACCCCACAGAAATGTTGATTCTCCAGCATGGTGTCTGGCATGGATTCACATGCTCATGAATATTCCCCGTCGTCAGGCCGGGAATTCTCGGTATAGAAAAAAAATCAGTATCATTTTCGTTTCTGATCTGTTTTTCTTAGTAGTAACCAATCATTGGTCTCTGGGTCATACTGCCCCCAGCCAATGACTGCCCTCTCCCTAAGCCCCGCCTCTGGCAGCCATCCTCAGATTTTTACCGCACGTTCAAGTGTTGGGAGTCCTCGTGCTGTAGCTCTCGAGCTTTTGCTGCGTTTTCGCGCTTTTTCACGAGTTTTTTCTCATTTTTCGGTTAAATAGAGCCTCAAGCTCCACCGTTTCTACATCCGATCAATGGGGATCCGTTTTGGAGTTTTCTACGCCCCTCAAGGGTGAGGTTTTCGTCGAGTTACGCTTTTGGAGGATTCCAGAAGTTCCGAGGCCTACCCCGGACATGGCCCAGGAGAAAGGAAGCTCGACGCCCGGGAAGCTGTTCAGGACCTGCCCTGGATGCCAGCTTCAGAATGTTTTCAAGGAGGACGAGCATTCGTTATGCCTCTACTGTCTCCATGAGGACAAGACGCACACAGAGAAGGACTGTGCGTTTTGTGGGAACATGTCGGAGCGGACCATGAAGGATCGCCACCTCCGTCACGCCAACTGGCTGGAAGGGAAGAGCCCGTCAGGCGAGAAGAAGAAAATGAAGTCCGAGCGGTCTTCTAAATCCTGTGAGGGCGCCCCAGCGACGGGGGCCCAAGGAAAGGCTAAGCACCGCGAGTCCGCGGGCACCGGGAGCGCTGAACGGTCGGGCTCCTTGGATGCCAGGCAGGGCGCATCCTCCCCGGCGCCATCAACCACGAGCCAATGCTCTGGCTCGGGTAAGAGGAAGTCCGAGAACCCGGCAAAGCTTCTGGAGAGGCCCCGGTCGATCTCGAAGATTCCGGCAGAGGGGGAGCGAGGCTCGGACCCTCCCCCCAAGGTGAAGGCCCCAGGCGTCCAGAAGGTGATGATGGCCTTAATTCACCCTGCTGAGACCTCGATTGAGGATGTCGCCGCGGCCCTGGCTCAAACTGTGGAGGATAACACCAGTGGAGGTGCCCTCAGGACCCAGAGTCTCCCTGCCACCACGGAGGGAGTCTTTCAGGCCCATTGAGAAGACCCCCACGAAGTCCTCGTTGGAAAAGGTGGGGGGAGGGGCTGGTGGCCATCGTGGATATGGACACGACCTCTGAAGAAGAGC
Organism: Ambystoma mexicanum; assembly: GCF_040938575.1. Classification (NCBI taxonomy): domain Eukaryota; kingdom Metazoa; phylum Chordata; class Amphibia; order Caudata; family Ambystomatidae; genus Ambystoma; species Ambystoma mexicanum. The sequence goes on from NC_090926.1 coordinate 1,247,836,351, forward strand.
TCATCAAAGTCGTGGAAGAGGCCCAAACCATTGGGAGGGATCCCGACGAGGGCGACGACGAGAGCGACGGTGTCGCCGACAAGGCTCCTCAAGAGTCCTCGCGCCCGTCGTTTCCGGCGCCGCAGGACACTTCGGCGGCCATTTTGTCAGCAATTCAGTCCTTATGCTCGGAGATAAGGACAAGGTTGCCCCTTCCCCTGACTGAGGTACCTGAGCCAGACCCGACGGAGGAACCGGAGCCAGGACCTTTGGAAAGTCCACCGCATAAGAGGAGGACGCATCCTACGCCAGTCGGCACCCAGGGTGTTCACCAAGTGCCTCGCACCGGTGGCGGCGCGGCTGCGCCTACAGGGGATCCACGTCTACCCCTACCTGGGCGACTGGCTCATCCGGGCAAGGCCGAGGGAGCTCGCCGTGGAGCACACTGCAAAGACCGTCCAGCTGCTCACGGACCTGGGATTCTCCATCAACTTTCCAAAATCCCACCTGGTTCCGTCGCAAGTCGCCCTGTTTCTGGGAGCCAAGCTCGACACAGTGGCACGGCTGGCCTCGCCGTCGGAGGAAAGGACGAGGACCATTCTGGGCCAGGTGCAGCGTCTGCTGGCCATGGACATGGCCAGGGTAAGATCTATCAAGTCCCTCCTCGGGATGATGTCCTCCTGCATTTATCTGGTGCGCCTTTGCAGGCTTCGGATGCGCCCCTTACAAGAGTTCCTCGACGCCCGCTGGGTCCAGTCGACGGGCAGCTTCGAGGACAGGATCCCTCTCAACGAGACGTTATGTCGGGCGATCCGGTGGTGGGGTACCCGCTCCCATCTGTCGGCGGGCACGGACTTTCAGATCCCAGCTCACCAGGTGACGGTGACGACGGACGCCTCCCTGGAAGGTTGGGGAGCGCACTCCGGAGATCTACACGCGAGAGGCCTTTGGCTCCCGGAGGAGAAGTCACTCCACATCAACACTTTGGAGCTCCGCGCAGTGTTCTGGGCCCTCAGGTTCTTTCTCCCGTCCCCCAAGGGCAAGGTGTGAGGATCTCCACCGACAACACCACCACGATGTTGTACATCCGGAAGCAGGGCGGAACCAGGTCCCCGGCCCTATCCAAGGAAGCCCAGGATCTGTGACATTGGGCCGTCGCCCAACGGATGTTTCTGGTGCCTCTTCATCTGGCAGGAATAAAAAACAAGATCGCCGACTCACTCAGCAGGGAGCTGCGCTCGTGCCACGAGTGGGAACTATGCCAGGATCAAGTGGATCGACTCTTCCGACGATGGGGCCAACCCCAAATCGATCTCTTCGCGACGGCGACGAATTCCAAGTGTCGGAGGTTCGCCAGCAGGTTCCCCCAGCCGAGGAGCATGGGCGATGCTTTCTCGTTCCCCTGGGACGGCCTATTTCTTTATGCATTCCCTCCGCTGCCGTTGCTGCTCCGGCTCATCAACCAGCTCAAGAGGTCCCGGTGCAGGATGATCCTCGTCGCACCGGCGTGGCCGAGACAGATCTGGTTCCCGGACCTTCTGGACTTGTCAACGTCCACACCAGTCAAGCTGCCGACAGACGCAGACCTTCTCTCCAGAGAAGGAGGCGCCATTCTTCACCACAACCCGGAGTCGCTGAGCTTGCAGGCCTGGCTCCTGCAGCACTAGAGTTTGGAGGGTACGACATCCCGGCCGACTGCAGAGAGGTTCTTGCAAAGGCCAGGGCGTCCTCAACTCTCAAGTGCTACGGACAAAAATGGAAGAGGTTCTCTGTCTGGTGCCGTGCACAGAAGATTAACCCTCTGCGGATTACGGCCCCTCAAGTACTGCCGTACCTACTATCGCTGGCCAAAGCTGGACTGGCTCACGCCTCCATCAAAATACATCTGGCTGCAATCTCCCGATATACCAGGACTACGGGACGGGCGTCCTTGTGGTCTCATCGCCTGGTGAAAGAATTCATGAAGGGACTATTCCGATCATTTCCGCCGGTGAAGGCTCCTGCCCCGGCGTGGGAGCTTAATGTGGTGCTGACCAGGCTCATGGGGGCCCCATTCGAGCCTATGCATTCGGCGCCTCTGAAGTTCCTGTCATGGAAGACAGCTTTCCTCGTGGCCTCCGCATGACGAGTGGGAGAGATCCAGGCCCTATCTTGCAAGCCTCCATACTTGCCTTTTCATGACACGAGGGTGGTGCTGAGGACGCACCCCTCCTTTATGCCCAAGGTGCCGGCGGACTTCCACCTCAACGAGCCCTTGGTGTTGCCAGTTTTCTTCCCGTCGCCTTCGTCGCCGGCCGAGAGGACTTTGCACTCGCTGGATGTAGCTAGAGCGCTGAAATTCTACGTGGACCGCACAAAGAGTTTTCGGAAGACGTCACAGCTGTTTGTGAACTTTGGGACTGTGAATCAAGGGAAGGCTCTCTCAAAGACTTCCATTTCCAGATGGCTCTCCGGCTGCATCATGCACTGTCACCGGTTGGCAAACCGACCGCTGCCTGGCCGTCCGAGAGCCCATTCGACCAGAGCGATCGCTGCTACCATGGCGTTCCTGTCTGGTGTGCCCCTGCTAGACATCTGCAGGGCTGCGACGTGGAGGTCGACGCACACCTTCACAAGATTCTACTGCGTCGATCGGGACTCCAGGGAGGAGTCCAGGGTCGGCCAAGCAGTGCTGCGCAACCTGTTCGCCTAAGGTGAGCCTGCCGAGGAGGTAAGAGATGCTTAATGTTGAGTTGTTGTATTGCTTAATGTTGAGCCTGTTGCCACCTCCCGTGGTTGTGCATGTGTGTACTGCTATGTATTCTCTTATTCATGAGCATGTGAATCCATGCCAGACCCCATGCTGGAGAAGGAACAAGTTACTTACCTGTAACTGTTCTCCAGCATGGGTCTGGCATGGATTCACATGCGAACCCTCCCGCCTACTCCTCTGCGGCTCTTCACTTGGTCATACTGCCACTTTACGTGCTACCAAATCTGAGGATGGCTGCCAGAGTCGGGGCTTAGGGAGAGGGCAGTCATTGGTTGGGGGCAGTATGACCCAGAGACCAGTGATTGGTTACTACTAAGAAAGACAGATCAGAAACGAAACTGACACTGATTTTTTTTCTATACCGAGGATTCCCGGCCTGATGACGGGGAATATTCATGAGCATGTGAATCCATGCCAGACACATGCTGGAGAACAACAGTTACAGGTAAGTAACTTGTTCCTTATTGGATAAGGCATATTGCATAGCTCCTACAAAGCCCTATGCACAGGCGCTTTACAGCAACCCACGTTTACAGTGTTACGTGAATTTTATAAAGACACAGGCCTCATAATGAGTCAGGGGTGTAGTGAATTGTTGGTGATTTTCGGTGGTAATTCTGCGTTGGTTAAATCCCCCACTTTACCTTACAAGATCTTTGGATTTACTGCGTCAGAATTACTGTTTGACAAATATGACAATATCCCACTGTTAGGCAAGACTGTATGCAGTACCCTGTGGGCGACTGTGTCAGCCTTGTCCTCTTGGCAATAGGTAACCCAACCTTCGGTATAAGCATGTACTACACAAGTTGGTAGAGCGACTGAGCAGCCAGACTTATCTCAAGAGGGGTCAATGTGAGCTGTAGGGTTGTAACAGAGATTCACAGTGACATGTATTCAAATAACACTTATATGCAAGATTTATTGATTAAACAATTATTTATTAATTTAACAGTTAGTTGAATAAGCCTTCTTTAGAAGGGAGCACATTTATGAAACACAAATATATACTTCAAAAATGCACACTCTCAGTTTCTTTATATCAGTAGATACCCATTTGGGATGGCACACAGACACTTCCTACACCCTGAGGTGACAAATAATTAGGACACTGTGGACATTGACATGTCACTGGCACATTTAGAGCAATACTGAGTTTGGTGTCAAAAGGAAAAGATGACAGACTAAAACAATGGTTAACAAATATTCTTAAGCAGGTAAGCACCTTTTAACCCCCAATGCAAAGTAAATTAACCCTTTCCGAGCTACACAAGTTATAGAATGTGTGACTTTTGTTGAGGGATAGTTTAAGCACAAAGTCAGAGGTTAGAAGAGCCTTTCAGGGAGCCAGGGCAGCCAATGTTAATTGAGCAAAAGTCTAAGGGAGCTGAAGCACTTCTTGAAGGTAAGTAAAAAGTCTTGCGCAATGTTTTAGAAATCTTTGTAGAAAATGAAATCACTGTAGGGCCATAAGCTGGGAGCCTTGTGAGGGGCAAAGCTTCAAGTAACTCTGCAAAAGCAGCCAAGACAAGTCTCAACTGAGAGCTAGCAAGGCTACTAAACAAGTGGTAAGCACCCCTTAGTTTTACAGAACCTTAGTTCAGAAGAAATTGGTTCCTGCTGGCTACTGTTCCAGTTGTAAGTCTGCAGATCCTTTTGTTCCTGGGCCTCAGTCGTGGGAACAAGGGGGAGGACATCTGGGGACTCCTGCACTACAAATTGAAGGTCAGCGGCAGCAATGGGCAAACTCCAGATCAGCGGCACTTCGCGGTTTCAGCTTCTCGCAAATAGCACTAGCGGGGTTCTCGGATACCTTATGGACTTTCCTCGCATCTGGGGTCCAGCACTCTGTTGAGGTGGCTCAGACTTGGTCAGTCCTGCTTCTAGGTAGCCTGAAGGATCTTCCTGGAGCTCGGGTCTGACTTAAAGACGACACACTCAATTCTGGTGTTCCTCTCCCTGGCTTTCCAGACGAGTTTGTCTTGGGGTCGATTGGTCCCACACCCAAAGGTGAGAAGTCGTCCTTTGCAGGGCTTCTCTACTTGAGGCGAATTCAGAGCTTGAGCACTGCAGCAGGGCTTCACTGGGCAAACCACAACGGTCCAGGAGTTGCAGCAGGCGTGTCTTCCAAGTTCTTCTTCGAATTCCTTCGTCCTGTGGTGGACTCTGCCTTCCAAGCCAAAAGCCTCGCCTTTTATGCAGGTTTCTCCCATTCATTTGCAGCCTAGCTGTCAATCACACAGCAGGATGGCTGTCCTCTGAGGACAGCCAGCCAATCACCTTTAGGTGCATTCCTGTAACCAAGGGGATTAATCACAGGGAGGTGTGGGCACCTCCCTTGCTTCCTGCCCTGCCAGACTGCTGGAGCCAGAGGCAGGCTACAACAGAGAAAGACAAAACTAACAAAGGGACCAAACCTGGATTGGCACGCAGAGGAAATCTCAAGAAGGACCTTTCCAACAATAAATGGGAAAAAAAAGACTGGGGCCTTTTGACAAAATGGGCATCCATGGGTGCTTTATTGCAGCTGCAATTGCAGCCCGTGGTACAAACACACAATAGTAGGAAAAAGTAAGCCACTGCCACAGCCATTAATGGTAGAAAGGGTAACATAAAAATGTTACATGAGAAACTAGACAAAGGGGATACCAAGTAACCCCTCAGCACCCTATGGTAAGATAGTGTGTGCTGGGTCTAGAAAGTCACAAAATGGAAGTAAAGTCACTTCACTGCTCTTGGAAACAGTAGTTTTACCAAGAGAAGGTATTTAAACCTTTGGGAAATCGGAGAGACATCCCTGTGCCACTGCACTGAAGGTGCTGTGAGTCACAATGTAAAGATCATGCCTATGGAGTTTGTCAGACTCCAAAGTCAAACGAAACACTGAGTCCATATCACATATAAAATATATGAGAGGGTGGGAAAAAGGGCTCACTCTCTCCAGGTTAGAAATTAAAAGTCCTAAAGTCCAGCAAATAGAGCTGGGGGTCTCTAAGGTAGAAGGGAATTGGCACATTACTGAGAATTCTCCTTAACACCCACGGATTAGTCCTATTGACTTCATACATGGGGGCTAACATCACTGTTACCCCACTTTAATCCCACTGGTGGTAACAGTAAACATGTGGAAGATTGCATTGCTATGCTCCACCACATCGTCTTGACATCACACGGCTCCCTAACTCACCTGATTTGACTTTCTAGACTAACATTATACATGCCACATAAATGGAAACATACTAATCTTGACTTTATTGCATACTGCTGTTCTCATATGATGCCTGCAACTGTAACATGCATGCAACATACCTAACTCTATCTCTGCCCTGACAGCCATGTTTGCTCACTTACCTGAAGTTGCCCCATGTACCACAAGGCTTGCCAGAAGGTGCACTCATACTTGTGTCACTCTTGTTTGCTCACCTGAATCTGCCCCCTGTACCATGAGGCGAGGCTTGCCAGAACGTGCACTCATACTTATTCTGTCACTCATGTTTGTTCACCTACCTGAAGTAGTTCTCCGCACCTTGCGGTGAGGAGAGGCTTTTACAGGAGTGTGTTTTTCAAGATAATCCCTCTTGCGTGTGACCCTTTGCATGGTCTTGCACCCTGTGGACTTGGCTATTGCACTCACTGTAACTTACCATGTAACTAGGACCCAGATGCCAGAGGGATTGGTGCGCTGCTATAAATGCAAAAATAAATCAATAGAGCTTCTGGATATCCTGCAGGAAGATTTCTAAGACGAAGAAGATATTCTGAAAGTACCACAGCCGTCACCAAAGGAACACAGTCCGCCATGGCACCCCTCTGCAGACGACACTTCCGACCCTTTCCATCCAGCACTCATGCAGTCCATGAGGAACATTATGGAAGAGTTCCAGCGACGACAAGCAGCACACCTGGCGAGGCGGAAGGCCCGTGAGCCAACCACTATAGACCAAGAGATCCCATCCAAAAAGCAGAGAAGTATCTCTCCTCCACCAGGACCAAGCAACTCGCCTAGGAGCATGACCCCATGCGGAGACGCAGCACCTCCCCCAGAAGCATGTCTTTCCAGAGTCAATCCTTCCCCCGCCCACATCCTTTGTCGCTTGGAAACAGAGCCTCCTCTGTTTTGTCCTTCACATACTGGCAAGATGATCCTTACAGACAGGACCCAGACAGGACCCAGTGGATGAAACGTACAGCGATTTCACTAATCTTGTTGACCAAGATGATTCCCTGGAGGAGGGGGAAATCCTTCAACATTCACTAACACGTTGAGTGGATGAATGGGACAAATATGTCATAGAGAAGCAGCTGAGGAAGGACTCTCCCGCAGGCTCCTCTCCACCGGACGATGTAACCTCAATCCACACCGTCATGGCCAAGGTGGCTGAGCTGTTCAACTTGCAGGTGTCCGGTGAAGAGAAAAATCGGTGTTATATGAACACAGGGACAAGCAATGGCGAACAGTTGCTACCATTTAAATCGTGGACACTATATAGGAAACCATGTAGAAGATTCTGATGCTCTTTATCCACCCCTGCCTTGGCCACTCAGCCTGAAAAGAAATAGAAGACACCTCACAGCGCACCTTTATGTTTATGAGGTCACCGCAAGCCTGACTCCGTCATTACAGCAGTGGTGAGAAAGAAGCTGGTAAACCCAGAGTCACTGCATACTACTCCCCCAGATAAGGAAGGTAGGAAACTAGAGACGATGGACAGAAAGGTGTCACGGCAGCGTCCCTAACAATAAGAGCAGCAAACGCCCTAGCAATGTCAGCAAGGTACGACAGGGAACTTTGGCACAAGGTGTCCAAGCTCGCAAAACATCTACCTACAGAGTTCCAAGAAGAGTCAAAGTCAATCATTTCAGATGGCGAAGCCACTTCAGAGCACATGATCCACACAGGAGTAGATATAGCTGAATCTGGTTTCAGACAGATGACCCACGGCACAGTGCTAGGAAGACAGGCCTGGATAAAGGCTACAATGTTCAGGCCAAAGGTGCAAGCCCAGATACTGGATATGCCCTTCAACAGACAGTAGCTCTTCGGCAAGAAGGTGGACGACCATATCAAAGGGATAAAGACTGACACAGCTACGGCCAGAGCCATTAGCTCCCTAAAGGATAAGGATAAGGGCTGGCGTACCTTTCGTTCTTTTCGGGACTCATCCTCAAAATAGTGAGACTACACCAATGCGTACACCTCGCAGAGGTAGTCCTCCTCATCCTTTCAGTCGGGTAATATGTACTAACAATCTTCCGCCAGGTACAGCACGCAAAGGCAGGCATGGGTCGGCCATACCAGAGCCCAATCAAAGCAGAATTGACACAGCCCCTCGCCCCCCCACACTACACCCCTGTGGGAGAAAGGATCAATAACACATCCACCACTGGCTGAACGTTACGTCAGACAAATGGGTGCTTCAGGTTGTACCAAACGGCCACACCATGGAGTTCATGGACTGTCCACCAACATCACCTCCACAAACAACAAAGGTGCACCACTTGTCACAGCTCAAGCAGGAGATAGACAAACCTATTCAGAAAGTGTCTATAGAAATGGTATCAATAAGCTAAAGGGCAAAAGGATGTTATTCTCGTTTCTTCATGGACCAGAAGAAAAACGGACTGTGGCGCCCAATATTAGACCTAAGGGCTTTGCACAAGTTTGTGAGAAGAATAAAATTGAAGATGACCTCAATCCAACAGGTCTTAAACCAAGAAGATTTCCTGGCTACGCTCGATCTAAAAGATACACCCAGCTCACAGGCTCCACCTTTGGTACTCAGTGGAAAACTTGCACTTCCAGTTCTGTGTGCTCCAGTTCGGATTAAAGTCAGCTCCAAGGGATTTTACAAAGTGTCTCAGTCCTGTGGCGGCACATCTCAGGCACACCGGAATAGAGGTATTTCCGTACCTAGACGACTGGCTGATAAAAAGGAAAAAATAAGGAATCAGGCAGCCAGGGCTGTCAAGCTACCGGAGGCAACTCTAAAAAGGTTACGTTTCTCCATCAACAAGGGCAAGTCAGTGCTTACACTGGCGCAAACCACCCTCTTCCTAGGAGCAGAACTAGATACTCACATTCCCGGTGTGTGGCCTTCCGCAGAGATAATAGCAGCAATGTTGCAGCTAGTTTCTCAGGTAGTTTTCCTCCACGGTACGTTGATTCAAATCCCTCCTAGGCATGATGTCTTCTTGTATATGTTTGTGATGTCTCCTAGGCATGATGTCTTCTTGTATATGTTTCATCCCCAACTGCAGATTGAGAATGAGGCCAATCCACGAGGCACTGCACCAGCAATTGGAACAAACAACAGGCTCATGGGAGGATCGCATTCGCCTCTAACCCCAGTTCACACGGCTCTACAATGGTAGAGGAAATGAGGAACACGTTCTCAATCAAGGTATGCATTTTAAAGCGAAAACGTCCACATTGATTCTCAGGGCAGACATTTCCCTGTCAGGGCTGTGTGATGAATCCTGTGTAGTCATCACTAATTCTCCGTAAATTATCTCCTCCCATGTGGCCAGGGGATGACAGCCGCTACCTGACCCTGGGGATGGTATTTTGAGGGAGGATAACATGGGAGGAGACAGCTGTCAGGCGAAGGTGGTGACTCCATCGAGGGAGATGCAGTATTCTTCCCTCCGGATGAAGATCTTACAATCCCTACGTTTTTGATGGCCTGTTGTCACTCTACAAATCCTCCTCTTTGTAGAGCCCAAATCCCTTCCTTTAAGACCCTGTAAACAAGAACCCCTTTGTACCTCCAACATACACCACAAACACCTAACATCTCCTTTTTCTGATGTTTTTCTAAGTACAACTCCTAAACAGCATTACTTTAGAAAACATATAAACTTTAGGGACTCCAACTCCCATAAATCCTCAAGACGAGGAAGAGCAAGAAGGCGTTGATGCAGATTGAAAGAGGCCCAAAGCTGAATAGGCAGACTAGTTGTTTGACTGGATTACGAATGCGCGGGACATTTATAAATGACATCCACATCCGAGGCAGAAGTAGAATGTCAGAGGACCGTGCCGGAGGAAGTCAAGAGGACAGGCGCATCCATGCGGCAGCTTGCAAACGCGAGAACCACTTACTGGTGTGGCGCAAAGGGACCGGCAGAGTATCAGGAGCGGCAGAGGAGCTCCCTGAGATAATGGCTGTGCCGAGGAGCAGCAGTCTTCAGCCCAGGTCACAGTGAGAAGCCGGCGGGTGCACGTGGAGCGGACAGGAATGCATTAGGAAGGTCCGCCATGCAGAGGAGGGCGTCCAAGAGGTGAAGCTGACTTGCAGAGACACGCCATGCGTCGGGAACGCTGCAGAGTACCAGTGAGTCGGCCCATAGCCATTGGGGACCCCTGGGTGTACCGACAAGCATGTAACCCAATAACTGAATTAAGAACATGTGAATACTGACAAAATAAAGTGCAACAGCAACACTTGGAAAAGTCCCTATGTGTGAAATGTCGTTGCGGGGAAAACTGTAGCAAGTATTATCCTAAATGCTGATAACATTAATAAAATGACAAAACTTTAAAGTTCCACAAAAGTCTCTAGATTACCTTTCCCAAGTTCAAAGTAATACAATACCAAACAATCTTGGGTTTCCCTTACCCATATTCGAGGCAACACAGTTCAAAAGAAAAGGGTCTTGAGGCTCCATCCTCAAGAGAGCATCTGCAATTCATCAAGTCTCAGGGTTCCCTTGCCCAAGACTTCAACGTAGCAACTTGTACTTGGTTCTGGTTTTTGAAGTTCAACACAACTCCAGGTCAACTTGACCCTCCTTTTGGATGGCATAAACAGTTATCTTACAGTGATCCTTGTGATATGTGTGGTTGCCAGGACTTTCTGAATAGACTCCTCAGACCCCTGGTACACTCCCCTGCAGGAATCTTGTCACCACAATGTCTTATAACTTTCTATTCTCTTGGTGGATTGCCTGGTATACTCCCTTGCCAGGAATCCTTCTTTAGGGTCTTGTTGATCCCCTGGTGTACTTCTCTGCCAGGTATCTTCCCTGTTTAAATGTCAACTGCTTGGTCCACTCCTTTCACCAGGACATCCCACACATTTCAGTGTTCTTTAAAACATATCGCAGTTGTTTTACTTCGCTGTATTTTTATTTGTTTGCATAAGATAATGCTTGCTCCAACTTTCCCCACACTGACGTTTCAAATATAGGGAATTGTTCAAGTTGCCTTCTTCTTCTACCCCATTTCCAAACAATGCATCCAGAGGCGCCCTGGGTGCCACCTTGTCTAGTAATGGCTGCTGCTCATGGCTTTGGTGTCGACATTAGCCGAATATGCTCAGCTCAACCCTCCCTCTGGAATCTTGACACCCTGTTCTGGCTCAGCAGCTCTGCCAGGACTTCCTCCTTGTTCGCCAACCTACCTCGCTCTGATCGCTCCTTTTTTCTGACCAATCACTGCCACAGAAAAAATACTCTGGATTTTGCGTTTTCTTTGTAATCGACGAGGGCACTTCACATCACCATATGAGGGACATGATGGATGAGGTCCGGCTTCTTGAGTGTTCTTTGACTTTTATTGAACGTACACATATGGGCTCTGGCTGGCAAAAGGAAGACCTGGTATGTCCTTTTGTCTGTCAGATGCCCACAGAATTCATGTTGGTGGGTACTCAGAAGAAGATTGTTAAGCTAGGTCCTAGTTTCGAATCCTTCACGATTGCAGACTGTAAAATCGATGTTAAGAAGAAAGTCAAAACACTGGGTATGGTGCTGGATCTGAATATGAAGGCGCAGGTCAGCAGTGGGGTTGCCTCGTCGACTTATTCCATAAAACTTCTGGCCCACTTGCGGCTTCTTATATCTCAAAATAACTACAAGATTATTGCTAGAGCTATTGTAGGCACTAAGATTGAATATTGTAGCAGCCTACTGATAGGTTTGACGAAAGTGGAATGTAACCGCCTCCAGGTTATTCAGAATAGCACTGTGAGAGTGGTTAAGGGACTTAAGTGGAGAGAGCACGTCTCTGCGACCAGATGGCGCCTTCATTGGCTTCCGGGAGCAGCTAGAGTTCACTTTGGCTGCTTCTAATAACCCATAAATATCGAGTAGGACCTATGCCAGTCTATCTGAAAGACCTTCCCATGGGGAAAAGTAACTCGCAATCTCTTAGATCCAATAACACGAATCAGCTGATGATACCTCCCAGCAAGACATGCAAAGCGTCCACAGGTGCCTTTATTAAAGCAGCTCCTAGAGCTTGGAATTCCCTTCCACCAGATCTAAGGAAGATCACGTCAACAGAAACGTTTAAGAAAAAGCTAAAAACACTGCTATTCAGCTAGCCTGCCGCTCTTTGACACTCTGTTATTGCTGCTACTTTCAGTCAAGTTTAATCGCTGTCTCTGTCTTAGCCGTTTGTTTGTCTCTGTCTGCGTCCTTAAACCCTCAGGTCCAAGGTTTGCGCGTTATGAATGTGAAGTAAAGTAAAGTGAAAAGCTTGCAAAGAGCAGCCGTGCATGCTGGGAACTTCCTCCCAAATCACCACGTACACCTGAGAAAAAGAGTTGGGGGAGAGCGATTGCACACGGGTAGTTGTGTTGCAGGTCCCCAAACACAGCTGATTAAGGGACTGGAATGAGAAATATTAATACTCATATTTGATGGTTAAGTTCGTAGACAGTTTATAACAAGATCGAAATAAGAACCAGTGCATGCTGGGAAATGGTGTCTAAATTCCTAGATCGGTTGGAGAAAGACTGAAAGAAGAAACGATGTATGCTGGGAATTGAAATCCAAAGTCCCAGAACTAGCACACTGACTGAAAGAAACAAGACTTAGCGTTCTGGCCCTGACAGCATTTGCTTTTAATTAAGATATTGAACTCCCTTTCACACCTTATGTTTATTATTTGTTTAAGAAATAGCCACACTTGAGAACACTGTTCAGGAAATCCTGATAGATGCTGTTTGATGGCCTTAACTTGTGTCGCAAGATATTGGCAAAGTAAGGTTCACAGGTAGTGTCTTGATTAGGGGTTTACTACAGGCATTTAGGGAAGGGATCAATAAAATAGAACCTTTCCTGAGGGCAGAATCTTAAATAAAGTGAGAATAGAACGAGCGATGCAGCTCTGTTTGCATTCCCGCTTCGGCACTCCTGTGCACTTTTCTAAACAATCCCTGAGCCATCTAAATATTGTTACAGGGGGCCAAGTGGGATGTAACTATGACTGTACCCTCTGAGTGCATTTTAAGTTCTTTATTTCTAAGGAAACAATTCAAGAGCAACACACAAGCTTCAGTAAAACAGATTATTATCAGTGTCCAAACAAGTTCTAGATTTAGGCTTTTCCGGGTATCATTGGCCATCTACCCTCAAACGTTGCTGCAAATCTTAATCAAACTGCTTTCCTCAAAGCCTCTCCAATATACACTTCTCTGTTACCTCCACCGGGTGTAGGCACCTTCATTGATTCTCAAGGGTTGAGTTCCCACTAGCCCATCCTCCTTCCAAGGTTGCTCCACCACCTTCATCCTGTCCTTTACCCCTGTACATCTGGTAGTTTCTACGGTACACATTGCTCTTCGCATCCGGCCTGGTTGTCGTATCTCCTCATAGCTCCTCTCTCTTCTGCCACCTTACTAAGACCAAGCTGCCCTCCTTATTCCATCCTACTCTTGCTGACTCTGATCCCACTTCCTTTAGGTATTGAAATCTGTCTCTTAATGCCACTACCTCCTGCTGCTGCCAACTCCTCCAGGTATTTTCACTTCCTCTAATGTTCCACCACTGCCTCCAGATATTACCACATTCTTCCACTCTGCACCGGCTCCTCCATATTCTTCCCTGCCTCCAATTATACACCACTTCTCCCAGATCTTAACCCCTCTTCCAACTCTTCCAAAGATAACCTCCTCCAACTCACCACAACCTCCTCCCGATATTACCAGCTCCACCAACTCTGTGCTACCTCCCGCTAACTTGTTGCCCCCTCTCTCATCTCCAACAACTTTCCCTTCCCCACCGTTTTCGTATTGTGCTCCAGACTCCTCCAACCGGCAGCCACACTCTGCTCCAACAACCCACACTTTAGTGAGAGTACTGTTTGATAAAGGGCAGTAACTCCTCCTCTTGGTGTTATCCTCCCTTTAGTGCTTACTCCTGTGTAGTAGGACTTGGGCTCAGCAGTGATTGGCCCATGGGCTTTTGGTCAAGTGGGCTTACAATGGACTGGCCTACGGCTATGTCATGAACAACCGCCATTTTGATTCCTAAAACTTCTCTCTGGCAACTTCTCACTTCACTCCTAGTTCCCATCCTCAGTGCTGCCCTGTGATAGGGCTTCCTCGACTCCCTTGCATTTAACTCTGAAGTTTAGGAGATGCTCGGGGAACCTAGAGAATGGGAATGCAAAGAACGATGGTCTGGAGGGTTGCCCAGAGCAATGCAAGAGGTTAGGATTAATTTGAAACCTTCCAGCCATCACCTCTTTTGTTTTGCTGTAGCTACCCCGAGTGGGACGAGTATGCCCAGACGTGGGTCTCGTGCCTGCTGGGCCTAGACACCCAAGCTACTCCTCACTGATGCGGTCCAAAAAGGCCAAACATGTCTGGGGATGCTTGTGATCTCATGCAGAAGGGATGTGACCAAGCAGTTTGGGCTGGACTGCTCCTTTTGGGTTGGGACCAAGACGGATTTGCACATGGTCTTTCCCCTTTTGTAATGGCTTGGCAGGCGAAGAACGATGGTCTGGAGGGCTGCCCAGAGCAATTTCAGAGGTTAGGATTAATTCTAAATCTTCCAGCCATCACCTCACTGCAGAAAGTCGTTATCGCGCACGGGGAAACCCAGACTTCGCAGTGGGCTTATCAGGCCCCAGGAAAGTCTGACTATCCAGCCGAGATCTTTTGTGGTCAAATCAGGTGAGTTTACCTTTAAGAATCATGTCCCACGATTGTGATGTTGTGTCCGCAGGACTTCTGTGGGCTAGCTCTGTGCTTTTAATAGTTTTTCTGGATGCTGGACATAAGAGGGAAGAGGGGAGGGCGGGAGGGCGCACGATTGCTCTGAGTTGAGGCAACATGACGGTCAAGATCCAAAGAACTAGAGGTAGGTGGAAGGGGAACTCGATGGGAAAACATCTATGAGGAGGTTGAAAAATCGGGGCCAGATAGAAATCGGGCGGAAAGTCAGAAAGGAGACCCAAGGAGTAAAGGACTCAGTAAGCTTCTAGGTTATGATTTCTTCTGCACCAGTCACCATTCCAAGATGACCCCCAGGTTAGACTCTTCTTAGAAACATAGATTAGCTTGCTTGGGGATTGGATGGGACTATAAATAATTGGCACCCTCTACCTGCACTTTTGAACACCTGCTGTCTGCACTCACCCTTGCACCTGCCGCCTGCTGGCCACACTTCTTGTCATTGTTTTGATCCCAAGTACAGCACTGCACCTCCCCTTTCCCCTGGCACTTTTCCCCTTCTCCCTCCCTTGCACTTAAGAAATCTCAATGTCACTTGGCCTAGTAAGTTCATTGTCGCTGTCATCCCTCTGTTCCCCCTTCCTTTTCTCGTCACGCCCTGAGACACTTGTGTATAGGCGCGTTACAAATGCCATATCATATCACTTGCATTAAAGAGCTGCTTGGTAGCATTCTTTGGTGGATCTTTTCGCAGTCCCATTCCAGCACCTTGCAGATTACTCGTTACTTTGGGATTTGGTGGCAGTTTGGGCCACCCCTCTGTCTCTCTTCTGGGTAAGAGCCTGAGTTGTTCCCTTTTTCCTCTGCTTGGCTGTCACCTTCTCCCTCACGCACCCCATTGCCTTCTCATTCCCGCCTCCACAGTCGTCCGGCCTCCTTAATTTCCCTGTGCAACACGGCTCTTTCGTGCATGCTGTTCTGAACACATCCCATGGCTCCTCCTGCCTGCGCCTACGCCATTGCACTGCCACTCCGGTCAGGCGTGTAATCCCCAGTCATGAATGCAATCCCTTCCAGAGCAGATGCTCCTTACCTGCACACTTTGCTTATCCGCTGTTGGGCCACCTGAACCCTTACTACTTGCTTCTTTGGGTTCACCTCCGTTCTACCTGTCAATATTTCTCTGGTTGTTTTTCCTTGAACTGAAATGCTTTTTCTCTTCCATTTGCATATGGACTATGTTGTGTCTTGGTTCCCTGCCTTGGTCCTGCATGAATGCTTGTCTGAGAGAATGCCTCTTGGAATGTTATGCCTGTGGAATGTTGTGGTGTGAGTGCCTTTGTAAGCTCCATGAAGGTCAGTTGGAGTGAAGCAGCCTATGAGAGTGGAGGCCCGTGGAGGTCTCCTGTGTACCTTCCTACTTAGTTACCCTTGAACTTACCTGATATATATATACCTTGTCACTGGAACTTGGTAAAGAAGTTCACTTCCATTACCTGAGCATCAGACCTTTCATTTCACCCCGCACACTAGTGACGAGCTGGCTTAGGGAAGGGCCAGGAACCCACAGCTGTCCAGAGTAAGCAGGGCCTAGAAGAAAGAAAGAAAGCTGTGAAACCAACAATTGTATCCCCCCACCCCCAGAGGTGAGCTGACCCCGTCTCATGCCCCAACAGCAGTTGCAAAGGCAGGAAGGGGGCAGCTGGGGGCAGGAGTTGACTGTATGTTGAAGTTGGAGCATCAGTGGGGCCACCTTTAAGCATTTTGGCCACCAATGGGGCCACCTTACAGTTAAATATAGTGATGCCACTACTGTAACAGGGGAATGTGGCTGGGGGTGCACCGACACTGTAGAGAAGGAGCCAAGTACCCCCACCTCAATCGACCCGCACCTTTTACCTGTATGTTGAAACCAGAGTATGTGACATATACAGAACAGCTTAATCGACAAAGCAGAATATGGACTAAGTCCAGTACCAGTGAAAGGGCCAGTACCTAAGGGAATCTGGGAGCCAAGGTACCCATTGAGAAAACCTTATTTGCATACAAAGAAATATGATGGCCATCTGAATGAAATCCCTGAAGAAGCAGAACCAATAAACTGCAAGGATGAATGGTAGTATTACTAGCCATTGCCAAGCATATATTATATGGAGCTGAAGATGAAGTACATGAAAGGATGCAGTGATCGGAGAATGCGGATATTCTACAAGGCATCAAGAAAGCAATAAGGATAAGTGACATTTTGGGCTCAAGGTGAAGAAACTTAAGCCACAGAAACAGATGAAGATGTTTATTTATTTTTTATTTATTTTGTATTTGTAAAGCACCTAACAGCCCAGAGGCATTGAGGTGCTGAAGGTGTCTAGTTACATGACCTGAGAGGCATGCAAGGGTTACAGGTAACATGTACCTTACAGGTAGAAGTGCAGACATGGAAACATACACGAGATTCTGTATTCTACCATATAGTTACACAAACAGCATTGTTTTGATTGATTTTCTTAGTGTGGGGGGAAGCAGGTTCCAGTTGGTAGCAGCGATGACTGGGAAGCTTGAGCCACCTGCGCAGACTCTTAGGCTTTTGGGAATGGTTAAGCGGTTAGTGTAAGTTGATCTGGTAGGTCTTTTAGAGGGTGGGATGGAGAATCTTTGTGAAAGGTAACGGGTGCTGTGTCATGGAGACATTTGTGGGTGAGTGCCAGGGACTTAAAGAGGATACGTTCCTTGATGGGTAGCCAGTGGACTGATTTCCTAATGGCCGAGATGTGGTCTCTCCTGGAGATGCCTGTGGCTGCTCCGAGAGCATTGTTTTGCACCGTCTGGAGTTTCCTAATGTTCCTTGTTCCTAATATCAAGTCATTTTACATGTGTACAGACGCAGAAGAAACACCAGCGGCAAAGTCATCGTGATGCTAGCTTGAAGCTTATATTAAATAGATTGCGGCAAGCGAGTACGTATATATATACATAGAAATACAAATAAAATAAAAAATAGGAATGAGAGAATTATGGATGTTTCCACTAAACGTATTATAGCTGGTTGAACATTAGCAAAAAGGCCTCCGTTCCGTGTGTCGCAGTTAAAAAGCAGACATTGGATTACAAGCAGAGTATCAGTGAAAGGAGAGGCTGAGTGAGCCAAGAAGCCAAGGTCTTATCAAAACTGGAGTAAACTGACTTTGGATACAAAATCGTGTGAAAGAACAAACCTCCTGTTCAAAAGGAATGAACATAACAAGGAAGACGTCAGAGGTCTATTACAACAGAATATTAAATACACTAAAAGGCTTGATTTTATGGTCTCTAGTCACATGGAAGCATGAAGTTGGATGAACGAGATGGTCACACCTACGTATGAAGGCAGACTGTGCTTCTCACTCCCTAATTTTCTCAGAGCTAAGAACACGCTCAAGGACGAAGTTCAAAGGCCTAATTGACAGTAGACCACTGAGGTGATGATGGATTGATATGCTAATTGGGGGGAAGCTAAAGTAATGGCAACCTCGCCAGTCTCTGCATGGCCGACCTGCAGGCTGCTAACGTAGGTTGAAAAGTACTGAAGATGCATAGAGTGCCAACCAATTGTAGAGGACTTGCGTATTCAGGGTTCCTATAGTGGGTAAAGCAAGGAGACGTTGTGTATTTAGTGACGTTCATAGTGATAATTTTTGAAGGGAGTGCTTAGTTGTCCCACCTGCTGTTAAGTAACCAATCACATAGCTACACTTTTTTTTTAATAGTATGGATCATATACGTAGATGTTCACACAGATCCAATAGCCCAAGCACATAGGTTTTGTAGTTTTCCACATAGGATGTCGTTAGTACACATGTGATTTGGACGTCATTGATGACACATTTTGCTTATAAAAGTACAGTTTTTTCTTAAATGCTTTGACTTTGAAGTTCGAGCGTTTGCGTTGATGTTCGTTATGCTCCCTGTCTTAGATAATTGATATTAAAACAGTCTTTCTTTTGTCACCTTCCTGAGTCGGCTCTACTATTGATGTATGATTAAGGTCTGCATCCCCATCCATCTTGAGGGTAATTGCTGTGAAGAGGAAATATGGGACGTTCCCTTCCCCTGACCCACGTACAAACTATGGCTGATGACGTCACGACGCAAGTAACCTCAGCGGGATGAGTTCGCACCTCGGTCCGCCACCTCAGATGTCAATATCCACTGTGGCCACACCCCCACCTCCACAACCTAGCCGCATCCCACCCAGAGAATGAGGTGGGAAACAAGATGGAGCTGAGACTAACTACATGGACCAGCTCGACTTAACGTCACAAACCTATGCTGCCATCATTAGAGATGACATGACGACATAGCCACAACAAACAGAAACGCATTTGTTGCCATGCACCTGGATCAGACACACACCAATCCACACGAACACGCTCAGTGCTACGACTTAGAGGACTGTGCACACTCACAGACATGCATCGTTATTATTTTTCACAAAGGTCAGCAACCGCATTGCAGAAATGCTAGACGCCAGAAGAGTTTGTGTATATGCTTGCAGACGCTTCATGCACTAACCCCTGAAGATAAGACCCTATAGATGTACCTATGTACAGAGAACCACACCGCACCCTCACAACTCTTGCCTTATGGATCTTATACCGCCACATATAACCAAGCCAAAGTAGGCCGCAAACCAGAGTCCACAGACAGAGTCTGGAGCAGTTCATAAAGTGCTACAAGGTGCTGATCATGCAGCCCAACCCTGACTAGAGCCCCGCAGCCAAGGTCGCGACATTGCAATTAACATGCTGCGTTCTCCAAGCCAAGGTTACACCTGCCACTGCTACAACCCCCCAGAGCAGACATACAAATCAAATCCCCGTAATTATGCCTCAGCTTCGGTCACTCAACACGTGACCAGGACAAACTGATACAATGCCAAGGTCCAAGGACTGAAGAGACTCTGGGGTACCACATCTGGGACCCAGCTTGCAACAAAGAAGTAACAAACTAACCAACGGCAGCGATGGGACAGGAGCGCTCTAACGGCAAGTAGCAGGACCTGTCCATTGTCGTTCACTGACACATAGTCACACATTGTTGCCAGCACCAGCTACATCGCGAGCTGGGAACAACGCTGGTCCCAGGCTTGGGGGCTCGTGGATGGGCCAATCGGGACATGGGGGGCTAACCACTGACGGCATCACAACCGAACCAATCACTAACTCTCTCCATGTAACAATTTCCAAGTAGCAATTTTTAGGGACAACCTAAGCGTACCACCTGAACGCTACTCTACCAATTAAACTGTTCTCTATACCGTCCTATACTGACCCTACCACTCAGAGAACCAATCCGGAGTGGCGTTAGGTTTGTGTCGAGCTCTCTCAATTTACGCACATTGTTATGTCACTAAGCCACAAAAGGCCCGATTATAACAAGAAGTTTTTGGGAACCTACGCTCCATGAACCTGTCCCTGTCTGTTTTCTTGTAATAAACAGCAGTAACCTATTGCTCTTGTGTGGGCCTCCTACTTCTTTAGGACACAGAAGGAGTTAGGGCCTTCCCACAGCTGGAGGTCTGCGGACGCCTGATACAACCCTGCCGACCTCCAGAAATGACCATAACATGTTGGAAGCACTGCTGAGATCCTGATATAGATCACAGCAAGACCATTTGCGACAAGGAGGCCCGGCAATGTGGGCCCCTCTGCCGTTGCCCCCTTGGAGGACTGCAGGACCATCACGGAACTGTGAGACGACCAGACTGCTCAATCCAGAGATTGGCCGTCGGGAGCCGACTTCAGCAATTTACGGCCCGCGGTTGGCGAGTGTCCAGACGCGGTCTAGATGAGGGGAAGTGGCGAGCTGATTGGGAGGGGTGTCTGCAGCCGAGCAGCACCAGCAGACGTGAGCCCGATGTGAGTATGGTCCTCTCAAACAGCAATATCATGTTGTGCGGGTGGGGGGATGCATTGTGAATTGGGTGGTTGTACATTGTCGCAAAATTTGGTCTATCAGTGGTGATCGACAAGTGAATTGTAGTAGGGAACGGAGCAGAGGTTATCCCTTCTTGTGTTATTGAGCATGTTGGGTGGAGCGACAAGTTCCCACGTGTTGAATGGAGTGTTGCGCTGATTGGTCTGGATAGTGAACATATGCATGGGGGTGTGGTATTCCTATGAGTCGGCATTGTAGTTCAGTGAATAGATGTGGATCCCTATAAATTGAGTGTTTTAGCTCGGTGAATAGATGACATATTCCCGCAGGAGGTAGCTAGAGTCTCTCTCAGGTTGCGGAAGATAGTTGGCTGGTTAAGTTCCCTAGTGCGTGAGCGTATCACACACGAGGCGGCGCAGCGTGCCAAGCCCAATTATAATAATAAAGGTGATTAATGAATACTCCACGCAAGGTGTAGTGGGAAGACAGCTGTAGGGATTGTGGGGATTGTTGAACTTGGCGCGCATTACATATTCAAACTGTGTCTATACGTAATACATTGTGTTATTTGGTGATGTCACCCATAGGGCTTGCATAGGACATAGTGCTTCCTTCTTAATGAAATTGGAGTCGCAGGCAATTGGCTAGGGCGGGGTGAGCAGGCGGCCGCATACAGAGAACGCCGGCACACCATCGATCGTAGGGGGTGTGCCGAGCAACAGTACAACACGTGCAAGTGGGAAGGTACGGACATACGCAGCGCAGGCTGTGGAAAGTAGAGGGGAGGAGGGGTTAGGACACTAACACAGGCGTGCTGAGCAGCGGCCACCCGAGAAGGCAGGGTGGCACCGGAGCATGCTGCACTGGGCGCGAGGTCGCAGGAGACCTCGCGCGCCTCGGGTCGAAGGGGACCCTAGTTGCACAGGGGGGTGCGTTGAAGGGCGGCAGCCCGGTGAAGGACGACAGCGAAGTTGGTAGTGAATAGTTCGACAGTATTGTAACGCACTTTTTTTCCCTCCGATTGACAGTGGAGAGTCGGAAGTCCCCAACTAAGGGGCCAGGTAACGTGGAATATATCTGAAAAATGTCATTGTATTATGGGTTAGGAACCGACAATGGGTTCCACGCATTAACACCACTCCAACACATTTCTGGAACACTACCACCGCACAGAGACAAAATAGTAAAATACAGTATTGAATGGACTAAAGGGAAGGACGAAAAGATAAGGATACCATGGCCGCCCAACGGTAGCTTTAGAATGGAAGCCCAACATTCACTGCTAGCATATTTACACAACACATACAAGGGGAAGAAATTGGTAAGCCAATTAGAGGTTTTCGACCTCTGGAAGATGTTTCGGGGTATAGCCCTGGAATGATGAGCAAAGAAAGAAGAGGTGAGTGAAGGGGAAGGGCGCAGTATGCCCCAGGCTCCTCCCAGCGATGTAGCAAAGAATGCTGAGGAGAGTGAGGAAGAGGTAGAGGGATCATACCCAATAAAAGAGGTCAAGAAAGAGACTGAAGGGCTATACCCAATAATGGAGCTGAAAGAAGTAACAAGGTCGCGAGAATTAACGGCCGAAGAGGGATACTCAAACCCTACATACAACCCACCACCGTACGCTCCAAAGGATCACTACCAGGAAGAGTTGCATGTAGGGGGCACGGTAGGTATGAAAGGGACACAGGTGAACGGCGATGGCATAAAGAAAGCACAGCTCGCGTTAGCAGGTATAGGCCCAGACGAATGGATAGCAGCACAGGAGCTATTCAAACTGCAGGGGACAGTGACAGGAAAGGCAGAGGAGGTGATGCAGGCAATAGACAGAACGGAGTTAGGGCAAACACAGAGGGAGAGTGAGGTAAGTAACAAGGAAGAAGGGAACACAACGAAAGAAAAAGAAGCAGAACTGGAGGAAAGACTAGCTGAATTAAGGAAGACTTGAAGCATACCCACTAAACAACTAGAGTTAAAGGAGCTAAAGAGACAGGTAGAGCTGGAGAGAGAAAAGGGAGTGAGAATCCGAGGGGGGAGGCTCGCATATGGAGTATCACAGAAAGAGCAGCACGTATGGAACAACGGGACAATAGGAGAAAATAAGAAGAAAGGGAAGAGAGTGACCGGGAAATGATGTTCTGGAAGAAAATAATTCTGTCAGAAGGCACACGTAAGTACGAGGAGGGAAGGATAATTGAAAGCATACTAGCACGAGAGGGCGGAGAAACGAGTACCAAGGATAGAGATGCAAGGGTGTTGGGCCAGGTAAGTGACGCCATAATGAAAGAACTACACAGAGCTAGAACGGTAATGGAAAGTGAGGGTGAACGGCCAGGCGACCAAGAACTCAGAACAACAAGGAGTAAGTTGAACACATGTAGTTACGAAGCAGCCATGACACCTCAAGAAGGGGCACATATAGGGGATACAGGTAAGTGCGCAGGCATAGACTTAGAAACAGTAACAGTACGATACCCGCGCCCACGCACAAAATTAACATTCTCGGGGGGATCCCCTAGTGTCATGACCACTGTGAGGGGGCACAAGTTGTGCCACAAGCAGGCTCCCACCAGAACCCTGAGGGCATTAAAACCACTGCAAAAGGGCTCCTGGAGCCAGTCCTGGCGCCTTTGGCACCTGGCTCATATGTAGGAAGGAAGGGCTGTTCAAACTAGGTCCCATTTATGTACATGGGCCTTTAAATCCAACATGGAAGCACCCACACAGTCTAGTTCTAAGAACCAAGCCATGTGGTCTAGTGTTTTGGGTGTGTCAGGCCTGGAACTACTTTACCTGGGCTATATAAACCACACCCTGACTGCAGAACACGCTTCGTGTTATTCTGCAACCAGCAGCGTGACGCTCACCGTGTCCAGCTCCTGGTCTTCAGCATCTTCCTGCAATCCTGAAAGAACAAGATTATTCTGTTTTACCTGAGAAAACAACTCCCAGCACTCAGCATCTCAACTGGGCTGCAATCTGTGGAAACCGAGAGAAGAAGAAACATCACTCACCTGTGAGTACTAGTTTAAGGCCTTCCGGAGAACTGCTACCACAGCTGCTGTTCGAACATTGCGACCTGCAATAACGAGAAAGGGAAAAACAATATTAGAATGCGCGCTTCCAAAACATCGAATTCCATCAGTCTTACCTGAATTCCATTGCGCTACACCACGCTTCCATCTGGAGCACCATAGCAACATCTGCAAAGGAAAAGAGATGTATTCAGGTTTGCTTTCAATATTAAACAACCGCACAGTGCTGTACTTACCTTAACAGATTCCGGGGGCCTGTTTTTCATCGCTCTCTCATCCACTTACAGCACCACAGCGGCCTGTGAGGAGAAGAATAAGAAAACACAGGTTAGCTTTAAAACACAATAAAGGCGCTGCGCTTCACGCTTTCTCCTACCTAGAAACGTGCCTCTCCATCCGGCACGCCAGCATCAAGACCTTCGCACCTGAAAAGGAGATAAAGACATTGACTAATTCCCACCATAAACAGAACAAAGACTTACAATTAACAGACCTACCTGCCTACCAGCAGATTTGGGGTCACGGCAGACCTGGGCCCAAGGAAGCCGTACTGCACCAGTGAAGAAACTCGGGCAGCTCGCCAACAAACGTCAAGTGCCCCTGCACAAGAAACGCAGGACGGATAGCTCACCCTACAAATAACTAAGGTGAGAAAAGAACCCAGTGGGAAGGGATTCGGTCATAGGAAGGTGGGAGATTCACCCATTAGAGACAGTTATCACAAATCCCCCCTTCTGTAATTGCAGATTCATTATTCAGCACTGGGCAACTACGCATCCAGCGTTTCAGATCTCAGAGCCTTCCAGACGCCCCCGGGGATATCAGGTGAGAGTAACAGTAGTGACGAGGAGGAGGAAGAATCATGCGGAGGACAGAGCAATGAGAGCGGAGATCGGCTTAGTAAACTATACATCACATACACAGGCACAGGGTCCTCTTGGGAATGTAGAACACGTGAGGAAGGCACAGCTGGACGAGAGGTTGCAAGCCCACAGAGGGAAGGTATACTACATTAACATCATCCACCAAGCACACCCATTATGTCAACAGACTAAGAGACCTCCCTGGGCGCAGAAAGGAAGGATCAGCAATAGCACATAACAAGGGCCAAACAGGCCATCGCAGGGATCGTAGGAGCACAGCGGACGCACAACATGCACGTCAAATTACTGACTTTTTTGATGATTTATCAGACATGGAGGAGGAGACTCAAGACATACACATCACACAGCATAGACGTACACCAGAGGAAATATCAGATTACACACAGCTGCCGCTCTTGAAAAGGGGCGGGGCGAGGCCACAATATGTACCATGGAAACCATTAAGTGTAGACTACCCTCCCTAAGTGGGGGGGTGGGGAAATGGATATACGAAATGGAAAAATTAACTGCAGGACATAGGCTAGCGGTTGGGGATGTCAAGGGGTTCTTAATATCAATTTTGGGTGACGCTGCAGATGCCATTTGAAAGAGGGCGGCATTCTTGGGGGTGATCATCAGCAACACAACACACAATGGGTCATTATTTGCAAACTGCAGACACGCGGTATGGCAAGCTTTGAGGGTACAGTACCCCGACACATCAGACATGGGGCGATTACCTCACGTAAAATGCGTGAGGACGAGGACCCTGTTAATTACATCCAAGAAATTCAGGAGAAATGGCGCCTGGAAACACGGGAGCCGTGGGACAAAACACTAGCTATAGTTATGGCAAGAAACGATGAAACAGAAAGAGGAAGATAGAAAGGCAGATGAGGCAAAACTGGTTCAAAAGAAGCTGTCGAAGTATGCCCTAGAAGGGGCACTCATAACGGGCCCTACCCCACCTGCACTGGCTCTCGCACAAAAACAACTAAGCAACAAGTACCCATTAAGACACAACAATTGCCAACCCCGCCCCAATACACGGCACAAAAATGATATGCACAATGCATGGGAGGAGGGTACACGAAAATGGGTAATGGCTACATGAACAACTACAGAGGTAGGGGAAGGTTCAAAAGAGGGAGGGGGTTTGGCCCATCAGCACACCAGCAAGGAGGGGGGGTTCCGAGGATATTCCCAATTTGGAGAGCAGGGTTATTTGGACAGCACAGGGGGATACCCATGGCAAGCCCGGGAGCAGCCCACGTGCTGGCCCTGCGGGATAGTAGGACACGTATCACGCACATGCAGGGCAAGACTGGCACAAGCGGGATGGGGGAGCAATGACAACAGTGCTACCAAGGGGGACCAAATATCTACCACCAACAAGAAATGCTGCAAGCGGGTCAGGTACAGATGGGACAGCAAGGTGACTTGACACAACCACAGCTACAACAGCAACCAGACATCCTAACCACTACACAGCAGATGCAACACCAACCTGCTCAGCAACAAGCACAACAACAAATGACATTGACACAACATCAACACGTCCACACAGTGCAGCAACTAACACAAGCACAGGACAACATACAACCACCCATGGACACGGCAGTACAAAAGACACAAATGGGGGGAATAACAATACTGGGGCATAACCTCTACACAGGCAGTGGACAATCATTGTACCCCCAATAGGACAGCCCACAGACTTCCTTATTGTGTCCCATCCTGTCGGTAACACCTAACCCTCTGGAGGAACCATGCATAAAGGTGGCGATAGATGACAAAACATTTTCCTTCCTAGTTCACACAAGGGCCACTAGATCCTGTATTAGGGAAGGGAAGTTCAAATTGTCAGGCGATGCCATGCACATTCAAGGATTTTCTGGGGCTCGAGGGGTGGTTCCTTTTTCTGATAACATCTCCTTATCTGTTGGAAATCACAACTTATCTGTGTCCATGTTATACGCAAAACAATCACCAGTAAATATACTATGGCGGGACATTATGAGTCGGTTGAACATGACCATCTCCTTCACTGACAAAGGAATAATATGCTCAACACCAAGCACACACATGATCACGGCAAGACACATACTTCAGGCTTACTTTGGCCAGACAGTGGCGAGGGCAGAACCCGTGCACGCTGAGATCTTCCAATACGGGACATGCATGGCAATAGCCTGGCTACCGGGAATTGAGGGTAAGGTATGGAGGAGGCCCGCCACATACGTTTTCAGGCCTGAAACGCCCACGAGTGAGGAAGAAGAGGTAATAATATCAGTAGACATTGAAAGTACTGTAGCAAACAAAGACAGGATCGCGCTTCACGCCCAGGATGGGGTAGGAAAGGCATGGAGGGCGGTAATAGCACTGGCAGAAGGATGCAGGTGTCCTGGGAAGATAGCTCAGTGGCAACGTGCGCGCCTTGGAAGCAAGAAAACATGAAGCAACACAGGTTCGAACCTGGGGTTCGTGCTTAGAAACCTATGGGTGTTTAAGCGCTTTATAAATATGCAACTAAGACAAAAACAATTACGCAACTAAAAAAAAATAAGAAAAGAAATTCCTGTAACAGCGCCTCGATGCCAGCGGGCTGTGTGAGTGCTTTAAAAATGCAACAAAAAAAAAACACTAGTGTCAGACGAGGAGCTGTTCTCAGATGAACAAGGAGATGGAGAGATGGTGTTCCAGATGAGCGTCTACGTGTGGTTGAAAGTGACATACAAGGAGGTTGCCCAGAAAATGGCAATAGCACTAGAAGCGCCCCTCCCCACACACTCTGATTTCTGCAAGGAAGATTTGTCCGCTGTACCCACTTCACTATGGACTACTAGTCCCTATGATGTGGGGTGCATAAAGAGCATTGGAGAGGAAAAAATAAAACTAAAAAGGGGAGCAATACTGCCCAGAGTGAAGCAATACCCATTGTCAAAAGAGGCTGATGAAGGGATTTATGAGACAATAAGCGCCCTAGTGGAAAGGGGTATATTGGTACCATCAGAATCACCATGCAACACTGCGGTATACCCTGTGCACAAGGCTAAGGGAGGGTTTTGGTGTTTCATACAAGATTTGAGACCACTTTACTATATTGTAGAGGCAGGATACCCGACAGCAGCTAACCCCGCCATAATATTGTGTGGAATACCAGCAGAGGCATCATGGTTCTCTGTGATCGACCTCATGAATGCGTTCTTTTCAATACCACTGCACCCTGACTCACAAGATCTGACAAGCTTCACATAACGCAATACAAAATGGAAACACACTAGGTTACCTCAGGGATACTGCCAGTCACCATCCATCTTTATCAGGGTTATACAGATGGACATGGGGAATGTTGAACTTGAGAGCACGGTATTGCAGTATGTAGATGATATTCTCATCTGCAGCACCACCAAGGAAGAATGCTCACGGTGTTGGCCAAAAAGGGACACATGGTTGACAAGGAAAAACTGCAATACTGGCAGGAGCAGGTCCTATACATAGGACAGATTATATCACAGAAAGGGAGGAACATCGCACCACAAAGAGCACAAGCTATAAAGAATACACCTCAGCCACAAACGATCAGGGAATTGCAACAATTTCTTGGCCTGTGCAATTATTGCAGAGCATGGGTTTTTACATACAGCACATACTTAGGGCCCCTTCGGTTGCTCTTAGGGAAGCACAAAGAGGGGTGAAAAAGTTGGGGTGGACAAGAGATATGACTGATGCATTCAATGAACTGAAAGAGGCCATTTCAACAGCACCAGTTCTGGGCACTCTCAACTATGAAAATGAATTTTACATCTTCTCACATTGCGATGGTGCAGTAATGAAAGCAGTACTAACACAAAAAACAAGTATGGAACACAAACCCCTAGCATTTTACAGCGGGCACTTGGGCCCAGTAATGATGGGACACTTCCTGTGCGAACAACATCTGGCTGCTTCAGCATTTGCTGTGGAAAAATCATCTTCCATCACTATGGGTTTCTCCACCATACTGTATGTTGAACACACCCTCTTTGTAATTCTGTATGTTTTGTAAAACCCATAGTTTTGTAAAACTATGGGTTTCTCCACCATACTGTATGTTGAACACACCCTCTTTGTAATTCTGTACAAACCAAAAACCACACTCACTACCCAGAGAGCAACGGGGTATGAAATTATTTTGTCAAGACCTGAGTTGAAAATAGTGAGATGCAACAATGTTAACCCGGCACAGTTCATAGCAGAAGAAGTAGCACACGATTGCACATATGCCATTGAATACTACTCATCCACCCGAAAGGTAGAAGAAAATGCCCTAGAGGGGGGTGAGATTTCGTACATTGACGGGTCATCAACAATTGATCAAAGTGATGGTATAAGAAGGACAGGTGCAGCTGTTGTGCGATTAAGGGAGGATTGGACTTATGTACCAGTAAAATGTGTCAAATTACCCCAACAATATTCAGCGCAAGCAGCAGAATTGGTGGATCTCATATTGGCTTTAGAAGAAAGCAACGGCAAAAGAGTAACAATATATTCTGACAGTGCCTATGTCACTTCTACAGTACACTCAGGATTAATAAGATGCCTCAGAAGGGGATTTAGGAGAGCAGACGGTAGTCCGGTGCAACATGGTCTCCTCCTGGGTGAACTGATAGAAGTAATAACATACGCACACGATTTAGCATTGGTGAAGTGTCAGGCACACACAAATGGTGAAGACTCAATATCTAGAGGTAATGAAACAGCAGACACACATGCAAAATATTCTGCATATTTTGGCGAGATGGGGGACCTCCAAGAAAAACAAAAAGAAAGGGGGAGGGCGAAACAGATGATAATGAAAGATGGGGACACGCATATCCTAGAGACACAGATTATGGAACTACAGGCAGCAGCCCCAATGGCAGAAAAGGAACTGTGGGTACAAAGAGGATGTCCCCAACAGATGCACTATGGAGACAGAATAACACAGAAAAAGTTGTGATGCCCCTGGTCCTACTAAAAACAGTGCTGGCCCAACTACACCATCCCACCCATACAGGAAAGGAAGTAATTGCAGCACGGATAAAAGAATCATGGTTCTGTCCCGAACTAAACTCACACATTGCAAACATTATCAGCAATTGCCTTACCTGCCAGCAATTTACGGCCGGTCACACATTACAAGTGATCAAGGGTACAATACCACGGCCTGAAGGACCCTTCCTGGACCTGCACATTGACTACGTTGACATGATCAACGTATGTCAAGGCTACCGATACATGATTGTGGTAGTGTGCCCCTTTTCAAGGTGGATTGAGGCTGGCCTGTGCTCCCATGCTGACGCACTTAGTGCAGCAAAGTTTCCGGTATGGGAGGTATTCCCAAGATGGGGGCTCTGCGAGGTATTAAGGTCAGACAACGGTCCCCCCTTTGCGAATTAATTATTTGAGCACATTACAGCCCTGCTCGAGATTAAACATAAATTTTCCTCTGCATACCACCCACAAGCCAATGGCGTCTGTGAAGGCCTCAACTGCCTCTTAAAAGAATCCATAGCTAAAACTCAGCAGACGACCAAAAAGAGTTGGCTGTATTGCCTTCCTCTGGCTCTGTTTTGAAGAGGGAACATGGTAGGATCCCTTTCCCTGATCCCATCCAGACCATGGCCTATGATGTCACGACCTAAGTAACCACCGTGGGATGAGTTCAGCCCTCTGACTGCTGCCCCGGATGTCAAGATCCACCATGGCCACGCCCCACACACCCAGACCAGCTGCGTGTCATCCAAAGCATGTGGTGGGACCTCGGGTAGAGCTGAGACGGACCATATGGACCAACTCGATTAGACGTCACCCACCAGTATCGCCATCGTTAGAGATGACATGACGACATAGCCAATGGACAAGACTACACGTGCCACCAAGCACCTGGATCAGACACACACCAGCCCGCACGAAGAACATACTCAGTGCTATGACGCAGAGGACCGCTCACGCTCACAGACATGCATCGTTGGTATTTTTCACATAGGCTAACTACTGTACTGCAGAAACGCAAGATGCCACAAGAGCTTGTGTATATGCTTGCAGACGCTTTTGCTACTAAAAACCCTGAACATGTCACCCTGTAGATGGACTAATATATAAGGACCCAAGTCGCACCTTGTGACCCCGTGTTATAAGACTGTATGCCGCCACCCATAGACTAGGCCAAGGTAGGCCGCAAACCGAGTCTGAGTCCGCAAACAAAGTCCGAGCAAACTCCGGGCTGAGTCCCCAGGACCGGAGCAGCTCAGACGGAGCTGCAAGGTGCTGATCGTGCAGAACAAACCCTGACGGGAGCCCCACAGCCAAGGCCACGAAGTTGCAATCTACACGCAGTGCTCTCAGCGCTAAGGCTACACCTGCCACTGCTAAACACTCCTCGGAGCCGAAATACAAATCAAATCCCCGTAATTCTGCTTCAGCCACGGTCTCTCAACACGTGACCAGGCCGACCGGATATAATGCCAAGCTCCAAGGACCAGAGAAGCTCTGGGGTCTCACGCCTGGGACCCAGACTGCAACAAGGAAGTTACAAGTTGGACACCGGCGGTGATGGGAAGAGAGCACCCAACAGCCAGTCGTAAGACCGGCCCATTGTCCGCCACTGACACATAGTCATACATTGTTGCCAACACCAGGTACATCACGAGCTGGGAACGGCGGTGGTCCCAGGCTTGGGGACTCGCAGATGAACCAATCAGAATACGAGGGGCTAACCACTGACAACACTATAATTCAACCAATCACTAACTTTCTTCATGTAACACTTTCTATGTAGCCATTTTTAGGGACGACCCAAGCGTACCACCTGACCTCTTCTCCACCACTAATATTTTCTCCTATACTGATCCATACTGACCCTACCACTCAGGAAACCAACCCGGAGTAGCGTTAGGTTTAGGGGCTAGTTTTCCCAGGTGACGCACGTAGTAGCGTCATCCGATTAGAAAAAGGGCCTGCAAGCCCATCGCCGCTGAGATGTTCCTTGGGTACCTATGCTCCGAGAACCTGTCCCTGTCTGTTGTGTGCAATAAACAGCAGTAACTCTTTGCTCTTGTGTGTGCCTCATACTCTATTTGGGACGCGTGAGGAGTTGGGGCCTCCCCAACCCCGGAGGTCCGTGGACAGCCCTGCCGAGCCCCGGGAAATCACCCCGACAAGTTGGAGGCACTGCTGAGATAGATGGTGAGATAGACCACAGCGAGACCGTTTGCGTCAAGGTGGCCCGGCAACGTGGCTCCCTCTGCCGTTGCCCCCTTTGGAGGACTGCAGGACCATCGCAGAACTGCGAGATGACCGGACAGCGCAATCTGGAGATTGGCCGTCGGGAGCCGACTTCAAAAATTTCCCGTCCGCGGTTGCCCAGTATCTATTTTTGGTCCAGACGAGGGGAGGCGGCAAGCTGATTGGGAGGGGCACCAGCAGGCGAGAGCCCCGATGTGAGTATGGCACAAGCAACCAGCAGTGTAATGTTGTGCGGGTGGCGGGAGGAATTGTGAACAGGGTGGCGCGTGGTTTTACAGTGTGTTAAGAAAAGATTTTGGTCATTTAGCAGCGATCGATACGTAAGGTGTAGTGGGGAACGGAACAAAGGCTGTCCGTTCTGGTATTATGGAGAGTTCTGGGTGAGGCTTCAAGCTCCCACGTGTTGACTGGCAGATCGCGCTGATTGGTCTAGATCGTGGACAGCTGTACAGGGGGTGTGGCCTTCCTATGAGTTGGCATTGTAGGTCGATGAATAGATGACGATTCCTATTGAGTGTTTTAGCTCGGTGAATAGATGACATATTCCCACAAGAGGTAGCTAGATTGTCTCTCAGTGCGGAAGATAGTTGGCTGGTTAAGCTCCCCTGGGGAGGGGGCATATCACAAGCGAGGCGATGCAGCGGGTGCAGCACAATTATAATAATGAAAATGATTAATGAATACTCCACTCCGGGTGCGGTGGGAAGACAGCTGTGGGGATTGTGGGAAATAACATTGTCAAAATTGGCGCGCATTTTATGTTGTACTCGTAAACCATAGTACTAGATGTTGACGTCACCCATAGGGCTTGCATAGGACACCGCGATCTTCTTCAGCATAATTGGTGCAACGGCATGCGGCTAAGGAGGGGTGAAGGGGGACAGGCGACCGTGCATAGAGAACGCCAGCACATCCTCACCCAAAGGGGTCGCGCTGAGCAGCGGCGCAATCAGTGGGAGGGGGAAGAGGTGGGCATACACTGCGCGGACAGTGGGGACAGAAAGAAACGAGGAGGGCTTAGAAGAATACCGCAGGCGTGCCGAGTAGCGGCCGC
The DNA here is from genome assembly GCF_040938575.1 of Ambystoma mexicanum. Taxonomy (NCBI): domain Eukaryota; kingdom Metazoa; phylum Chordata; class Amphibia; order Caudata; family Ambystomatidae; genus Ambystoma; species Ambystoma mexicanum. The sequence continues at coordinate 1,247,869,122 of NC_090926.1, forward strand.
ACTGAGAAGGCGGGGTGGCTCAAAAGCACGTTGCATCGGGCGCGACGATGCCGGGGGCCCCGCGTGCCATAGGTCGAAGTGGGCCCTAGCTCCGAAAGGAGGGGTGTCAAGGGTGCAATAGCGTTGTGAAGAACAGGAGAGCGGTGGTGCCCAGCACGAAAGTACTGTAATAACAACATTGCTTTTCCTTGCAGTGGAAAGTCGGAAGCCCCCAAATTACAGGGCCAGGTAACGGCGGTAAACAAAATTTGCAAATTTCAAAATGTCTGTGTATTACGGGATAGGGGCAGGATATAGGGCTAGCACATTACCAACACCACTCCGGCACATCTGGGCAACACTAATACTGCACAGAAATAAAATAGTAAAGTACAGTATTGAATGGACTCAAGGAACAGATGAAAAGATTAGGATACTATGGCCGCCCAACAGCAGCTTTGACATGACAACTCAACATTTATTGCTAGCATACCTACACAACACCTACAAGGGGAAGAAGTTAGCAGGCCACCTAGAGGTTTTTGACCTCTGGCGAATTTATCAGGGGTATGCACCGGGGATGTTAAGCATGCAGGAGGTAAAGAAGAAGAAGGAGGAGGTGAGGGAGGGGGACGGGTGCAGCACGCCCCAAGCTCCTCCCAGTGCTGAGCAGAGCAAAGAAGAGGCAGAAGGATCATACACCATTACAGAAATAAAAAAGGAGAGTGAGGGAGAGACGCCCCCAATTACAGAGGTGAAGAAAGAAACAGAAGGTTTGTATCGAATGAGAGAATTAAGAGAAGCAGCACGACCGCAATTAACAGCTGCTGAGGGAAACTCAAACCTTGCATACAGCCCACCACCATACGTGCCAGAAGACAACTACCGAAAGGGGCCGGGTACAGGGAGTACAGTAGACACCAAACAGGCACAGGCACAGGTGAGCTCTGGTAGCATAAAAAAGACCCAAATAGATTTGGCAAGTATAGAACCAGACGAGTGGATAGCAGCACAGATGTTATTGAAGCTTCGGGGGACGGTAACAGGAGAAGAAGAGGAAGTGATAAAGAAGGTAGATAAGGAGGAGGTAGGTTACACTCAGAAGGGGAGCGAGGTAAGTACTGGGGAAGAGGGAAACATGACAAAGGAAGAATAGGCGGGGTTGTAGGCGAAACTAGCAGAGCTGAGGGAGGCACGAAGCGTATTGATTAGACAACTCGAGCAAAAGGAGCGGGAGAGGAAGGTGAAGATGCGAGTAGGAAGGGAAGCACGAGCGGAATTAAACCAGCAAGAGGAAGAGAGAAAGAAAAG